>NC_138110.1:0-600000 GCF_964146895.1 Miniopterus schreibersii
TAACCTTAGCCCTCAACATAACCCTAACCCTAGGTCCAATCCTAACCGTAACCGTCTCTCTAACCGTAGCCCTCAACATAACACTACCCTAAGTCCAATCCTAACCCTGACCGTCTCTCTGACCCTAGCCCTCAACATAACCCTAACCCTAGGTCCAATCCTAACCCTAACCGTCTCTCTAACCCTATCCCTCAACATAACCCTAACCCTAGGTCCAATCCTAACCCGAACCCTCTCTCTAACCCTGGCCCGCAACATAACGCTAACCCTAGGTCCAATCGTAACCCTAATCGTCTACCCAACCCTAGTCCTCAACATAAGCCTATCCCTAGCTAGAATCCTAACCCTAATCGTCTACCTAACCGTAGCCCTCAACATAACCCTAAACCTCGGTCCAATCCTAACCCGAACCGTCTCTCTAAACCTAGCCCTCAACATAACCCTATCCCTAGGTCCCATCCTAACCAGAACCTTCTCTCTAATCCTAGCCCTTAACATAACCTTACCCTAGGTCCAATCCTAACCCGAACCTTCTCTCTAACCCTACCCCTCAACATAACCCTAACCCTAGCTCGAATTCTAACCCTAATCGTCTCTCTAACCCTAGCCCTCAACATAACCCTAACCCTAGGTACAATCCTAACACTAAGAGTGTATCTAACCCTAGCCCTAAATATAACTCTAATCCTTGGTCCAATAATAACCTTAATCGTCTCTTTAACCCTAACCCTCATATAACCCTAACCCTAGGTCCAATAATAATCCTAATTTCCTCAAACCATAGCCCTCAACATAACCCTAACCCTAGGTCCAATCCTAACCCGAATCGTCTCTCTAAACCTAGCCCTGAACATAACCCTAACCGTAGGTCCAATCCTAACCCTAATCGTCTATCTAAACCTAGCCCTAAACACAACCCTAACCCTAGGTCCAATCCTAATTCGAATCTTCTCTCTAACCCTATCCCTCAACATAACCCTAACCATAGGTCCAATACTAACCCTAATGGTCTACCTAACCATAGCCCTCAACGTAACCCTATCCCTACCTCCAATCCTAACCCTAATCGTCTACCTAACCCTAGCCCTCAACATAACCCTAACCCTAGCTTCAATTCTAACCCTAATCGTCTTTGTAACCCTAGCCCTCAACATTACCCTAACCCTAGGTCCAATCCTAACCCTAATTGTCTATCTAACCCTAGCCCTGAACATAACACTAACCCTAGGTCCAATCCTAACCCGAACCCTATCTCTGACCCTAACCCTCAACATAACCCTAACCCTAGGTCCAATCCTAACGCTAATCGTCTACCTAACCCTAGCCCTCAACATAACCCTAACCCTAGCTGCAATCCTAACCCTAATCGTCTCTTTAACCCTAGCCATCAAATAACCCTAACCCTAGGTCCAATCCTAACCCTAATCGTCCACCTAACCCTAGCCCTCAACATAACCCTAAGCCTAGCTAGAATCCTAACCCTAATCGTCTACCTAACCCTAGCCCTCAACATAACCCTAACCCTCGGTCCAATCCTAACCCGAACCGTCTCTCTAAACCTAGCCCTCAACATAACCGTATTCCTAGGTCCCATCCTAACCCGAACCTTCTCTCTAACCCTAGCCCTTAACATAACCTTACCCGAGGTCCAATCCTAATCCGAACCTTCTCTCTAACCCTACCCCTCAACATAACCCTAACCCTAGCTCGAATCGTAACCCTAATCGTCTCTCTAACCCTAGCCCTCAACATAACCCTAACCCTAGGTACAATCCTAACACTAATCGTGTATCTATCCCTAGCCCTATACATAACCCTAACCCTTGGTCCAATAATAACCTTAATCGTCTCTTTAACCCTAACCCTCAACATAACCCTAACCCTAGGTCCAATAATAACCCTAATCGTTCCTCGAACAGTAGCCGTCAACATAACCCTAACCCTAGGTCCAATCGTAAACCTAATTGTCTATCTAACCTTAGCCCTCAACAAACCTAACCCTAGGTCCATTCCTAACCCGAATCGTCTCTCTAAACCTAGCCCGCAACATAACCCTAACCGTAGGTCCCATCCTAACCCTAAACGTCTCTGTAAGCCTAGCCCTCAACATTACCCTAACCCCAGCTCCAATCCTAAGCCTAATCGTCTACCTAACCCTAGCCCTCAACACAACCCAAACCGTAGGTCCAATCCTCATTCGAATCGTCTCTCTATCCCTAGCCCTCAACATAACCCTAATCCTAGATCCAATACTAACCCTAATGGTCGACCTAACCCTAGCCCTCAACATAACCCTAACCCTAGCTCCAATCCTAACCCTAATCGTCTACCTAACCCTAGCCGTCAACATAACCCTAACACTAGCTACAATCCTAACCCTAATCATCTCTGTAACCCTAGCCCTCAACATTACCCTAACCCTCGGTCCAATCCTAACCGGAACCGTCTCTCTAAACCTAGCACTCAACATAACCCTATCCCTAGGTCCCATCCTAACCCGAACCTTCTCTCTAACCCTAGCCCTTAACATAACCTTAACCTAGGTCCAGTCCACACCCGAACCTTCTCTCTAACCCTACCCCTCAACATAACCCTAACCCTAGCTCGAATCCTAACCCTAATCGTGTCTCTAACCCTAGCCATCAACATAACCCTAACCCTAGGTACAATCCTAACACTAATCGTTTATCTAACCCTAGCCCTAAATATAACTCTAACCCTTGGTCCAATAATAACCTTAATCGTCTCTTTAACCCTAACCCTCAACATAACCCTAACCCTAGGTTCAATAATAAACCTAATCGTTCCTCAAATCCTAGCACTCAACATAACCCTAATCCTAGGTCCAATCGTAACCCTAATTGTATATCTAACCTTAGCCCTCAACATAAACCTAACCCTAGGTCCAATCCTAACCCGAATCGTCTCTCTAAACCTAGCCCTCAACATAACCCTAACCGTAGGTCCAATCCTAACCCTAATCGTCTATCTAAACCTAGTCCTAAACAAAACCCTAACCCTAGGTCCAATCCTAACCCTAATCGTCTATCTAAACCTAGTCCTAAACAAAACACTAACCCTAGGTCCAATCCTAACCCTAATCGTCTATCTAACCCTAGCCCTCAACATAACCCTAACCCTAGCTCCAATCCTAAGCCTAATCGTCTACCTAACCCTAGCCCTCAACACAACCCTAACCCTAGGTCCAATCCTAATTCGAATCGTATCTCTAACCCTAGCCCACAACATAACCCTAACCCTAGGTCCAATACTAACCTTAATGGTCTACCTAACCATAGCCCTGAATATAACCCTATCCCTAGCTCCAATCCTAACCCTAATCGTCAACCTAACCCTAGCCCTCAACATAACCCTAACCCTATCTCCAATCCTAGCCCTAATCGTCTCTTTAATTCTAGCCCTCAAATAAGCCTAACTCTAGGTCCAATCGTAACCCTAATCGTCTACCTAACACTAGCCCTCAACATAACCCTAACCCTCGGTCCAATCCTAACCCGAACCGTCTCTCTAACCCTAGGCCTCAACATAACCCTATTCCTTGGTCCCATCCTAACCCGAACATTCTCTCTAACCCTAGCCCTTAACATAACCTTACCCTAGTTCCAATCCTAATCCAAACCTTCTCTCTAACCCTACCCCTCAACATAACCCTAACGCTAGGTCGAATCCTAACGCTAATCATCTTTCTAACCATAGCCCTCAACATAAGCCTAACCCTAGGTACAATCCTAACACTAATCGTGTATCTAACTATAGCCCAAAACATAACCCTAACCCTTGGTCCAATAATAACCTTAATCGTCTCTTTAACCCTAACCCTCATCATAACCCTAACCCTAGGTCCAATAATAACCCTAATCATTCCTAGAACAGTAGCCCTCAACATAATCCTAACTCTAGGTCCAATCGTAACCCGAATTGTCTATCTAACCTTAGCCCTCAACATAAACCTAACCCTAGGTCCAATCCTAACCCGAATCGTCTCTCTAAACCTAGTCCTCAACATAACCGTAACCGTAGGTCCAATCCTAACCCTAATCGTCTCTGTAACCCTAGCCCTCACCATTACCCTAACCCTAGGTACAATCCCAACCCTAACAGTCTCTATAACCCTAGCCCTCAACCCAACCCTAACCCTAGGTCCAATCCTTACCCTAACCGTCTCTCTAAACCTAGCCCTCAACATAACCCTAACTCTAGGTCCTATCCTAACCCTTACCGTCTCTCTAACCCTAGCCCTCAACATAACCCTACCTTAGGTCCAATCCTAACCCTAACCGTCTCTCTAACCCTAGCCCTCAACATAACCCTAACCCTAGGTCCAATCCTAACCCTAACCGTCTCTCTAACCCTAGCCGTCAAAATAACCCTAACCCTACGTCCAATCCTAACCCTAACCGTCTCTCTAACCCTAGCCCTCAACATAACCCTAACCCTAGGTCCAATCCTAACCCTAACCGTCTCTCTAACCCTAGCCCTCAACCCAACCCTAAAAATAGTTCCAATCCTAACCCTAACCATTTCTCTAACACTGGCCCTCAAAATAACCCTAACCCTAGTTCCAAATCTTACCCCAACCGTCTCTCTAAACCTAGCCCTCAACATATCCCTAGCTCTAGGTCCAATCCTAACCCTAACCGCCTCTCTAACCCTAGCCCTCCACATAACACTAACCCTAGGTCCAATCCTAACCCTAACCGTCTCTCTAACCCTAGAACTCAACATAACCCTAATCCTAGATCCAATCCTAACCCTAATCGTTCCTCGCACCCTAGCTCTCAACATAACCCTAACCCTAGGTCAAATCCTAACCCTAATCTTATATCTAACCCTAGCCCACAAGATAACCATAACCCTAGGTCCAATCCTAACCCCAATCGTCTACCTAACGCTAGCCCTCAACATAACCCTAACCTTAGGTCCAATCCTAACCCTAATCGTCTATCTAATCCTAGCCCTCAACATAACCATAACCCTAGGTCCAATCCTAACCCTAATCGTCTACCTAACCCTAGCCCTCAACATAACCCTAACCCTAGGTCCAATCCTAACCCTATTCGTCTCTCTAAACCTAGCCCTCAACATAACCCTAACGCTAGCTCCAATCCTAACCCAAACGGTCTCTCTAACCCTAGCCCTCAACATAACCTTACCCTAGGTCCAATTCTAACCCGAACCTTCTCTCTATCCCTAGCCCGCAACAAAGCCCTAAACCTAGGTATAATAATAACCCTAATCATTTCTCTAACCCTAGACCTCAACATAACCCTAACCCTAAGTCCAATCCTAACCCTAATCGTCTACCTAACCCTACCCTCAACATAACACTAACCCTACCTCCAATCCTAACCCTAATCGTCTACCTAACCCTAGATATCATCATAACCCTAACCCTAGATCAAATTCTAACACTAATCGTCTATCTAACCCTAGCCCTAAACATAACGCCGACCCTAGGTCCAATATTAACCCTAATCGTTCCTCGCACCCTAGCCCTCAACATAACCCTAACCCTAGGTCAAATGCTAACCCTAATCGTCTATCTAACCCTTGCCCTCAACATAACCATAACCCTAGGTCCAATGCTAACCCTAATTGTCTACCGAACCCTAGCCCTCAACATAACCCTAACCCTAGCTCCAATCCTAACCCTAATCGTCTACCTAACCCTAGCCCTCAACATAACCCAAACCCTAGGTCCTATCCTAAACCTATTCGTCTCTCTAACCCTAGCCCACAACCTAACCCTAATCCTAGGTCCAATCCTAACCCTGACCGTCTCTCTAACCCTAGCCCTCAACATAACCCTAATCCTAGGTCCAATCCTCACCCTAACCCTCTCTAACCCTAGCCCTCAACCTAACGCTAACCCTAGGTCCAATCCTACCCCTAACCGTCTCTCTAACCCTAGCCCTCAACATAACCCTAACCCTAGGTCCAATCCTAACCGTAACCGTCTCTCTATCCCTAGCCCTCAACATAACCCTAACCCTAGGTCCAATCCTAACCCTTACTGTCTCTCTAACCCTAGCGCTCAACATAACCCTAACCCTAGTTCCAATCCTAACCCTAACCGTCTATCTAGCCCTAGCCCTCAACATAACCCTAACGCTAGGTCCAATCCTAACCCTAACCGTCTCCCTAACCCTAGCCCTGAACATAACCCTAATCTTAGGTACAATCCTAACCCTAACTGTCTCTCTAACCCTAGCCCTCAACATAACCCTAACCCTAGGTCCAATCCTCACCCTAACTGTCTCTAACCCTAGTTCTCAACCTAACCCTAATCCTAGGTCCAATCCTAACCCTAACCGTCTCTCTAACGCTAGCCCTCAACATAACACTAACCCTAGGTCCAATCCTCAACCTAACCGTCTCTCTAACGCCAGCCCACAACCTAACCCTAACCCTAGGTCCAATCCAACCCTAACCGTCTCTCTAACGCTAGCCCTCAACATAACTTTAACCCTAGGTCCAATCCTAACCCTACGGTCTCTCTAAACCTAGCCCTCAACATAACCCTAACTCTAGGTCCAATCCTAACCCTAACCGTCTCTCTGACCCTAGCCCTAAACATAAGCCTAACCCTAGGTCCAATCCTAACCCTAACCGTCTCTCTAACCCTAGCCCTCAACCTAAACCTAACCCTAGGTCCAATCCTAACACTAACCGTCTCTCTAACCCTAGCACTCAACCTAAACCTAACCCTAGCTAAAATCCTAACCCTAACCGTCTCTCTAACCCTAGCCCTCAACATAAACCTAACCCTAGGTCCAATCCTAACCCTAATCGTCTCTCTAACTCAAGCCCTCACATAACCCTAATCCTAGGTCCAATCATAACCCTAATTGTCTATCTAACGCTAGCCCTCAACATAACCCTGACCCTAGGTCCAATCCTAACCCATATCGTCTACCTAACCCTAGCGCTCAAGATAACCCTAACCCGAGCTCAAATCCTAACCCTAATCGTCTCTCTGACCCTACCCCTCAACATTACCGTAGCCCTAGGTCCAATCCTAACCCGAACCATCTCACTAACCCTAGCTCTCAACCTAACCCTAACCGTAGGTCCAACCCTAACCCTAATCATCTACCTAACCATAGCCCTCAACCTAACCCTAACCCTAGCTCGAATCCTAACCCTAATCGTCTCTCTAACCCTAGCACTCAACATAACCGTAACCCTAGGTCCAATCCTAACCCTAACCGTCTATCTATCCCTAGCCATCAAAATAACCCTAACCCTAGCTCCAATCATAATCCTAATCGTCTACCTAACCCTAGCCCTCACCATAACCCTATCCCTAAGTCCAATCCTAACATTAATAGTCTATCTATCCCTAGCCCTAAACATAACCCTAACCCTAGATCTAATAATAACCCTAATGGTTTCGCGAACCCTAGCCCTCAACATTACCATAACCCTAGGTCCAATCCTAACCCTAATCGTCTCTCTAACCCTAGCCCTCAACATAACCCTAACCCTAGGTCCAATTCTAACCCTAAACGTCTACCTAACCCTACCCTCAACATAACACTAACCCTACCTCCAATCCTAACCCTAATCTTCTACCTAACCCTAGATATCATCATAACACTAACCCTAGATCAAATTCTAACCCTAATCGTCTATCTAACCCTAGCCGTAAACATAACCCAGACCCTAGGTCCAATATTAACCCTAATCGTTCCTCGCACCCTAGCCCTCAACATAACCCTAACCCTAGGTCAAATGCTAACCCTAATCGTCTACCGAACCCTAGCCCTCAACATACCCCTAACCTTAGCTCCAATCCTAACCCTAATCGTCTACCTAAACCTATCCCTCAACATAACCCTAACCCTAGGTCCTATCCTAACCCTATTCGTCTCTCTAACCCTAGCCCACAACCTAACCCTAACCCTAGGTCCAATCCTAACCCTAACCGTCTCCCTAACCCTAGCCCTCAACATAACCCTAACCCTAGGTCCAATCCTAACCCTAAACGTCTATCTAGCCCTAGCCCTCAACATAACCCTAACCCTAGGTCAAATGCTAACCCTAATCGTCTACCGAACCCTAGCCCTCAACATAACCCTAACCTTAGCTCTAATCCTAACCCTAATCGTCTACCTAAACCTATCCCTCAACATAACCCTAACCCTAGGTCCTATCCTAACCCTATTCGTCTCTCTAACCCTAGCCCACAACCTAACCCTAACCCTAGGTCCAATCCTAACCCTAACCGTCTCCCTAACCCTAGCCCTCAACATAACCCTAACGCTAGGTCCAATCCTAACCCTAACCGTCTCCCTAACCCTAGCCCTCAACATAACCCTAACTTAGGTACAATCCTAACCCTAACTGTCTCTCTGACCCTAGCCCTCAACATAAGCCTAACCCTAGGTCCAATCCTAACCCTAATCGTCTACCTAAACCTATCCCTCAACATAACCCTAACCCTAGGTCCTATCCTAACCCTATTCGTCTCTCTAACCCTAGCCCACAACCTAACCCTAACCCTAGGTCTAATCCTAACCCTAACCGTCTCTCTAACCCTAGCACTCAACCTAACCCTAACCCTAGATAAAATCCTAACCCTAACCATCTCTCTAACCCTAGCCCTCAACATAAACCTAACCCTAGGTCCAATCCTAACCCTAACCGTCTCTCTAACCCAGCCCTCAACCCAACCCTAACCCTAGGTCCAATCCTAACCCTAACCATCTCTCTAACCTGGCCCTCAACATAACCCTAACCCTAGGTCCAATCCTTACCCTAACCGTCTCTCTAAACCTAGCCCTCAACATAACCCTAACCCAAGGTTCAATCCTAACCCTGACCGTCTCTCTAACCCTAGCCCTCAACAAAACGCTAACCCTAGGTCCAATCCTAACCCTAACCGTCTCTCTAACCCTAGCCCTCAACCTAAACCTAACCCTAGGTCCAATCCTAACCCTAACCGTCTCTCTAACCCTAGCACTCAACCTAAACCTAACCCTAGGTAAAATCCTAACCCTAACCGTCTCTCTAACCCTAGCCCTCAACATAAACCTAACCCTAGGTCCAATCCTAACCCTAATCGTCTCTCTAACTCAAGCCCTCACATAACCCTAATCCTAGGTCCAATCATAACCGTAATTGTCTATCTAACGCTAGCCCTCAACATAACCCTGACCCTAGGTCCAATCCTAACCCGTATCGTCTACCTAACCCTAGCGCTCAAGATAACCCTAACCCGAGCTCAAATCCTAACCCTAATCGTCTCTATAACCCTACCCCTCAACATTACCGTAGCCCTAGGTCCAATCCTAACCCGAACCATCTCACTAACCCTAGCTCTCAACCTAACCCTAACCGTAGGTCCAACCCTAACCCTAATCATCTACCTAACCATAGCCCTCAACCTAACCCTAACCCTAGCTCGAATCGTAACCCTAATCGTCTCTCTAACCCTAGCACTCAACATAACCGTAACCCTAGGTCCAATCCTAACCCTAATCGTCTATCTATCCCTAGCCATCAAAATAACCCTAACCCTAGCTCCAATCATAATCCTAATCGTCTACCTAACCCTAGCCCTCACCATAACCCTATCCCTAAGTCCAATCCTAACATTAATCGTCTATCTATCCCTAGCCCTAAACATAACCCTAACCCTAGATCTAATAATAACCCTAATGGTTTCGCGAACCCTAGCCCTCAACATTACCATAACCCTAGGTCCAATCCTAACCCTAATCGTCTCTCTAACCCTAGCCCTCAACATAACCCTAACAATAGGTCCAATTCTAACCCTAAACGTCTACCTAACCCTACCCTCAACATAACACTAACCCTACCCCCAATCCTAACCCTAATCTTCTACCTAACCCTAGATATCATCATAACACTAACCCTAGATCAAATTCTAACCCTAATCGTCTATCTAACCCTAGCCGTAAACATAACCCCGACCCTAGGTCCAATATTAACCCTAATCGTTCCTCCCACCCTAGCCCTCAACATAACCCTAACCCTAGGTCAAATGCTAACCCTAATCGTCTACCGAACCCTAGCCCTCAACATAACCCTAACCTTAGCTCCAATCCTAACCCTAATCGTCTACCTAAACCTATCCCTCAACATAACCCTAACCCTAGGTCCTATCCTAACCCTATTCGTCTCTCTAACCCTAGCCCACAACCTAACCCTAACCCTAGGTCCAATCCTAACCCTAACCGTCTCCCTAACCCTAGCCCTCAACATAACCCTAACCCTAGGTCCAATCCTAACCCTAAACGTCTATCTAGCCCTAGCCCTCAACATAACACTAACGCTAGGTCCAATCCTAACCCTAACCGTCTCCCTAACCCTAGCCCTCAACATAACCCTAATTTAGGTACAATCCTAACCCTAACTGTCTCTCTGACCCTAGCCCTCAACATAAGCCTAACCCTAGGTCCAATCCTAACCCTAACCGTCTCTCTGACCCTAGCCCTCAACATAAGCCTAACCCTAGGTCCAATCCTAACCCTAACCGTCTCTCTAAACCTAGCACTCAACCTAACCCTAACCCTAGATAAAATCCTAACCCTAACCATCTCTCTAACCCTAGCCCTCAACATAAACCTAACCCTAGGTCCAATCCTAACCCTAACCGTCTCTCTAACCCTAGCCCTCAACCCAACCCTAACCCTAAGTCCAATCCTAACCCTAACCATCTCTCTAAACCTGGCCCTCAACATAACACTAACCCTAGGTCCAATCCTTACCCTAACCGTCTCTCTAAACCTAGCCCTCAACATAACCCTAACCCAAGGTTCAATCCTAACCCTGACCTTCTCTCTAACCCTAGCCCTCAACATAACGCTAACCCTAGGTCCAATCATATCCCTAACTGTCTCTATAACCCTAGCCCTCAACCTAACCCTAACCCTAGGTCCAATCCTAACCCTAACCGTCTCTCTAATCCTAGCCCTTAACCTAACCCTAATCCTAGGTCCAATCCTAACCGTAACCGTCTCTCTAACCCTAGCCCTCAACATAACGCTAACCCTAGGTCCAATCCTCACCCTAACCCTCTCTAACCCTAGCCCTCAACCTAACCCTAAACCTAGGTCCAATCCTAGACCTAACCGTCTCTCTAACCCTAGCCCTCAACATAACCAAAACCCTAGGTCCAATCCTAACCCTAACCGTCTCTCTAACCCTAGCGCTCAACATAACCCTAACCCTAGGTCCAATCCTCACCATAACCGTCTCTCTAACCCTAGCCCTCAACATCACCCTAACCATAGGCCAATCCTAACCCTAACCGTCTATCTAACCCTAGCCCTCAACATAACCCTAACCCTAGGTCCAATCCTAACCCTAACCGTCTCTCGAACCCTAGCCCTCAACATAACTCACCCTAGGTCCAATCCTAACCCTAACCGTCTCTCTAACCCTAGCCCTCAACATAACCCTAACCCTAGATCCTATCCTAACGCTAACCGTCTCTCTAACCCTAGCCCTCAACATAACCCTAACCCTAGGTCCAATCCTAAGCCTAAACGTCTCTCTAACACTAGCCCTCAACATAACCCTAACCCTAGGTCCAATCCTAACGCTAGCCGTCTCTCTAACCGTAGCCCACAATATAACCCTAACCCTAGGTCCAATCCTAACCCTAACCGTATCTCTAACCCTAGCCCTCAACCTAACCCTAACCCTAGGTCCAATCCTAACCCTTATCGTCTCTAACCCTAGCCCTCAATATAATCCTAACCCTAGGTCCAATCCTAACCCTAACCGCCTCTCTAAACCTAGCCCTCAACATTACCCTAACCCTAGGTCCAATCCTAACCCTAACCGTCTCTCTAAACCTAGCCCTCAACATAACCCTAACCCTAGGTCCAATCCTAAGCCTAACCGTCTCTCTAACCCTAGCCCTCAACATAACCCTAACCCTAGGTCAAATCCTAACGCTAACCGTCTCTCTAACCCTAGCCCTCAACATACACTAACCCTAGGCCAATCCTAACCCTAACCGTGTCTCTAACCCCAGCCCTCAACATAACCCTAACCCTAGGTCCAATCCTAACCCTAACCGTATCTCTAAACCTAGCCCTCAACATAAACCTAACCCTAGGTCCAATCCTAACCCTAACAATCTCTCTAACTTTAGCTCTCAACATAACCCTAACCCTAGGTCCAATCATAACCCTAACAGTCTCTCTTACCCTAGCCCTCAACATAAAACTAACCCTAGTTCCAATCCTAACCCTAACCGTCTCTCTAAATCTACCCTTCAACCTAACCCTAACCCTAAGTCCAATCGTAACCCTAATCGTCTCTCACCCTAGCCCTCAACATAACTCTAACCCTAGGTCCAATCCTAACCCTAACCGCCTCTCTAACCCTAGCCCTCAACATAACCCTAGACCTAGGTCCAATCCTAAACCTAACCGTCTCTCTAACCCTAGTCCTCAACATAACCCTAACCCTAGGACCAATCCTAACCCTAACCGTCTCTCCTACACCAGCCCTCAACCTAACCATAAACCTAGGTGCAATCCTAACCCTAACCGTCTCTCTAATCCTAGCCCTCAACATAACCATAACCCTAGGTCCAATCCTAACCCTAACTGTCTCTCTAAGCCTAGCCCTCAACATAACCCTAACCCTAGGTCCAATCCTCACCCTAACCCGCTCTAACCCTAGCCCTCAAGCTAACCCTAACCCTAGGTCCAATGCTAGCCCTAACCGTCTCTCTAACCCTAGCCCTCAACATAACCCTAACCCTAGGTCCAATCCTAACGCTAGCCGTCACTCTAACCGTAGCCCTCAACATAACCCTAACCCTAGGTCCAATCCTAAACCTAACTGTCTCTCTAGCCCTAGCCCTCAACAAAACCCTAACCCTAGGTCCAATCCTAAACCTAACCGTCTATCTAGCCCTAGCCCTCAACATAACCCTAACGCTAGGTCCAATCCTAACCCTAACCGTCTCCCTAACCCTAGCCCTCAACATAACCCTAATCTTAGGTAAAATCCTAACCCTAACTGACTCTCTAACCCTAGCCCTCAACATAACCCTAACTATAGGTCCAATCCTAACCCTAACCGTCTCTCTAACCCTAGCCCTCAACATAACCCTAACCCTTGGTCCAATCCTCACCCTAACCGTCTCTCTAACCCTAGCCCTCAACATAACCCTAACCGTAGGTCCTATCCTAACCCTAACCGTCTCTCTAACTCTAGCCCTCAACATAATCCTAACCCTAGGTCCAATCCTACCCTAACCGTCACTATAAACCTAGCCCTCAACATAACTCTAACCCTAGGTCCAATCCTAACCCTAACCGTCTCTCTAACCCTAGCCCTCAACATAACCCTATCCCTAGGTCCAATCCTAACCCTAACCGTCTCTCTAACCCTAGCCCTCAACATAACCCTAACCCTAGGTCCAATCCTAACCCTAACCGTCTCTCTAACCCTAGCCCTCAACATAACCCTAACCCTAGGTCCAATCCTAACCCTGACCGACTCTCTAACCCTAGCCCTCAAAATAACCCTAACCCTACGTCCAATCCTAACCCTAATCGTCTCGATAACACTAGCCCTCAAAATAACCTTAACCCTAGGTCCAATCCTAACCCTAACCGTCTCTCTAATCCTAGCCCTCAACCCAACCCTAACCCTAGGTCCAATACTAACCCTAACCATCTCTCTAACCCTGGCCCTCAACATAACACTAACCCTAGTTCCAATCCTTACCCTAACCGTCTCTCTAAACCTAGCACTCAACATAACACTAACCCTAGGTCCAATCGTAACCCTGACCGTCTCTCTAATCCTAGCCCTCAACATAACGGTAACCCTACGTCCAATCCTAACCCTAACTGTCTCTCTAACCCTAGCCCTCAACCTAACCCTAATCCTAGGTCCAATCCTAACCCTAACCGTCTCTCTAACCCTAGCCCGCAACATAACCCTAACCCTAGGTCCAATCATAACCCTAACCGTCTCTCTAACCCTAGCCCTCAACATAACGCTAACCCTAGGTCCAATCCTAACCCTAACCGTCTCTCTAACCCTAGCCCTCAACCTAAACCTAACCCTAGGTCCAATCCTAACCCTAACCGTCTCTCTAAACCTAGCACTCAACCTAAACCTAACCCTAGGTAAAATCCTAACCCTAACCGTCTCTCTAACCCTAGCCCTCAACATAAACCTAACCCTAGGTCCAATCCTAACCCTAATCGTCTCTCTAACTCAAGCCCTCACATAACCCTAATCCTAGGTCCAATCATAACCCTAATTGTCTATCTAACGCTAGCCCTCAACATAACCCTGACCCTAGGTCCAATCCTAACCCATATCGTCTACCTAACCCTAGCGCTCAAGATAACCCTAACCCGAGCTCAAATCCTAACCCTAATCGTCTCTATAACCCTACCCCTCAACATTACCGTAGCCCTAGGTCCAATCCTAACCCGAACCATCTCACTACCCCTAGCTCTCAACCTAACCCTAACCGTAGGTCCAACCCTAACCCTAATCATCTACCTAACCATAGCCCTCAACCTAACCCTAACCCTAGCTCGAATCGTAACCCTAATCGTCTCTCTAACCCTAGCACTCAACATAACCGTAACCCTAGGTCTAATCCTAACCCTAATCGTCTATCTATCCCTAGCCATCAAAATAACCCTAACCCTAGCTCCAATCATAATCCTAATCGTCTACCTAACCCTAGCCCTCACCATAACCCTATCCCTAAGTCCAATCCTAACATTAATCGTCTATCTATCCCTAGCCCTAAACATAACCCTAACCCTAGATCTAATAATAACCCTAATGGTTTCGCGAACCCTAGCCCTCAACATTACCATAACCCTAGGTCCAATCCTAACCCTAATCGTCTCTCTAACCCTAGCCCTCAACATAACCCTAACCCTAGGTCCAATTCTAACCCTAAACGTCTACCTAACCCTACCCTCAACATAACACTAACCCTACCCCCAATCCTAACCCTAATCTTCTACCTAACCCTAGATATCATCATAACACTAACCCTAGATCAAATTCTAACCCTAATCGTCTATCTAACCCTAGCCGTAAACATAACCCCGACCCTAGGTTCAATATTAACCCTAATCGTTCCTCCCACCCTAGCCCTCAACATAACCCTAACCCTAGGTCAAATGTTAACCCTAATCGTCTACCGAACCCTAGCCCTCAACATAACCCTAACCTTAGCTCCAATCCTAACCCTAATCGTCTACCTAAACCTATCCCTCAACATAACCCTAACCCTAGGTCCTATCCTAACCCTATTCGTCTCTCTAACCCTAGCCCACAACCTAACCCTAACCCTAGGTCCAATCCTAACCCTAACCGTCTCCCTAACCCTAGCCCTCAACATAACCCTAACCCTAGGTCCAATCCTAACCCTAAACGTCTATCTAGCCCTAGCCCTCAACATAACCCTAATGCTAGGTCCAATCCTAACCCTAACCGTCTCCCTAACCCTAGCCCTCAACATAACCCTAATTTAGGTACAATCCTAACCCTAACTGTCTCTCTGACCCTAGCCCTCAACATAAGCCTAACCCTAGGTCCAATCCTAACCCTAACCGTCTCTCTGACCCTAGCCCTCAACATAAGCCTAACCCTAGGTCCAATCCTAACCCTAACCGTCTCTCTAACCCTAGCACTCAACCTAACCCTAACCCTAGATAAAATCCTAACCCTAACCATCTCTCTAACCCTAGCTCTCAACATAAACCTAACCCAAGGTCCAATCCTAACCCTAACCGTCTCTCTAACCCTAGCCCTCAACCCAACCCTAACCCTAGGTCCAATCCTAACCCTAACCATCTCTCTAAACCTGGCCCTCAACATAACCCTAACCCTAGGTCCAATCCTTACCTTAACCGTCTCTCTAAACCTAGCCCTCAACATAACCCTAACCCAAGGTTCAATCCTAACCCTGACCGTCTCTCTAACCCTAGCCCTCAACATAACGCTAACCCTAGGTCCAATCCTACCCCTAACTGTCTCTCTAACCCTAGCCCTCAACCTAACCCTAACCCTAGGTCCAATCCTAACCCTAACCGTCTCTCTAATCCTAGCCCTTAACCTAACCCTAATCCTAGGTCCAATCCTAACCGTAACCGTCTCTCTAACCCTAGCCCTCAACATAACGCTAACCCTAGGTCCAATCCTCACCCTAACCCTCTCTAACCCTAGCCCTCAACCTAACCCTAAACCTAGGTCCAATCCTAGACCTAACCATCTCTCTAACCCTAGCCCTCAACATAACCATAACCCTAGGTCCAATCCTAACCCTAACCGTCTCTCTAACCCTAGCGCTCAACATAACCCTAACCCTAGGTCCAATCCTCACCATAACCGTCTCTCTAACCCTAGCCCTCAACATGACCCTAACCATAGGCCAATCCTAACCCTAACCGTCTATCTAACCCTAGCCCTCAACATAACCCTAACCCTAGGTCCAATCCTAACCCTAACCGTCTCTCGAACCCTAGCCCTCAACATAACTCACCCTAGGTCCAATCCTAACCCTAACCGTCTCTCTAACCCTAGCCCTCAACATAACCCTAACCCTAGATCCTATCCTAACCCTAACCGTCTCTCTAACCCTAGCCCTCAACATAACCCTAACCCTAGGTCCAATCCTAAGCCTAAACGTCTCTCTAACACTAGCCCTCAACATAACCCTAACCCTAGGTCCAATCCTAACGCTAGCCATCTCTCTAACCGTAGCCCACAATATAACCCTAACCCTAGGTCCAATCCTAACCCTAACCGTATCTCTAACCCTAGCCCTCAACCTAACCCTAACCCTAGGTCCAATCCTAACCCTTATCGTCTCTCACCCTAGCCCTCAATATAATCCTAACCCTAGGTCCAATCCTAACCCTAACCGCCTCTCTAAACCTAGCCCTCAACATTACCCTAACCCTAGGTCCAATCCTAACCCTAACCGTCTCTCTAAACCTAGCCCTCAACATAACCCTAACGCTAGGTCCAATCCTAAGCCTAACCGTCTCTCTAAACCTAGCCCTCAACATAACCCTAACCCTAGGTCAAATCCTAACGCTAACCGTCTCTCTAACCCTAGCCCTCAACATACACTAACCCTAGGCCAATCCTAACCCTAACCGTGTCTCTAACCCCAGCCCTCAACATAACCCTAACCCTAGGTCCAATCCTAACCCTAACCGTATCTCTAAACCTAGCCCTCAACATAAACCTAACCCTAAGTCCAATCCTAACCCTAACAATCTCTCTAACTTTAGCTCTCCACATAACCCTAACCCTAGGTCCAATCATAACCCTAACAGTCTCTCTTACCCTAGCCCTCAACATAACACTAACCCTAGTTCCAATCCTAACCCTAACCGTCTCTCTAAATCTAGCCTTCAACCTAACCCTAACCCTAAGTCCAATCGTAACCCTAATCGTCTCTCACCCTAGCCCTCAACATAACTCTAACCCTAGGTCCAATCCTAACCCTAACCACCTCTCTAACCCTAGCCCTCAACATAACCCTAGACCTAGGTCCAATCCTAACCCTAACCGTCTCTCTAACCCTAGTCCTCAACATAACCCTAACCCTAGGACCAATCCTAACCCTAACCGTCTCTCCTACACCAGCCCTCAACCTAACCATAAACCTAGGTGCAATCCTAACCCTAACCGTCTCTCTAATCCTAGCCCTCAACATAACCATAACCCTAGGTCCAATCCTAACCCTAACTGTCTCTCTAAGCCTAGCCCTCAACATAACCCTAACCCTAGGTCCAATCCTCACCCTAACCCGCTCTAACCCTAGCCCTCAAGCTAACCCTAACCCTAGGTCCAATGCTAGCCCTAACCGTCTCTCTAACCCTAGCCCTCAAGCTAACCCTAACCCTAGGTCCAATCCTATACCTAACCGTCTATCTAGCCCTAGCCCTCAACATAACCCTAACGCTAGGTCCAATCCTAACCCTAACCGTCTCCCTAACCCTAGCCCTCAACATAACCCTAATCTTAGGTAAAATCCTAACCCTAACTGACTCTCTAACCCTAGCCCTCAACATAACCCTAACTATAGGTCCAATCCTAACCCTAACCGTCTCTCTAACCCTAGCCCTCAACATAACCCTAACCCTTGGTCCAATCCTCACCCTAACCGTCTCTCTAACCCTAGCCCTCAACATAACCCTAACCGTAGGTCCTATCCTAACCCTAACCGTCTCTCTAACTCTAGCCCTCAACATAATCCTAACCCTAGGTCCAATCCTACCCTAACCGTCACTATAAACCTAGCCCTCAACATAACCCTAACCCTAGGTCCAATCCTAACCCTAACCGTCTCTCTAACCCTAGCCCTCAACATAACCCTAACCCTAGATCCTATCCTAACCCTAACCGTCTCTCTAACCCTAGCCCTCAACATAACCCTAACCCTAGGTCCAATCCTAAGCCTAAACGTCTCTCTAACACTAGCCCTCAACATAACCCTAACCCTAGGTCCAATCCTAACGCTAGCCGTCTCTCTAACCGTAGCCCACAATATAACCCTAACCCTAGGTCCAATCCTAACCCTAACCGTATCTCTAACCCTAGCCCTCAACCTAACCCTAACCCTAGGTCCAATCCTAACCCTTATCGTCTCTCACCCTAGCCCTCAATATAATCCTAACCCTAGGTCCAATCCTAACCCTAAACGCCTCTCTAAACCTAGCCCTCAACATTACCCTAACCCTAGGTCCAATCCTAACCCTAACCGTCTCTCTAAACCTAGCCCTCAACATAACCCTAACCCTAGGTCCAATCCTAAGCCTAACCGTCTCTCTAACCCTAGCCCTCAACATAACCCTAACCCTAGGTCAAATCCTAACGCTAACCGTCTCTCTAACCCTAGCCCTCAACATACACTAACCCTAGGCCAATCCTAACCCTAACCGTGTCTCTAACCCCAGCCCTCAACATAACCCTAACCCTAGGTCCAATCCTAACCCTAACCGTATCTCTAAACCTAGCCCTCAACATAAACCTAACCCTAGGTCCAATCCTAACCCTAACAATCTCTCTAACTTTAGCTCTCAACATAACCCTAACCCTAGGTCCAATCATAACCCTAACAGTCTCTCTTACCCTAGCCCTCAACATAACACTAACCCTAGTTCCAATCCTAACCCTAACTGTCTCTCTAAATCTAGCCTTCAACCTAACCCTAACCCTAAGTCCAATCGTAACCCTAATCGTCTCTCACCCTAGCCCTCAACATAACTCTAACCCTAGGTCCAATCCTAACCCTAACCGCCTCTCTAACCCTAGCCCTCAACATAACCCTAGACCTAGGTCCAATCCTAACCCTAACCGTCTCTCTAACCCTAGTCCTCAACATAACCCTAACCCTAGGACCAATCCTAACCCTAACCGTCTCTCCTACACCAGCCCTCAACCTAACCATAAACCTAGGTGCAATCCTAACCCTAACCGTCTCTCTAATCCTAGCCCTCAACATAACCAAAACCCTAGGTCCAATCCTAACCCTAACTGTCTCTCTAAGCCTAGCCCTCAACATAACCCTAACCCTAGGTCCAATCCTCACCCTAACCCGCTCTAACCCTAGCCCTCAAGCTAACCCTAACCCTAGGTCCAATCCTATACCTAACCGTCTATCTAGCCCTAGCCCTCAACATAACCCTAACGCTAGGTCCAATCCTAACCCTAACCGTCTCCCTAACCCTAGCCCTCAACATAACCCTAATCTTAGGTAAAATCCTAACCCTAACTGACTCTCTAACCCTAGCCTTCAACATAACCCTAACTATAGGTCCAATCCTAACCCTAACCGTCTCTCTAACCCTAGCCCTCAACATAACCCTAACCCTTGGTCCAATCCTCACCCTAACCGTCTCTCTAACCCTAGCCCTCAACATAACCCTAACCGTAGGTCCTATCCTAACCCTAACCGTCTCTCTAACTCTAGCCCTCAACATAATCCTAACCCTAGGTCCAATCCTACCCTAACCGTCACTATAAACCTAGCCCTCAACATAACCCTAACCCTAGGTCCAATCCTACCCCTAACCGTCTCTCTAACCCTAGCCCTCAACATAACCCTATCCCTAGGTCCAATCCTAACCCTAACCATCTCTCTAACCCTAGCCCTCAACATAACCCTAACCCTAGGTCCAATCCTAACCCTAACCGTCTCTCTAACCCTAGCCCTCAACATAACCCTAACCCTAGGTCCAATCCTAACCCTGACCGACTCTCTAACCCTAGCCCTCAAAATAACCCTAACCCTACGTCCAATCCTAACCCTAATCGTCTCGATAACACTAGCCCTCAAAATAACCTTAACCCTAGGTCCAATCCTAACCCTAACCGTCTCTCTAATCCTAGCCCTCAACCCAACCCTAACCCTAGGTCCAATACTAACCCTAACCATCTCTCTAACCCTGGCCCTCAACATAACCCTAACCCTAGTTCCAATCCTTACCCTAACCGTCTCTCTAAACCTAGCACTCAACATAACACTAACCCTAGGTGCAATCGTAACCCTGACCGTCTCTCTAATCCTAGCCCTCAACATAACGGTAACCCTACGTCCAATCCTAACCCTAACTGTCTCTCTAACCCTAGCCCTCAACCTAACCCTAATCCTAGGTCCAATCCTAACCCTAACCGTCTCTCTAACCCTAGCCCGCAACATAACGCTAACCCTAGGTCCAATCATAACCCTAACCGTCTCTCTAACCCTAGCCCTCAACATAACCCTTAACCCTAGGTCCAATCCTAACCCTAACCGTCTCTCTAACCCTAGCCCTCAACATAACCCTAACCCTAGCTCCAATCCTAACCCTGACCGACTCTCTAACCCTAGCCCTCAAAATAACCCTAACCCTACGTCCAATCCTAACCCTAACCGTCTCGCTAACACTAGCCCTCAAAATAACCTTAACCCTAGATCCAATCCTAACCCTAACTGTCTCTCTAACCCTAGCCCTCAACCCAACCCTAACCCTAGGTCCAATCCTAACCCTAACCATCTCTCTAACCCTGGCCCTTAACATAACCCTAACCCTAGGTCCAATCCTTACCCTAACCGTCTCTCTAAACCTAGCCCTCAACATAACCCTAACCCTAGGTCCAATCCTAACCCTTACCGTCTCTCTAATCCTAGCCCTCAACATAACGCTAACCCTACGTCCAATCCTAACCCTAACTGTCTCTCTAACCCTAGCCCTCAACCTAACCCTAATCCTAGGTCCAATCCTAACCCTAAACGTCTCTCTAACCCTAGCCCTCAACATAACCCTAACCCTAGGTCCAATCCTCACCCTAACCCTCTCTAACTCTAGCCCTCAACCTAACCCTAACCCTAGGTCCAATCCTAGACCTACCCGTCTTTCTAACCCTAGCCCTCAACATAACCCTAACCCTAGTCCAATCCTAACCCTAACCAACTCTCCAACCCTAGCCCTCAACATAACCCTAATCCTAGGTCCAATCCTAACCATAACCGTCTCTCTAACCCTAGCCCTCAACATAACCCTAACCCTAGATCCAATCCTAACCCTAACCGTCTCTCGAACCCTAGCCCTCAACATAACCCTATCCCTAGGTCCAATCCTAACCCTAACCGTCTCTCTAACCCTAGCACTCAACCTAACCCTAACCCTAGGTCCAATCCTAACCCTAACCGTCTCTCTAACCCTAGCCGTCACATAATCCTAACCCTAGGTCCAATCCTAACCCTAACCGTCTCTCTAACCTTAGCCCTCAACATAACCCTAACCCTAGGTCCAATCCTAACTCTAACCGTCTCTCTAACCCTAGCCCTCAACCCAACCCTAACCCTAGATCCAATCCTAACCCTAACCATCTCTCTAACCCTGGCCCTCAACATAACCCTAACCCTAGGTCCAATCCTTACCCTAACCGTCTCTCCAAACCTAGGCCTCAACATAACCCTAACCTTAGGTCCAATCTCAACCCTGACCGTCTCTCTAACCTTATCCCTCAACATAACGCTAACCCTACGTCCAATCCTAACCATAACCGTCTCTCTAACCCTAGCCCTCAACATAACCCTAACCCTAGGTCCAATCCTAACCCTAACCGTCTCTCGAACCCTAGCCCTCAACATAACCCTATCCCTAGGTCCAATCCTAACCCTAACCGTCTCTCTAACCCTAGCACTCAACCTAACCCTAACCCTAGGTCCAATCCTAACCCTAACCGTCTCTCTAACCCTAGCCCTAACATAATCCTAACCCTAGGTCCAATCCTAACCCTAACCGTCTCTCTAACCTTAGCCCTCAACATAACCCTAACCCTAGGTCCAATCCTAACTCTAACCGTCTCTCTAACCCTAGCCCTCAACCCAACCCTAACCCTAGATCCAATCCTAACCCTAACCATCTCTCTAACCCTGGCCCTCAACATAACCCTAACCCTAGGTCCAATCCTTACCCTAACCGTCTCTCTAAACCTAGGCCTCAACATAACCCTAACCTTAGGACCAATCTCAACCCTGACCGTCTCTCTAACCCTATCCCTCAACATAACGCTAACCCTACGTCCAATCCTAACCCTAACTGTCTCTCTAACCCTAGCCCTCAACCTAACCCTAACCCTAGGTCCAATCCTAACCCTAACCGTCTCTCTAACCCTATCCCTCAACCTAACCCTAATCATAGGTCCAATCCTAACCCTAACCGTCCCTCTAACCCTAGCCCTCAACATAACCCTAACCCTAGGTCCAATCCTCACCCTAACACTCTCTAGCCCTAGCCCTCAACCTAACCCTAACCCTAGGTCCAATCCTAGACCTAACTGTCTCTCTAACCCTAGCCCTCAACATAACCTTAACCCTAGGTCCAATCCTAACCCTAACCGTCTCTCTAACCCTAGCCCTCAACATAACCCTAATCCTAGGTCCAATCCTAACCATAACCGTCTCTCTAACCCTAGCCCTCAACATAACCCTAACCCTAGGTCCAATCCTAACCCTAACCGCCTATCTCACCCTAGCCCTCAACATAACCCTAACCCTAGGTCCAATCCTAACCCTTACCGTCTCTCTAACCCTAGCCCTCAACATAACCCTATCCCTAGGTCCAATCCTAACCCTAAACGACTCTCTAACCCTAGCCCTCAACATAACCCTAACCCTAGATCCTATCCTAACCCTAACCGTCTCTCTAACCCTAGCCTTCAACATAACCCTAACCCTAGGTCCAATCCTAAGCCTAACCGTCTCTCTAACACTAGCCCTCAACATAACCCTAACCCTAGGTCCAATCTTAACCCTAACCGTCTCTCTAACCCTAGCCCTCAACATAACCCTAACCCTAGGTCCAATGCTAATGCTAGCCGTCTCTCTAACCGTAGCCCTCAACATAACCCTAACCCTAGGTCCAATCCTAACCCTAACCGTCTCTCTAACCTTAGCCC
The DNA here is from genome assembly GCF_964146895.1 of Miniopterus schreibersii. Taxonomy (NCBI): domain Eukaryota; kingdom Metazoa; phylum Chordata; class Mammalia; order Chiroptera; family Miniopteridae; genus Miniopterus; species Miniopterus schreibersii. The sequence continues at coordinate 23,458 of NC_138110.1, forward strand.
TCAACATACCCTAACCCTAGGTCCAATCCTAACCCTCACCGTGTCTCTAAACCTAGCTCTCAACATAACAATAACCCTAGGTCCAATCCTAACCCTAACCGTGTCTCTAAACCTAGCTCTCAACATAACCATAACCCTAGGTCCAATCCTAACCCTAACACTCTCTCTAACCCTAGCCCTCAAAATAACCCTAACCCTAGGTCCAATCATAAACCTAACCGTCTCTCTAATCCTAGCCCTCAACATAACACTAACCCTAAGTCCAATAATAACCCTAACCGTCTCTCTAACCCTAGCCCTCAACTTAACCCTAAACCTAGGTCCAATCCTAACCCTAATCGTCTCTCACTCTAGCCCTCAACATAACCCTAACCCTAGGTCCAATCCTAACGCTAGCCGTCTCTCTAACCGTACCCTACAACATAACACTAACCCTAGGTCCAATCCAAACCCTAACCGTATCTCTAACCCTAGCCCTCAACCTAACCCTAACACTAGGTCCAATCCTAACCCTTATCGTCTCTCACCCTAGCCCTCAACATAACCCTAACCCTAGGTCCAATCCTAACCCTAACCGCCTCTCTAAACCTAGCCCTCAACATTACCCTAACCCTAGGTCCAATCCTAACCCTAACCGTCTCTCTAACCCTAGCCCTCAACATAAACCTAACCCTAGGTCCAATCCTAACACTAACCGTCTCTAACCCTAGCCCTCAACAAAACCCTAACCCTAGGTCCAATCCTAACCCTAACCGTCTCTCTAAAGCTAGCCCTCAACATAACCCTAAACCTAGGTCCAATCCTAACCCTAACTGTCTCTCTAAGCCTATTCCTCAACATAACCCTAACCCTAGGACCAATCCTAATCCTAACCGTCTCTCTAACCCCAGCCCTCAACCTAACCATAACCCTAGGTGCAATCCTAACCCTAACCGTCTCTCTAATCCTAGCCCTCAACATAACCATAACCCTAGGTCCAATCCTAACCCTAACTGTCTCTCTAAGCCTAGCCCTCAACCTAACCCTATCCCTAGGTCCAATCCTAACGCTAACCGTCTCTCTAACCCTAGCCCTCAACCTAACCCTAATCCTAGGTCCAATCCTAACCCTAACCGTCTCTGTAACGCTAGATCTCAACATAACCCTAACCCTAGGTCCAATCCTCAACCTAACCGTCTCTCTAACCCTAGCCCTCAACCTAACCCTAACCCTAGGTCCATTCCTTGCCCTAACCGTCTCTCTAACCCTAGCCCTCAACATAACCTTAACCCTAGGTCCAATCTTAACCCTAACGTTCTCTCTAAACCTAGCCCTCAACATAACCCTAACACTAGGTCCAATCCTAACCCTAACCGTCTCTCTGACCCTAGCCCTCCACATAAGCCTAACCATAGGTCCAATCCTAACCCTAACCGTCTCTCTAAACCTAGCCCTCAACCTAAACCTAACCCTACGTCCAATCCTAACCCTAACCGTCTCTCTACCCCTAGCACTCAACCTAACCCTAACCCTAGGTAAAATCCTAACCCTAACTGTCTCTCTAACCCTAGCCCTCAACATAAACCTAACCCTAGGTCCAATCCTAAACCTAACCGTCTCTCTAACCCTAGCCCTGAACATAACCCTAACCCTTGGTCCAATCCTAACCCTAACCGTCTCTCTAACCCTAGCCCTCAACATAGCCCTAACCCTAGGTCCATTCGTAACCCTAACCGTCTCTCTAACCCTAGCCCTCAACATAACCCTAACCCTAGGTCCAATCCTAACCCTAACCGTCTCTCTAACCCTAGCCCTCAACATAACCATAACCCTAGCTCCAATCCTAACCCTGACCGACTCTCTAACCCTAGCCCTCAAAATAACCCTAACCCTACGTCCAATCCTAACCGTAACCGTCTCGCTAACCCTAGCCCTCAACATAACCCTAACCTTAGGTCCAATCCTAACCCTAACCGTCTCTCTAACCCTAGCCCTCGACCCAACCCTAACCCTAGGTCCAATCCTAACCCTAACCATCTCTCTAAACGTGGCCCTCAACATAACCCTAACCCGAGGTCCAATCCTTACCCTAAACGTCTCTCTAAACCTAGCCCTCAACATAACACTAACCCTAGGTCCAATCCTAACCCTGACCGTCTCTCTAACCCTTGCCCTCAACATAACGTTAACCATAGGTCCAATCCTAACCCTAACTGTCTCTCTAACCCTAGCCCTCAACATAACCCTAACCCTAGGTCCAATCCTAACCCTAACCGTCTCTCGAACCCTAGCCCTCAACATAACCCTATCCCTAGGTCCAATCCTAACCCTAAACGTCTCTCTAACCCTAGCCCTCAACATAACCCTAACCCTAGATCCTATCCTAACCCTAACCGTCTCTCTAACCCTAGCCCTCAACATAACCCTAACCCTAGGTCCAATCCTAAGCCTAATCGTCTCTCTAACCCTAGCCCTCAACATAACCCTAACCCTAGGTCCAATCCTAACCCTAACCGTCTCTCTAACCCTGGCCCTCAACATAACCCTAACCCTAGGTCCAATCCTAACGCTAGCCGTCTCTCTAAACCTAGAACTCAACATAATCCTAACCCTAGGTCCAATCCGAAGCCTAACCGTCTCTCTAACCCTAGCCTTCAACATAACCCTAATCCTAGGTCCAATCCTAACGCTAACCGTCTCTCTAACCCTAGCCCTCAACATAGACTTACCCTAGGTCCAATCCTAACCCTAACAGTGTCTCTAACCCCAGCACTTAACATAAACCTAACCCTAGGGCCAATCCTAACCCGAACCGTCTCTCTAACCCTACCCCTCAACATAACCCTAACCCTAGGTCCAATCCTCACCCTAACCCTCTCTAACCCTAGCCCTCAACCTAACCCTAACCCTAGGTCCAATCCTAGACCTAACCGTCTCTCTAACCCTAGCCCTCAACATAACCCTAACCCTAGGTCCAATCCTCACCCTAACCCTCTCTAACCCTAGCCCTCAACCTAACCCTAAATCTAGGTCCAATCCTAGACCTAACCGTCTTTCTAACCCTAGCCCTCAACATAACCCTAACCCTAGTCCAATCCTAACCCTAACCAACTCTCTATCCTTAGCCCTCAACATAACCCTAATCCTAGGTCCAATCCTAACCATAACCGTCTCTCTAACCCTAGCCCTCAACATAACACTAACCCTAGGTCCAATCCTAACCCTAACCGCCTATCTAACCCTAGCCGTCAACATAACCCTAACCCTAGGTCCAATCCTAACCCTAACCGTCTCTCGAACCCTAGCCCTCAACATAACCCTATCCCTAGGTCCAATCCTAACCCTAACCGTCTCTCTAACCCTAGCACTCAACCTAACCCTAACCCTAGGTCCAATCCTAACCCTAACCGTCTCTCTAACCCTAGCCCTCACATAACCCTAACCCTAGGTCCAATCCTAACCCTAACCGTCTCTCTAACCTTAACCCTCAACATAACCCTAACCCTAGGTCCAATCCTAACTCTAACCGTCTCTCTAACCCTAGCCCTCAACCCAACCCTAACCCTAGATCCAATCCTAACCCTAACCGTCTCTCTAACCCTGGCCCTCAACATAACCCTAACCCTAGGTCCAATCCTTACCCTAACCGTCTCTCTAAACCTAGCCCTCAATATAACCCTAACCTTAGGTCTAATCTCAACCCTGGCCGTCTCTCTAACCCTATCCCTCAACATAACGCGAACCCTACGTCCAATCCTAACCCTAACTGTCTCTCTAACCCTAGCCCTCAACCTAACCCTAACCCTAGGTCCAATCCTAACCCTAACCGTCTCTCTAACCCTATCCCTCAACCTAACCCTAATCCTAGGTCCAATCCTAACCCTAACCGTCCCGCTAACCCTAGCCCTCAACATAACCCTAACCCTAGGTCCAATCCTCACCCTAACCCTCTCTAGCCCTAGCCCTCAACCTAACCCTAACCCTAGGTCCAATCCTAGACCTAACTGTCTCTCTAACCCTAGCCCTCAACATACACTTACCCTAGGTCCAATCCTAACCCTAACAGTGTCTCTAACCCCAGCCCTCAACATAACCCTAACCCTAGGTCCAATCCTAACCCTAACCGTCTGTCTAACCCTAGCCCTCAACATAAACCTAACCCTAGGTCCAATCCTAACCCTAACCGTCTCTCTAACCCTAGCCCTCAACAAAACCCTAACCCTAGGTCCAATCCTAACCCTAACCGTCTCTCTAAAGCTAGCCCTCAACATAACCCTAAACCTAGGTCCAATCCTAACCCTAACTGTCTCTCTAACCCTAGTCCTCAACATAACCCTAACCCTAGGACCAATCCTAATCCTAACCGTCTCTCTAACCCCAGCCCTCAACCTAACCATAACCCTAGGTGCACTCCTAACCCTAACCGTCTCTCTAATCCTAGCCCTCAACATAACCATAACCCTAGGTCCAATCCTTACCCTAACTGTCTCTCTAAGCCTAGCCCTCAACCTAACCCTATCCGTAGGTCCAATCCTAACCCTAACCGTCTCTCTAACCCTAGCCCTCAACCTAACCCTAATCCTAGGTCCAATCCTAACCCTAACCGTCTCTGTAACGCTAGCCCTCAACATAACCCTAACCCTAGGTCCATTCCTCAACCTAACCGTCTCTCTAACAATAGCCCTCAACCTAACCCTAACCCTAGGTCCATTCCTAGCCCTAACCGTCTCTCTAACCCTAGCCATCAACATAACCTTAACCCTAGGTCCAATCTTAACCCTAACGTTCTCTCTAAACCTAGCCCTCAACATAACCCTAACCCTAGGTCCAATCCTAACCCTAACCGTCTCTCTGACCCTAGCCCTCAACATAAGCCTAACCCTATGTCCAATCCTAACCCTAACTGTCTCTCTAAACCTAACCCTCAACCTAAACCTAACCCTACGTCCAATCCTAACCCTAACCGTCTCTCTAACCCTAGCACTCAACCTAACCCTAACCCTAGGTAAAATCCTAACCCTAACCGTCTCTCTAACCCTAGCCCTCAACATAAACCTAACCCTAGGTCCCATCCTAAACCTAACCGTCTCTCTAACCCTAGCCCTGAACATAACCCTAACCCTAGGTCCAAACCTAACCCTAACCCTCTCTCTAACCCTAGCCCTCAACATAACCCTAACCCTAGGTCCATTCGTAACCCTAACCGTCTCTCTAAACCTAGCCCTCAACATAACGCTAACCCAAGGTTCAATCCTAACCCTGACCGTCTCTCTAACCCTAGCCCTCAACATAACGCTAACCCTAGGTCCAATCCTACCCCTAACTGTCTCTCTAACCCTAGCCCTCAACCTAACCCTAACCCTAGGTCCAATCCTAACCCTAACCGTCTCTCTAATCCTAGCCCTTAACCTAACCCTAATCCTAGGTCCAATCCTAACCGTAACCGTCTCTCTAACCCTAGCCCTCAACATAACGCTAACCCTAGGTCCAATCCTCACCCTAACCCTCTCTAACCCTAGCCCTCAACCTAACCCTAAACCTAGGTCCAATCCTAGACCTAACCGTCTCTCTAACCCTAGCCCTCAACATAACCATAACCCTAGGTCCAATCCTAACCCTAACCGTCTCTCTAACCCTAGCGCTCAACATAACCCTAACCCTAGGTCCAATCCTCACCATAACCGTCTCTCTAACCCTAGCCCTCAACATGACCCTAACCATAGGCCAATCCTAACCCTAACCGTCTATCTAACCCTAGCCCTCAACATAACCCTAACCCTAGGTCCAATCCTAACCCTAACCGTCTCTCGAACCCTAGCCCTCAACATAACTCACCCTAGGTCCAATCCTAACCCTAACCGTCTCTCTAACCCTAGCCCTCAACATAACCCTAACCCTAGATCCTATCCTAACCCTAACCGTCTCTCTAACACTAGCCCTCAACATAACCCTAACCCTAGGTCCAATCCTAAGCCTAAACGTCTCTCTAACACTAGCCCTCAACATAACCCTAACCCTAGGTCCAATCCTAACGCTAGCCGTCTCTCTAACCGTAGCCCACAATATAACCCTAACCCTAGGTCCAATCCTAACCCTAACCGTATCTCTAACGCTAGCCCTCAACCTAACCCTAACCCTAGGTCCAATCCTAACCCTTATCGTCTCTCACCCTAGCCCTCAATATAATCCTAACCCTAGGTCCAATCCTAACCCTAACCGCCTCTCTAAACCTAGCCCTCAACATTACCCTAACCCTAGGTCCAATCCTAACCCTAACCGTCTCTCTAAACCTAGCCCTCAACATAACCCTAACGCTAGGTCCAATCCTAAGCCTAACCGTCTCTCTAACCCTATCCCTCAACATAACCCTAACCCTAGGTCAAATCCTAACGCTAACCGTCTCTCTAACCCTAGCCCTCAACATACACTAACCCTAGGCCAATCCTAACCCTAACCGTGTCTCTAACCCCAGCCCTCAACATAACCCTAACCCTAGGTCCAATCCTAACCCTAACCGTATCTCTAAACCTAGCCCTCAACATAAACCTAACCCTAGGTCCAATCCTAACCCTAACAATCTCTCTAACTTTAGCTCTCAACATAACCCTAACCCTAGGTCCAATCATAACCCTAACAGTCTCTCTTACCCTAGCCCTCAACATAACACTAACCCTAGTTCCAATCCTAACCCTAACCGTCTCTCTAAATCTAGCCTTCAACCTAACCCTAACCCTAAGTCCAATCGTAACCCTAATCGTCTCTCACCCTAGCCCTCAACATAACTCTAACCCTAGGTCCAATCCTAACCCTAACCGCCTCTCTAACCCTAGCCCTCAACATAACCCTAGACCTAGGTCCAATCCTAACCCTAACCGTCTCTCTAACCCTAGTCCTCAACATAACCCTAACCCTAGGACCAATCCTAACCCTAACCGTCTCTCCTACACCAGCCCTCAACCTAACCATAAACCTAGGTGCAATCCTAACCCTAACCGTCTCTCTAATCCTAGCCCTCAACATAACCATAACCCTAGGTCCAATCCTAACCCTAACTGTCTCTCTAAGCCTAGCCCTCAACATAACCCTAACCCTAGGTCCAATCCTCACCCTAACCCGCTCTAACCCTAGCCCTCAAGCTAACCCTAACCCTAGGTCCAATGCTAGCCCTAACCGTCTCTCTAACCCTAGCCCTCAAGCTAATCCTAACCCTAGGTCCAATCCTATACCTAACCGTCTATCTAGCCCTAGCCCTCAACATAACCCTAACGCTAGGTCCAATCCTAACCCTAACCGTCTCCCTAACCCTAGCCCTCAACATAACCCTAATCTTAGGTAAAATCCTAACCCTAACTGACTCTCTAACCCTAGCCCTCAACATAACCCTAACTATAGGTCCAATCCTAACCCTCACCGTCTCTCTAACCCTAGCCCTCAACATAACCCTAACCCTTGGTCCAATCCTCACCCTAACCGTCTCTCTAACCCTAGCCCTCAACATAACCCTAACCGTAGGTCCTATCCTAACCCTAACCGTCTCTCTAACTCTAGCCCTCAACATAATCCTAACCCTAGGTCCAATCCTACCCTAACCGTCACTATAAACCTAGCCCTCAACATAACCCTAACCCTAGGTCCAATCCTAACCCTAACCGTCTCTCTAACCCTAGCCCTCAACATAACCCTAACCCTAGATCCTATCCTAACCCTCACCGTCTCTCTAACCCTAGCCCTCAACATAACCCTAACCCTTGGTCCAATCCTCACCCTAACCGTCTCTCTAACCCTAGCCCTCAACATAACCCTAACCGTAGGTCCTATCCTAACCCTAACCGTCTCTCTAACTCTAGCCCTCAACATAATCCTAACCCTAGGTCCAATCCTACCCTAACCGTCACTATAAACCTAGCCCTCAACATAACCCTAACCCTAGGTCCAATCCTAACCCTAACCGTCTCTCTAACCCTAGCCCTCAACATAACCCTAACCCTAGATCCTATCCTAACCCTAACCGTCTCTCTAACCCTAGCCCTCAACATAACCCTAACCCTAGGTCCAATCCTAAGCCTAAACATCTCTCTAACACTAGCCCTCAACATAACCCTAACCCTAGGTCCAATCCTAACGCTAGCCGTCTCTCTAACCGTAGCCCACAATATAACCCTAACCCTAGGTCCAATCCTAACCCTAACCGTATCTCTAACCCTAGCCCTCAACCTAACCCTAACCCTAGGTCCAATCCTAACCCTTATCGTCTCTCACCCTAGCCCTCAATATAATTCTAACCCTAGGTCCAATCCTAACCCTAACCGCCTCTCTAAACCTAGCCCTCAACATTACCCTAACCCTAGGTCCAATCCTAACCCTAACCGTCTCTCTAAACCTAGCCCTCAACATAACCCTATCCCTAGGTCCAATCCTAAGCCTAACCGTCTCTCTAACCCTAGCCCTCAACATAACCCTAACCCTAGGTCAAATCCTAACGCTAACCGTCTCTCTAACCCTAGCCCTCAACATACACTAACCCTAGGCCAATCCTAACCCTAACCGTGTCTCTAACCCCAGCCCTCAACATAACCCTAACCCTAGGTCCAATCCTAACCCTAACCGTATCTCTAAACCTAGCCCTCAACATAAACCTAACCCTAGGTCCAATCCTAACCCTAACAATCTCTCTAACTTTAGCTCTCAACATAACCCTAACCCTAGGTCCAATCATAACCCTAACAGTCTCTCTTACCCTAGCCCTCAACATAACACTAACCCTAGTTCCAATCCTAACCCTAACCGTCTCTCTAAATCTAGCCTTCAACCTAACCCTAACCCTAAGTCCAATCGTAACCCTAATCGTCTCTCACCCTAGCCCTCAACATAACTCTAACCCTAGGTCCAATCCTAACCCTAACCGCCTCTCTAACCCTAGCCCTCAACATAACCGTAGACCTAGGTCCAATCCTAACCCTAACCGTCTCTCTAACCCTAGTCCTCAACATAACCCTAACCCTAGGACCAATCCTAACCCTAACCGTCTCTCCTACACCAGCCCTCAACCTAACCATAAACCTAGGTGCAATCCTAACCCTAACCGTCTCTCTAATCCTAGCCCTCAACATAACCATAACCCTAGGTCCAATCCTAACCCTAACTGTCTCTCTAAGCCTAGCCCTCAACATAACCCTAACCCTAGGTCCAATCCTCACCCTAACCCGCTCTAACCCTAGCCCTCAAGCTAACCCTAACCCTAGGTCCAATCCTATACCTAACCGTCTATCTAGCCCTAGCCCTCAACATAACCCTAACGCTAGGTCCAATCCTAACCCTAACCGTCTCCCTAACCCTAGCCCTCAACATAACCCTAATCTTAGGTAAAATCCTAACCCTAACTGACTCTCTAACCCTAGCCCTCAACATAACCCTAACTATAGGTCCAATCCTAACCCTAACCGTCTCTCTAACCCTAGCCCTCAACATAACCCTAACCCTTGGTCCAATCCTCACCCTAACCGTCTCTCTAACCCTAGCCCTCAACATAACCCTAACCGTAGGTCCTATCCTAACCCTAACCGTCTCTCTAACTCTAGCCCTCAACATAATCCTAACCCTAGGTCCAATCCTACCCTAACCGTCACTATAAACCTAGCCCTCAACATAACCCTAACCCTAGGTCCAATCCTACCCCTAACCGTCTCTCTAACCCTAGCCCTCAACATAACCCTATCCCTAGGTCCAATCCTAACCCTAACCATCTCTCTAACCCTAGCCCTCAACATAACCCTAACCCTAGGTCCAATCCTAACCCTAACCGTCTCTCTAACCCTAGCCCTCAACATAACCCTAACCCTAGGTCCAATCCTAACCCTGACCGACTCTCTAACCCTAGCCCTCAAAATAACCCTAACCCTACGTCCAATCCTAACCCTAATCGTCTCGATAACACTAGCCCTCAAAATAACCTTAACCCTAGGTCCAATCCTAACCCTAACCGTCTCTCTAATCCTAGCCCTCAACCCAACCCTAACCCTAGGTCCAATACTAACCCTAACCATCTCTCTAACCCTGGCCCTCAACATAACCCTAACCCTAGTTCCAATCCTTACCCTAACCGTCTCTCTAAACCTAGCACTCAACATAACACTAACCCTAGGTCCAATCGTAACCCTGACCGTCTCTCTAATCCTAGCCCTCAACATAACGGTAACCCTACGTCCAATCCTAACCCTAACTGTCTCTCTAACCCTAGCCCTCAACCTAACCCTAATCCTAGGTCCAATCCTAACCCTAACCGTCTCTCTAACCCTAGCCCGCAACATATCGCTAACCCTAGGTCCAATCATAACCCTAACCGTCTCTCTAACCCTAGCCCTCAACATAACCCTTAACCCTAGGTCCAATCCTAACCCTAACCGTCTCTCTAACCCTAGCCCTCACATAACCCTAACCCTAGGTCCAATCCTAACCCTAACCGTCTCTCTAACCTTAACCCTCAACATAACCCTAACCCTAGGTCCAATCCTAACTCTAACCGTCTCTCTAACCCTAGCCCTCAACCCAACCCTAACCCTAGATCCAATCCTAACCCTAACCGTCTCTCTAACCCTGGCCCTCAACATAACCCTAACCCTAGGTCCAATCCTTACCCTAACCGTCTCTCTAAACCTAGCCCTCAATATAACCCTAACCTTAGGTCTAATCTCAACCCTGGCCGTCTCTCTAACCCTATCCCTCAACATAACGCGAACCCTACGTCCAATCCTAACCCTAACTGTCTCTCTAACCCTAGCCCTCAACCTAACCCTAACCCTAGGTCCAATCCTAACCCTAACCGTCTCTCTAACCCTATCCCTCAACCTAACCCTAATCCTAGGTCCAATCCTAACCCTAACCGTCCCGCTAACCCTAGCCCTCAACATAACCCTAACCCTAGGTCCAATCCTCACCCTAACCCTCTCTAGCCCTAGCCCTCAACCTAACCCTAACCCTAGGTCCAATCCTAGACCTAACTGTCTCTCTAACCCTAGCCCTCAACATACACTTACCCTAGGTCCAATCCTAACCCTAACAGTGTCTCTAACCCCAGCCCTCAACATAACCCTAACCCTAGGTCCAATCCTAACCCTAACCGTCTGTCTAACCCTAGCCCTCAACATAAACCTAACCCTAGGTCCAATCCTAACCCTAACCGTCTCTCTAACCCTAGCCCTCAACAAAACCCTAACCCTAGGTCCAATCCTAACCCTAACCGTCTCTCTAAAGCTAGCCCTCAACATAACCCTAAACCTAGGTCCAATCCTAACCCTAACTGTCTCTCTAACCCTAGTCCTCAACATAACCCTAACCCTAGGACCAATCCTAATCCTAACCGTCTCTCTAACCCCAGCCCTCAACCTAACCATAACCCTAGGTGCACTCCTAACCCTAACCGTCTCTCTAATCCTAGCCCTCAACATAACCATAACCCTAGGTCCAATCCTTACCCTAACTGTCTCTCTAAGCCTAGCCCTCAACCTAACCCTATCCGTAGGTCCAATCCTAACCCTAACCGTCTCTCTAACCCTAGCCCTCAACCTAACCCTAATCCTAGGTCCAATCCTAACCCTAACCGTCTCTGTAACGCTAGCCCTCAACATAACCCTAACCCTAGGTCCATTCCTCAACCTAACCGTCTCTCTAACAATAGCCCTCAACCTAACCCTAACCCTAGGTCCATTCCTAGCCCTAACCGTCTCTCTAACCCTAGCCATCAACATAACCTTAACCCTAGGTCCAATCTTAACCCTAACGTTCTCTCTAAACCTAGCCCTCAACATAACCCTAACCCTAGGTCCAATCCTAACCCTAACCGTCTCTCTGACCCTAGCCCTCAACATAAGCCTAACCCTATGTCCAATCCTAACCCTAACTGTCTCTCTAAACCTAACCCTCAACCTAAACCTAACCCTACGTCCAATCCTAACCCTAACCGTCTCTCTAACCCTAGCACTCAACCTAACCCTAACCCTAGGTAAAATCCTAACCCTAACCGTCTCTCTAACCCTAGCCCTCAACATAAACCTAACCCTAGGTCCCATCCTAAACCTAACCGTCTCTCTAACCCTAGCCCTGAACATAACCCTAACCCTAGGTCCAAACCTAACCCTAACCCTCTCTCTAACCCTAGCCCTCAACATAACCCTAACCCTAGGTCCATTCGTAACCCTAACCGTCTCTCTAAACCTAGCCCTCAACATAACGCTAACCCAAGGTTCAATCCTAACCCTGACCGTCTCTCTAACCCTAGCCCTCAACATAACGCTAACCCTAGGTCCAATCCTACCCCTAACTGTCTCTCTAACCCTAGCCCTCAACCTAACCCTAACCCTAGGTCCAATCCTAACCCTAACCGTCTCTCTAATCCTAGCCCTTAACCTAACCCTAATCCTAGGTCCAATCCTAACCGTAACCGTCTCTCTAACCCTAGCCCTCAACATAACGCTAACCCTAGGTCCAATCCTCACCCTAACCCTCTCTAACCCTAGCCCTCAACCTAACCCTAAACCTAGGTCCAATCCTAGACCTAACCGTCTCTCTAACCCTAGCCCTCAACATAACCATAACCCTAGGTCCAATCCTAACCCTAACCGTCTCTCTAACCCTAGCGCTCAACATAACCCTAACCCTAGGTCCAATCCTCACCATAACCGTCTCTCTAACCCTAGCCCTCAACATGACCCTAACCATAGGCCAATCCTAACCCTAACCGTCTATCTAACCCTAGCCCTCAACATAACCCTAACCCTAGGTCCAATCCTAACCCTAACCGTCTCTCGAACCCTAGCCCTCAACATAACTCACCCTAGGTCCAATCCTAACCCTAACCGTCTCTCTAACCCTAGCCCTCAACATAACCCTAACCCTAGATCCTATCCTAACCCTAACCGTCTCTCTAACCCTAGCCCTCAACATAACCCTAACCCTAGGTCCAATCCTAAGCCTAAACGTCTCTCTAACACTAGCCCTCAACATAACCCTAACCCTAGGTCCAATCCTAACGCTAGCCGTCTCTCTAACCGTAGCCCACAATATAACCCTAACCCTAGGTCCAATCCTAACCCTAACCGTATCTCTAACGCTAGCCCTCAACCTAACCCTAACCCTAGGTCCAATCCTAACCCTTATCGTCTCTCACCCTAGCCCTCAATATAATCCTAACCCTAGGTCCAATCCTAACCCTAACCGCCTCTCTAAACCTAGCCCTCAACATTACCCTAACCCTAGGTCCAATCCTAACCCTAACCGTCTCTCTAAACCTAGCCCTCAACATAACCCTAACGCTAGGTCCAATCCTAAGCCTAACCGTCTCTCTAACCCTATCCCTCAACATAACCCTAACCCTAGGTCAAATCCTAACGCTAACCGTCTCTCTAACCCTAGCCCTCAACATACACTAACCCTAGGCCAATCCTAACCCTAACCGTGTCTCTAACCCCAGCCCTCAACATAACCCTAACCCTAGGTCCAATCCTAACCCTAACCGTATCTCTAAACCTAGCCCTCAACATAAACCTAACCCTAGGTCCAATCCTAACCCTAACAATCTCTCTAACTTTAGCTCTCAACATAACCCTAACCCTAGGTCCAATCATAACCCTAACAGTCTCTCTTACCCTAGCCCTCAACATAACACTAACCCTAGTTCCAATCCTAACCCTAACCGTCTCTCTAAATCTAGCCTTCAACCTAACCCTAACCCTAAGTCCAATCGTAACCCTAATCGTCTCTCACCCTAGCCCTCAACATAACTCTAACCCTAGGTCCAATCCTAACCCTAACCGCCTCTCTAACCCTAGCCCTCAACATAACCCTAGACCTAGGTCCAATCCTAACCCTAACCGTCTCTCTAACCCTAGTCCTCAACATAACCCTAACCCTAGGACCAATCCTAACCCTAACCGTCTCTCCTACACCAGCCCTCAACCTAACCATAAACCTAGGTGCAATCCTAACCCTAACCGTCTCTCTAATCCTAGCCCTCAACATAACCATAACCCTAGGTCCAATCCTAACCCTAACTGTCTCTCTAAGCCTAGCCCTCAACATAACCCTAACCCTAGGTCCAATCCTCACCCTAACCCGCTCTAACCCTAGCCCTCAAGCTAACCCTAACCCTAGGTCCAATGCTAGCCCTAACCGTCTCTCTAACCCTAGCCCTCAAGCTAATCCTAACCCTAGGTCCAATCCTATACCTAACCGTCTATCTAGCCCTAGCCCTCAACATAACCCTAACGCTAGGTCCAATCCTAACCCTAACCGTCTCCCTAACCCTAGCCCTCAACATAACCCTAATCTTAGGTAAAATCCTAACCCTAACTGACTCTCTAACCCTAGCCCTCAACATAACCCTAACTATAGGTCCAATCCTAACCCTCACCGTCTCTCTAACCCTAGCCCTCAACATAACCCTAACCCTTGGTCCAATCCTCACCCTAACCGTCTCTCTAACCCTAGCCCTCAACATAACCCTAACCGTAGGTCCTATCCTAACCCTAACCGTCTCTCTAACTCTAGCCCTCAACATAATCCTAACCCTAGGTCCAATCCTACCCTAACCGTCACTATAAACCTAGCCCTCAACATAACCCTAACCCTAGGTCCAATCCTAACCCTAACCGTCTCTCTAACCCTAGCCCTCAACATAACCCTAACCCTAGATCCTATCCTAACCCTAACCGTCTCTCTAACCCTAGCCCTCAACATAACCCTAACCCTAGGTCCAATCCTAAGCCTAAACATCTCTCTAACACTAGCCCTCAACATAACCCTAACCCTAGGTCCAATCCTAACGCTAGCCGTCTCTCTAACCGTAGCCCACAATATAACCCTAACCCTAGGTCCAATCCTAACCCTAACCGTATCTCTAACCCTAGCCCTCAACCTAACCCTAACCCTAGGTCCAATCCTAACCCTTATCGTCTCTCACCCTAGCCCTCAATATAATTCTAACCCTAGGTCCAATCCTAACCCTAACCGCCTCTCTAAACCTAGCCCTCAACATTACCCTAACCCTAGGTCCAATCCTAACCCTAACCGTCTCTCTAAACCTAGCCCTCAACATAACCCTATCCCTAGGTCCAATCCTAAGCCTAACCGTCTCTCTAACCCTAGCCCTCAACATAACCCTAACCCTAGGTCAAATCCTAACGCTAACCGTCTCTCTAACCCTAGCCCTCAACATACACTAACCCTAGGCCAATCCTAACCCTAACCGTGTCTCTAACCCCAGCCCTCAACATAACCCTAACCCTAGGTCCAATCCTAACCCTAACCGTATCTCTAAACCTAGCCCTCAACATAAACCTAACCCTAGGTCCAATCCTAACCCTAACAATCTCTCTAACTTTAGCTCTCAACATAACCCTAACCCTATGTCCAATCATAACCCTAACAGTCTCTCTTACCCTAGCCCTCAACATAACACTAACCCTAGTTCCAATCCTAACCCTAACCGTCTCTCTAAATCTAGCCTTCAACCTAACCCTAACCCTAAGTCCAATCGTAACCCTAATCGTCTCTCACCCTAGCCCTCAACATAACTCTAACCCTAGGTCCAATCCTAACCCTAACCGCCTCTCTAACCCTAGCCCTCAACATAACCGTAGACCTAGGTCCAATCCTAACCCTAACCGTCTCTCTAACCCTAGTCCTCAACATAACCCTAACCCTAGGACCAATCCTAACCCTAACCGTCTCTCCTACACCAGCCCTCAACCTAACCATAAACCTAGGTGCAATCCTAACCCTAACCGTCTCTCTAATCCTAGCCCTCAACATAACCATAACCCTAGGTCCAATCCTAACCCTAACTGTCTCTCTAAGCCTAGCCCTCAACATAACCCTAACCCTAGGTCCAATCCTCACCCTAACCCGCTCTAACCCTAGCCCTCAAGCTAACCCTAACCCTAGGTCCAATCCTATACCTAACCGTCTATCTAGCCCTAGCCCTCAACATAACCCTAACGCTAGGTCCAATCCTAACCCTAACCGTCTCCCTAACCCTAGCCCTCAACATAACCCTAATCTTAGGTAAAATCCTAACCCTAACTGACTCTCTAACCCTAGCCCTCAACATAACCCTAACTATAGGTCCAATCCTAACCCTAACCGTCTCTCTAACCCTAGCCCTCAACATAACCCTAACCCTTGGTCCAATCCTCACCCTAACCGTCTCTCTAACCCTAGCCCTCAACATAACCCTAACCGTAGGTCCTATCCTAACCCTAACCGTCTCTCTAACTCTAGCCCTCAACATAATCCTAACCCTAGGTCCAATCCTACCCTAACCGTCACTATAAACCTAGCCCTCAACATAACCCTAACCCTAGGTCCAATCCTACCCCTAACCGTCTCTCTAACCCTAGCCCTCAACATAACCCTATCCCTAGGTCCAATCCTAACCCTAACCATCTCTCTAACCCTAGCCCTCAACATAACCCTAACCCTAGGTCCAATCCTAACCCTAACCGTCTCTCTAACCCTAGCCCTCAACATAACCCTAACCCTAGGTCCAATCCTAACCCTGACCGACTCTCTAACCCTAGCCCTCAAAATAACCCTAACCCTACGTCCAATCCTAACCCTAATCGTCTCGATAACACTAGCCCTCAAAATAACCTTAACCCTAGGTCCAATCCTAACCCTAACCGTCTCTCTAATCCTAGCCCTCAACCCAACCCTAACCCTAGGTCCAATACTAACCCTAACCATCTCTCTAACCCTGGCCCTCAACATAACCCTAACCCTAGTTCCAATCCTTACCCTAACCGTCTCTCTAAACCTAGCACTCAACATAACACTAACCCTAGGTCCAATCGTAACCCTGACCGTCTCTCTAATCCTAGCCCTCAACATAACGGTAACCCTACGTCCAATCCTAACCCTAACTGTCTCTCTAACCCTAGCCCTCAACCTAACCCTAATCCTAGGTCCAATCCTAACCCTAACCGTCTCTCTAACCCTAGCCCGCAACATAACCCTTAACCCTAGGTCCAATCCTAACCCTAACCGTCTCTCTAAACCTAGCCCTCAACATAACCCTAACCCTAGGTCCAATCCTAACCCTGACCGTCTCTCTAATCCTAGCCTTCAACATAACGCTAACCCTACGTCCAATCCTAACCCTAACTGTCTCTCTAACCCTAGCCCTCAACCTAACCCTAATCCTAGGTCCAATCCTAACCCTAAACGTCTCTCTAACCCTAGCCCTCAACATAACCCTAACCCTAGGTCCAATCCTCACCCTAACCCTCTCTAACTCTAGCCCTCAACCTAACCCTAACCCTAGGTCCAATCCTAGACCTAACCGTCTTTCTAACCCTAGCCCTCAACATAACCCTAACCCTAGTCCAATCCTAACCCTAACCAACTCTCCAACCCTAGCCCTCAACATAACCCTAATCCTAGGTCCAATCCTAACCATAACCGTCTCTCTAACCCTAGCCCTCAACATAACCCTAACCCTAGATCCAATCCTAACCCTAACCGTCTCTCGAACCCTAGCCCTCAACATAACCCTATCCCTAGGTCCAATCCTAACCCTAACCGTCTCTCTAACCCTAGCACTCAACCTAACCCTAACCCTAGGTCCAATCCTAACCCTAACCGTCTCTCTAACCCTAGCCCTCACATAATCCTAACCCTAGGTCCAATCCTAACCCTAACCGTCTCTCTAACCTTAGCCCTCAACATAACCCTAACCCTAGGTCCAATCCTAACTCTAACCGTCTCTCTAACCCTAGCCCTCAACCCAACCCTAACCCTAGATCCAATCCTAACCCTAACCATCTCTCTAACCCTGGCCCTCAACATAACCCTAACCCTAGGTCCAATCCTTACCCTAACCGTCTCTCCAAACCTAGGCCTCAACATAACCCTAACCTTAGGTCCAATCTCAACCCTGACCGTCTCTCTAACCTTATCCCTCAACATAACGCTAACCCTACGTCCAATCCTAACCATAACCGTCTCTCTAACCCTAGCCCTCAACATAACCCTAACCCTAGGTCCAATCCTAACCCTAACCGTCTCTCGAACCCTAGCCCTCAACATAACCCTATCCCTAGGTCCAATCCTAACCCTAACCGTCTCTCTAACCCTAGCACTCAACCTAACCCTAACCCTAGGTCCAATCCTAACCCTAACCGTCTCTCTAACCCTAGCCCTCACATAATCCTAACCCTAGGTCCAATCCTAACCCGAACCGTCTCTCTAACCTTAGCCCTCAACATAACCCTAACCCTAGGTCCAATCCTAACTCTAACCGTCTCTCTAACCCTAGCCCTCAACCCAACCCTAACCCTAGATCCAATCCTAACCCTAACCATCTCTCTAACCCTGGCCCTCAACATAACCCTAACCCTAGGTCCAATCCTTACCCTAACCGTCTCTCTAAACCTAGGCCTCAACATAACCCTAACCTTAGGACCAATCTCAACCCTGACCGTCTCTCTAACCCTATCCCTCAACATAACGCTAACCCTACGTCCAATCCTAACCCTAACTGTCTCTCTAACCCTAGCCCTCAACCTAACCCTAACCCTAGGTCCAATCCTAACCCTAACCGTCTCTCTAACCCTATCCCTCAACCTAACCCTAATCATAGGTCCAATCCTAACCCTAACCGTCCCTCTAACCCTAGCCCTCAACATAACACTAACCCTAGGTCCAATCCTCACCCTAACACTCTCTAGCCCTAGCCCTCAACCTAACCCTAACCCTAGGTCCAATCCTAGACCTAACTGTCTCTCTAACCCTAGCCCTCAACATAACCTTAACCCTAGGTCCAATCCTAACCCTAACCGTCTCTCTAACCCTAGCCCTCAACATAACCCTAATCCTAGGTCCAATCCTAACCATAACCGTCTCTCTAACCCTAGCCCTCAACATAACCCTAACCCTAGGTCCAATCCTAACCCTAACCGCCTATCTCACCCTAGCCCTCAACATAACCCTAACCCTAGGTCCAATCCTAACCCTTACCGTCTCTCTAACCCTAGCCCTCAACATAACCCTATCCCTAGGTCCAATCCTAACCCTAAACGACTCTCTAACCCTAGCCCTCAACATAACCCTAACCCTAGATCCTATCCTAACCCTAACCGTCTCTCTAACCCTAGCCTTCAACATAACCCTAACCCTAGGTCCAATCCTAAGCCTAACCGTCTCTCTAACACTAGCCCTCAACATAACCCTAACCCTAGGTCCAATCTTAACCCTAACCGTCTCTCTAACCCTAGCCCTCAACATAACCCTAACCCTAGGTCCAATGCTAATGCTAGCCGTCTCTCTAACCGTAGCCCTCAACATAACCCTAACCCTAGGTCCAATCCTAACCCTAACCGTCTCTCTAACCTTAGCCCTCAACATACCCTAACCCTAGGTCCAATCCTAACCCTCACCGTGTCTCTAAACCTAGCTCTCAACATAACAATAACCCTAGGTCCAATCCTAACCCTAACCGTGTCTCTAAACCTAGCTCTCAACATAACCATAACCCTAGGTCCAATCCTAACCCTAACACTCTCTCTAACCCTAGCCCTCAAAATAACCCTAACCCTAGGTCCAATCATAAACCTAACCGTCTCTCTAATCCTAGCCCTCAACATAACACTAACCCTAAGTCCAATAATAACCCTAACCGTCTCTCTAACCCTAGCCCTCAACTTAACCCTAAACCTAGGTCCAATCCTAACCCTAATCGTCTCTCACTCTAGCCCTCAACATAACCCTAACCCTAGGTCCAATCCTAACGCTAGCCGTCTCTCTAACCGTACCCTACAACATAACACTAACCCTAGGTCCAATCCAAACCCTAACCGTATCTCTAACCCTAGCCCTCAACCTAACCCTAACACTAGGTCCAATCCTAACCCTTATCGTCTCTCACCCTAGCCCTCAACATAACCCTAACCCTAGGTCCAATCCTAACCCTAACCGCCTCTCTAAACCTAGCCCTCAACATTACCCTAACCCTAGGTCCAATCCTAACCCTAACCGTCTCTCTAACCCTAGCCCTCAACATAAACCTAACCCTAGGTCCAATCCTAACACTAACCGTCTCTCTAACCCTAGCCCTCAACAAAACCCTAACCCTAGGTCCAATCCTAACCCTAACCGTCTCTCTAAAGCTAGCCCTCAACATAACCCTAAACCTAGGTCCAATCCTAACCCTAACTGTCTCTCTAAGCCTATTCCTCAACATAACCCTAACCCTAGGACCAATCCTAATCCTAACCGTCTCTCTAACCCCAGCCCTCAACCTAACCATAACCCTAGGTGCAATCCTAACCCTAACCGTCTCTCTAATCCTAGCCCTCAACATAACCATAACCCTAGGTCCAATCCTAACCCTAACTGTCTCTCTAAGCCTAGCCCTCAACCTAACCCTATCCCTAGGTCCAATCCTAACGCTAACCGTCTCTCTAACCCTAGCCCTCAACCTAACCCTAATCCTAGGTCCAATCCTAACCCTAACCGTCTCTGTAACGCTAGATCTCAACATAACCCTAACCCTAGGTCCAATCCTCAACCTAACCGTCTCTCTAACCCTAGCCCTCAACCTAACCCTAACCCTAGGTCCATTCCTTGCCCTAACCGTCTCTCTAACCCTAGCCCTCAACATAACCTTAACCCTAGGTCCAGTCTTAACCCTAACGTTCTCTCTAAACCTAGCCCTCAACATAACCCTAACACTAGGTCCAATCCTAACCCTAACCGTCTCTCTGACCCTAGCCCTCCACATAAGCCTAACCATAGGTCCAATCCTAACCCTAACTGTCTCTCTAAACCTAACCCTCAACCTAAACCTAACCCTACGTCCAATCCTAACCCTAACCGTCTCTCTAACCCTAGCACTCAACCTAACCCTAACCCTAGGTAAAATCCTAACCCTAACCGTCTCTCTAACCCTAGCCCTCAACATAAACCTAACCCTAGGTCCCATCCTAAACCTAACCGTCTCTCTAACCCTAGCCCTGAACATAACCCTAACCCTAGGTCCAAACCTAACCCTAACCCTCTCTCTAACCCTAGCCCTCAACATAACCCTAACCCTAGGTCCATTCGTAACCCTAACCGTCTCTCTAAACCTAGCCCTCAACATAACGCTAACCCAAGGTTCAATCCTAACCCTGACCGTCTCTCTAACCCTAGCCCTCAACATAACGCTAACCCTAGGTCCAATCCTACCCCTAACTGTCTCTCTAACCCTAGCCCTCAACCTAACCCTAACCCTAGGTCCAATCCTAACCCTAACCGTCTCTCTAATCCTAGCCCTTAACCTAACCCTAATCCTAGGTCCAATCCTAACCGTAACCGTCTCTCTAACCCTAGCCCTCAACATAACGCTAACCCTAGGTCCAATCCTCACCCTAACCCTCTCTAACCCTAGCCCTCAACCTAACCCTAAACCTAGGTCCAATCCTAGACCTAACCGTCTCTCTAACCCTAGCCCTCAACATAACCATAACCCTAGGTCCAATCCTAACCCTAACCGTCTCTCTAACCCTAGCGCTCAACATAACCCTAACCCTAGGTCCAATCCTCACCATAACCGTCTCTCTAACCCTAGCCCTCAACATGACCCTAACCATAGGCCAATCCTAACCCTAACCGTCTATCTAACCCTAGCCCTCAACATAACCCTAACCCTAGGTCCAATCCTAACCCTAACCGTCTCTCGAACCCTAGCCCTCAACATAACTCACCCTAGGTCCAATCCTAACCCTAACCGTCTCTCTAACCCTAGCCCTCAACATAACCCTAACCCTAGATCCTATCCTAACCCTAACCGTCTCTCTAACCCTAGCCCTCAACATAACCCTAACCCTAGGTCCAATCCTAAGCCTAAACGTCTCTCTAACACTAGCCCTCAACATAACCCTAACCCTAGGTCCAATCCTAACGCTAGCCGTCTCTCTAACCGTAGCCCACAATATAACCCTAACCCTAGGTCCAATCCTAACCCTAACCGTATCTCTAACGCTAGCCCTCAACCTAACCCTAACCCTAGGTCCAATCCTAACCCTTATCGTCTCTCACCCTAGCCCTCAATATAATCCTAACCCTAGGTCCAATCCTAACCCTAACCGCCTCTCTAAACCTAGCCCTCAACATTACCCTAACCCTAGGTCCAATCCTAACCCTAACCGTCTCTCTAAACCTAGCCCTCAACATAACCCTAACGCTAGGTCCAATCCTAAGCCTAACCGTCTCTCTAACCCTATCCCTCAACATAACCCTAACCCTAGGTCAAATCCTAACGCTAACCGTCTCTCTAACCCTAGCCCTCAACATACACTAACCCTAGGCCAATCCTAACCCTAACCGTGTCTCTAACCCCAGCCCTCAACATAACCCTAACCCTAGGTCCAATCCTAACCCTAACCGTATCTCTAAACCTAGCCCTCAACATAAACCTAACCCTAGGTCCAATCCTAACCCTAACAATCTCTCTAACTTTAGCTCTCAACATAACCCTAACCCTAGGTCCAATCATAACCCTAACAGTCTCTCTTACCCTAGCCCTCAACATAACACTAACCCTAGTTCCAATCCTAACCCTAACCGTCTCTCTAAATCTAGCCTTCAACCTAACCCTAACCCTAAGTCCAATCGTAACCCTAATCGTCTCTCACCCTAGCCCTCAACATAACTCTAACCCTAGGTCCAATCCTAACCCTAACCGCCTCTCTAACCCTAGCCCTCAACATAACCCTAGACCTAGGTCCAATCCTAACCCTAACCGTCTCTCTAACCCTAGTCCTCAACATAACCCTAACCCTAGGACCAATCCTAACCCTAACCGTCTCTCCTACACCAGCCCTCAACCTAACCATAAACCTAGGTGCAATCCTAACCCTAACCGTCTCTCTAATCCTAGCCCTCAACATAACCATAACCCTAGGTCCAATCCTAACCCTAACTGTCTCTCTAAGCCTAGCCCTCAACATAACCCTAACCCTAGGTCCAATCCTCACCCTAACCCGCTCTAACCCTAGCCCTCAAGCTAACCCTAACCCTAGGTCCAATGCTAGCCCTAACCGTCTCTCTAACCCTAGCCCTCAAGCTAATCCTAACCCTAGGTCCAATCCTATACCTAACCGTCTATCTAGCCCTAGCCCTCAACATAACCCTAACGCTAGGTCCAATCCTAACCCTAACCGTCTCCCTAACCCTAGCCCTCAACATAACCCTAATCTTAGGTAAAATCCTAACCCTAACTGACTCTCTAACCCTAGCCCTCAACATAACCCTAACTATAGGTCCAATCCTAACCCTCACCGTCTCTCTAACCCTAGCCCTCAACATAACCCTAACCCTTGGTCCAATCCTCACCCTAACCGTCTCTCTAACCCTAGCCCTCAACATAACCCTAACCGTAGGTCCTATCCTAACCCTAACCGTCTCTCTAACTCTAGCCCTCAACATAATCCTAACCCTAGGTCCAATCCTACCCTAACCGTCACTATAAACCTAGCCCTCAACATAACCCTAACCCTAGGTCCAATCCTAACCCTAACCGTCTCTCTAACCCTAGCCCTCAACATAACCCTAACCCTAGATCCTATCCTAACCCTAACCGTCTCTCTAACCCTAGCCCTCAACATAACCCTAACCCTAGGTCCAATCCTAAGCCTAAACGTCTCTCTAACACTAGCCCTCAACATAACCCTAACCCTAGGTCCAATCCTAACGCTAGCCGTCTCTCTAACCGTAGCCCACAATATAACCCTAACCCTAGGTCCAATCCTAACCCTAACCGTATCTCTAACCCTAGCCCTCAACCTAACCCTAACCCTAGGTCCAATCCTAACCCTTATCGTCTCTCACCCTAGCCCTCAATATAATTCTAACCCTAGGTCCAATCCTAACCCTAACCGCCTCTCTAAACCTAGCCCTCAACATTACCCTAACCCTAGGTCCAATCCTAACCCTAACCGTCTCTCTAAACCTAGCCCTCAACATAACCCTATCCCTAGGTCCAATCCTAAGCCTAACCGTCTCTCTAACCCTAGCCCTCAACATAACCCTAACCCTAGGTCAAATCCTAACGCTAACCGTCTCTCTAACCCTAGCCCTCAACATACACTAACCCTAGGCCAATCCTAACCCTAACCGTGTCTCTAACCCCAGCCCTCAACATAACCCTAACCCTAGGTCCAATCCTAACCCTAACCGTATCTCTAAACCTAGCCCTCAACATAAACCTAACCCTAGGTCCAATCCTAACCCTAACAATCTCTCTAACTTTAGCTCTCAACATAACCCTAACCCTAGGTCCAATCATAACCCTAACAGTCTCTCTTACCCTAGCCCTCAACATAACACTAACCCTAGTTCCAATCCTAACCCTAACCGTCTCTCTAAATCTAGCCTTCAACCTAACCCTAACCCTAAGTCCAATCGTAACCCTAATCGTCTCTCACCCTAGCCCTCAACATAACTCTAACCCTAGGTCCAATCCTAACCCTAACCGCCTCTCTAACCCTAGCCCTCAACATAACCGTAGACCTAGGTCCAATCCTAACCCTAACCGTCTCTCTAACCCTAGTCCTCAACATAACCCTAACCCTAGGACCAATCCTAACCCTAACCGTCTCTCCTACACCAGCCCTCAACCTAACCATAAACCTAGGTGCAATCCTAACCCTAACCGTCTCTCTAATCCTAGCCCTCAACATAACCATAACCCTAGGTCCAATCCTAACCCTAACTGTCTCTCTAAGCCTAGCCCTCAACATAACCCTAACCCTAGGTCCAATCCTCACCCTAACCCGCTCTAACCCTAGCCCTCAAGCTAACCCTAACCCTAGGTCCAATCCTATACCTAACCGTCTATCTAGCCCTAGCCCTCAACATAACCCTAACGCTAGGTCCAATCCTAACCCTAACCGTCTCCCTAACCCTAGCCCTCAACATAACCCTAATCTTAGGTAAAATCCTAACCCTAACTGACTCTCTAACCCTAGCCCTCAACATAACCCTAACTATAGGTCCAATCCTAACCCTAACCGTCTCTCTAACCCTAGCCCTCAACATAACCCTAACCCTTGGTCCAATCCTCACCCTAACCGTCTCTCTAACCCTAGCCCTCAACATAACCCTAACCGTAGGTCCTATCCTAACCCTAACCGTCTCTCTAACTCTAGCCCTCAACATAATCCTAACCCTAGGTCCAATCCTACCCTAACCGTCACTATAAACCTAGCCCTCAACATAACCCTAACCCTAGGTCCAATCCTACCCCTAACCGTCTCTCTAACCCTAGCCCTCAACATAACCCTATCCCTAGGTCCAATCCTAACCCTAACCATCTCTCTAACCCTAGCCCTCAACATAACCCTAACCCTAGGTCCAATCCTAACCCTAACCGTCTCTCTAACCCTAGCCCTCAACATAACCCTAACCCTAGGTCCAATCCTAACCCTGACCGACTCTCTAACCCTAGCCCTCAAAATAACCCTAACCCTACTTCCAATCCTAACCCTAATCGTCTCGATAACACTAGCCCTCAAAATAACCTTAACCCTAGGTCCAATCCTAACCCTAACCGTCTCTCTAATCCTAGCCCTCAACCCAACCCTAACCCTAGGTCCAATACTAACCCTAACCATCTCTCTAACCCTGGCCCTCAACATAACCCTAACCCTAGTTCCAATCCTTACCCTAACCGTCTCTCTAAACCTAGCACTCAACATAACACTAACCCTAGGTCCAATCGTAACCCTGACCGTCTCTCTAATCCTAGCCCTCAACATAACGGTAACCCTACGTCCAATCCTAACCCTAACTGTCTCTCTAACCCTAGCCCTCAACCTAACCCTAATCCTAGGTCCAATCCTAACCCTAACCGTCTCTCTAACCCTAGCCCGCAACATAACCCTAACCCTAGGTCCAATCATAACCCTAACCGTCTCTCTAACCCTAGCCCTCAACATAACCCTTAACCCTAGGTCCAATCCTAACCCTAACCGTCTCTCTAACCCTAGCCCTCAACATAACCCTAACCCTAGCTCCAATCCTAACCCTGACCGACTCTCTAACCCTAGCCCTCAAAATAACCCTAACCCTACGTCCAATCCTAACCCTAACCGTCTCGCTAACACTAGCCCTCAAAATAACCTTAACCCTAGATCCAATCCTAACCCTAACGATCTCTCTAACCCTAGCCCTCAACCCAACCCTAACCCTAGGTCCAATCCTAACCCTAACCATCTCTCTAACCCTGGCCCTTAACATAACCCTAACCCTAGGTCCAATCCTTACCCTAACCGTCTCTCTAAACCTAGCCCTCAACATAACCCTAACCCTAGGTCCAATCCTAACCCTGACCGTCTCTCTAATCCTAGCCCTCAACATAACGCTAACCCTACGTCCAATCCTAACCCTAACTGTCTCTCTAACCCTAGCCCTCAACCTAACCCTAATCCTAGGTCCAATCCTAACCCTAAACGTCTCTCTAACCCTAGCCCTCAACATAACCCTAACCCTAGGTCCAATCCTCACCCTAACCCTCTCTAACTCTAGCCCTCAACCTAACCCTAACCCTAGGTCCAATCCTAGACCTAACCGTCTTTCTAACCCTAGCCCTCAACATAACCCTAACCCTAGTCCAATCCTAACCCTAACCAACTCTCTAACCCTAGCCCTCAACATAACCCTAATCCTAGGTCCAATCCTAACCATAACCGTCTCTCTAACCCTAGCCCTCAACATAACCCTAACCCTAGGTCCAATCCTAACCCTAACCGTCTCTCGAACCCTAGCCCTCAACATAACCCTATCCCTAGGTCCAATCCTAACCCTAACCGTCTCTCTAACCCTAGCACTCAACCTAACCCTAACCCTAGGTCCAATCCTAACCCTAACCGTCTCTCTAACCCTAGCCCTCACATAATCCTAACCCTAGGTCCAATCCTAACCCTAACCGTCTCTCTAACCTTAGCCCTCAACATAACCCTAACCCTAGGTCCAATCCTAACTCTAACCGTCTCTCTAACCCTAGCCCTCAACCCAACCCTAACCCTAGATCCAATCCTAACCCTAACCATCTCTCTAACCCTGGCCCTCAACATAACCCTAACCCTAGGTCCAATCCTTACCCTAACCGTCTCTCCAAACCTAGGCCTCAACATAACCCTAAACTTAGGTCCAATCTCAACCCTGACCGTCTCTCTAACCTTATCCCTCAACATAACGCTAACCCTACGTCCAATCCTAACCATAACCGTCTCTCTAACCCTAGCCCTCAACATAACCCTAACCCTAGGTCCAATCCTAACCCTAACCGTCTCTCGAACCCTAGCCCTCAACATAACCCTATCCCTAGGTCCAATCCTAACCCTAACCGTCTCTCTAACCCTAGCACTCAACCTAACCCTAACCCTAGGTCCAATCCTAACCCTAACCGTCTCTCTAACCCTAGCACTCAACCTAACCCTAACCCTAGGTCCAATCCTAACCCTAACCGTCTCTCTAACACTAGCCCTCAACATAACCCTATCCCTAGGTCCAATCCTAACCCTAAACGACTCTCTAACCCTAGCCCTCAACATAACCCTAACCCTAGATCCTATCCTAACCCTAACCGTCTCTCTAACCCTAGCCTTCAACATAACCCTAACCCTAGGTCCAATCCTAAGCCTAACCGTCTCTCTAACACTAGCCCTCAACATAACCCTAACCCTAGGTCCAATCTTAACCCTAACCGTCTCTCTAACCCTAGCCCTCAACATAACCCTAACCCTAGGTCCAATGCTAATGCTAGCCGTCTCTCTAACCGTAGCCCTCAACATAACCCTAACCCTAGGTCCAATCCTAACCCTAACCGTCTCTCTAACCTTAGCCCTCAACATACCCTAACCCTAGGTCCAATCCTAACCCTAACCGTGTCTCTAAACCTAGCTCTCAACATAACAATAACCCTAGGTCCAATCCTAACCCTAACCGTGTCTCTAAACCTAGCTCTCAACATAACCATAACCCTAGGTCCAATCCTAACCCTAACACTCTCTCTAACCCTAGCCCTCAAAATAACCCTAACCCTAGGTCCAATCATAAACCTAACCGTCTCTCTAATCCTAGCCCTCAACATAACACTAACCCTAAGTCCAATAATAACCCTAACCGTCTCTCTAACCCTAGCCCTCAACTTAACCCTAAACCTAGGTCCAATCCTAACCCTAATCGTCTCTCACTCTAGCCCTCAACATAACCCTAACCCTAGGTCCAATCCTAACGCTAGCCGTCTCTCTAACCGTACCCTACAACATAACACTAACCCTAGGTCCAATCCAAACCCTAACCGTATCTCTAACCCTAGCCCTCAACCTAACCCTAACACTAGGTCCAATCCTAACCCTTATCGTCTCTCACCCTAGACCTCAACATAACCCTAACCCTAGGTCCAATCCTCACCCTAACCGCCTCTCTAAACCTAGCCCTCAACATTACCCTAACCCTAGGTCCAATCCTAACCCTAACCGTCTCTCTAACCCTAGCCCTCAACATAAACCTAACCCTAGGTCCAATCCTAACCCTAACCGTCTCTCTAACCCTAGCCCTCAACAAAACCCTAACCCTAGGTCCAATCCTAACCCTAACCGTCTCTCTAAAGCTAGCCCTCAACATAACCCTAAACCTAGGTCCAATCCTAACCCTAACTGTCTCTCTAACCCTATTCCTCAACATAACCCTAACCCTAGGACCAATCCTAATCCTAACCGTCTCTCTAACCCCAGCCCTCAACCTAACCATAACCCTAGGTGCAATCCTAACCCTAACCGTCTCTCTAATCCTAGCCCTCAACATAACCATAACCCTAGGTCCAATCCTAACCCTAACTGTCTCTCTAAGCCTAGCCCTCAACCTAACCCTATCCCTAGGTCCAATCCTAACGCTAACCGTCTCTCTAACCCGAGCCCTCAACCTAACCCTAATCCTAGGTCCAATCCTAACCCTAACCGTCTCTGTAACGCTAGATCTCAACATAACCCTAACCCTAGGTCCAATCCTCAACCTAACCGTCTCTCTAACCCTAGCCCTCAACCTAACCCTAACCCTAGGTCCATTCCTAGCCCTAACCGTCTCTCTAACCCTAGCCCTCAACATAACCTTAACCCTAGGTCCAATCTTAACCCTAACGTTCTCTCTAAACCTAGCCCTCAACATAACCCTAACACTAGGTCCAATCCTAACCCTAACCGTCTCTCTGACCCTAGCCCTCAACATAAGCCTAACCATAGGTCCAATCCTAACCCTAACCGTCGCTCTAAACCTAGCCCTCAACCTAAACCTATCCCTACGTCCAATCCTAACCCTAACCGTCTCTCTACCCCTAGCACTCAACCTAACCCTAACCCTAGGTAAAATCCTAACCCTAAGTGTCTCTCTAACCCTAGCCCTCAACATAAACCTAACCCTAGGTCCAATCCTAAACCTAACCGTCTCTCTAACCCTAGCCCTGAACATAACCCTAACCCTTGGTCCAATCCTAACCCTAACCGTCTCTCTAACCCTAGCCCTCAACATAGCCCTAACCCTAGGTCCATTCGTAACCCTAACCGTCTCTCTAACCCTAGCCCTCAACATAACCCTAACCCTAGGTCCAATCCTAACCCTAACCGTCTCTCTAACCCTAGCCCTCAACATAACCATAACCCTAGCTCCAATCCTAACCCTGACCGACTCTCTAACCCTAGCCCTCAAAATAACCCTAACCCTACGTCCAATCCTAACCGTAACCGTCTCGCTAACCCTAGCCCTCAACATAACCCTAACCTTAGGTCCAATCCTAACCCTAACCGTCTCTCTAACCCTAGCCCTCGACCCAACCCTAACCCTAGGTCCAATCCTAACCCTAACCATCTCTCTAAACCTGGCCCTCAACATAACCCTAACCCTAGGTCCAATCCTTACCCTAACCGTCTCTCTAAACCTAGCCCTCAACATAACACTAACCCTAGGTCCAATCCTAACCCTGACCGTCTCTCTAACCCTTGCCCTCAACATAACGTTAACCCTAGGTCCAATCCTAACCCTAACTGTCTCTCTAACCCTAGCCCTCAACATAACCCTAACCCTAGGTCCAATCCTAACCCTAACCGTCTCTCGAACCCTAGCCCTCAACATAACCCTATCCCTAGGTCCAATCCTAACCCTAACCGTCTCTCTAACCCTAGCCCTCAACATAACCCTAACCCTAGATCCTATCCTAACCCTAACCGTCTCTCTAACCCTAGCCCTCAACATAACCCTAACCCTAGGTCCAATCCTAAGCCTAATTGTCTCTCTAACCCTAGCCCTCAACATAACCCTAACCCTAGGTCCAATCCTAACCCTAACCGTCTCTCTAACCCTGGCCCTCAACATAACCCTAACCCTAGGTCCAATCCTAACGCTAGCCGTCTCTCTAAACCTAGAACTCAACATAATCCTAACCCTAGGTCCAATCCGAAGCCTAACCGTCTCTCTAACCCTAGCCCTCAACATAACCCTAATCCTAGGTCCAATCCTAACGCTAACCGTCTCTCTAACCCTAGCCCTCAACATAGACTTACCCTAGGTCCAATCCTAACCCTAACAGTGTCTCTAACCCCAGCACTCAACATAAACCTAACCCTAAGGCCAATCCTAACCCGAACCGTCTCTCTAACCCTAGCCCTCAACATAACCCTAACCCTAGGTCCAATCCTCACCCTAACCCTCTCTAACCCTAGCCCTCAACATAACCCTAACCCTAGGTCCAATCCTAGACCTAACCGTCTCTCTAACCCTAGCCCTCAACATAACCCTAACCCTAGGTCCAATCCTCACCCTAACCCTCTCTAACCCTAGCCCTCAACCTAACCCTAAATCTAGGTCCAATCCTAGACCTAACCGTCTTTCTAACCCTAGCCCTCAACATAACCCTAACCCTAGTCCAATCCTAACCCTAACCAACTCTCTAACCTTAGCCCTCAACATAACCCTAATCCTAGGTCCAATCCTAACCATAACCGTCTCTCTAACCCTAGCCCTCAACATAACCCTAACCCTAGGTCCAATCCTAACCCTAACCGCCTATCTAACCCTAGCCCTCAACATAACCCTAACCCTAGGTCCAATCCTAACCCTAACCGTCTCTCGAACCCTAGCCCTCAACATAACCCTATCCCTAGGTCCAATCCTAACCCTAACCGTCTCTCTAACCCTAGCACTCAACCTAACCCTAACCCTAGGTCCAATCCTAACCCTAACCGTCTCTCTAACCCTAGCCCTCACATAACCCTAACCCTAGGTCCAATCCTAACCCTAACCGTCTCTCTAACCTTAGCCCTCAACATAACCCTAACCCTAGGTCCAATCCTAACTCTAACCGTCTCTCTAACCCTAGCCCTCAACCCAACCCTAACCCTAGATCCAATCCTAACCCTAACCGTCTCTCTAACCCTGGCCCTCAACATAACCCTAACCCTAGGTCCAATCCTTACCCTAACCGTCTCTCTAAACCTAGCCCTCAATATAACCCTAACCTTAGGTCTAATCTCAACCCTGGCCGTCTCTCTAACCCTATCCCTCAACATAACGCGAACCCTACGTCCAATCCTAACCCTAACTGTCTCTCTAACCCTAGCCCTCAACCTAACCCTAACCCTAGGTCCAATCCTAACCCTAACCGTCTCTCTAACCCTATCCCTCAACCTAACCCTAATCCTAGGTCCAATCCTAACCCTAACCGTCGCTCTAAACCTAGCCCTCAACCTAAACCTAACCCTATGTCCAATCCTAACCCTAACCGTCTCTCTACCCCTAGCACTCAACCTAACCCTAACCCTAGGTCCAATCCTAGACCTAACTGTCTCTCTAACCCTAGCCCTCAACATACACTTACCCTAGGTCCAATCCTAACCCTAACAGTGTCTCTAACCCCAGCCCTCAACATAACCCTAACCCTAGGTCCAATCCTAACCCTAACCGTCTGTCTAACCCTAGCCCTCAACATAAACCTAACCCTAGGTCCAATCCTAACCCTAACCGTCTCTCTAACCCTAGCCCTCAACAAAACCCTAACCCTAGGTCCAATCCTAACCCTAACCGTCTCTCTAAAGCTAGCCCTCAACATAACCCTAAACCTAGGTCCAATCCTAACCCTAACTGTCTCTCTAACCCTAGTCCTCAACATAACCCTAACCCTAGGACCAATCCTAATCCTAACCGTCTCTCTAACCCCAGCACTCAACCTATCCATAACCCTAGGTGCACTCCTAACCCTAACAGTCTCTCTAATCCTAGCCCTCAACATAACCATAACCCTAGGTCCAATCCTTACCCTAACTGTCTCTCTAAGCCTAGACCTCAACCTAACCCTATCCGTAGGTCCAATCCTAACCCTAACCGTCTCTCTAACCCTAGCCCTCAACCTAACCCTAATCCTAGGTCCAATCCTAACCCTAACCGTCTCTGTAACGCTAGCCCTCAACATAACCCTAACCCTAGGTCCAATCCTCAACCTAACCGTCTCTCTAACAATAGCCCTCAACCTAACCCTAACCCTAGGTCCATTCCTAGCCCTAACCGTCTCTCTAACCCTAGCCATCAACATAACCTTAACCCTAGGTCCAATCTTAACCCTAACGTTCTCTCTAAACCTAGCCCTCAACATAACCCTAACCCTAGGTCCAATCCTAACCCTAACCGTCTCTCTGACCCTAGCCCTCAACATAAGCCTAACCCTATGTCCAATGCTAACCCTAACTGTCTCTCTAAACCTAACCCTCAACCTAAACCTAACCCTACGTCCAATCCTAACCCTAACCGTCTCTCTAACCCTAGCGCTCAACCTAACCCTAACCCTAGGTAAAATCCTAACCCTAACCGTCTCTCTAACCCTAGCCCTCAACATAAACCTAACCCTAGGTCCCATCCTAAACCTAACCGTCTCTCTAACCCTAGCCCTCAACATAACCCTAACCCTAGGTCCAAACCTAACCCTAACCCTCTCTCTAACCCTAGCCCTCAACATAACCCTAACCCTAGGTCCATTCGTAACCCTAACCGTCTCTCTAACCCTAGCCCTCAACATAACCCTAACCCTAGGTCCAATCCTAACCCTAACCGTCTCTCTAACCCTAGCCCTCAACATAACCATAACCCTAGCTCCAATCCGAACCCTAACCGACTCTCTAACCCTAGCCCTCAAAATAACCCTAACCCTACGTCCAATCCTAACCGTAACCGTCTCGCTAATCCTAGCCCTCAACATAACCCTAACCTTAGGTCCAATCCTAACCCTAACCGTCTCTCTAACCCTAGCCCTCGACCCAACCCTAACCCTAGGTCCAATCCTAACCCTAACCATCTCTATAAACCTGGCCCTCAACATAACCTTAACCCTAGGTCCAATCCTTACCCTAACCGTCTCTCTAAACCTAGCCCTCAACATAACTCTAACCCTAGGTCCAATCCTAACCCTAACTGTCTCTCTAACCCTAGCCCTCAACATAGCCCTAATCCTAGGTCCAATCCTAACGCTAACCGTCTCTCTAACCCTAGCCCTCAACATACACTTACCCTAGGTCCAATCCTAACCCTAACAGTGTCTCTAACCCCAGCACTCAACATAAACCTAACCCTAGGGCCAATCCTAACCCTAACCGTCTCTCTAACCCTAGCCCTCAACATAAACCTAACCCTAGGTCCAATCCTAACCCTAACCGTCTCTCTAACCCTAGCCCTCAACATAAACCTAACCCTAGGTCCAATCCTAACCCTAACCGTCTCTCTAACCCTAGCCCTCAACATAAACCTAACCCTAGGTCCAATCCTAACCCTAACCGTCTCTCTAACCCTAGCCCCCAACATAACCCTAACCCTAGGTCCTATCCTCACCCTAACCCTCTCTAACCCTAGCCCTCAACCTAACCCTAACCCTAGGTCCAATCCTAGCCCTAACCGTCTCTCTAACCTTAGCCCTCAACATAACCATAACCCTAGGTCCAATCGTAACGCTAGCCGTCTCTCTAACCGTAGCCCTCAACCTAACCCTAATCCTAGGTCTAATACTAACCCTAACCGTCTCTCTAACCCTAGCCCTCAACATAACCCTAACCCTAGGTCCAATCCTCACCCTAACCCTCTCTAACCCTAGCCCTCAACCTAACCCTAACCCTAGGTCCAATCCTAGACCTAACCATCTCTCTAACCCTAGCCCTCAACATAACCCTAACCCTAGGTCCAATCCTAACCCTTACCGTCTCTCTAACCCTAGCCCTCAACATTACCCTAATCCTAGGTCCAATCCTAACCATAACCGTCTCTCTAACCCTAGCCCTCAACATAACCCTAACCCTAGGTCCAATCCTAACCCTAACCGTCTATCTAACCCTAGCCCTCAACATAACCCTAACCCTAGGTCCAATCCTAACCCTAACCGTCTCTCGAAACCTAGCCCTAAACATAACCCTATCCCTAGGTTCAATCCTAACCCTAACCGTCTCTCTAACCCTAGCACTCAACCTAACCCTAACCCTAGGTCCAATCCTAACCCTAACCGTCTCTCTAACCCTAGCCCTCACATAACCCTAACCCTAGGTCCAATCCTAACCCTAACCGTCTCTCTAACCCTAGCCCTCAACATAACCCTAACCCTAGGTCCAATCCTCACCATAAACGTCTCTCTAACCCTAGCCCTCTACATGACCCTAACCATAGGCCTATCCTAACCCTAACCGTCTATCTAACGCTAGCCCTCAACATAACCCTAACCCTAGGTCCAATCCTAACCCTAACCGTCTCTCGAACCCTAGCCTTCAACATAACCCTATCCCTAGGTCCAATCCTAACCCTAACCGTCTCTCTAACCCTAGCCCTCAACATAACTCTAACCCTAGATCCTATCCTAACCCTAACCGTCTCTCTAACCCTAGCCCTCAACGTAACCCTAACCCTAGGTCCAATCCTAACCCTAACAGTGTCTCTAACCCCAGCACTCAACATAAACCTAACCCTAGGGCCAAACCTAACCCTAACCGTCTCTCTAACCCTAGCGCTCAACATAAAACTAACCCTAGGTCCAATCCTAACCCTAACCGTCTCTCTAACCCTAGCACTCAACCTAACCCTAACCCTGGGTCCAATCCTAACCCTAACCGTCTCTCTAACCCTAGCCCTCAACATAACCCTCATCCTAGGTCCAATCCTAACCCTAACCGTCTCTCTAACCCTAGCCCTCAACATAACCCTAACCCTAGGTCCAATCCTAACGCTAGCCATCTCTCTAAACCTAGACCTCAACAAAATCCTAACCCTAGGTCCAATCCTAAGCCTAACCGTCTCTCTAACCCTAGCCCTCAACATAACCCTAATCCTAGGTCCAATCCTAACGCTAACCGTCTCTCTAACCCTAGCCCTCAACATACACTTACCCTAGGTCCAATCCTAACCCTAACAGTGTCTCTAACCCCAGCACTCAACATAAACCTAACCCTAGGGCCAAACCTAACCCTAACCGTCTCTCTAACCCTAGCCCTCAACATAAACCTAACCCTAGGTCCAATCCTAACCCTAACCGTCTCTCTAACCCTAGCCCTCAACATAAACCTAACCCTAGGTCCAATCCTAACCCTAACCGTCTCTCTAACCCTAGCCCTCAAAATAACCCTAAACCTAGGTCCAATCCTCACCCTAACCCTCTCTAACCCTAACCCTCGACCTAACCCTAACCCTAGGTCCAATCCTAGACCTAACCATCTCTCTAACCCTAGCCCTCAACATAACCCTAACCCTAGGTCCAATCCTAACCCTAACCGTCTCTCTAACCCTAGCCCTCAACATTACCCTAATCCTAGGTCCAATCCTAACCATAACCGTCTCTCTAACCCTAGCCCTCAACATAACCCTAACCCTAGGTCCAATTCTAACCCTAACCGCGTATCTAACCCTAGCCCTCAACATAACCCTAACCCTAGGTCCAATCCTAACCCTAACCGTCTCTCGAACCCTAGCCCTCAACATAACCCTATCCCTAGGTCCAATCCTAACCCTAACCGTCTCTCTAACCCTAGCACTCAACCTAACCCTAACCCTAGGTCCAATCCTAACCCTAAACGTCTCTCTAACCCTAGCCCTCACATAACCCTAACCCTAGGTCCAATCCTAACCCTAACCGTCTCTCTAACCTTAGCCCTCAGCATAACCCTAACCCTAGGTCTATTCCTAACCCTAACCGTCTCTCTAAACCTAGCCCTCAACCCAACCGTAACCCTAGAAACAATCCTAACCCTAGGTCCAATCTCAACCCTGACCTTCTCTCTAACCCTATCCCTCAACATAACGCTAACCCTACGTCCAATCCTAACCCTAACTGTCTCTCTAACCCTAGCCCTCAACCTAACCTTAACCCTAGGTCCAATCCTAACCCTAACCGTCTCTCTAACCCTAGCCCTCAACCTAACCCTAATCCTAGGTCCAATCCTAACCCTAACCGTCTCTCTACCCTAGCCCTCAACATAACCCTAACCCTAGGTCCAATCCTCACCCTAACCCTGTCTAGCCCTAGCCCTCAACCTAACCTTAACCCTAGGTCCAATCCTAGACCTAACCGTCTCTCTAACCCTAGCCCACAACATAACACTATCCCTAGGTCCAATTCTAACCCTAACCGTCTCTCTAACCCTAGCCCTCAACATAACCCTAATCCTAGGTCCAATCCTAACCATAACCGTCTCTCTAACCCTAGCCCTCAACATAACCCTAACCCCAGGTCCAATCCTAACCCTAACCGCCTACCTAACCCTAGCACTCAGCATAACCCTAACCCTAGGTCCAATCCTAACCCTAACCGTCTCTCTAACCCTAGTTCTCAACATAACCCTAACCCTAGATCCTATTCTAACTCTAACCGTCTCTCTAACCCTAGCCCTCAACATAACCCTAACCCTAGGTCCAATCCCATCCCTAACCGTCTCTCGAACCCTAGCCCTCAACATAACCCTATTCCTAGGTCCAATCCTAACCCTAAACGACTCTCTAAACCTAGCCCTCAACATAACCCTAACCCTAGATCCTATCCTAACCCTAACCGTCTCTCTAACCCTAGCCTTCAACAAAACCCTAACCCTAGGTCCAATACTAAGCCTAACCGTCTCTCTAACCCTAGCCCTCAACATAACTCTAACCCTAGGTCCAATCCTAACCCTAACCGTCTCTCTAACCCTAGCCCTCAACATAACCCTAACCCTAGGTACAATGCTAACGCTAGCCGTCTATCTAACCGTAGCCCTCAACATAACCCTAACCCTAGGTCCAATCCTAACCCTAACCGTCTCTCTAACCCTAGCCCTCAACATACCATAACCCTAGGTACAATCCTAACCCTAACCGTGTCTCTAAACCTAGCCCTCAACATAACAATAACGCTAGGTCCAATCCTAACCCTAACCGTCTCTCTAACCCTAGCTCTCAACATAACCCTTACCCTAGGTCCAATCCTAACCCTAACCGTCTCTCTAACCCTAGCCCTCAACATAACCCTAACCCTTGGTCCAATCCTAACCCTAACACTCTCTCTAACCCTAGGCGTCAACATAACCCTAACCCTAGGTCCAATCATAACCCTTACCGTCTCTATAATCCTAGCCCTCAACATACACTAACCCTAGGTCCAATAGTAACCCTAACCGTCTCTCTAACCCTAGCCCTCAACCTAACCCTAAACCTAGGTCCAATCCTAACCCTAATCGTCTCTCACTCTAGCCCTCAACATAACCCTAACCCTTGGTCCAATCCAAACCCTATCCGCCTCTCTAACTCTAGCCCTCATCATAACCCTAACCCTAGGTCCAATCCTAACCCTAACCGTCTCTCTAACCCTAGCCTCAACAAAACCCTAACCCTACGTCCAATCCTAACCCTAACCGTCTCTAAACCTAGTCCTCAACATAACCCTAACCCCAGGTCCAGTCCTAACCCTAACCGTCTATCTAGCCCTAGCCCTCACATAACCCTAACCCTAGGTCCAATCCTAACCCTAACGGTCTCTCTAACCCTAGCCCTCAACATAACCCTAATCTTAGGTACAATCATAACCCTAACTGTCTCTCTAACCCTAGCCCTCAACATAACCCTAACCCTAGGTCCAATCCTAACCCTAACCGTCTATATAGCCCTAGCCCTCAACATAACCCTAACCCTAGGTCCAATCCTAACCCTAACTGTCTCCCTAAACCTAGCCCTCAACATAACCCTAATCTTAGGTACTATCCTAACACTAACTGTCTCTCTAACCCTAGCCGTCAACATAACCCTAACCCTAGGTCCAATCCTAACCCTAACCGTCTCTCTAACCCTAGCCCTCAACATAACCCTTACCCTAGGTCCAATCCTCACCCTAACCGTCTCTCTAACCCTAGCCCTCAACCTAAACCAACCCTAGGTCCAATCCTAACAATAACCGTCTCTATAAACCTAGCACTCAACCTAACCCTAACCCTAGGTCCAATCCTAACCCTAACCGTCTCTCTAACCCTAGCCCTCAACATAACCCTAATCCTAGGTCCAATCCTAACCCTAACCGTCTCTCTAACCCTAGCCCTCAACATAACCCTAACCCTAGGTCCAATCCTAACCTTAACCGTCTCGCTAACCCTAGCCCTCAACATAACCCTAACCCTAGGTACAATCCTAACCTTAACTGTCTGTCTAACCCTAGCCCTCAACCCGACCCTAACCCTAGGTCCAATCCTAACCCTAACCATCTCGCTAAACCTGGCCCTCAACATAACCCTAACCCTACGTCCAATCCTAACCTTAACCGTCTCGCTAACCCTAGCCCTCAACATAACCCTAACCCTAGGTCCAATCCTAACCCTAACCATCTCTCTAACCCTGGCCCTCAACCCAACCCTAACCCTAGGTCCAATCCTTACCCTAACCGTCTCTCTAAACCTAGCCCTCAACATAACCATAACCCTAGGTCCAATCCTAACCCTGACCATCTCTCTAACCCAGCCCTCAACATAACCCTAACCCTCGGTCCAATGCTAACACTGACCGTCTCTCTAACCCTAGGCCCTCAAAATAACCCTAACCCTACGTACAATCCTAACCCTAACCGTCTCGCAAACCCTAGCCCTCAACATAACCGTAATCCTAGGTCCAATCCTAACCCTAACCGTGTCTCTAACCCAAGCCCTCAACCCAACCCTAACCCTAGGTCCAATCCTAACCCTAACCATCTCTCTAACCCTGGCTCTCAACATAGCCCTAAACCTAGGTCCAATCCTTACACTAACCGTCTCTCAAAACCTAGCCCTCAACATAACCCTAACCCTAGGTCCAATCCTAACCCTGACCGTCTCTCTAACCCTAGCCCTCAACATAACCCTAACCCTAGGTCCAATCCTAACCCTGACCGTCTCTCTAACCCTAGCCCTCAACATAACCCTAACCTTAGGTCCAATCCTAACCCTGACCGTCTCTCTAACACTAGCCCTCAACCTAACCCTAACCCTAGCTCCAATCCTAACCCTATCCGTCTCTCTAACCCTAGCCCTCAACATAACCCTCACCCTAGGTCCAATACTAACCCTAACTATCTCTCTAACACTAGCCCTCAACATAACCCTAACCGTAGGTCCAATCCTAACCCTAACCGTCTCTCTAACCCTAGCCCTCAACATAACCCTAACCCTAGGTCCAATCCTAACCCTGACCGTCTCTCTAACCCTAGCCCTCAACATAACCCTAACCTTAGGTCCAATCCTAACCCTGACCGTCTCTCTAACACTAGCCCTCAACCTAACCCTAACCCTAGCTCCAATCCTAACCCTATCCGTCTCTCTAACCCTAGCCCTCAACATAACCCTCACCCTAGGTCCAATCCTAACCCTAACCATCTCTCTAACACTAGCCCTCAACATAACCCTAACCCTAGGTCCAATCCCAACCCTAACCGTCTCTGTAACCCTAGCCCTCAACATAACCCGAACTCTAGGTCCAATGCCAACCCTAACCGTCTCTCTAAACCTAGGCCTCAACATAACCCTAACCCTAGGTCCAATCCCAACCGTAACCGTCTCTCTAACACTAGCTCTAAACATAGCCCTAACCCTAGTTCCAATCCAAACCCTAATCGTCTTTCTATCCATAGTCCTAAACAGAGCCCTAACCCTACCTCCAATCCCAACCCTAACCTTCTCTCTAACCCTAGCCCTCAACACATCATTAACCCTACGTCCAATCGAAACACTAACCCTCACTCTATCCCTAGCCCTCAACATAACCCTAACCCTAGGTCGAACCCCAAACCTAACCCTCTCTCTAACCCAAGCCCTCAACATAACTCTAACCCTAGATCCAATCACAACCCTTACCGTCTCTTTAACCCTATCCTCAACATAACCCTAAACCTACGTCGAATCGCAACCCTAACTCTCTCTCTAACCCTAACCCTCAACATAGTCCTAACCCTATGTCCAATCGCAACCCTAAGTGTCTCTCTAACCCTGCCCTCAACATAACCATAATCCTAGGTCCAATCCCAACCTTAACCGTCTCTCTAACACTAGCCCTTAACATAACCCTAACCCTAGGTCCAAACCCAACCCCAACCGTCTATCTAAACCTAGCCCTCAAATAACCCCAACCCTAGGTCCAATCCCAACCGTAACCGTCTCTCTAACCCTACCCTCAACATAACCCTAACCCTACATCCAATCGCAACCCTAACGCTCTCACTAACCCTATCCCTCAACATAACCCTAACCCTAGGCCAATCCCAACCCTAACCGTCTCTCTAAATCTAGCCCTCAACATAACCCTAACCCTACGTCCAATGCTAGCCCTAACCGAATCTGTAACCCTAGCCCACAACATAACCCTAACCCTAGGTCCAATCCCAACCCTAACTGTCTCTCTAACCGTAGCCCTCAACATAACCCTAACCCTAGGTCCAATCCCAAACCTAAACGTCTCTCTAAACATAGTCATCAACATAACCCTCACCCTAGGTCCAACCCCAACCCTAACCGTCTCTCTAAACCTAGCCCTCAACATAACCCTAACCCTAGGTCCAGTCCCAACCCTAACCGTCTCTCTAATCCTAGCCCTCAACATAACCCTAACCCTAGGTCCAATCCCAACCGTAACTATCTCTCTAATCCTAGCCCTCAACATAACCCTAACCCTAGGTCCAATCACAACCCTAACTCTCCCTCTAAACCTAGCCCTCCACATAAAAATAAACCTAGGTCCAATCCCCACCCTAACCGTATCTCTAACCCTAGCCCTCAACATAACACTAACCCTAGGTCCAATCGCAACCCTAACCGTCTATCTAACCCTAGCCCTCAACATAGCACTAATCGTACGTCCAATCGCAACCCTAACCGTCTCTCTAACACTAGCCCTAAACATAGCCATAACCCTACGTCTAATCGCAACCCTAACCGGGTCTCTAACCCTAGTCCTCAACATAGCCCTAACCCTAGGTCCAATCGTAACCCTAACCGTCTCTCTAACCCTAGCGCTCAACATAACCCTAACCCTAGGAACAATCCCAAACCTAACCGTCTCTCTAACCCTAGCCCTCAACATAACCCTAAATCTAGGTCCAAACCCAAACCTAAACGTCTCTCTAATCCTAGCCCTCAACATTACCCACACCCTAGGTCCAATCACAACCCTAACCGTCTCTCTAAACCTAGCCCTCAACATAACCCTAACCCTAGGTCCAATCCTAACTCTGACCGTTTCTCTAACCCTAGCCCTCAACATAACCCTAACCCTAGGTCCAATCCTAACCCTAACCGTCTCTCTAAACCTAGCTCTCAACATAACACTAACCCTAGCTCCAATCCTAACCCTGACCGACTCTCTAAACCTAGCCCTCAAACTAACCCTAACCCTACGTCCAATCCTAACCCTAACCGTCTCTCTAACCCTAGCCCTCAAAATAACCCTAACCCTACGTCCAATCCTAACCCTAACCGTCTCGCTAACCCTAGCCCTCAACAAAACCCTAACCCTAGGTCCAATCCTAACCCTAACCGTCTGTCTAACCCTAGCCCTCAACATAACCCTAACCCTAGGTCCAATCCTAACCCTAACCGTCTCTCTCACCCTAGCCCTCAACCCAACCCTAACAATAGGACCAATCCTAACCCTAACCATCTCTCTAACCCTGGCCCTCAACATAACCCTAACCCTAGGTCCAATCCTTACCCCAACCGTCTCTCTAAACCTAGCCCTCAACTTAACCCTAACCCTAGGTCCAATCCTAACCCTGACCGTCTCTCTAACCCTAGCCCTCAACATAACGCTAACACTAGATCCAATCCTAACCCTAACCATCTCTCTAACCCTGGCCCTCAACATAACCCTAACCCTAGGTCCAATCCTTACCCTAACCGTCTCTCTAAACCTAGCCCTCAACATATCCCTAACCCTAGGTCCAATGCTAACCCTGACCGTCTGTGTAACCCTAGCCCTCAAGATAACCCTAACCCTAGGTCCAATCCTAACCCTAACCGTCTCTCTAACCCTAGCCCTAAACCCAACCCTAACCCTAGGTCCAATCCTAACCCTAACCAACTCTCTAATCCTGGCCCTCAACATAACCCTAACCCTAGGTCCAATCCTTACCCTAACCGTCTCTCTAAACCTAGCCCTCAACATAACCCTAACCCTAGGTCCAATCCCAACCCTGACCGTCTCTCTAACCTTAGTCCTTAACATAACCCTAACCCTAGGTCCAATCCTAACCCTGACTGTCTCTCTAACCCTAGCCCTCAACATAACCCTAACCCTAGGTCCAATCCTAACCCTGACCGTCTCTCTAACCCTAGCCCTCAACATAACCCACCCTATGTCCAATCGCAACCCTAATTGTCTCTCTAACCCTATCCCTCAACATAACGCTAACACTAGTTCCAATCCTAACCCTAACCATCTCTCTAACCCTGGCCCTCAACATAACCCTAACCCTAGGTCCAATGCTAACCCTGACCGTCTGTGTAACCCTAGCCCTCAAGATAACCCTAACCCTAGGTCCAATCCCAACCCTAAACGTCTCTCTAATCCTAGCCCTCAACATAACCCTAACCGTCTCTCTAACCCTAGCCCTCAACATAACAATAACCCTAGGTCCAATCCCTACCCTAACCGTCTCCCTTAACCTAGCCTTCAACAGAGCCCTAA
Organism: Miniopterus schreibersii; assembly: GCF_964146895.1. Taxonomy (NCBI): domain Eukaryota; kingdom Metazoa; phylum Chordata; class Mammalia; order Chiroptera; family Miniopteridae; genus Miniopterus; species Miniopterus schreibersii. The sequence goes on from NC_138110.1 coordinate 66,640, forward strand.
CCCTAGGTCCAATTGCAACTCTAACCGTCTCTCTAACCCTAGCCCTCAACATAACCCTACACCTAGGTACAATACCAACCCTAACCGTCTCTCTAACCCTAGTCCTCAACATAACCCTAAACCTCGGTCCAATCCCATCCCTAACAGTCTCTCTAACCCTAGCCCTAAACATAACCCTAACCATAGGTCCAATCCCATTCTAACCGTCAATCTAACCCTAGCCCTCAACATAACCCTAACCCTAGTTCGAACCCCAATCCTAACCGTCTCTCTAATCCTAGACCTCAACATAACCCTAAACCTAGGACCAACCCCAACCCTAAAAGTCTCTCTAACCCTAGCCTTCAACATAACCCTAACCCTAGGTCCAATCCCAAACCTAAACGTCTCTCTAAACCTAGTCATCAACATAACCCTCACCCTAGGTCCAATCCCAACCCTAACCGTCTCTCTAAACCTAGCCCTCAACATAACCCTAACCCTAGGTCCAGTCCCAACCCTAACCGTCTCTCTAATCCTAGCCCTCAACATAACCCTAACCATAGGTCCAATCCCAACCGTAACTATCTCTCTAATCCTAGCCCTCAAAATAACCCTAACCCTAGGTCCAATCACAACCCTAACTCTCCCTCTAAACCTAGCCCTCCACATAAAAATAAACCTAGGTCCAATCCCCACCCTAACCGTATCTCTAACCCTAGCCCTCAACATAACACTAACCCTAGGTCCAATCGCAACCCTAACCGTCTATCTAACCCTAGCCCTCAACATAGCACTAATCGTACGTCCAATCGCAACCCTAACCGTCTCTCTAACCCTAGCCCTAAACATAGCCATAACCCTACGTCTAATCGCAACCCTAACCGGGTCTCTAACCCTAGTCCTCAACATAGCCCTAACCCTAGGTCCAATCGTAACCCTAACCGTCTCTCTAACCCTAGCGCTCAACATAACCCTAACCCTAGGAACAATCCCAAACCTAACCGTCTCTCTAACCCTAGCCCTCAACATAACCCTAAATCTAGGTCCAAACCCAAACCTAAACGTCTCTCTAATCCTAGCCCTCAACATTACCCACACCATAGGTCCAATCACAACCCTAACCGTCTCTCTAACCCTAGCCCTCAACATAACCCTAACACTAGGTCCAATCCCAACCCTAACCGTCTGTCTAACCCTAGCACTCAACATAGCTCTAACCCTAGGTCCAATAACAACCCTAACCGTCTCTCTAACCCTAGCCCTCAACATGACCCTAAACCTAGGTCCAATCCCAACCCTAACACTCTCTGTAACCCTAGGCCTCAACATAACCCTAACCGTAGGTCCAATCCCAACCCTAACCGTCTCTCTAACCCTAGCCCTCCACATAACAATAACCCTATGTCCAATCCCAACCCTAACCGTCTCTCTAAACATAGCCCTCAAATTTCCCTAATCCTACGTCCAATCGCAACCCTAACCGTCTCTCTAACCTTAGCCCTCAACGTAACCCTAACCCTAGGTCCAATACCAACCCTAACCGTCTCTCTAACCCTAGCCCTCAACATAACCCTGACCCTAGGTCCAATCCCAACCCTAACCGACTTTCTAACCCTAACCCTCAACATAACCCTAACCCTAGGTCCAATCGCAACCCTAAACTTCTATCTAACCCTAGCCCTCCACATAGCAATAACCTAGGTCCAATCCCAACCCTAACCGTCTTTCTAAACCTAGCCGTCAACATAACCCTAACCCTAGGTCCAATCCTAACTCTGACCGTTTCTCTAACCCTAGCCCTCAACATAACCCTAACCCTAGGTCCAATCCTAACCCTAACCGTCTCTCTAAACCTAGCTCTCAACATAACACTAACCCTAGCTCCAATCCTAACCCTGACCGACTCTCTAAACCTAGCCCTCAAACTAACCCTAACCCTACGTCCAATCCTAACCCTAACCGTCTCTCTAACCCTAGCCCTCAAAATAACCCTAACCCTACGTCCAATCCTAACCCTAACCGTCTCGCTAACCCTAGCCCTCAACAAAACCCTAACCCTAGGTCCAATCCTAACCCTAACCGTCTGTCTAACCCTAGCCCTCAAAATAACCCTAACCCTACGTCCAATCCTAACCCTAACCGTCTCGCTAACCCTAGCCCTCAACATAACCCTAACCCTAGGTCCAATCCTAACCCTAACCGTCTCTCTCACCCTAGCCCTCAACCCAAACCTAACAATAGGACCAAACCTAACCCTAACCATCTCTCTAACCCTGGCCCTCAACATAACCCTAACCCTAGGTCCAATCCTTACCCCAACCGTCTCTCTAAACCTAGCCCTCAACTTAACCCTAACCCTAGGTCCAATCCTAACCCTGACCGTCTCTGTAACCCTAGCCCTCAAAATAACGCTAACACTAGATCCAATCCTAACCCTAACCATCTCTCTAACCCTGGCCCTCAACATAACCCTAACCCTAGGTCCAATCCTTACCCTAACCGTCTCTCTAAACCTAGCCCTCAACATATCCCTAACCCTAGGTCCAATGCTAACCCTGACCGTCCGTGTAACCCTAGCCCTCAAGATAACCCTAACCCTAGGTCCAATCCTAACCCTAACCGTCTCTCTAACCCTAGCACTCAACCTAACCCTAACCCTAGGTCCAATCCTAACCCTAACCGTCTCTCTAACCCTAGCCCTCAACCTAACACTAACCCTAGGTCCAATCCTAACCCTAACCGTCTCTCTAACCCTAGCCCTCAACATAACCCTAACCCTAGGTCCAATCTTAACCCTAACCGTCTCTCTAACCCTAGCTCTCAACATAACCTTAACCCTAGGTCCAATCCTAACCCAAACCGTCTCTCTAACCCTAGCCCTCATCCTAACCCAAACCCTAGATCCAATCGTAACCCTAACCGTCTCTCTAACCCTAGCCCTCAACATAACCCTAACCCTAGGTCCAATCCTAACCCTGACCGTTTCTCTAACCCTGGCCCTCAACATAACCCAAACCCTAGCTCCAATCTTATCCCTGACCGACACTCTAACCCTAGCCCTCAAAATAACCCTAATCCTACGTCCAATCCTAACCCTGACGGTCTCGCTAACCCTAGCCCTCAACAAAACCCTAACCCTAGGTCCAATCCTAACCCTAACCGTCTCTCTAACCCTAGCCCTAAACCCAACCCTAACCCTAGGTCCAATCCTAACCCTAACCATCTCTCTAATCCTGGCCCTCAACATAACCCTAACCCTAGGTCCAATCCTTACCCTAACCGTCTCTCTAAACCTAGCCCTCAACATAACCCTAACCCTAGGTCCAATCCCAACCCTGACCGTCTCTCTAACCCTAGTCCTCAACATAACCCTAACCCTAGGTGCAATCCTAACCCTGACTGTCTCTCTAACCCTAGCCCTCAACATAACCCTAACCCTAGGTCCAATCCTAACCCTGACCGTCTCTCTAACACTAGCCCTCAACATAACCCTAACCCTAGGTCCAATCCTAACCCTGAACGTCTCTCTAACCCTAGCCCTCAACATAACCCACCCTAGGTCCAATCGCAACCCTAATTGTCTCTCTAACCCTATCCCTCAACATAACGCTAACACTAGGTCCAATCCTAACCCTAACCATCTCTCTAACCCTGGCCCTCAACATAACCCTAACCCTAGGTCCAATCCTTACCCTAACCGCCCCTCTAAACCTAGCCCTCAACATAACCCTAACCCTAGGTCCAATGCTAACCCTGACCGTCTGTGTAACCCTAGCCCTCAAGATAACCCTAACCCTAGGTCCAATCCCAACCCTAAACGTCTCTCTAATCCTAGCCCTCAACATAACCCTAACACTTTGTCCAATCCCTACCCTAACCGTCTCGCTAACCCAGGCTCTCCACATAACCATAACCCTGGGTCCAATCCCAACCCTACCGTCTCTCTAACCCTAGATTTCAACATAAACCTAACCCTAGGTCCAATCCCAAACCTAACCGTCTGTCTAACCATAGCCCTCAACATAACCCTAACCATAGGTCCCGTCCCAGCCCTAACGGACTCTGTAACCCTAGCCCTCAACATGACCCTCACCCTAGGTCCAATCCCAACCCTAACCGTCTCTCTAAACCTAGCCCTCAACATAACCCTAACCCTAGGTCCAGTCCCAACCCTAACCGTCTCTCTAACCCTAGCCCTCAACATAACCCTAACCATAGGTCTAATGCCAATCCTAACCGTCTCTCTAACACTAGCCCTCAACATAGCCCTAACCCTAGGTCCAATCCCAACCCTAACCATCTCTCTAAGAGTAGACCTCAACATAACCCTAACCCTAGGTCCAATCCCAACCGTAACTATCTCTCTAATCCTATCCCTCAACATAACCCTAACCCTAGGTCCAATCAAAACCCTAACTCTCCCTCTAAACCTAGCCCTCCACATAAAAATAAACCTAGGTCCAATCCCCACCCTTACCGTCTCTCTCACCCTAGCCCTCAACATAACACTAACCATAAGTCCAATCCCAACCCTAACCGTCTCTCTAACCCTAGCCCTCAACATAGCCGTAACCGTAGTTCCAATCGCAACCCTAACCGTCTCTCTAACCCTAGCCCTCAACATAACCCTAACCCTAGGTCCTATCCCAACCCTAACCGTCTCTCTCACCCTAGCCCTCAACATAACCCTAACCCTAGGTCAGATCCCAACCCTAAACGTCTCTCTAACCCTAGACCTCAACATAACCCTAACCCTAGCTCCAACCCCAACCCTAATTGTCTCTCTAACCCTAGCCCTCAACATAACCCTACACCTAGGTACAATCCCAACCCTAACCGTCTTTCTAACCCTAGTCCTCAACATAACCCTAACCCTAGGTCCTGTCCCAACCGTAACCGTCTCTCTAACCCTAGATCTCAGGAAGACGCTAACCCTAGGTCCAATCCCAACCCTAACCGTCTCTCTAACCCTATCCCTCAACATAACTCTAACCCTAGTTGCAATCGCAACCCTAACCGTATCTCTAAGCCTAGCCCTAAACATAGCCATAACCCTACGTCCAATCGCAACCCTAACCGGCCCTCTAACCCTAGCCCTCAACATAGCCCTAACCCTAGGACCAATCCCAACCCTAACCGTCTCTCTAACCCTAGCCCTCAGCATAAAACTAACCCTAGGTCCAATCCCAACCCTAAATGTCTCTCTAACCCAAGCCCTCATCATAACCCTAACCCTAGGTCCAATCCCAACCCTAACCTTATCTCTAACAGTAGCCCTGAACATAACCCCACCATAGGTCCAATCCCAACCCTAACTATCTCTCCAATCCTAGCCCTCAACATAACCCTAACCCTAGGTCCAATCCCAACCCTAAGTCTCTCCCTAAACCTAGCCCACCACATAACAATAATACTAGGTCCAATCCCCACCCTAACCGTCTCTCTAACCCTAGCCCTCAACATAACCCTATCCCTAGGTCCAATCCCAACCCTAACCGTCTCTCTAAACCTAACCCTCAACATAGCCCTAACCCTAGTTCTAATCGCAACCTTAACCGTCTATCTAACCCTAGCCATCAATATGTCCTTAATCCTACGTCTAATCGCAATCCTAACCGTCTCTCTAACTCTAGCCCTAAACATAGCCCTAACCCTAGGTCCAATCGGAACCCTAACCGTCTCTCTAACCCTAGCGCTCAACATAACCCTAACCCTAGGTCCAATCCGAAACCTAACCGTCTCTCTAACCCTAGCCCTCAACATAACCCTAACTCTAGGTCCAAACCCAACCCTAACTGTCTCTCTAACCCTACCCGCAACATTACCCACACCCTAGGTCCACTCACAACCCTAACCGTCTCCCTAACCCTAGGCCTCACACAACCCTAACCCTAGGTCCACTCCCAACCCTAACCATCTCTCTAACCCTAGCACTCAACATAGCCCTAACCCTAGGTCCAATCCCAAACCTTATGTCTTTCTAACCATAGCCCTCAACATAACCCTAACCATAGATCCAGTCCCAACCCTAACCGTTTCTCTAACCTTAGACCTCAAAATAGCCCTAACCCTAGGTCCAATCCCAACCCTAACCGTCACTCTAACCCTAGCCCTCAACATAGCCCTAACCCTAGGTCCAATCCCAACCCTAACCGTCTCTCTAATCCTAGTCCTCAACATAACCCTCACCCTAGGTCAAATCCCAACCGTAACCGTCTCTCTAACCCTAGCCCTCAACATAACCCTAACCCTAGGTCCAATCACAAACCTAACCGTCTCTCTATCCCTAGCCCTCAACATAACCCTAACCCTAGGTACCATCCCAACCCTAACAGTCTCTCTAATCCTAGCCCTCATCATAACCCTAACACTTTGTCCAATGCCTACCCTAACCGTCTCGCTAATCCAGGCTCTCCACATAACCATAACCCTGGGTCCAATCCCAACCCTACCGTCTCTCTAACCCTAGCTTTCAACATAAACCTAACCCTAGGTCCAATCCCAACCCTAACTGTCTCTCTACCCCTAGCCCTCAACATAACCCTAACCCTAGTTCCAATCCCAACCCTAACCGTCTCTGTAACCCTAGCCCTAAACATACCCCTAACACTAGGTCCAATCCCAAACCTAACCGTCTGTCTAACCATAGCCCTCAACATAACCCTAACCCTAGGTCCCGTCCCAGCCCTAACGGACTCTGTAACCCTAGCCCTCAACATAACCCTCACCCTAGGTCCAATCCCAACCCTAACCGTCTCTCTAAACCTAGCCCTCAACATAACCCTAACCCTAGGTCCAGTCCCAACCCTAACCGTCTCTCTAACCCTAGCCCTCAACATAACCCTAACCATACGTCCAATCCCAATCCTAACCGTCTCTCTAACACTAGCCCTCAACATAGCCCTAACCCTAGGTCCAATCCCAACCCTAACCATCTCTCTAAGAGTAGACCTCAACATAACCCTAACCCTAGGTCCAATCCCAACCGTAACTATCTCTCTAATCCTAGCCCTCAACATAACCCTAACCCTAGGTCCAATCACAACCCTAACTCTCCCTCTAAACCTAGCCCTCCACATAAAAATAAACCTAGGTCCAATCCCCACCCTAACCGTCTCTCTAACCCTAGCCCTCAACATAACACTAACCATAAGTCCAATCCCAACCCTAACCATCTCTCTAACCCTAGCCTTCAACATAGCCGTAACCATAGTTCCAATCGCAACCCTAACCGTCTATCTAACCCTACCCCTCAACATAGCACTAATCGTACGTCCAATCGCAACCCTAACCGTCTCTCTAACCCTAGCCCTAAACATCGCCATAACCCTACGTCTAATCGCAACCCTAACCGGGTCTCTAACCCTAGTCCTCAACATAGCCCTAACCCTAGGTCCAATCGGAACCCTAACCGTCTCTCTAACCCTAGCGCTCAACATAACCCTAACCCTAGGAACAATCCCAAACCTAACCGTCTCTCTAACCCTAGCCCTCAACATAACCCTAACTCTAGGTCCAAACCCAAACCTAAACGTCTCTCTAACCCTAGCCCTCAACATTACCCACACCCTAGGTCCAATCACAACCCTAACCGTCTCTCTAAGCCTAGCCCTCAACATAACCCTAACCCTAGGTCCAATCCCAACCCTAACCGTCTCTCTAACCCTAGCACTCAACATAGTCCTAACCCTAGGTCCAATAACAACCCTAACCGTCTCTCTAACCCTAGCCCTCAACATGACCCTAGCCCTTGGTCCAATCCCAACCCTAACAGTCTCTCTAACCCTAGCCCTCAACATAACCCTAACCCTAGGTCCAATCCCAACCCTAACCGTCTCTCTAACCCTAGCACTCAACGTAGCCCTAACCCTAGGTCAAACCCCAACCCTAACCGTCTCTCTAACCCTAGCCCTCAACATAACCCTAACCCTAGGTCACATCCCAACCCTAAACGTCTCTCTAACCCTAGACCTCAATATAACCCTACACCTAGGTCCAAACCCAACCCTCACCGTCTCTCTAACCCTAGCCCTCAACATAACCCTACACCTAGGTACAATCCCAACACGAACCGTCTCTCTAACCCTAGTCCACAACATAACCCTAGCCCTAGGTCCAATCCCAACCCTAACCGTCTCTCTAACCCTAGCCCTCAACATAACCCTAACCTTAGGTCCAATCCCAACCCTAACCGTCAATCTAACCCTAGCCCTCAACATAACCCTAACCCTAGGTCCAATCCCAACCCTAACCGTCTCTCTAACCCTAGCACTCAACGTAGCCCTAACCCTAGGTCAAATCCCAACCCTAACCGTCTCTCTAACCCTAGCCCTCAACATAACAATAACCCTAGGTCCAATCCCTACCCTAACCGTCTCCCTTAACCTAGCCTTCAACAGAGCCCTAACCCTAGGTCCAATTGCAACTCTAACCGTCTCTCTAACCCTAGCCCTCAACATAACCCTACACCTAGGTACAATACCAACCCTAACCGTCTCTCTAACCCTAGTCCTCAACATAACCCTAAACCTAGGTCCAATCCCATCCCTAACAGTCTCTCTAACCCTAGCCCTAAACATAACCCTAACCATAGGTCCAATCCCATTCTAACCGTCAATCTAACCCTAGCCCTCAACATAACCCTAACCCTAGGTCGAACCCCAATCCTAACCGTCTCTCTAATCCTAGACCTCAACATAACCCTAAACCTAGGACCAACCCCGACCCTAAAAGTCTCTCTAACCCTAGCCTTCAACATAACCCTAACCCTAGGTCCAATCCCAAACCTAAACGTCTCTCTAAACCTAGTCATCAACATAACCCTCACCCTAGGTCCAATCCCAACCCTAACCGTCTCTCTAAACCTAGCCCTCAACATAACCCTAACCCTAGGTCCAGTCCCAACCCTAACCGTCTCTCTAATCCTAGCCCTCAACATAACCCTAACCATAGGTCCAATCCCAACCGTAACTATCTCTCTAATCCTAGCCCTCAACATAACCCTAACCCTAGGTCCAATCACAACCCTAACTCTCCCTCTAAACCTAGCCCTCCACATAAAAATAAACCTAGGTCCAATCCCCACCCTAACCGTATCTCTAACCCTAGCCCTCAACATAACACTAACCCTAGGTCCAATCGCAACCCTAACCGTCTATCTAACCCTAGCCCTCAACATAGCACTAATCGTACGTCCAATCGCAACCCTAACCGTCTCTCTAACCCTAGCCCTAAACATAGCCATAACCCTACGTCTAATCGCAACCCTAACCGGGTCTCTAACCCTAGTCCTCAATCTAGCCCTAACCCTAGGTCCAATCGTAACCCTAACCGTCTCTCTAACCCTAGCGCTCAACATAACCCTAACCCTAGGAACAATCCCAAACCTAACCGTCTCTCTAACCCTAGCCCTCAACATAACCCTAAATCTAGGTCCAAACCCAAACCTAAACGTCTCTCTAATCCTAGCCCTCAACATTACCCACACCATAGGTCCAATCACAACCCTAACCGTCTCTCTAACCCTAGCCCTAAACATAACCCTAACACTAGGTCCAATCCCAACCCTAACCGTCTGTCTAACCCTAGCACTCAACATAGCCCTAACCCTAGGTCCAATAACAACCCTAACCGTCTCTCTAACCCTAGCCCTCAACATGACCCTAAACCTAGGTCCAATCCCAACCCTAACAGTCTCTGTAACCCTAGGCCTCAACATAACCCTAACCGTAGGTCCAATCCCAACCCTAACCGTCTCTCTAACCCTAGCCCTCCACATAACAATAACCCTATGTCCAATCCCAACCCTAACCGTCTCTCTAAACATAGCCCTCAAATTGCCCTAATCCTACGTCCAATCGCAACCCTAACCGTCTCTCTAACCTTAGCCCTCAACGTAACCCTAACCCTAGGTCCAATCCCAACCCTAACCGACTTTCTAACCCTAACCCTCAACATAACCCTAACCCTAGGTCCAATCGCAACCCTAAACTTCTATCTAACCCTAGCCCTCCACATAGCAATAACCTAGGTCCAATCCCAACCCTAACCGTCTTTCTAAACCTAGCCCTCAACATAACCCTAACCCTAGGTCCAATCCTAACTCTGACCGTTTCTCTAACCCTAGCCCTCAACATAACACTAACCCTAGCTCCAATCCTAACCCTGACCGACTCTCTAAACCTAGCCCTCAAACTAACCCTAACCCTACGTCCAATCCTAACCCTAACCGTCTCTCTAACCCTAGCCCTCAAAATAACCCTAACCCTACGTCCAATCCTAACCCTAACCGTCTCGCTAACCCTAGCCCTCAACAAAACCCTAACCCTAGGTCCAATCCTAACCCTAACCGTCTGTCTAAACCTAGCCCTCAAAATAACCCTAACCCTACGTCCAATCCTAACCCTAACCGTCTCGCTAACCCTAGCCCTCAACATAACCCTAACCCTAGGTCCAATCACAACCCTAACTCTCCCTCTAAACCTAGCCCTCCACATAAAAATAAACCTAGGTCCAATCCCCACCCTAACCGTCTCTCTAACCCTAGCCCTCAACATAACACTAACCATAAGTCCAATCCCAACCCTAACCATCTCTCTAACCCTAGCCTTCAACATAGCCGTAACCATAGTTCCAATCGCAACCCTAACCGTCTATCTAACCCTACCCCTCAACATAGCACTAATCGTACGTCCAATCGCAACCCTAACCGTCTCTCTAACCCTAGCCCTAAACATCGCCATAACCCTACGTCTAATCGCAACCCTAACCGGGTCTCTAACCCTAGTCCTCAACATAGCCCTAACCCTAGGTCCAATCGGAACCCTAACCGTCTCTCTAACCCTAGCGCTCAACATAACCCTAACCCTAGGAACAATCCCAAACCTAACCGTCTCTCTAACCCTAGCCCTCAACATAACCCTAACTCTAGGTCCAAACCCAAACCTAAACGTCTCTCTAACCCTAGCCCTCAACATTACCCACACCCTAGGTCCAATCACAACCCTAACCGTCTCTCTAAGCCTAGCCCTCAACATAACCCTAACCCTAGGTCCAATCCCAACCCTAACCGTCTCTCTAACCCTAGCACTCAACATAGTCCTAACCCTAGGTCCAATAACAACCCTAACCGTCTCTCTAACCCTAGCCCTCAACATGACCCTAGCCCTTGGTCCAATCCCAACCCTAACAGTCTCTCTAACCCTAGCCCTCAACATAACCCTAACCCTAGGTCCAATCCCAACCCTAACCGTCTCTCTAACCCTAGCACTCAACGTAGCCCTAACCCTAGGTCAAACCCCAACCCTAACCGTCTCTCTAACCCTAGCCCTCAACATAACCCTAACCCTAGGTCACATCCCAACCCTAAACGTCTCTCTAACCCTAGACCTCAATATAACCCTACACCTAGGTCCAAACCCAACCCTCACCGTCTCTCTAACCCTAGCCCTCAACATAACCCTACACCTAGGTACAATCCCAACAGGAACCGTCTCTCTAACCCTAGTCCACAACATAACCCTAGCCCTAGGTCCAATCCCAACCCTAACCGTCTCTCTAACCCTAGCCCTCAACATAACCCTAACCTTAGGTCCAATCCCAACCCTAACCGTCAATCTAACCCTAGCCCTCAACATAACCCTAACCCTAGGTCCAATCCCAACCCTAACCGTCTCTCTAACCCTAGCACTCAACGTAGCCCTAACCCTAGGTCAAATCCCAACCCTAACCGTCTCTCTAACCCTAGCCCTCAACATAACAATAACCCTAGGTCCAATCCCTACCCTAACCGTCTCCCTTAACCTAGCCTTCAACAGAGCCCTAACCCTAGGTCCAATTGCAACTCTAACCGTCTCTCTAACCCTAGCCCTCAACATAACCCTACACCTAGGTACAATACCAACCCTAACCGTCTCTCTAACCCTAGTCCTCAACATAACCCTAAACCTAGGTCCAATCCCATCCCTAACAGTCTCTCTAACCCTAGCCCTAAACATAACCCTAACCATAGGTCCAATCCCATTCTAACCGTCAATCTAACCCTAGCCCTCAACATAACCCTAACCCTAGGTCGAACCCCAATCCTAACCGTCTCTCTAATCCTAGACCTCAACATAACCCTAAACCTAGGACCAACCCCAACCCTAAAAGTCTCTCTAACCCTAGCCTTCAACATAACCCTAACCCTAGGTCCAATCCCAAACCTAAACGTCTCTCTAAACCTAGTCATCAACATAACCCTCACCCTAGGTCCAATCCCAACCCTAACCGTCTCTCTAAACCTAGCCCTCAACATAACCCTAACCCTAGGTCCAGTCCCAACCCTAACCGTCTCTCTAATCCTAGCCCTCAACATAACCCTAACCATAGGTCCAATCCCAACCGTAACTATCTCTCTAATCCTAGCCCTCAACATAACCCTAACCCTAGGTCCAATCACAACCCTAACTCTCCCTCTAAACCTAGCCCTCCACATAAAAATAAACCTAGGTCCAATCCCCACCCTAACCGTATCTCTAACCCTAGCCCTCAACATAACACTAACCCTAGGTCCAATCGCAACCCTAACCGTCTATCTAACCCTAGCCCTCAACATAGCACTAATCGTACGTCCAATCGCAACCCTAACCGTCTCTCTAACCCTAGCCCTAAACATAGCCATAACCCTACGTCTAATCGCAACCCTAACCGGGTCTCTAACCCTAGTCCTCAACATAGCCCTAACCCTAGGTCCAATCGTAACCCTAACCGTCTCTCTAACCCTAGCGCTCAACATAACCCTAACCCTAGGAACAATCCCAAACCTAACCGTCTCTCTAACCCTAGCCCTCAACATAACCCTAAATCTAGGTCCAAACCCAAACCTAAACGTCTCTCTAATCCTAGCCCTCAACATTACCCACACCATAGGTCCAATCACAACCCTAACCGTCTCTCTAACCCTAGCCCTCAACATAACCCTAACACTAGGTCCAATCCCAACCCTAACCGTCTGTCTAACCCTAGCACTCAACATAGCCCTAACCCTAGGTCCAATAACAACCCTAACCGTCTCTCTAACCCTAGCCCTCAACATGACCCTAAACCTAGGTCCAATCCCAACCCTAACAGTCTCTGTAACCCTAGGCCTCAACATAACCCTAACCGTAGGTCCAATCCCAACCCTAACCGTCTCTTTAACCCTAGCCCTCCACATAACAATAACCCTATGTCCAATCCCAACCCTAACCGTCTCTCTAAACATAGCCCTCAAATTGCCCTAATCCTACGTCCAATCGCAACCCTAACCGTCTCTCTAACCTTAGCCCTCAACGTAACCCTAACCCTAGGTCCAATACCAACCCTAACCGTCTCTCTAACCCTAGCCCTCAACATAACCCTGACCCTAGGTCCAATCCCAACCCTAACCGACTTTCTAACCCTAACCCTCAACATAACCCTAACCCTAGGTCCAATCGCAACCCTAAACTTCTATCTAACCCTAGCCCTCCACATAGCAATAACCTAGGTCCAATCCCAACCCTAACCGTCTTTCTAAACCTAGCCCTCAACATAACCCTAACCCTAGGTCCAATCCTAACTCTGACCGTTTCTCTAACCCTAGCCCTCAACATAACACTAACCCTAGCTCCAATCCTAACCCTGACCGACTCTCTAAACCTAGCCCTCAAACTAACCCTAACCCTACGTCCAATCCTAACCCTAACCGTCTCTCTAACCCTAGCCCTCAAAATAACCCTAACCCTACGTCCAATCCTAACCCTAACCGTCTCGCTAACCCTAGCCCTCAACAAAACCCTAACCCTAGGTCCAATCCTAACCCTAACCGTCTGTCTAACCCTAGCCCTCAAAATAACCCTAACCCTACGTCCAATCCTAACCCTAACCGTCTCGCTAACCCTAGCCCTCAACATAACCCTAACCCTAGGTCCAATCCTAACCCTAACCGTCTCTCTCACCCTAGCCCTCAACCCAACCCTAACAATAGGACCAAACCTAACCCTAACCATCTCTCTAACCCTGGCCCTCAACATAACCCTAACCCTAGGTCCAATCCTTACCCCAACCGTCTCTCTAAACCTAGCCCTCAACTTAACCCTAACCCTAGGTCCAATCCTAACCCTGACCGTCTCTCTAACCCTAGCCCTCAAAATAACGCTAACACTAGATCCAATCCTAACCCTAACCATCTCTCTAACCCTGGCCCTCAACATAACCCTAACCCTAGGTCCAATCCTTACCCTAACCGTCTCTCTAAACCTAGCCCTCAACATATCCCTAACCCTAGGTCCAATGCTAACCCTGACCGTCCGTGTAACCCTAGCCCTCAAGATAACCCTAACCCTAGGTCCAATCCTAACCCTAACCGTCTCTCTCACCCTAGCACTCAACCTAACCCTAACCCTAGGTCCAATCCTAACCCTAACCGTCTCTCTAACCCTAGCCCTCAACCTAACACTAACCCTAGGTCCAATCCTAACCCTAACCGTCTCTCTAACCCTAGCCCTCAACATAACCCTAACCCAAGGTCCAATCTTAACCCTAACAGTCTCTCTAACCCTAGCTCTCAACATATCCTTAACCCTAGGTCCAATCCTAACCCTAACCGTCTCTCTAACCCTAGCTCTCAACATATCCTTAACCCTAGGTCCAATCCTAACCCTAACCGTCTCTCTAACCCTAGCCCTCATCCTAACCCAAACCCTAGATCCAATCGTAACCCTAACCGTCTCTCTAACCCTAGCCCTCAACATAACCCAAACCCTAGCTCCAATCTTAACCCTGACCGACACTCTAACCCTAGCCCTCAAAATAACCCTAATCCTACGTCCAATCCTAACCCTGACGGTCTCGCTAACCCTAGCCCTCAACAAAACCCTAACCCTAGGTCCAATCCTAACCCTAACCGTCTCTCTAACCCTAGCCCTAAACCCAACCCTAACCCTAGGTCCAATCCTAACCCTAACCATCTCTCTAATCCTGGCCCTCAACATAACCCTAACCCTAGGTCCAATCCTTACCCTAACCGTCTCTCTAAACCTAGCCCTCAACATAACCCTAACCCTAGGTCCAATCCCAACCC
Source organism: Miniopterus schreibersii (assembly GCF_964146895.1). Lineage (NCBI taxonomy): Eukaryota > Metazoa > Chordata > Mammalia > Chiroptera > Miniopteridae > Miniopterus > Miniopterus schreibersii. The sequence goes on from NC_138110.1 coordinate 81,704, forward strand.
TGACCGTCTCTCTAACCCTAGTCCTCAACATAACCCTAACCCTAGGTCCAATCCTAACCCTGACTGTCTCTCTAACCCTAGCCCTCAACATAACCCTAACCCTAGGTCCAATCCTAACCCTGACCGTCTCTCTAACACTAGCCCTCAACGTAACCCTAACCCTAGGTCCAATACCAACCCTAACCGTCTCTCTAACCCTAGCCCTCAACATAACCCTGACCCTAGGTCCAATCCCAACCCTAACCGACTTTCTAACCCTAACCCTCAACATAACCCTAACCCTAGGTCCAATCGCAACCCTAAACTTCTATCTAACCCTAGCCCTCCACATAGCAATAACCTAGGTCCAATCCCAACCCTAACCGTCTTTCTAAACCTAGCCCTCAACATAACCCTAACCCTAGGTCCAATCCTAACTCTGACCGTTTCTCTAACCCTAGCCCTCAACATAACACTAACCCTAGCTCCAATCCTAACCCTGACCGACTCTCTAAACCTAGCCCTCAAACTAACCCTAACCCTACGTCCAATCCTAACCCTAACCGTCTCTCTAACCCTAGCCCTCAAAATAACCCTAACCCTACGTCCAATCCTAACCCTAACCGTCTCGCTAACCCTAGCCCTCAACAAAACCCTAACCCTAGGTCCAATCCTAACCCTAACCGTCTGTCTAACCCTAGCCCTCAAAATAACCCTAACCCTACGTCCAATCCTAACCCTAACCGTCTCGCTAACCCTAGCCCTCAACATAACCCTAACCCTAGGTCCAATCCTAACCCTAACCGTCTCTCTCACCCTAGCCCTCAACCCAACCCTAACAATAGGACCAAACCTAACCCTAACCATCTCTCTAACCCTGGCCCTCAACATAACCCTAACCCTAGGTCCAATCCTTACCCCAACCGTCTCTCTAAACCTAGCCCTCAACTTAACCCTAACCCTAGGTCCAATCCTAACCCTGACCGTCTCTCTAACCCTAGCCCTCAAAATAACGCTAACACTAGATCCAATCCTAACCCTAACCATCTCTCTAACCCTGGCCCTCAACATAACCCTAACCCTAGGTCCAATCCTTACCCTAACCGTCTCTCTAAACCTAGCCCTCAACATATCCCTAACCCTAGGTCCAATGCTAACCCTGACCGTCCGTGTAACCCTAGCCCTCAAGATAACCCTAACCCTAGGTTCAATCCTAACCCTAACCGTCTCTCTCACCCTAGCACTCAACCTAACCCTAACCCTAGGTCCAATCCTAACCCTAACCGTCTCTCTAACCCTAGCCCTCAACCTAACACTAACCCTAGGTCCAATCCTAACCCTAACCGTCTCTCTAACCCTAGCCCTCAACATAACCCTAACCCAAGGTCCAATCTTAACCCTAACCGTCTCTCTAACCCTAGCTCTCAACATATCCTTAACCCTAGGTCCAATCCTAACCCTAACCGTCTCTCTAACCCTAGCCCTCATCCTAACCCAAACCCTAGATCCAATCGTAACCCTAACCGTCTCTCTAACCCTAGCCCTCAACATAACCCAAACCCTAGCTCCAATCTTAACCCTGACCGACACTCTAACCCTAGCCCTCAAAATAACCCTAATCCTACGTCCAATCCTAACCCTGACGGTCTCGCTAACCCTAGCCCTCAACAAAACCCTAACCCTAGGTCCAATCCTAACCCTAACCGTCTCTCTAACCCTAGCCCTAAACCCAACCCTAACCCTAGGTCCAATCCTAACCCTAACCATCTCTCTAATCCTGGCCCTCAACATAACCCTAACCCTAGGTCCAATCCTTACCCTAACCGTCTCTCTAAACCTAGCCCTCAACATAACCCTAACCCTAGGTCCAATCCCAACCCTGACCGTCTCTCTAACCCTAGTCCTCAACATAACCCTAACCCTAGGTCCAATCCTAACCCTGACTGTCTCTCTAACCCTAGCCCTCAACATAACCCTAACCCTAGGTCCAATCCTAACCCTGACCGTCTCTCTAACACTAGCCCTCAACATAACCCTAACCCTAGGTCCAATGCTAACCCTGAACGTCTCTCTAACCCTAGCCCTCAACATAACCCACCCTAGGTCCAATCGCAACCCTAATTGTCTCTCTAACCCTATCCCTCAACATAACGCTAACACTAGGTCCAATCCTAACCCTAACCATCTCTCTAACCCTGGCCCTCAACATAACCCTAACCCTAGGTCCAATCCTTACCCTAACCGTCTCTCTAAACCTAGCCCTCAACATAACCCTAACCCTAGGTCCAATGCTAACCCTGACCGTCTGTGTAACCCTAGCCCTCAAGATAACCCTAACCCTAGGTCCAATCCCAACCCTAAACGTCTCTCTAATCCTAGCCCTCAACATAACCCTAACACTTTGTCCAATCCCTACCCTAACCGTCTCGCTAACCCAGGCTCTCCACATAACCATAACCCTGGGTCCAATCCCAACCCTACCGTCTCTCTAACCCTAGATTTCAACATAAACCTAACCCTAGGTCCAATCCCAAACCTAACCGTCTGTCTAACCATATCCCTCAACATAACCCTAACCCTAGGTCCCGTCCCAGCCCTAACGGACTCTGTAACCCTAGCCCTCAACATAACAATCACCCTAGGTCCAATCCCAACCCTAACCGTCTCTCTAAACCTAGCCCTCAACATAACCCTAACCCTAGGTCCAGTCCCAACCCTAACCGTCTCTCTAACCCTAGCCCTCAACATAACCCTAACCATAGGTCCAATCCCAATCCTAACCGTCTCTCTAACACTAGCCCTCAACATAGCCCTAACCCTAGGTCCAATCCCAACCCTAACCATCTCTCTAAGAGTAGACCTCAACATAACCCTAACCCTAGGTCCAATCCCAACCGTAACTATCTCTCTAATCCTAGCCCTCAACATAACCCTAACCCTAGGTCCAATCACAACCCTAACTCTCCCTCTAAACCTAGCCCTCCACATAAAAATAAACCTAGGTCCAATCCCCACCCTAACCGTCTCTCTCACCCTAGCCCTCAACATAACACTAACCATAAGTCCAATCCCAACCCTAACCGTCTCTCTAACCCTAGCCCTCAACATAGCCGTAACCGTAGTTCCAATCGCAACCCTAACCGTCTCTCTAACCCTAGCCCTCAACATAACCCTAACCCTAGGTCCTATCCCAACCCTAACCGTCTCTCTCACCCTAGCCCTCAACATAACCCTAACCCTAGGTCAGATCCCAACCCTAAACGTCTCTCTAACCCTAGACCTCAACATAACCCTAACCCTAGCTCCAACCCCAACCCTAATTGTCTCTCTAACCCTAGCCCTCAACATAACCCTACACCTAGGTACAATCCCAACCCTAACCGTCTTTCTAACCCTAGTCCTCAACATAACCCTAACCCTAGGTCCTGTCCCAACCGTAACCGTCTCTCTAACCCTAGATCTCAGGAAGACGCTAACCCTAGGTCCAATCCCAACCCTAACCGTCTCTCTAACCCTAGAGTTCAAAATAACCCTAACCCTAGGTCCAATCCCAACCCTAACCGTCTCTCTAACCCTATCCCTCAACATAACCCTAAACCTAGTTGCAATCGCAACCCTAACCGTATCTCTAAGCCTAGCCCTAAACATAGCCATAACCCTACGTCCAATCGCAACCCTAACCGGCCCTCTAACCCTAGCCCTCAACATAGCCCTAACCCTAGGACCAATCCCAACCCTAACCGTCTCTCTAACCCTAGCCCTCAGCATAAAACTAACCCTAGGTCCAATCCCAACCCTAAATGTCTCTCTAACCCAAGCCCTCATCATAACCCTAACCCTAAGTCCAATCCCAACCCTAACCTTATCTCTAACAGTAGCCCTGAACATAACCCCACCATAGGTCCAATCCCAACCCTAACTATCTCTCCAATCCTAGCCCTCAACATAACCCTAACCCTAGGTCCAATCCCAACCCTAAGTCTCTCCCTAAACCTAGCCCACCACATAACAATAATACTAGGTCCAATCCCCACCCTAACCGTCTCTCTAACCCTAGCCCTCAACATAACCCTATCCCTAGGTCCAATCCCAACCCTAACCGTCTCTCTAAACCTAACCCTCAACATAGCCCTAACCCTAGTTCTAATCGCAACCTTAACCGTCTATCTAACCCTAGCCATCAACATGTCCTTAATCTTACGTCTAATCGCAATCCTAACCGTCTCTCTAACTCTAGCCCTAAACATAGCCCTAACCCTAGGTCCAATCGGAACCCTAACCGTCTCTCTAACCCTAGCGCTCAACATAACCCTAATCCTAGGTCCAATCCGAAACCTAACCGTCTCTCTAACCCTAGCCCTCAACATAACCCTAACTCTAGGTCCAAACCCAACCCTAACTGTCTCTCTAACCCTACCCGCAACATTACCCACACCCTAGGTCCACTCACAACCCTAACCGTCTCCCTAACCCTAGGCCTCAACATAACCCTAACCCTAGGTCCACTCCCAACCCTAACCATCTCTCTAACCCTAGCACTCAACATAGCCCTAACCCTAGGTCCAATCCCAACCCTAACCGTCTCTCTACCCTAGCCCTCAACATGACCCTAACCCTAGGTCCAATCCCAACCCTAACCGTCTCTCTAACCATAGCCCTCAACATAACCCTAACCTGAGGTCCAATCCCAACCCTAACCGTCTCTCTAAACCTAGCCCTCCACATAACAATAACCCTAGGTCCAATCCAAACCCTAACCGTCTCTCTTAACCTAGCCTTCAACATAGCCCTAACACTAGGTCCAATTGCAACCCTAACCGTCTCTCTAACCCTAGCCCTCAAATAGCCCTAATCCTACGTCCAATCGAAACCCTAACCGTCTCTCTAACCCTAGCCCTCAAATAGCCCTAATCCTACGTCCAATCGAAACCCTAACTGTCTCTCTAACCCTAGCCCTCAACATAACCCTAACCCTAGGTCCAATCCTAACCCTGACCGTCTCTCTAACACTAGCCCTCAACATAACCCTAACCCTAGGTCCAATGCTAACCCTGAACGTCTCTCTAACCCTAGCCCTCAACATAACCCACCCTAGGTCCAATCGCAACCCTAATTGTCTCTCTAACCCTAGCCCTCAACATAATGCTAACACTAGGTCCAATCCTAACCTTAACCATCTCTCTAACCCTGGCCCTCAACATAACCCTAACCCTAGGTCCAATCCTTACCCTAACCGTCTCTCTAAACCTAGCCCTCAACATAACCCTAACCCTAGGTCCAATGCTAACCCTGACCGTCTGTGTAACCCTAGCCCTCAAGATAACCCTAACCCTAGGTCCAATCCTAACCCTAACCGTCTCTCTAACCCTAGCACTCAACCTAACCCTAACCCTAGGTCCAATCCTAACCCTAACCGTCTCTCTAACCCTAGACCTCAACATAACCCTAACCCTAGGTCCAATTCCAACCCTAACCGTCTCTCTAACCCTAGTCCTCAACATAACCTAACCCTAAGTCCAATCGCACCTTAACCGTCTCTCTACCCCTAGCCCTCAACAGAACCCTAACCCTAGGTCCAATCTCAACTGATCCGTCTCTCTAACAGTAGCCCTCAACATAACCCTAACCCTAGGTCCAATCGCAACCCTAAACGTCACTCTAACCCTATCCCTCAACATAACCCTAACCCTAGGTCCAATCCCAACCCTAACCGTCTCTCTAACCCTAGCCCTCAACAAAACCCTAACCCTAGGTCCAATCCCAGCTATCCGACTCTGTAACCCTAGCCCTCAACATATTCCTAACCATAGGTCCAATCCCAACCCTATCCCTCTCTCTAACCCTAGTCCTCAACATAACCCTAACCCTAGGTCCAATCACAACCCTAACCGTCTCTCTAACCCTAGCCCTCAACATAGCCCTAACCCTAGTTCCAATCCCAACGCTAACCGTCTCTCTGACCCTAGCCCTAAACATAACCCTAACCCTAGGTAAAACCCAAACCTAACCGTCTCTCTAACCCTAGCCCTGAACATAACCCTAACCCTAGGTCCAATCCCAAACTTAACGGTCTCTCTAACCTTAGCCCTCAACATAGCCCTAACCCTAGGTCCGATCCCAACCCTAACCGTCTCTTTAACACTAGCCCTCAACATAAACCTAACCCTAGGTCCAATCCCAACCGTAACCGTCTGTCTAACCCTAGCCCTCAACATAACCCTAACCCTAGGTCCAATCCCAACCCCAACCGTCTCTCGAACCCTAGAACTCAACATAACCCTAACCCTAGGACCAATCCCAAACCTTATGTCTTTCTAACCATAGCCCTCAACATAACCCTAACCCTAGGTCCAATCCCAAACCTAACCCTCTCTCTAACCCTAGCCCTCAACATAACAATAACCCTAGGTCCAATCCCAACCCTAAACGTCTCTCTAAACCTAGCCCTCAACATAACCCTAACCATAGATCCAGTCCCAACCCTAACCGTTTCTCTAACCTTAGACCTCAAAATAGCCCTAACCCTAGGTCCAATCGCAACCCTAACCGTCACTCTAACCCTAGCCCTCAACATAGCCCTAACCCTAGGTCCAATCCCAACCCTAACCGTCTCTCTAATCCTAGTCCTCAACATAACCCTCACCCTAGGTCAAATCCCAACCGTAACCGTCTCTCTAACCCTAGCCCTCAACATAACCCTAACCCTAGGTCCAATCACAAACCTAACCGTCTCTCTATCCCTAGCCCTCAACATAACCCTAACCCTAGGTACCATCCCAACCCTAACAGTCTCTCTAATCCTAGCCCTCATCATAACCCTAACACTTTGTCCAATGCCTACCCTAACCGTCTCGCTAATCCAGGCTCTCCACATAACCATAACCCTGGGTCCAATCCCAACCCTACCGTCTCTCTAACCCTAGCTTTCAACATAAACCTAACCCTAGGTCCAATCCCAACCCTAACTGTCTCTCTACCCCTAGCCCTCAACATAACCCTAACCCTAGTTCCAATCCCAACCCTAACCGTCTCTGTAACCCTACCCCTAAACATACCCCTAACACTAGGTCCAATCCCAAACCTAACCGTCTGTCTAACCATAGCCCTCAACATAACCCTAACCCTAGGTCCCGTCCCAGCCCTAACGGACTCTGTAACCCTAGCCCTCAACATAACCCTCACCCTAGGTCCAATCCCAACACTAACCGTCTCTCTAAACCTAGCCCTCAACATAACCCTAACCCTAGGTCCAGTCCCAACCCTAACCGTCTCTCTAACCCTAGCCCTCAACATAACCCTAACCATACGTCCAATCCCAATCCTAACCGTCTCTCTAACACTAGGCCTCAACATAGCCCTAACCCTAGGTCCAATCCCAACCCTAACCATCTCTCTAAGAGTAGACCTCAACATAACCCTAACCCTAGGTCCAATCCCAACCGTAACTATCTCTCTAATCCTAGCCCTCAACATAACCCTAACCCTAGGTCCAATCACAACCCTAACTCTCCCTCTAAACCTAGCCCTCCACATAAAAATAAACCTAGGTCCAATCCCCACCCTAACCGTCTCTCTAACCCTAGCCCTCAACATAACACTAACCATAAGTCCAATCCCAACCCTAACCATCTCTCTAACCCTAGCCTTCAACATAGCCGTAACCATAGTTCCAATCGCAACCCTAACCGTCTATCTAACCCTACCCCTCAACATAGCACTAATCGTACGTCCAATCGCAACCCTAACCGTCTCTCTAACCCTAGCCCTAAACATAGCCATAACCCTACGTCTAATCGCAACCCTAACCGGGTCTCTAACCCTAGTCCTCAACATAGCCCTAACCCTAGGTCCAATCGGAACCCTAACCGTCTCTCTAACCCTAGCCCTCAACATAACCCTAACTCTAGGTCCAAACCCAAACCTAAACGTCTCTCTAACCCTAGCCCTCAACATTACCCACACCCTAGGTCCAATCCCAACCCTATCCCTCTCTCTAACCCTAGCCCTCAACATAACCCTAACCCTAGGTCCAATCACAACCCTAACCGTCTCTCTAACCCTAGCCCTCAACATAGCCCTAACCCTAGTTCCAATCCCAACGCTAACCGTCTCTCTGACCCTAGCCCTAAACATAACCCTAACCCTAGGTAAAACCCAAACCTAACCGTCTCTCTAACCCTAGCCCTGAACATAACCCTAACCCTAGGTCCAATCCCAAACTTAACGGTCTCTCTAACCTTAGCCCTCAACATAGCCCTAACCCTAGGTCCGATCCCAACCCTAACCGTCTCTTTAACACTAGCCCTCAACATAAACCTAACCCTAGGTCCAATCCCAACCGTAACCGTCTGTCTAACCCTAGCCCTCAACATAACCCTAACCCTAGGTCCAATCCCAACCCCAACCGTCTCTCGAACCCTAGAACTCAACATAACCCTAACCCTAGGACCAATCCCAAACCTTATGTCTTTCTAACCATAGCCCTCAACATAACCCTAACCCTAGGTCCAATCCCAAACCTAACCCTCTCTCTAACCCTAGCCCTCAACATAACAATAACCCTAGGTCCAATCCCAACCCTAAACGTCTCTCTAAACCTAGCCCTCAACATAACCCTAACCATAGATCCAGTCCCAACCCTAACCGTTTCTCTAACCTTAGACCTCAAAATAGCCCTAACCCTAGGTCCAATCGCAACCCTAACCGTCACTCTAACCCTAGCCCTCAACATAGCCCTAACCCTAGGTCCAATCCCAACCCTAACCGTCTCTCTAATCCTAGTCCTCAACATAACCCTCACCCTAGGTCAAATCCCAACCGTAACCGTCTCTCTAACCCTAGCCCTCAACATAACCCTAACCCTAGGTCCAATCACAAACCTAACCGTCTCTCTATCCCTAGCCCTCAACATAACCCTAACCCTAGGTACCATCCCAACCCTAACAGTCTCTCTAATCCTAGCCCTCATCATAACCCTAACACTTTGTCCAATGCCTACCCTAACCGTCTCGCTAATCCAGGCTCTCCACATAACCATAACCCTGGGTCCAATCCCAACCCTACCGTCTCTCTAACCCTAGCTTTCAACATAAACCTAACCCTAGGTCCAATCCCAACCCTAACTGTCTCTCTACCCCTAGCCCTCAACATAACCCTAACCCTAGTTCCAATCCCAACCCTAACCGTCTCTGTAACCCTACCCCTAAACATACCCCTAACACTAGGTCCAATCCCAAACCTAACCGTCTGTCTAACCATAGCCCTCAACATAACCCTAACCCTAGGTCCCGTCCCAGCCCTAACGGACTCTGTAACCCTAGCCCTCAACATAACCCTCACCCTAGGTCCAATCCCAACACTAACCGTCTCTCTAAACCTAGCCCTCAACATAACCCTAACCCTAGGTCCAGTCCCAACCCTAACCGTCTCTCTAACCCTAGCCCTCAACATAACCCTAACCATACGTCCAATCCCAATCCTAACCGTCTCTCTAACACTAGCCCTCAACATAGCCCTAACCCTAGGTCCAATCCCAACCCTAACCATCTCTCTAAGAGTAGACCTCAACATAACCCTAACCCTAGGTCCAATCCCAACCGTAACTATCTCTCTAATCCTAGCCCTCAACATAACCCTAACCCTAGGTCCAATCACAACCCTAACTCTCCCTCTAAACCTAGCCCTCCACATAAAAATAAACCTAGGTCCAATCCCCACCCTAACCGTCTCTCTAACCCTAGCCCTCAACATAACACTAACCATAAGTCCAATCCCAACCCTAACCATCTCTCTAACCCTAGCCTTCAACATAGCCGTAACCATAGTTCCAATCGCAACCCTAACCGTCTATCTAACCCTACCCCTCAACATAGCACTAATCGTACGTCCAATCGCAACCCTAACCGTCTCTCTAACCCTAGCCCTAAACATAGCCATAACCCTACGTCTAATCGCAACCCTAACCGGGTCTCTAACCCTAGTCCTCAACATAGCCCTAACCCTAGGTCCAATCGGAACCCTAACCGTCTCTCTAACCCTAGCCCTCAACATAACCCTAACTCTAGGTCCAAACCCAAACCTAAACGTCTCTCTAACCCTAGCCCTCAACATTACCCACACCCTAGGTCCAATCACAACCCTAACCGTCTCTCTAACCCTAGCCCTCAACATAACCCTAACCCTAGGTCCAATCCCAACCCTAACCGTCTCTCTAACCCTAGCACTCAACATAGTCCTAACCCTAGGTCCAATAACAACCCTAACCGTCTCTCTAACCCTAGCCCTCAACATGACCCTAGCCCTTGGTCCAATCCCAACCCTAACAGTCTCTCTAACCCTAGCCCTCAACATAACCCTAACCCTAGGTCCAATCCCAACCCTAACCGTCTCTCTAACCCTAGCCCTCCACATAACAATAACCCTAGGTCCAATCCCAACCCTAACCGTCTCTCTAAACATAGCCCTCAAATTGCCCTAATCCTACGTCCAATAGCAAACCTAACCGTCTCTCTAACCTTAGCCCTCAACGTAACCCTAACCCTAGGTCCAATACCAACCCTAACCGTCTCTCTAACCCTAGCCCTCAACATAACCCTAACCCTAGGTCCAATCCCAACCCTAACCGTCTCTCTAACCCTAGCCCTCCACATAACAAAAACCCTAGGTCCAATCCCAACCCTAACCGTCTCCCTTAACCTAGCCCTCAAATAGACCTAATCCTACGTCCAATCGCAACCCTAACCGTCTCTCTAACCGTAGACCTCAACATAACCCTAACCCTAGGACCAATGCCAACCCTAACCGCCTCTCTAAACCTAGCCCTCAACATAACCCTAACCTTAGGTCCAATCCCAACCCTAATCGTATCTCTAAGCCTAGCCCTCAACAGAACCCTAACCCTAGGTCCAACCCCAATCCTAACCATCTCTGTAACCCTAGCCCTCAACACAGCCCTAATCCTTGGTCCAATCCCAACCCTAACCGTCTCTCAAACCCTAGCCTTCAACATAACCCTAACCCTAGGTCCAATCGCAACCCTAACCGTCTCTCTAACCCTAGCACTCAACATAGTCCTAACCTAGCTCCAATCCCAACCCTAACCGTCTCTCTAACCCTCACCCTCAACATAACCCTAACCCTAGGTCCTATCCCAACCCTAACCGTCTCTCTCACCCTAGCCCTCAACATAACCCTAACCCTAGGTCAGATCCCAACCCTAAACGTCTCTCTAACCCTAGACCTCAACATAACCCTAACCCTAGCTCCAACCCCAACCCTAATTGTATCTCTAACCCTAGCCCTCAACATAACCCTACAGCTAGGTACAATCCCAACCCTAACCGTCTTTCTAACCCTAGTCCTCAACATAACCCTAACCCTAGGTCCTGTCCCAACCCTAACTGTCTCTCTAACCCTAGATCTCAGGAATACGCTAACCCTAGGTCCAAACCCAACCCTAACCGTCTCTCTAACCCTAGAGTTCAACATAACCCTAACCCTAGGTCCAATCCCAACCCTAACCGTCTCTCTAACCCTATCCCTCAACATAACCCTAACCCTAGTTGCAATCGCAACCCTAACCGTATCTCTAAGCCTAGCCCTAAACATAGCTCGAACCCTACGTCCAATCGCAACTCTAACCGGCCCTCTAACCCTAGCCCTCAACATAGCCCTAACCCTAGGTCCAATCCCAACCCTAACCGTCTCTCTAACCCTAGCCCTCAGCATGAAACTAACCCTAGGTCCAATCCCAACCCTAAATGTCTCTCTAACCCAAGCCCTAATCATAACCCTAACCCTAGGTCCAATCCCAACCCTAACCATCTCTCTAAGAGTAGACCTCAACATAACCCTAACCCTAGGTCCAATCCCAACCGTAACTATCTCTCTAATCCTAGCCCTCAACATAACCCTAACCCTAGGTCCAATCACAACCCTAACTCTCCCTCTAAACCTAGCCCTCCACATAAAAATAAACCTAGGTCCAATCCCCACCCTAACCGTCTCTCTAACCCTAGCCCTCAACATAACACTAACCATAAGTCCAATCCCAACCCTAACCATCTCTCTAACCCTAGCCTTCAACATAGCCGTAACCATAGTTCCAATCGCAACCCTAACCGTCTATCTAACCCTACCCCTCAACATAGCACTAATCGTACGTCCAATCGCAACCCTAACCGTCTCTCTAACCCTAGCCCTAAACATAGCCATAACCCTACGTCTAATCGCAACCCTAACCGGGTCTCTAACCCTAGTCCTCAACATAGCCCTAACCCTAGGTCCAATCGGAACCCTAACCGTCTCTCTAACCCTAGCGCTCAACATAACCCTAACCCTAGGAACAATCCCAAACCTAACCATCTCTCTAACCCTAGACCTCAACATAACCCCAACCCTAGCTCCAACCCCAACCCTAATTGTCTCCCTAACCCTAGCCCTCAACATAACCCTACACCTAGGTACAATCCCAACCCTAACCGTCTTTCTACACCTAGTCCTCAACATAACCCTAACCCTAGGTCCAAACCCAACCCTAACCGTCTCTCTAACCCTAGAGTTCAACATAACCCTAACCCTAGGTCCAATCCCAACCCTAACCGTCTCTCTAACCCTATCCCTCAACATAACCCTAACCCTAGTTGCAATAGCAACCTTAACCGTATCTCTAAGCCTAGCCCTAAACATAGCCCTAACCCTACGTCCAATCGCAACCCTAACCGGCCCTCTAACCCTAGCCCTCAACATAGCCCTCACCCTAGGTCCAATCCCAACCCTAACCGTCTCTCTAACCCTAGCCCTCAGCATAAAACTAACCCTAGGTCCAATCCCAACCCTAAATGTCTCTCTAACCCAAGCCCTCATCATAACCCTAACCCTAGGTCCAATCCCAACCCTAACCTTATCTCTAACAGTAGCCCTGAACATAACCCTAACCATAGGTCCAATCCCAACCCTAACTATCTCTCCAATCCTAGCCCTCAACATAACCCTAACCCTAGGTCCAATCCCAACCCTAAGTCTCTCCCTAAACCTAGCCCACCACATAACAATAATACTAGGTCCAATCCCCACCCTAACCGTCTCTCTAACCCTAGCCCTCAACATAACCCTATCCCTAGGTCCAATCCCAACCCTAACCGTCTCTCTAAACCTAACCCTCAACATAGCCCTAACCCTAGTTCTAATCGCAACCTTAACCGTCTATCTAACCCTAGCCATCAACATGTCCTTAATCCTACGTCTAATCGCAATCCTAACCGTCTCTCTATCTCTAGCCCTAAACATAGCCCTAACCCTAGGTCCAATCGGAACCCTAACCGTCTCTCTAACCCTAGCGCTCAACATAACCCTAACCCTAGGTCCAATCCGAAACCTAACCGTCTCTCTAACCCTAGCCCTCAACATAACCCTAACTCTAGGTCCAAACCCAACCCTAACTGTCTCTCTAACCCTAGCCGCAACATTACCCACACCCTAGGTCCACTCACAACCCTAACCGTCTCCCTAACCCTAGGCCTCAACATAACCCTAACCCTAGGTCCACTCCCAACCCTAACCGTCTCTCTAACCCTAGCACTCAACATAGCCCTAACCCTAGGTCCAATCCCAACCCTAACCGTCTCTCTACCCTAGCCCTCAACATGACCCTAACCCTAGGTCCAATCCCAACCCTAACCGTCTCTCTAACCATAGCCCTCAACATAACCCTAACCCGAGGTCCAATCCCAACCCTAACCGTCTCTCTAAACCTAGCCCTCCACATAACAATAACCCTAGGTCCAATCCAAACCCTAACCGTCTCTCTTAACCTAGCCTTCAACATAGCCCTAACACTAGGTCCAATTGCAACCCTAACCGTCTCTCTAAACATAGCCCTGAAATAGCCCTAATCCTACGTCCAATCGCAACCCTAACCGTCTCTCTAACCCTAGCCCTCAAATAGCCCTAATCCTACGTCCAATCGAAACCCTAACTGTCTCTCTAACCTTAGCCCTCAACGTAACCCTAACCCTAGGTCCAATACCAACCCTAACCGTCTCTCTAACCCTAGCCGTGAACATAACCCGAACCTTAGGTCCAATGCCAAACCTAACCGTGTCTCTAACCCTAGCCCTCAACATAACGCGAACCTTAGGTCCAATGCCAACCCTAACCGTGTCTCTAACACTAGCCCTCAACATAAACCTAACCCTAGGTCTAATCCCAACCCAAACCGTCACTCTAACGCTAGCTCACAACATAACCCTAACACTAGGTCCAACGCCTAACCTAACCGTCTCTCTAATCCTAGCCCTCAGCATAACCCTAACCCTACGTACAATCCCAACCCTAACCGTCTCTCTAACCATAGCCCTCAACATAACCCTAACCCGAGGTCCCATCCCAACCCTAACCCTCTTTCTAAACGTAGCCCTCAACATAACCCTAAACCTAGGTCCAATCGCAACCCTAACCATGTCTCTAACCCTAGCCCTCAACATAACCCTAACCCTAGGTCCAATCCCAACCCTAACCGTCTCTCTAACCTTAGACCTCAACATAACCCTATCCCTAGGTCCAATCCCAACCCTTACCGTCTCTCTAACCCTAGCCCTCAACATAGCCCTAACCCTAGGTCCAATCCCAACCCTAACCGTCTCTCTAACCCTCACCCTAAACATAACATTAACGCTAGGTCCTATCCCAACCCTAACCGTCTCTCTAACCCTAGCCCTCAACATAATCCTAACCCTAGGTCAAACCCCAACCCTTACCGACTCTCTAACCCTAGCAATCAACATAACCCTAACCTTAGGTGAGATCCCAACCCTAAACGTCTCTCTAACCCTAGACCTCAATATAACCCTAACCCTAGGTCCAACCCCAACCCTAACAGCCTCTCTAACCCTAGCCCTCAACATAACCCTACACCTAGGTACAATCCCAACCCTAACCGTCTCTCTAACACTAGTCCTCAACATAACCCTAGCCCTAGGTCCAATTCCAACCCTAACCGTCTCTCTAACCATAGCCCTCAACATAACCCTAACCCTAGGTCCAATCCCAACCCTAACTGTCTGTCTAAACCTAGCCTTCAACATAGCCCTAACCCTGGGTCCAATCCCAACCCTAACTGTCTCTCTAACCGCAGCCCTCAACATAACCCTAACCCTAGGTGCAATCCCAACCCTAACCGTCTCTCTAACATTAGCCCTCAACATAGCCCTAACCCTAGGTCCAATTCCAACCCTAACAGTATCTCTAAACCTAGCCCTCAACATGCCCCTAACCGTAGGTCCAATCCCAACCCTAACCGTCTCTGTAACCCTACCCCTCCACAAAACAATCACCCTATAAACAATCCCAACCCTAACTGTCCCTCTAAACCTAGCCCTCAACATAACCCTAACCCTAGGTCAAATATCAACCCTAACCGTCTCTCTAACCCTAGCCCTCCACATAACAATCACCCTAGGTCCAACCCCAACCCTAACCGTCTCTCTAAACCTAGACCTCAACATAACCCTAACCCTAGGTCGAATCCAAACCCTAACCCTCTCTCTAACCCTAGCCCTCCACATAACAATAACCTTAGGTCCAATCCCAACCCTAAACGTCTCTCTAACCCTAGCCCTCAACATAACCCTAACCCTAGGTCCAATCCCAACCCTAACTATCTCTCTAACACTATCCCTCAACATAGCCCTAACCCTAGGTCCAATCCTAACCCTAACCATCTCTCTAACAGTTGCCCTGAACATAACCCTAACCCTAGGTCCAATCCCAACAATAACTATCTCTCTAGTCCTAGCCCTCAAGATAACCCTAACCCTAGGTCCAATCCCAACCCTAACTCTCTCTCTAAACCTAGCCCTCCACATAACAATAATACTAGGTCCAATCCCCACCCTAACCGTCTCTCTAACCCTAGCGCTCAACATAACCCTAACCCTAGGTCCATTCCCAAACCTAACCGTCTCTCTAACCCTAGCCCTCAACATAACCCAAACTCTAGGTCCAAACCCAACCCTAACCGTCTCTCTAACCCTAGCCCTCAACATTACCCACACCCTAGGTCCAATCACAACCCTAACCGTCTCTCTAACCCTAGCCCTCAACATGACCCTAACCCTAGGTCCAATCCCAACCCTAACCGTCTCTCTAACCCTAGCACTCAACATAGCCCTAACCCTAGGTCAAATCCCAACCCTAACCGTCTCTCTAACCCTAGCCCTCAACATGACCCTAACCCTAGGTTCAATCCCAACCCTAACCGACTCTCTAACCCTAGCCATCAACATAACCCTAACCCTAGTTCCAATACCAACCCTAACCGTCTCTCTAACACTAGCCCTCCACATAACAATAACCCTAGGTCCAATTCCAACCCTCACCGTCTCTCTAACCCTAGGCCACAACATGACCCTAACCCTAGGTTCAATCCCAACCCTATACGTCTCTCTAACCCTAGCCCTATACATAACCCTAACCCTTGGTCCAAACCCAACCCTAACCGTCTCTCTAACCATATCCCTCAACATAACGCTAACCCGAGGTCCAATCCCAACCCTAACCGTCTCTCGAACCCTAGCCTTCAACATAACCCTAACCCTAGGTCCAATCGCAACCCTATCCATGTTCTAACCCTAGCCCTCAACATAACCCTAAGCGTAGGTCCAAACCCAACCCTAAACGTCTCTCTAACCCTAGCCGTCAACATAGCCATAACCCTAGGTCCAATCCCAACCCTAACCGTCTCTCTAATCCTCACCCTCAACATGACCCTAACCCAAGGTCCTATCCCAACCCTAACCGTCTCTCTAACTCTAGCCCTCAACATAACCCTAACCCTAGGTCAAACCCCAACCCTAACCGTCTCTCTAACCCTAGCCCTCAACATAACCCTAACCCTAGGTCACATCCCAACCCTATACGTCTCTCTAACCCTAGACCTCAATATAACCCTACACCTAGGTCCAAACCCAACCCTCACCATCTCTCTAACCCTAGCCCTCAACATAACCCTACACCTAGGTACAATCCCAACACGAACCGTCTCTCTAACCCTAGTCCACAACATAACCCTAGCCCTAGGTCCAATCCCAACCCTAACCGTCTCTCTAACCCTAGCCCTCAACATAACCCTAACCTTAGGTCCAATCCCAACCCTAACCGTCAATCTAACCCTAGCCCTCAACATAACCCTAACCCTAGGTCCAATCCCAACCCTAACCGTCTCTCTAACCCTAGCACTCAACGTAGCCCTAACCCTAGGTCAAATCCCAACCCTAACCGTCTCTCTAACCCTAGCCCTCAACATAACAATAACCCTAGGTCCAATCCCTACCCTAACCGTCTCCCTTAACCTAGCCTTCAACAGAGCCCTAACCCTAGGTCCAATTGCAACTCTAACCGTCTCTCTAACCCTAGCCCTCAACATAACCCTACACCTAGGTACAATCCCAACCCTAACCGTCTCTCTAACCCTAGGCCTCAACATAACCCTAACCCTAGGTCCAATCCCATCCCTAACAGTCTCTCTAACCCTAGCCCTAAACATAACCCTAACCATAGGTCCAATCCCATTCTAACCGTCAATCTAACCCTAGCCCTCAACATAACCCTAACCCTAGGTCCAACCCCAATCCTAACCGTCTCTCTAATCCTAGACCTCAACATAACCCTAAACCTAGGACCAACCCCAACCCTAAAAGTCTCTCTAACCCTAGCCTTCAACATAACCCTAACCCTAGGACCAATCCCAACCCTACCATCTCTCTAACCCTAGGCCTCAGCATAACGCTAACCGTAGGTCCAATGCCAACCCTAACCGTCTCTCTAACCCTAGCCCTCAGCAGAACCCTAACCCCATGTCCAATTGCAACCCTAACTGTCTCTCTAACCCTAGAGTTCAACATAACCCTAACCCTAGGACCAATTCCAACCCTAACCGTCTCTCTAACCCTAGTCCTCAACATATCCTTAACCCCAGTTGCAATCGCAACCCTAACCGGCTCTCTAACCCTAGCCCTCAACATAGCCCTAACCCTAGGTCCAATCGCAACAATAACCGTCTCTCTAACACTAGCCCTCAACATAACCCTAACGCTAGGTCCAACCCCAACCCTAACCGTCTCTGTAACCCTAGCCCTCAACATAGCCCTAACCCTAGGTCCAATTGCAACCCTAACCATCTCTCTAACCCTAGCCCTCTAATAGTCCTAATCCTACGTCCAATCACAACCCTAATCGTCTCTCTAACCCTAGCCCTCAAATAGCCCTAAACCTACGTCCAATCGCAACCCTAACCGTCTCTCTAAACTTAGCCCTCAACGTAACCCTAACCTTAGGTCCAATACCAACCCTAACAGTCTCTCTAACCCTAGCTCTCAACATACCCCTAACCCTAGGTCCAATCCCAACCCTAAGCGTCTCTCTAACCCTAGCCCTCAACATAACCCGAACCCTCGGTCAAATCCCAACCCTAACCGCCCCTCTAACCCTCGACCTCAACATAACCCTAACCATAGGACCAATGCCAACCCTAACCGTCTCTAACCCTAGCCCTCAACATAACCCTAACCCTAGGTCCAATCCCAACCCTAATCGTCTCTCTAACCCTAGCCCTCAACATAACCCTAACCCTTGGTCCAATCCCAACCCTAACCGTCTCTGTAACCCTAGCCCTCAACATAAACCTAACCATAGGTCAGATCCCAACCCTAAACGTCTCTCTAACCCTAGACCTCAACATAACCCTAACCCTAGGTCCAACCCCAACCCTAACAGTCTCTCTAACCCTAGCTCTTAACATAACCCTACACCTAGGTACAATCCCAACCCTAACCTTCTATCTAACCCTAGTCCTCAACATAACCGTAACCCTAGGTCCAATCCCAACCCAACCGTCTCTCTAACCCTAGACCTCAACAAAACCCTAACCGTAGGTCCAATCCCAACCCTAACGGTCTCTCTAACCCTAGCCTTCAACGTAACCCTAACACTAGGTCCAATCCCAACCCTAACCCTCTCTCTAACCCTAGCCCTCAACATAACAATAACCCTAGGTCCAATCCCAACCCTAAACATCTCTCTAACCCTAGCCCTCAACATAACAGTAACCCTAGGTCCACTCCCAACCATAAACGTCTCTCTAACCTAGCCCTGAACATAGCCCTAACCCTAGTTGCAGTCGCAACCCTAACCGGCTCCCTCACCCTAGCCCTCAACATAGCCTTAACCCTAGGTCCAATCCCAACCCTAACCGTCTCTCTAACCCTAGCCCTCAACATAACCCTAACCCTAGGTCCAATCCCAACCCTAACCGTCTCTCTATCCCTAGGCCTCAACATTACCCTAACCCCAGGTCCAATCCCAACCCTACCCATCTCTCTAACCCTAGCTCTCAACATAACCCTAACCCTATGTCCAATCGCAACCCTAACCATCTCTCTAACCGTAGCCGTCAACATAACCCTAACCCTAGGTCCAATCCCAATCCTAACCGTCTCTCTCATCCTAGCCCTCAACATAACCCCAACCCTAGGTAAAATACCAACCCTAACCGTCTCTCTAAACTTAGCCCTCAACATAATCCTAACCCTATGTCCAATCCCCACCCTAACCGTCTTTCTGACCCTAGCCCTCAACATAACCCTAACCCTAGTTCCAATCCCAACCCTACCCGTCTCTCTAAACCTAGCCCTCCACATAACAATCACCCTAGGTCCAATCTCAACCCTAACCATCTTTCTAAACCTAGCCCTCAACATAACCCTAACCATAGGACCAATCCCAACCCTAACCCTTCTCTAACCCTAGCCCTCAACATAACCCTAACCCTAGGTCCAATGCCAATCCTAACCGTCTCTCTCACCCTAGCCCTCAACATAACCCCAACCCTAGGTAAAATACCAACCCTAACCGTCTCTCTAAACTTAGCCCTCAACATAATGCTAACCCTATGTCCAATCCCCACCCTAAACGTCTTTCTGACCCTAGCCCTCAACATAACCCTAACCTTAGTTCCAATCCCAAACCTACCCGTCTCTCTAAACCTAGCCCTCCACATAACAATAACACTAGGTCCAATCTCAGCCCTAACCATCTTTCTAAACCTAGCCCTCAACATAACCCTAACCATAGGACCAATCCCAACCCTAACCCTCTCTCTAACCCTAGCCCTCAACATAACCCTAACCCTAGGTCCAATGCCAATCCTAACTGTCTCTCTAAACCTAGCCCTCAACATAACCCTAACCCTAGGAACAATCCCAACCCTAACCGTCTCTCTAACCTTAGCCCTCAACATAATCCTAACCCTAGTTCCAATCCCCACCCTAACCATCTCTCTAACCCTAGCCATCCACATAACAATCACCCTAGGTCCAATCCCAACCCTAATCGTCTCTCTAACCCTAGCCCTCAAAATAACCGTAACCCTAGGTCCAACCCCAACCCTAACCGCCTCTCTAACACAGCCCTCAACATAACCCTAACCATGGGTCCAATCCCAACCCTAACCGTCTCTCTAACCGTAGCCCTCAACATAACACAAACCCTAGGTCCAATCCAAACCCTAACCGTCTCTCTAACCCGAGCCCTCAACATAACCCTAACCCTAGGTCCAATCTCAACCCTAACCGTCTCTCTTCCATAGCCCTCTACATAACCCTAAGCCTAGGTACAATCCCAACCCTAACCGTCTCTCTAATGCTATCCCTCAACATAGCCCTAACCCTAGGTCCAACCCCAACGTTAACCATCTCCCTAACCCTAGCCCTCAACATAACCCTAACCTTAGGTCCAATCCCAACCCCACCCGTCTCTCTATCCCTAGTCCTCAACATAACCCTGACCCTAGGCCCAATCCCAACCCTAACCGTGTCTCTAACCCTAGCCCTCCACATAACCCTAAACCTAGGTCCAATCCCAACCCTAGCCGTCTCTCTAAACTTAGCCCTCAACATAACCCTAACCCTAGGTGCAATCGCAACCCTAACTGTCTCTCTAAACTTAGCCCTCCATAGAACCTTAGCCCTAGGTCCAATCCCAAACCTAACCGTCTCTCTATACCTAGCCCTCAACATAACCCTAACCCTAGGTCCAATCCCAACCCTAACCGTCTCTCTAACCCTAGCCCTCAACATAACCCTAACCTTAGGTCCAATCCCAACCCTAACCGTCAATCTAACCCTAGCCCTCAACATAACCCTAACCCTAGGTCCAATCCCAACCCTAACCGTCTCTCTAACCCTAGCACTCAACGTAGCCCTAACCCTAGGTCAAATCCCAACCCTAACCGTCTCTCTAACCCTAGCCCTCAACATAACAATAACCCTAGGTCCAATCCCTACCCTAACCGTCTCCCTTAACCTAGCCTTCAACAGAGCCCTAATCCTAGGTCCAATTGCAACTCTAACCGTCTCACTAACCCTAGCCCTCAACATAACCCTACACCTAGGTACAATCCCAACCCTAACCGTCTCTCTAACACTAGTCCTCAACATAACCCTAACCCTAGGTCCAATCCGATCCCTAACAGTCTCTCTAACCCTAGCCTAAACATAACCCTAACCATAGGTCCAATCCCATTCTAACCGTCAATCTAACCCTAGCAATCAACATAACCCTAACCCTAGGTCCAACCCCAATCCTAACCGTCTCTCTAATCCTAGACCTCAACATAACCCTAAACCTAGGACCAACCCCAACCCTAAAAGTCTCTCTAACCCTAGCTTTCAACATAACCCTAATCCTAGGACCAATCCCAACCCTACCATCTCTCTAACCCTAGGCCTCAGCATAACGCTAACCGTAGGTCCAATGCCAACCCTAACCGTCTCTCTAACCCTAGCCCTCAGCAGAACCCTAACCCTATGTCCAATTGCAACCCTAACCGTCTCTCTTACCCTAGAGTTCAACATAACCCTAACCCTAGGTCCAATCCCAACCCTAACCGTCTCTCTAACACTAGCCCTCAACATATCCTGAACCCCAGTTGCAATCGCAACCCTAACCGGCTCTCTAACCCTAGCCCTCAACATAGCCCTAACCCTAGGTCCAATCGCAACCCTAACCGTCTCTCTAACCCTAGCCCTCAACATAACCCTAACCCTAGGTCCAACCCCAACCCTAACCGTCTCTGTAACCCTAGCCCTCAACATAGCCCTAACCCTAGGTCCAATTGCAACCCTAACCATCTCTCTAACCCTAGCCCTCTAATAGTCCTAATCCTACGTCCAATCACAACCCTAATCGTCTCTCTAACCCTAGCCCTCAAATAGCCCTAATCCTACGTCCAATCGCAACCCTAACCGTCTCTCTAACCTTAGCCCTCAACGTAACCCTAACCTTAGGTCCAATACCAACCCTAACAGTCTCTCTAACCCTAGCCCTCAACATACCCCTAACCCTAGGTCCAATCCCAACCCTAAGCGTCTCTCTAACCCTAGCCCTCAACATAACCCGAACCCTCGGTCAAATCCCAACCCTAACCGCCCCTCTAACCCTCGACCTCAACATAACCCTAACCCTAGGACCAATGCCAACCCTAACCGTCTCTCTAACCCTAGCCCACAACATAACCCTAACCCTAGGTCCAATCCCAACCCTAATTGTCTCTCTAACCCTAGCCCTCAACATAACCCTAACCCTTGGTCCAATCCCAACCCTAACCGTCTCTGTAACCCTAGCCCTCAACATAAACCTAACCATAGGTCAGATCCCAACCCTAAACGTCTCTCTAACCCTAGACCTCAACATAACCCTAACCCTAGGTCCAACCCCAACCCTAACAGTCTCTCTAACCCTAGCTCTTAACATAACCCTACACCTAGGTACAATCCCAACCCTAACCTTCTCTCTAACCCTAGTCCTCAACATAACCCTAACCCTAGGTCCAATCCCAACCCAACCGTCTCTCTAACCCTAGACCTCAACAAAACCCTAACCGTAGGTCCAATCCCAACCCTAACCGTCTCTCTAACCCTAGCCCTCAACGTAACCCTAACACTAGGTCCAATCCCAACCCTAACCCTCTCTCTAACTCTAGCCCTCAACATAACAATAACCCTAGGTCCAATCCCAACCCTAAACATCTCTCTAACCCTAGCCCTCAATATAACAGTAACCCTAGGTCCACTCCCAACCCTAAACGTCTCTCTAACCTAGCCCTGAACATAGCCCTAACCCTAGGTCCAATCGCAACCCTAACAGTCTCTCTAACCCTAGAACTCAACATAACCCTAACCCTAGGTCCAATCCCAACCCTAACCGTATCTCTATCCCTAGGCCTCAACATTACCCTAACCCCAGGTCCAATCCCAACCCTAACTGTCTCGCTAACCCTAGCCCTCAACATAACCCTAACCTAAGGTCCAATCGCAACCCTACCCATCTCTCTAACCCTAGCTCTCAACATAACCCTAACCCTAGGTCCAATCGCAACCCTAACCATCTCTCTAACCGTAGCCCTCAACATAACCCTAACCCTAGGTCCAATCCCAACCCTACCCGTCTCTCTAAACCTAGCCCTCCACATAACAATCACCCTAGGTCCAATCTCAACCCTAACCATCTTTCTAAACCTAGCCCTCAACATAACCCTAACCATAGGACCAATCCCAACCCTAACCCTTCTCTAACCCTAGCCCTCAACATAACCCTAACCCTAGGTCCAATGCCAATCCTAACCGTCTCTCTCACCCTAGCCCTCAACATAACCCCAACCCTAGGTAAAATACCAACCCTAACCGTCTCTCTAAACTTAGGCCTCAACATAATCCTAACCCTATGTCCAATCCCCACCCTAACCGTCTTTCTGACCCTAGCCCTCAACATAACCCTAACCTTAGTTCCAATCCCAACCCTACCCGTCTCTCTAAACCTAGCCCTCCACATAACAATCACCCTAGGTCCAATCTCAGCCCTAACCATCTTTCTAAACCTAGCCCTCAACATAACCCTAACCATAGGACCAATCCCAACCCTAACCCTCTCTCTAACCCTAGCCCTCAACATAACCCTAACCCTAGGTCCAATGCCAATCCTAACCGTCTCTCTAAACCTAGCCCTCAACATAACCCTAACCCTAGGAACAATCCCAACCCTAACCGTCTCTCTAACCTTAGCCCTCAACATAATCCTAACCCTAGTTCCAATCCCCACCCTAACCGTCTCTCTAACCCTAGCCATCCACATAACAATAACCCTAGGTCCAATCCCAACCCTAATCGTATCTCTAACCCTAGCCCTCAAAATAACCGTAACCCTAGGTCCAACCCCAACCCTAACCGCCTCTCTAACACAGCCCTCAACATAACCCTAACCATGGGTCCAATCCCAACCCTAACCGTCTCTCTAACCGTAGCCCTCAACATAACACAAACCCTAGGTCCAATCCAAACCCTAACCTTCTCTCTAACCCGAGCCCTCAACATAACCCTAACCCTAGGTCCAATCTCAACCCTAACCGTCTCTCTTCCATAGCCCTCCTCATAACCCTAAGCCTAGGTACAATCCCAACCCTAACCGTCTCTCTAAAGCTATCCCTCAACATAGCCCTAACCCTAGGTCCAACCCCAACCTTAACCATCTCCCTAACCCTAGCCCTCAACATAACCCTAACCTTAGGTCCAATCCCAACCCACCCGTCTCTCTATCCCTAGTCCTCAACATAACCCTGACCCTAGGCCCAATCCCAACCCTAACCGTCTCTCTAACCCTAGCCCTCCACATAACCCTAAACCTAGGTCCAATCCCAACCCTAGCCGTCTCTCTAAACTTAGCCCTCAACATAACCCTAACCCTAGGTCCAATCGCAACCCTAACTGTCTCTCTAAAGTTAGCCCTCCACATAACCTTAGCCCTAGGTCCAATCCCAAACCTAACCGTCTCTCTATACCTAGCCCTCAACATAACCCTAACCCTAGGTACAATCCCAACCCTAACCGTCTCTCTAAACCTAGCCCTCAACATAACCCTAACCCTAGGTCAAATCACAACCCTAACCGTCTCTCTAATCTATCCCTCAAAATAGCCCTATCCCTAGGGCCAATCGCAACCCTAACCGTCTCTTTAACCCTAGCCCTCAAAATCACCCTATCCCTAGGTACAATCCCAACTCTAACCGTCTCTCTATCCCTAGCCCTCAACATAACCCTAACCCTAGGTACAATCCCAACCCAAACCGTCTTTCTTCCTTAGCCCTCAACATAACCCTAACCCTAGGTCCAATCCCAAACCTAACCGTCTCTCTATACCTAGCCCTCAACATAACCCTAACCCTAGGTACAATCCCAACCCTAACCGTCTCTCTAACCCTAGTCCTCAACATAACAATAACCCTATGTCCAATCCCTACCCTAACCGTCTCTCTAACCCTAGCCCTCAACATAACCTTAACCCTATGTCCAATCCCAGCCCTAACCGTCTCACTAACCCTAGCCCTCAAAATAACCCTAACCCTAGGTCCAATCGCAACCCTAACCGTCTCTCTAACCATAGCCCTCAACATAACCTTAACTCTAGGTCCAATCTCAATCCTAACCGTCTGTATAACCCTAGGCCTCACCATAACAATAACCCTAGGTCCAATACCAACCCTAACCGTCTCTGTAACCCTAGCCCTCAACAGAGCCCTAACCCTAGGTCCAATCACAAAACTAACCGTCTCTCTAACCCTAACCCTTAACATAACCCTACCCCTAGGTCCAACCCCAACCCTAACCTTCTCTCTAAACTTAGCCCTCAACATAACCCTAACCCTAGGTGCAATTCCAACCCTAACCGTCTCTCTTCCTTAGCCCTCAACATAACCCTAAGCCTAGGTACAATCCCAACCCTAACAGTCTTGCTAACCCTAGCCCTCAACATAAGCCTAACCCTAGGTCCAATCCCAACCCTAACTGTCTCTCTATACCTATTCCTCAACATAAACTTAACCCTTGGTCCAAACCCAACCCTAAACGTCTCTCTAACCCTAGCTCTCATCATAGCCGAACCCTAAGTCCAATCGCAACCCTAACCGTCTCTCTAACCCTAGCCCTAAACATAGCCCTAACCCTACGTCCAATCGCAACCCTAACCGGCTCTCTCACCCTAGCCCTCAACATTGCCCTAATGCTAGTTCCAATCCCAACCCTAACCGTCTTTCTAAACCTAGCCCTCAACATAGCCCTAAGCTTAGGTCCAATCGCAACCCTAAGCGTCTCTCTAACCCTAGCCCTAAACCAGCCGTAACCCTAGCTCCAATCCCAAACCTAACCGTCTTTCTAACCCTAGCCCTAAACATAGCAATAACCCTACGTCCAATCGCAACACTACCCTTCTCTCCATCCCTAGCCCTTAACATAGCCCTAACCCTACGTCCAATCGCAACCCTAACCGGCTCTCTCACCCTAGCCCTCAACATTGCCCTAATGCTAGTTCCAATCCCAACCCTAACCGTCTCTCTAACCCTAGGCCTCAACATAACCCTAAACCTAGGTCCAAACCCCACCCTAACGGTCTCTCTAAACTTAACCCTAAACATAACCCTAACCCTAGGTCCAACCCCAACCTAACCGTCTCTCTAACCCTAGCCCTCAATATAACCCTAACCCCATGTCCAATCCCAACCTTAACCGTCTCTCTAACCCTAGCCCTCAACATAACCCTAACCCTAGGTCCAGTCCCAAACATAACCATCTCTCTATCCTTAGCCCTCAACATAACCTTAACCCTAGGTACAATCCCAACCCTAACCCTCTCTCTAACCCTAGCCCTCAACATAAACCTAACCCTAGGTCCAACCCCAACCCTAACCGTCTCTCTAACCCTAGCCCTCTACATAACCCTAACCCAAGGTCCAATGGCAACCCTACCCATCTCTCTTACCCTAGCCCTCAACATAACCCTAACCCTAGGTCCAATCCCAACCCTAACCGTCTCTCTAACCCTAGCCCTCAACATAACAATAACCCTAGGTCCAATCCTCATCCAAACAGTCTCTCTAAACCTAGCCCTCAACATAACAGTAACCCTAGGTCCAATCCCAACGCTAACCGTCTCTCTAACCTAGCCCTCAACATACCCCTAACCCTAGGTCCAATCCCAACCCTAACCGTCTCTCTAAACTTAGCCCTCAACATAACCCTAACCCTAGGTCCAATCGCAACCCTAACTGTCTCTCTAAACTTAGCCCTCAACATAACCCTAGCCCTAGGAACAATCCCAAACCTAACCGTCTCTCTATACCTAGCCCTCAACATAACCCTAACCCTAGGTACAATCCCAACCCTAACCGTCACTCTATACCTAGCCCTCAACATAACCTTAACTCTAGGTCCATACCCTACCCTAACCGTCTCTCTAACACTAGCCCTCAACATAACCCTAACCCTAGATCCAATCCCAACCCTAACCGTCTCTCTAATCTAGCCCTCAACATAGCCCTATCCCTAGGTCCAATCGCAACGCTAACCGTCTCACTAACCCTAGCCCTCAAAGTAACGCTAACGCTAGGTCCAATCCCAACCCTAACCGTCTCTCTAACCCTAGCCCTCAACATAATCCTAACCCTAGGTCCAATCCCAAACCTAACCGTGTATCTATCCCTAGCCCTCAACATAACCTTAACCCTAGGTACAATCCCAACGCTAACCCTCTCTCTAACCCTAGCCCTCAACATATACCTAACCCTAGGTCCAACCCCAACCCTAACCGTCTCTCTAACCCTAGCTCTCAACATAACCCTAACCCAAGGTCCAATCGCAACCCTACCCATCTCTCTTACCCTAGCCCTCAACATAACCCTAACCGTAGGTCAAATCCCAACCCTAACCGTCTCTCTAAACCTAGGCCTCAACATAACCCTAAACCTAGGTCCAAACCCAACCCTAACCGTCTCTCTAAACTTAACCCTCAACATAACCCTAACCCTAGGTCCAAACCCAACCTAACGGTCTCTCTAACCCTAGCCCTCAATATAACCCTAACCCCATGTCCAATCCCAACCCTAACCGTCTCTCTAACCCTAGCCCTCAACATAACCCTAACCCTAGGTCCAATCCCAAACCTAACCGTCTATCTATCCCTAGCCCTCAACATAACCTTAACCCTAGGTACAATCCCAACGCTAACACTCTCTCTAACCTTAGCCCTCAACATATACCTAACCCTAGGTCCAACCCCAACCCTAACCGTCTCTCTAACCCTAGCTCTCAACATAACCCTAACCCAAGGTCCAATCGCAACCCTACCCATCTCTCTTACCCTAGCCCTCAACATAACCCTAACCCTAGGTCAAATCCCAACCCTAACCGTCTCTCTAACCCTAGCCCTCAACATAACAATAACCCTAGGTCCAATCCCTACCCTAACCGTCTCTCTAACCTAGCCCTCAACATACCCCTAACCCTAGGTCCAATCCCAACCCTAACCGTCTCTCTAAACTTAGCCCTCAAAATAACCCAAACCCTAGGTCCAATCGCAACCCTAACTGTCTCTCTAAACTTAGCCCTCAACATAACCCTAGCCCTAGGTCCAATCCCAAACCTAACCGTCTCTCTATACCTAGCCCTCAACATAACCCTAACCCTAGGTACAATCCCAACCCTAACCGTCTCTCTAACCCTAGCTCTCAACATAACACTAACCCTAGGTCCGATCCCAACCCTAACCGTCTCTCTAACCCTGGCCCTCAACATAACAATAACCATAGGTCCAAACCCTACCCTAACCGTCTCACTAACCCTACCCCTCAAAGTAACCCTAACCCTAGGTCCAATCGCAACCCTAACTGTCTCTCTAAACTTAGCCCTCAACATGACCCTAGCCCTAGATCCAATCCCAAACCTAACCGTCTCTCTATACCTAGTCCTCAACATAACCCTAACCCTAGGTACAATCCCAACCCTAACCGTCTCTCTAACCCTAGTCCTCAACATAACCCTAACCCTTGGTCCAATCCCAACCCTAAACGTCTCTTAACCCTAGCTCAACATAACCCTAACCCTAGGTCCGATCCCAACCCTAACCCTCTCTAACCCTAGCCCTCAACATAACAATAACCCTAGGTCCAAACACTACCCTAACCGTCTCTCTAACCCTAGCCCTCAACATAACCCTAACCCTAGGTGCAATTCCCACCCTAACCGTCTCTCTAATCTAGCCCTCAACATAGCCCTAACCCTAGGTCCAATCCCAAACCTAACCGTCTCTCTATACCTAGCCCTCAACATAACCCTCACCCTAGGTACAATCCCAACCCTAACCGTCTCTCTAACCCTAGGCCTCAACATAACCCTAAACCTAGGTCCAAACCCAACCCTAACCGTCTCTCTAAACTTAACCCTCAACATATCCCTAACCCTAGGTCCAAACCCAACCTAACCGTCTCTCTAACCCTAGCCCTCAATATAACCCTAACCCCATGTCCAATCCCAACCCTAACCGTCTCTCTAACCCTAGCCCTCAACATAACCCTAACCCTAGGTCCAATCCCAACCCTAACCGTCTCTCTAACCCTAGCCCTCAACATATACCTAACCCTAGGTCCAATCCCAACCCTAACCGTCTCTCTAACCCTAGCCCTCAACATAACAATAACCATAGGTCCAATCCCTACCCTAACCGTCTCTCTAACCCTAGCCCTCAACATAACAGTAACCCTAGGTCCAATCCCAACCCTAACCGTCTCTCTAACCTAGCCCTCAACATACCCCTAACCCTAGGTCCAATCCCAACCCTAACCGTCTCTCTAAACTTAGCCCTCAACATAACATAACCCTAGGTCCAATCGCAACCCAAACTGTCTCTCTAAACTTAGCCCTCAACATAACCCTAGCCCTAGGTCCAATCCCAAACCTAACCGTCTCTCTATACCTAGTCCTCAACATAACCCTAACCCTAGGTACAATCCCAACCCTAACCGTCTCTCTAACCCTAGTCCTCAACATAACCCTAACCCTTGGTCCAATCCCAACCCTAAACGTCTCTCTAACCCTAGCTCTCAACATAACCCTAACCCTAGGTCCAATCCCAACCCTAACCCTCTCTAACCCTAGCACTCAACATAACAATAACCCTAGGTCCAAACACTACCCTAACCGTCTCTCTAACCCTAGCCCTCAACATAACCCTAACCCTAGGTCCAATCCCCACCCTAACCGTCTCTCTAATCTAGCCCTCAACATAGTCCTAACCCTACGTCCAATCGCCACACTGAACGTCTCTCTATCCCTAGCCCTCAAAATAACCCTAACCGTAGGTCAAATCCCAACCCTAACCGTCTCTCTAAACCTAGGCCTCAACATAACCCTAAACCTAGGTCCAAACCCAACCCTAACCGTCTCTCTAAACTTAACCCTCAACATAACCCTAACCCTAGGTCCAAACCCAACCTAACGGTCTCTCTAACCCTAGCCCTCAATATAACCCTAACCCCATGTCCAATCCCAACCCTAACCGTCTCTCTAACCCTAGCCCTCAACATAACCCTAACCCTAGGTCCAATCCCAAACCTAACCGTCTATCTATCCCTAGCCCTCAACATAACCTTAACCCTAGGTACAATCCCAACGCTAACCCTCTCTCTAACCCTAGCCCTCAACATATACCTAACCCTAGGTCCAACCCCAACCCTAACCGTCTCTCTAACCCTAGCTCTCAACATAACCCTAACCCAAGGTCCAATCGCAACCCTACCCATCTCTCTTACCCTAGCCCTCAACATAACCCTAACCCTAGGTCAAATCCCAACCCTAACCGTCTCTCTAACCCTAGCCCTCAACATAACAATAACCCTAGGTCCAATCCCTACCCTAACCGTCTCTCTAAACCTAGCCCTCAACATAACAGTAACCCTAGGTCCAATCCCAACCCTAACCGTCTCTCTAACCTAGCCCTCAACATACCCCTAACCCTAGGTCCAATCCCAACCCTAACCATCTCTCTAAACTTAGCCCTCAAAATAACCCTAACCCTAGGTCCAATCGCAACCCTAACTGTCTCTCTAAACTTAGCCCTCAACATAACCCTAGCCCTAGGTCCAATCCCAAACCTAACCGTCTCTCTATACCTAGCCCTCAACATAACCCTAACCCTAGGTACAATCCCGACCCTAACCGTCTCTCTAACCCTAACTCTCAACATAACACTAACCCTAGGTCCGATCCCAAACCTAACCGTCTCTCTAACCCTGGCCCTCAACATAACAATAACCATAGGTCCAAACCCTACCCTAACCGTCTCACTGACCCTAGCCCTCAAAGTAACCCTAACCCTAGGTCCAATCGCAACCCTAACTGTCTCTCTAAACTTAGCCCTCAACATAACCCTAGCCCTAGATCCAATCCCAAACCTAACCGTCTCTCTATACCTAGTCCTCAACATAACCCTAACCCTAGGTACATTCCCAACCCTAACCGTCTCTCTAACCCTAGTCCTCAACATAACCCTAACCCTTGGTCCAATCCCAACCCTAAACGTCTCTTAATCCTAGCTCAACATAACCCTAACCCTAGGTCCGATCCCAACCCTAACCCTCTCTAACCCTAGCCCTCAACATAACAATAACCCTAGGTCCAAACACTACCCTAACCGTCTCTCTAACCCTAGCCCTCAACATAACCCTAACCCTAGGTGCAATCCCCACCCTAACCGTCTCTCTAATCTAGCCCTCAACATAGCCCTAACCCTAGGTCCAATCGCAACCCTAACTGTCTCTCTAAACTTAGCCCTCAACATAACCCTAGCCCTAGGTCCAATCCCAAACCTAACCGTCTCTCTATACCTAGCCCTCAACATAACCCTAACCCTAGGTACAATCCCAACCCTAACCGTCTCTCTAACCCTAGGCCTCAAAATAACCCTAAACCTAGGTCCAAACCCAACCCTAAACGTCTCTCTAAACTTAACCCTCAACATATCCCTAACCCTAGGTCCAAACCCAACCTAACCGTCTCTCTAACCCTAGCCCTCAATATAACCCTAACCCCATGTCCAATCCCAACCCTAAACGTCTCTCTAACCCTAGCCCTCAACATAACCCTAACCCTAGGTCCAATCCCAACCCTAACCGTCTCTCTAACCCTAGCCCTCAACATATACCTAACCCTAGGTCCAATCCCAACCCTAACCGTCTCTCTAACCCTAGCCCTCAACATAACAATAACCCTAGGTCCAATCCCTACCCTAACCGTCTCTCTAACCCTAGCCCTCAACATAACAGTAACCCTAGGTCCAATCCCAACCCTAACCGTCTCTCTAACATAGCCCTCAACATACCCCTAACCCTAGGTGCAATCCCAACCCTAACCGTCTCTCTAAACTTAGCCCTCAACATAACCCTAACCCTAGGTCCAATCGCAACCCTAACTGTCTCTCTAAACTTAGCCCTCAACATAACCCTAGCCCTAGGTCCAATCCCAAACCTAACCGTCTCTCTATACCTAGTCCTCAACATAACCCTAACCCTAGGTACAATCCCAACCCTAACCGTCTCTCTATACCTAGCCCTCAACATAACCCTAACCCTAGGTACAATCCCAACCCTAACCATCTCTCTAACCCTAGCCCTCAACATAACCCTAACCCTAGGTCCAATCCCAACCCTAACCCTCTCTCTAACCGTAGCCCTCAACATAACACTAACCCTAGGTCCAATCTCAACCCTAACCGTCTCTCTTCCTTAGCCCTCAACATAACCCTAATCCTAGGTACAATCCGAACCCTAACCGTCTCACTAACACTAGTCCTCAACATAATCCTGACCCTAGTTCCAAACCCAACCCTAACCGTCTCTCTAACCCTACCCCTCAATGTAACCCTAACTTTAGGTCCAATCCCAACGCTAACCGTCTCTCTAACCCTAGCCCTCAACATAACCCTAACCCTAGGTCCAATCCCAAACCTAACCGTCTCTCTATCCCTAGGCCTCAACATAAACTTAACCCTAGGTACAATCCCAACCCTAACCGTCTCTCTAACCCTAGCCCTCTACATAACCCTAACCCTAGGTCCAACCTAACCCTAACAGTCTCTCTAACCCTAGCCCTGAACATAACCCTAACCCAAGGTCCAATCACAACCCTACCCATCTCTCTTACCCTAGCCCTCAACATAACCCTAACCCTAGGGCCAATCCGAACCCTAACCGTCTCTCCAACCCTAGCCCTCAACATA
The DNA here is from genome assembly GCF_964146895.1 of Miniopterus schreibersii. NCBI lineage: Eukaryota > Metazoa > Chordata > Mammalia > Chiroptera > Miniopteridae > Miniopterus > Miniopterus schreibersii. The sequence continues at coordinate 114,830 of NC_138110.1, forward strand.
ACAATAACCCTAGGTCCAATCCCTACCCTAACCGTCTCTCTAACCCTATCCCTCAACATAACAGTAACCCTAGGTCCAATCCCAACGCTAACCGTCTCTCTAACCTAACCCTCAACATACCCCTAACCCTAGGTCCAATCCCAACCCTAACCGTCTCTCTAAACCTAGCACTCAACATAACCCTAACCCTAGGTCCAATCGTAACCCTGACCGTCTCTCTAACCCTAGCCCTCAACATAACGGTAACCCTACGTCCAATCCTAACCCTAACTGTCTCTCTAACCCTAGCCCTCAACCTAACCCTAATCCTAGGTCCAATCGTAACCCTAACCGTCTCTCTAACCCTAGCCCTCAACATAACCCTAACCCTAGGTCCAATCCTCACCCTAACCCTCTCTAACCCTAGCCCTCAACCTCACCCTAACCCTAGGTCCAATCCTAGACCTAACCGTCTTTCTAACCCTAGCCCTCAACCCAACCCTAACCCTAGGTCCAATCCTAACCCTAACCATCTCTCTAACCCTGGCGCTCAACATAACCCTAACCCTAGGTCCAATCTTTACCCTAACCGTCTCTCTAAACCTAGCACTCAACATAACCCTAACCCTAGGTCCAATCGTAACCCTGACCGTCTCTCTAACCCTAGCCCTCAACATAACGGTAACCCTACGTCCAATCCTAACCCTAACTGTCTCTCTAACCCTAGCCCTCAACCTAACCCTAATCCTAGGTCCAATCGTAACCCTAACCGTCTCTCTAACCCTAGCCCTCAACATAACCCTAACCCTAGGTCCAATCCTCACCCTAACCCTCTCTAACCCTAGCCCTCAACCTCACCCTAACCCTAGGTCCAATCCTAGACCTAACCGTCTTTCTAACCCTAGCCCTCAACATAACCCTAACCCTAGGTCCAATCCTAACCCTAACCAACTCTCTAACCCTAGCCCTCAACATAACCCTAATCCTAGATCCAATCCTAACCATAACCGTCTCTCTAACCCTAGCCCTCAACATAACCCTAACCCTAGGTCCAATCCTAACCCTAACCGCCTATCTAACCCTAGTCCTCAACATAACCCTAACCCTAGGTCCAATCCTAACCCTAACCGTCTCTCGAACCCTAGCCCTCAACATAACCCTATCCCTGGGTCCAATCCTAACCCTAACCTTCTCTCTAACCCTAGCACTCAACCTAACCCTAACCCTAGGTCCAATCCTAACCCTAACCGTCTCTCTAACCCTAGCCCTCAACATAACCCTAACCCTAGGTCCAATCATAACCCTAACCGTCTCTCTAAATCTAGCCCTCAACATAACCCTTAACCCTAGGTGCAATCCTAGACCTAACCGTCTCTCTAACTCTAGCCCTCAACATAACCCTAACCCTAGGTCCAATCCTAACCCTAACCGTCTCTCTAACCCTACCCCTAAAAATAACCCTAACCCTAGGTCCAATCCTCACCCTAACCCTCTCTAACCCTAGCCCTCAACCTAACCCTAACCCTAGGTCCAATCCTAGACCTAACCGTCTCTCTAACTCTAGCCCTCAACATAACCCTAACCCTAGGTCCAATCTTAACCCTAACCGTCTCTCTAACCCTAGCCCTCAACATAACCCTAACCCTAGGTCCAATCCTAAACCTAACCGTCTATCTAGCCCTAGCCCTCAACATAAACCTAACGCTAGGTCCAATCCTAACCCTAACCGTCTCCCTAAACCTAGCCCGCAACATAACCCTAATCTTAGGTAAAATCCTAACCCTAACTGACTCTCTAACCCTAGCCCTCAACATAACCCTAACCCTAGCTCCAATCCTAACCCTAACCGTCTCTCTAACCCTAGCCCTCAACATAACCCTAACCCTAGGTCCAATCCTCACCCTAACCGTCTCTCTAACCCTAGCCCTCAACATAACCCTAACCGTAGGTCCTATCCTAACCCTAACCGTCTCTCTAACTCTAGCCCTCAACGTAATCCTAACCCTAGGTCCAATCCTACCTTAACCGTCTCTATAAACCTAGCCCTCAACATCACCCTAACCCTAGGTCCAATCCTAACCCTAACCGTCTCTCTAACACTAGCCCTCAACCCAAGCCTAACCCGAGGTCCAATCCTAACCCTAACCATCTCTCTAACCCTGGCGCTCAACATAACCCTAACCCTAGGTCCAATCCTTACCCTAACGGTCTCTCTAAACCTAGCACTCAACATAACTCTATCCCTAGGTCCAATCGTAACCCTGACCGTCCCTCTAACCCTAGCCCTCAACATAACGGTAACCCTACGTCCAATCCTAACCCTAACTGTCTCTCTAACCCTAGCCCTCAACCTAACCCTAATCCTAGGTCCAATCGTAACCCTAACCGTCTCTCTAACCCTAGCCCTCAACATAACCCTAACCCTAGGTCCAATCCTCACCCTAACCCTCTCTAACCCTAGCCCTCAACCTCACCCTAACCCTAGGTCCAATCCTAGACCTAACCGTCTTTCTAACCCTAGCCCTCAACATAACCCTAACCCTAGGTCCAATCCTAACCCTAACCAACTCTCTAACCCTAGCCCTCAACATAACCCTAATCCTAGATCCAATCCTAACCATAACCGTCTCTCTAACCCTAGCCCTCAACATAACCCTAACCCTAGGTCCAATCCTAACCCTAACCGCCTATCTAACCCTAGACCTCAACATAACCCTAACCCTAGGTCCAATCCTAACCCTAACCGTCTCTCGAACCCTAGCCCTCAACATAACCCTATCCCTAGGTCCAATCCTAACCCTAACCTTCTCTCTAACCCTAGCACTCAACCTAACCCTAACCCTAGGTCCAATCCTAACCCTAACCGTCTCTCTAACCCTAGCCCTCAACATAACCCTAACCGTAGGTTCAATCATAACCCTAACCGTCTCTCTAAATCTAGCCCTCAACATAACACTTAACCCTAGGTCCAATCCTAACCCTAACCGTCTCTCTAACCGTAGCCCTCAACATAACCCTAACCCTAGCTCCAATCCTAACCTTGACCGACTCTCTAACCCTAGCCCTCAAAATAACCCTAACCCTACGTCCAATCCTAAACCTAACCGTCTCGCTAACACTAGCCCTCAAAATAACCTTAACCCTAGGTCCAATCCTAACCCTAACCGTCTCTCTAACCCTAGCCCTCAACCCAACCCTAACCCTAGGTCCAATCCTAACCCTAACCATCTCTCTAACCCTGGCCCTCAACATAACCCTAACCCTAGGTCCAATCCTTACCCTAACCGTCTCCCTAAACCTAGCCCTCAACATAACCCTAACCCTAGGTCCAATCCTAACCCTGACCGTCTCTCTAACCCTAGCCCTCAACATAACCCTAACCCTAGCTCCAATCCTAACCCTAACCGTCTCTCTAACCCTAGCCCTCAACATAACCCTAACCCTAGGTCCAATCCTAACCCTAACCGTCTCTCGAACCCTAGCCCTCAACATAACCCTATCCCTAGGTCCAATCCTAACCCTAACCTTCTCTCTAACCCTAGCACTCAACCTAACCCTAACCCTAGGTCCAATCCTAACCCTAACCGTCTCTCTAACCCTAGCCCTCAACATAACCCTAACCCTAGGTCCAATCATAACCCTAACCGTCTCTCTAAATCTAGCCCTCAATATAACCCTTAACCCTAGGTCCAATCCTAACCCTAACCGTCTCTCTAACCCCAGCCCTCAACATAACCCTAACCCTAGCTCCAATCCTAACCCTGACCGACTCTCTAACCCTAGCCCTCAAAATAACCCTAACCCTACGTCCAATCCTAAACCTAACCGTCTCGCTAACACTAGCCCTCAAAATAACCTTAACCCTAGGTCCAATCCTAACCCCAACCGTCTCTCTAACCCTAGCCCTCAACCCAACCCTAAACCTAGGTCCAATCCTAACCCTAACCATCTCTCTAACCCTGGCCCTCAACATAACCCTAACCCTAGGTCCACTCCTTACCCTAACCGTCTCCCTAAACCTAACCCTCAACATAACCCTAACCCTAGGTCCAATCCTAACCCTAACTGTCTCTCTAGCCCTAGCCCTCAACATAACCCTAACCCTAGGTCCAATCCTAAACCTAACCGTCTATCTAGCCCTAGCCCTCAACATAAACCTAACGCTAGGTCCAATCCTAACCCTAACCGTCTCCCTAACCCTAGCCCGCAACATAACCCTAATCTTAGGTAAAATCCTAACCCTAACTGACTCTCTAACCCTAGCCCTCAACATAACCCTAACCCTAGGTCCAATCCTAACCCTAACCGTCTCTCTAACCCTAGCCCTCAACATAACCCTAACCCTAGGTCCAATCCTCACCCTAACCGTCTCTCTAACCCTAGCCCTCAACATAACCCTAACCGTAGGTCCTATCCTAACCCTAACCGTCTCTCTAACTCTAGCCCTCAACATAATCCTAACCCTAGGTCCAATCCTACCCTAACCGTCTCTATAAACCTAGCCCTCAACATAACCCTAACCCTAGGTCCAATCCTAACCCTAACCGTCTCTCTAACACTAGCCCTCAACCCAAGCCGAACCCGAGGTCCAATCCTAACCCTAACCATCTCTCTAACCCTGGCGCTCAACATAACCCTAACCCTAGGTCCAATCCTTACCCTAACCGTCCCTCTAAACCTAGCACTCAACATAACCCTATCCCTAGGTCCAATCGTAACCCTGACCGTCCCTCTAACCCTAGCCCTCAACATAACGGTAACCCTACGTCCAATCCTAACCCTAACTGTCTCTCTAACCCTAGCCCTCAACCTAACCCTAATCCTAGGTCCAATCGTAACCCTAACCGTCTCTCTAACCCTAGCCCTCAACATAACCCTAACCCTAGGTCCAATCCTCACCCTAACCCTCTCTAACCCTAGCCCTCAACCTCACCCTAACCCTAGGTCCAATCCTAGACCTAACCGTCTTTCTAACCCTAGCCCTCAACATAACCCTAACCCTAGGTCCAATCCTAACCCTAACCAACTCTCTAACCCTAACCCTCAACATAACCCTAATCCTAGATCCAATCCTAACCATATCCGTCTCTCTAACCCTAGCCCTCAACATAACCCTAACCCTAGGTCCTATCCTAACCCTAACCGCCTATCTAACCCTAGCCCTCAACATAACCCTAACCCTAGGTCCAATCCTAACCCTAACCGTCTCTCGAACCCTAGCCCTCAACATAACCCTATCCCTAGGTCCAATCCTAACCCTAATCTTCTCTCTAACCCTAGCACTCAACCTAACCCTAACCCTAGGTCCAATGCTAACCATAACCGTCTCTCTAACCCTAGCCCTCAACATAACCCTAACCCTAGGTTCAATCATAACCCTAACCGTGTCTCTAAATCTAGCCCTCAACATAACCCTTAACCCTAGGTCCAATCCTAACCCTAACCGTCTCTCTAACCGTAGCCCTCAACATAACCCTAACCCTAGCTCCAATCCTAACCCTGACCGACTCTCTAACCCTAGCCCTCAAAATAACCCTAACCCTACGTCCAATCCTAAACCTAACCGTCTCGCTAACACTAGCCCTCAAAATAACCTTAACCCTAGGTCCAATCCTAACCCTAACCGTCTCTCTAACCCTAGCCCTCAACCCAACCCTAACCCTAGGTCCAATCCTAACCCTAACCATCTCTCTAACCCTGGCCCTCAACATAACCCTAACCCTAGCTCCAATCCTAACCCTAACCGCCTCTCTAACCCTAGCCCTCAACATAACCTTAACCCAAGGTCCATTCCTAACCCTAACGTTCTCTCTAAACCTAGCCCTCAACATAACCCTAACCCTAGGTCCAATCCTAACCCTAACCGTCTCTCTGACCCTAGCCCTCAACATAAGCCTAACCCTAGGTCCAATCCTAACCCTAACCGTCTCTCTAACCCTAGCCCTCAAACTAAACCTAACCCTAGGTCCAATCCTAACCTTAACCGTCTCTCTAACCCTAGCACTCAACCTAACCCTAACGCTAGGTAAAATCCTAACCCTAACCGTCTCTCTACCCCTAGCCCTCAACATAAAACTAACCCTAGGTCCAATCCTAAACCTAACCGTCTCTCTATCCCTAGCCCTCAACATAACCCTAACCCTAGGTCCAATCCTAACCCTAACCGTCTCTCTAACCCTAGCCCTCAAAATAACCCTAACACTAGGTCCAATCCTCACCCTAATCCTCTCTAACGCTAGCCCTCAACCTAACACTAACCCTAGGTGCAATCCTAGACCTAACCGTCTCTCTAACTCTAGCCCTCAACATAACCCTAACCCTAGGTCCAATCCTAACCCTAACCCTCTCTAACCCTAGCCCTCAACTTAACCCTAACCCTAGGTCCAATCCTAGACCTAACCGTCTCTCTAACTCTAGCCCTCAACATAACCCTAACCCTAGTTCCAATCCTCACCCTAACCCTCTCTAACCCTAGCCCTCAACTTAACCCTAACCCTAGGTCCAATCCTAGACCTAACCGTCTCTCTAACTCTAGCCCTCAACATAACCCTAACCCTAGGTCCAATCCTAACCCTAACCGTCTCTCTAACCCTAGCCCTCAACAAAACCCTAACCCTAGGTCCAATCCTCACCATAACCGTCTCTCTAACTCTAGCCCTCAACATGACCCTAACCATAGGCCAATCCTAACCCTAACCGTCTCTCTAACCCTAGCCCTCAAACTAAACCTAACCCTAGGTCCAATCCTAACCTTAACCGTCTCTCTAACCCTAGCACTCAACCTAACCCTAACGCTAGGTAAAATCCTAACCCTAACCGTCTCTCTACCCCTAGCCCTCAACATAAAACTAACCCTAGGTCCAATCCTAAACCTAACCGTCTCTCTATCCCTAGCCCTCAACATAACCCTAACCCTAGGTCCAATCCTAACCCTAACCGTCTCTCTAACCCTAGCCCTCAAAATAACCCTAACACTAGGTCCAATCCTCACCCTAATCCTCTCTAACGCTAGCCCTCAACCTAACACTAACCCTAGGTGCAATCCTAGACCTAACCGTCTCTCTAACTCTAGCCCTCAACATAACCCTAACCCTAGGTCCAATCCTAACCCTAACCCTCTCTAACCCTAGCCCTCAACTTAACCCTAACCCTAGGTCCAATCCTAGACCTAACCGTCTCTCTAACTCTAGCCCTCAAAATAACCCTAACCCTAGTTCCAATCCTCACCCTAACCCTCTCTAACCCTAGCCCTCAACTTAACCCTAACCCTAGGTCCAATCCTAGACCTAACCGTCTCTCTAACTCTAGCCCTCAACATAACCCTAACCCTAGGTCCAATCCTAACCCTAACCGTCTCTCTAACCCTAGCCCTCAACAAAACCCTAACCCTAGGTCCAATCCTCACCATAACCGTCTCTCTAACTCTAGCCCTCAACATGACCCTAACCATAGGCCAATCCTAACCCTAACCGTCTATCTAACCCTAGCCCTCAACATAACCCTAACCCTAGGTCCAATCCTAACCCTAACCGTCTCTCGAACCCTAGCCCTCAACATAACCCTATCCCTAGGTCCAATCCTAACCCTAACCGTCTCTCTAAACCTAGCCCTCAACATAACCCTAACCCTAGATCCTATCCTAACCCTAACCGTCTCTCTAACCCTAGCCCTCAACATAACCCTAACCCTAGGTCCAATCCTAAGCCTAATCGTCTCTCTAACCCTAGCCCTCAACATAACCCTAACCCTAGGTCCAATCCTAAACCTAACCGTCTCTCTATCCCTAGCCCTCAACATAAACCTAACCCTAGGTCCAATCCTAACCCTAACCGTCTCTAACCCTAGCCCTCAAAATAACCCTAACCCTAGGTCCAATCCTCACCCTAACCCTCTCTAACCCTAGCCCCCAACCTAACCCTAACCCTAGGTCCAATCCTAGACCTAACCGTCTCTCTAACTCTAGCACTCAACATAACCCTAACCCTAGGTCCAATCCTAACCCTAACCGTCTCTCTAACCCTAGCCCTCAAAATAACCCTAACCCTAGGTCCAATCCTCACCCTAACCCTCTTTAACCCTAGCCCTCAACCTAACCCTAACCCTAGGTCCAATCCTAGACCTAACCGTCTCTCTAACTCTAGCCCTCAACATAACCCAAACCCTAGGTCCAATCTTAACCCTAACCGTCTCTCTAACCCTAGCCCTCAACAAAACCCTAACCCTAGGTCCAATCCTCACCATAACCGTCTCTCTAACCCTAGCCCTCAACATGACCCTAACCATAGGCCAATCCTATCCCTAACCGTCTTTCTAACCTTAGCCCTCAACATAACCCTAACCCTAGGTCCAATCCTAACCCTAACCGTCTCTCGAACCCTAGCCCTCAACATAACCCTATCCCTAGGTCCAATCCTAACCCTAACCGTCTCTCTAACCCTAGCCCCCAACCCAACCCTAACCCTAGATCCAATCCTAACCCTAACCATCTCTCTAACCCTGGCCCTCAACATAACCCTAACCCTAGGTCCAGTCCTTACCCTAACCGTCTCTCTAAACCTAGCCCTCAACATAACTCTAACCCTAGGTCCAATCTCAACCCTGACCATCTCTCTAACACTATCCCTCAGCATAACCCTAACCCTAGGTCCAATCCTAACCCTAACCGTCTCTCTAACCCTAGCCCTCAACATAACCCTAACCCTAGATCCTATCCTAACCTTAACCGTCTCTCTAACCCTAGCCCTCAACATAAACCTAACCCTAGGTCCAATCCTATCCCTAACCGTCACTCGAACCCTAGCCCTCAACATAACCGTATCCCTAGGTCCAATCCTAACCCTAAACGACTCTCTAACCCTAGCCCTCAACATAACCCTAACCCTAGGTCCAATCCTAACCCTAACCGTCTCTCTAACCCTAGCCTTCAACATAACCCTAACCCTAGGTCCAATGCTAACGCTAGCCGTCTCTCTAACCGTAGCCCTCAACATAACCCTAACCCTAGGTCCAATCCTAACCCTAACCGTCTCTCTAACCCTAGCCCTCAACATACCCTAACCCTAGGTCCAATCCTAACCCTAACCGTGTCTCTAAACCTAGCCCTCAACATAACAATAACGCTAGGTCCAATCCTAACCCTAACCGTGTCTCTAAACCTAGCCCTCAACATAACAATAACCCTAGGTCCAATCCTACCCTAACCGTCTCCATAATCCTAGCCCTCAACATAACCCTAACCCTAGGTCCAATCCTAACCCTAACTGTCTCTCTAACCCTAGTCCTCAACCTAACCCTAACCCTAGGTCCAATCCTAACCCTTATAGTCTCTCACCCTAGCCCTCAATATAACCCTAACCCTAGGTCCAATCCTAACCCTAACCGCCTCTCTAAACCTAGCCCTCAACGTTACCCTAACCCTAGGTCCAATCCTAACCCTAACCGTCTCTCTAAACCTAGCCCTCAACATAACCCTAACCCTAGGTCCAATCCTAAGCCTAACCGTCTCTCTAACCCTATCCCTCAACATAACCCTAACCCTAGGTCTAATCCTAACGCTAACCGTCTCTCTAACCCTACCCCTCAACATACACTAACCCTAGGTCCAATCCTAACCCTAACCGTGTCCCTAACCCCAGCCCTCAACATAACCCTAACCCTAGGTCCAATCCTAACCCTAACAGTCTCTCTAACCTTAATCTCAACATAACCCTAACCCTAGGTCCAATCATAACCCTAATCGTCTCTCTAACACTAGCCCCAACATAACACTAACCCTAGGTCCAATCCTAACCCTAACCGTCTCTCTAAACCTAGCCTTCAACCTAACCCTAACCCTAAGTCCAATCCTAACCCTAATCGTCTCTCACCCTGGCCCTAAACATAACCCTAACCCTAGGTCCAATCCTAACCCTAACCGCCTCTCTAACACTAGCCCTCAACATAACCCTAAACCTAGGTCCAATCCTAACCCTAACCGTCTCTATAACCCTAGTCTCAACATAACCCTAAACCTAGGACCAATCCTAACCCTAAACGTCTCTCTAACCCCAGCCCTCAACCTAACCATAACCCTAGGTGCAATCCTAACCCTAACCGTCTCTCTAATCCTAGCCCTCAACATAACCATAACCCTAGGTCCAATCCTAACCCTAACTGTCTCTCTAAGCCTAGCCCTCAACCTAACCCTATCCCTAGGTCCAATTCTAACCCTAACCGTCTCTCTAACCCTAGCCCTCAACCTAACCCTAATCCTAGGTCCAATCCTAACCCTGACCGTCTCTCTAACCCTAGCCCTCAACATAACGCTAACCCTAGGTCCAATCCTCACCCTAACCCTCTCTATCCCTAGCCCTCAAGCTAACCCTAACCCTAGGTCCAATGCTAGCCCTAACCGTCTCTCTAACCCTAGCCCTCAACATAACCCTAACCCAAGGTCCAATCCTAACGCGAGCCGTCACTCTAACCGTAGCCCTCAACATAACCCTAACCCTAGGTCCAATCCTAACCCTAACTGTCTCTCTAGCCCTAGCCCTCAACATAACCCTAACCCTAGGTCCAATCCTAAACCTAACCGTCTATCTAGCCCTAGCCCTCAACATAACCCTAACGCTAGGTCCAATCCTAACCCTAACCGTCTCCCTAACCCTAGCTCGCAACATAACCCTAATCTTAGGTAAAATCCTAACCCTAACTGACTCTCTAACCCTAGCCCTCAACATAACCCTAACCCTAGGTCCAATCCTAACCCTAACCGTCTCTCTAACCCTAGCCCTCATCATAACCATAACCCTAGGTCCAATCCTCACCCTAACCGTCTCTCTAACCCTAGCCCTCAACATAACCCTAACCGTAGGTCCTATCCTAACCCTAACCGTCTCTCTAACTCTAGCCCTCAACATAATCCTAACGCTAGGTCCAATCCTACCCTAACCGTCTCTATAAACCTAGCCCTCAACATAACCCTAACCCTAGGTCCAATCCTAACCCTAACCGTCTCTCTAACACTAGCCCTCAACCCAACCCTAACCCTAGGTCCAATCCTAACCCTAACCATCTCTCTAACCCTGGCGCTCAACATAACCCTAACCCTAGGTCCAATCCTTACCCTAACCGTCTCTCTAAACCTAGCACTCAACATAACCCTAACCCTAGGTCCAATCGTAACCCTGACCGTCTCTCTAACCCTAGCCCTCAACATAACGGTAACCCTACGTCCAATCCTAACCCTAACTGTCTCTCTAACCCTAGCCCTCAACCTAACCCTAATCCTAGGTCCAATCGTAACCCTAACCGTCTCTCTAACCCTAGCCCTCAACATAACCCTAACCCTAGGTCCAAACCTCACCCTAACCCTCTCTAACCCTAGCCCTCAACCTAACCCTAACCCTAGGTCCAATCCTAGACCTAACCGTCTTTCTAACCCTAGCCCTCAACATAACCCTAACCCTAGGTCCAATCCTAACCCTAACCAACTCTCTAACACTAGCCCTCAACATAACCCTAATCCTAGATCCAATCCTAACCATAACCGTCTCTCTAACCCTAGCCCTCAACATAACCCTAACCCTAGGTCCAATCCTAACCCTAACCGCCTATCTAACCCTAGCCCTCAACATAACCCTAACCCTAGGTCCAATCCTAACCTTAACCGTCTCTCGAACCCTAGCCCTCAACATAACCCTATCCCTAGGTCCAATCCTAACCCTAACCTTCTCTGTAACCCTAGCACTCAACCTAACCCTAACCCTAGGTCCAATCATAACCCTAACCGTCTCTCTAAATCTAGCCCTCAATATAACCCTTAACCCTAGGTCCAATCCTAACCCTAACCGTCTCTCTATCCCTAGCCCTCAACATAACACTAACCCTAGCTCCAATCCTAACCCTGACCGACTCTCTAACCCTAGCCCTCAAAATAACCCTAACCCTACGTCCAATCCTAAACCTAACCGTCTCGCTAACACTAGCCCTCAAAATAACCTTAACCCTAGGTCCAATCCTAACCCTAACCGTCTCTCTAACCCTAGCCCTCAACCCAACCCTAACCCTAGGTCCAATCCTAACCCTAACCATCTCTCTAACCCTGGCCCTCAACATAACCCTAACCCTAGGTCCAAACCTTACCCTAACCGTCTCCCTAAACCTAACCCTCAACATAACCCTAACCCTAGGACCAATCCTAACCCTAACTGTCTCTCTAGCCCTAGCCCTCAACATAACCCTAACCCTAGGTCCAATCCTAAACCTAACCGTCTATCTAGCCCTAGCCCTCAACATAACCCTAACGCTAGGTCCAATCCTAACCCTAACCGTCTCCCTAACCCTAGCCCGCAACATAACCCTAATCTTAGGTAAAATCCTAACCCTAACTGACTCTCTAACCCTAGCCTTCAACATAACCCTAACCCTAGGTCCAATCCTAACCCTAACCGTCTCTCTAACCCTAGCCCTCAACATAACCCTAACCCTAGGTCCAATCCTCACCCTAACCGTCTCTCTAACCCTAGCCCTCAACATAACCCTAACCGTAGGTCCTATCCTAACCCTAACCGTCTCTCTAACTCTAGCCCTCAACATAATCCTAACCCTAGGTCCAATCCTACCCTAACCGTCTCTATAAACCTAGCCCTCAACATAACCCTATCCCTAGGTCCAATCCTAACCCTAACCGTCTCTCTAACACTAGCCCTCAACCCAAGCCTAACTCTAGGTCCAATCCTAACCCTAACCATCTCTCTAACCCTGGCGCTCAACATAACCCTAACCCTAGGTCCAATCCTTACCCTAACCGTCTCTCTAAACCTAGCACTCAACATAACCCTAACCCTAGGTCCAATCGTAACCCTGACCGTCTCTCTAACCCTAGCCCTCAACATAACGGTAACCCTACGTCCAATCCTAACCCTAACTGTCTCTCTAACCCTAGCCCTCAACCTAACCCTAATCCTAGGTCCAATCGTAACCCTAACCGTCTCTCTAACCCTAGCCCTCAACATAACCCTAACCCTAGGTCCAATCCTCACCCTAACCCTCTCTAACACTAGCCCTCAACCTTACCCTAACCATAGGTCCAATCCTAACCCTAACCGTCTCTCGAACCCTAGCCCTCAACATAACCCTATCCCTAGGTCCAATCCTAACCCTAACCTTCTCTCTAACCCTAGCACTCAACCTAACTCTAACCCTAGGTCCAATCCTAACCCTAACCGTCTCTCTAACCCTGGCCCTCAACATAACCCTAACCCTAGTTCCAATCCTTACCCTAACCGTCTCCCTAAACCTAGCCCTCAACATAACACTAACCCTAGGTCCAATCCTAACCCTGACCGTCTCTCTAACTCTAGCCCTCAACATAACCCAAACCCTAGGTCCAATCCTAACCCTAACCGTCTCTCTAACCCTACCCCTCAAAATAACCCTAACCCTAGGTCCAATCCTCACCCTAACCCTCTCTAACCCTAGCCCCCAACCTAACCCTAACCCTAGGTCCAATCCTAGACCTAACCGTCTCTCTAACTCTAGCCCTCAACATAACCCAAACCCTAGGTCCAATCCTAACCCTAACCGTCTCTCTAACCCTAGTCCTCAAAATAACCCTAACCCTAGGTCCAATCCTCACCCTAACCCTCTTTAACCCTAGCCCTCAACCTAACCCTAACCCTAGGTCCAATCCTAGACCTAACCGTCTGTCTAACTCTAGCCCTCAACATAACCCTAACCCTAGGTCCAATCTTAACCCTAACCGTCTCTCTAACCCTAGCCCTCAACAAAACCCTAACCCTAGGTCCAATCCTAACCCTAACCGTCTATCTAACCCTAGCCCTCAACATAACCCTAACCCTAGGTCCAATCCTAACCCTAACCGTCTCTCGAACCCTAGCCCTCAACATAACCCTTTCCCTAGGTCCAATCCTAACCCTAACCGTCTCTCTAAACCTAGCCCTCAACATAACCCTAACCCTAGATCCTATCCTAACCCTAACCGTCTCTCTAACCCTAGCCCTCAACATACCCCTAACCCTAGGTCCAATCCTAAGCCTAATCGTCTCTCTAACCCTAGCCCTCAACCTAACCCTAACCCTAGGTCCAATCCTAACCCTAACCGTCTCTCTAACCCTAGCCCTCAACATAACCCTAACCCTAGGTCCAATCCTAACGCTAGCCGTCTCTCTAACCGTACCCTACAACATAACCCTAACCCTAGGTCCAATCCAAACCCTAACCGTATCTCTAACCCTAGCCCTCAACTTAACACTAACCCTAGGTCCAATCCTAACCCTTATCGTCTCTCACCCTAGCCCTCAACATAACCCTAACCCTAAGTCCAATCCTAACCCTAATCGCCTCTCTAAACCGAGCCCTCAACATTACCCTAACCCTAGGTCCAATCCTAACCGTAACCGTCTCTCTAAACCTTACCCCAACATAACCCTAACCCTAGGTCCAATCCTAAGCCTAACCGTCTCTCTAACCCTAGCCCTCAACATAACCCTAATCCTAGGTCCAATCCTAACGCTAACCGTCTCTCTAACCCTAGCCCTCAACATACACTTACCCTTGGTCCAATCCTAACCCTAACAGTGTCTCTAACATCAGCCCTCAACATAACCCTAACCCTAGGTCCAATCCTAACCCTAACCGTCTCTCTAACCCTAGCCCTCAACAAAACCCTAACCCTAGGTGCAATCCTAACCCTAACCGTCTCTCTAATCCTAGCCCTCAACATAAGCATAACCCTAGGTCCAATCCTAACCCTAACTGTCTCTCTAAGCCTAGACCTCAACCTAACCCTATCCCTAGCTCCAATCCTAACCCTAACCGTCTCTCTAACCCTAGACCTCAACCTAACCCTAATCCTAGGTCCAATCCAAACCCTAACCGTCTCTGTAACGCTAGCCCTCAACATAACCGTAACCCTAGGTCCAATCCTCAACCTAACCGTCTCTCTAACCCTAGCCGTCAACATAACCTTAACCCTAGGTCCAATCCTAACCCTAACGTTCTCTCTAAACCTAGCCCTCAACATAACCCTAACCCTAGGTCCAATCCTAACCCTAACCGTCTCTCTGACCCTAGCCCTCAACAGAAGCCTAACCCTAGGTCCAATCCTAATCCTAACCGTATCTCTAAACCTAGCCCTCAACCTAAACCTAACCCTAGGTCCAATCCTAACCCTAACCGTCTCTCTAACCCTAGCACTCAACCTAACCCTAACCCTAGGTAAAATCCTAACCCTAACCATCTCTCTAACCCTAGACCTCAACATAAACCTAACCCTAGGTCCAATCCTAAACCTAACCGTCTCTCTAACCCTAGCCCTCAACATAACCTTAACCCTAGGTCCAATGCTAACCCTAACCGTCTCTCTAACCCTAGCCCTCAACATAACCCTAACCCTAGGTCCAATCGTAACCCTAACCGTCTCTCTAACCCTAGCGCTCAACATAACCCTAACCCTAGGTCCAAACCTAACCCTAACCGTCTCTCTAACCCTAGCCCTCAACATAACCATAACCCTAGCTCCAATCCTAACCCTGACCGACTCTCTAACCCTAGCCCTCAAAATAACCCTAACCCTACGTCCAATCCTAACCCTTACCGTCTCGCTAACCCTAGCCCTCAACATAACCCTAACCTTAGGTCCAATCCTAACCCTAACCGTCTCTCTAACCCTAGCCCTCACATAACCCTAACCCTAGGTCCAATCCCAACCCTAACCGTCTCTCTAAACCTAGCCCTCAACATAACAGTAACCCTAGGTCCAATCCCAACGCTAACCGTCTCTCTAACCTAGCCCTCAACATACCCCTAACCCTAGGTCCAATCCCAACCCTAACCGTCTCTCTAAACTTAGCCCTCAACATAACCCTAACCCTAGGTCCAATCGCAACCCTAACTGTCTCTCTAAACTTAGCCCTCAACATAACCCTAGCCCTAGGAACAATCCCAAACCTAACCGTCTCTCTATACCTAGCCCTCAACATAACCCTAACCCTAGGTACAATCCCAACCCTAACCGTCACTCTATACCTAGCCCTCAACATAACCTTAACTCTAGGTCCATACCCTACCCTAACCGTCTCTCTAACCCTAGCCCTCAACATAACCCTAACCCTAGATCCAATCCCAACCCTAACCGTCTCTCTAATCTAGCCCTCAACATAGCCCTATCCCTAGGTCCAATCGCAACGCTAACCGTCTCACTAACCCTAGCCCTCAAAGTAACGCTAACGCTAGGTCCAATCCCAACCCTAACCGTCTCTCTAACCCTAGCCCTCAACATAGCCCTAACCCTAGGTCCAATCGCAACCCTAACCGTCTCTCTAACCATAGCCCTCAACATAACCTTAACCCTATGTCCAATCCCAACCCTAACCGTATCACTAACCCTAGCCCTCAAAATAACCCTAACCCTAGGTCCAAATTCAACTCTAACCGTCTCTCTAATCCTAGCCCTCAACATAGCTCTAACCCTAGGTCCAATCGCAACCCTAACCTTCTCTCTAACTATAGCCCTGAACATAACCTTAACTCTAGGTCCAATCTCAACCCTAACCGTCTGTATAACCCTAGGCCTCAACATAACAATAACCCTAGGTCCAATACCAACCCTAACAGTCTGTGTAACCCTAGCCCTCACAGAGCCCTAACCCTAGGTCCAATCCTAAACCTAACCGTCCCTCTAACCCTAACCCTCAACATAACCCTAACCCTAGGTCCAACCTCAACCCTAACAGTCTCTCTAACCTTAGCCCTCAACATAAACCTAACCCTAGGTCCAATCCCAACCCTAACCGTCTCTCTAACCGTATCCCTCAACATAACGCTAACCCTAGGTCCAATCCAAACCCTAACAGTCTCTCTAACTCTAGCCCTCAACATAACCCTAACCCTAGGTCCAATCTCAACCCTAACCGTCTCTCTTCCTTAGCCCTCAACATAACCCTAAGCCTAGGTACAATCCCGACCCTAACAGTCTCTCTAACCCTAGCCCTCAACATAAGCCTAACCCTACGTCCAATCCCAACCCTAACCGTCTCTCTAACCCTAGCCCTCATCATAGCCCTAACCCTACGTCCAATCGCAACCCTAACCGTCTCTCTAACCCTAGCCCTAAACATAGCCCTAACCCTACGTCCAATCGCAACCCTAACCGTATCTCTAACCCTAGCCCTCAACATATCAGTAACCCTATGTCCAATCCCAACCCGAAAAGTCTCTCTAACCCTACCCTTCAACATAACAGTAACCCTAGGTCCACTCCCAAACCTAAACGTCTCTCTAACCTAGCACTGAACATACCCTTAACCCTAGTTGCAGTCGCAACCCTAACCGGCTGTCTAACCCTAGCCCTCAACATAGCCCTAACCCTAGGACCAATCGCAACCCTAACCGGCTCTCTAACCCTAGTCCTCAACATAACCCTAACCCTAGGTCCAATCACAAACCTAAACGTCTCTCTAACCCTAGCCCTCAACATAACCCTAACCCTAGGTCCAATCACAAACCTAACAGTCTCTCTAACCCTAGCCCTCAACATAACCCTAACCCTAGGTCCAATCCCAACCCTAATCGTCTCTCTAACCCTAGCCCTCAACATAACCATAACCCTAGGTCCAAACCCAACCCTAACCGTCTCTCTAACCCTAGCCCTCAAAATAACCCTAACCATGGGTCCAATCCCAACCCTAACAGTCCCTCTAACCGTAGCCCTCAACATAACACTAACCCTAGGTGCAATCGAAACCGTAACCGTCTCTCTAACCCGAGCCCTCAACATAACCCTACCCCTAGGTCCAATCTCAACCCTAACCGTCTCTCTTCCATAGCCCTCTACATAACCCTAACCCTAGGTACAATCCCAACCCTAACCATCTCTCTAAGGCTAGCCCTCAACATAGCCCTAACCCTAGGTCCAACCCCAACCCTAACCATCTCTCTAACCCTAGCCCTCAACATAAACCTAACCTTAGGTCCAATCCCTACCCTAACCGTTTCTGTATCCCTAGTCCTCAACATAACCCTGACCCTAGGCCCAATCCCAACCCTAACCGTCTCTCTATCCTTAGCCCTCAACATAACCCTAAACCTAGGTCCGATCGCAACCCTAACTGTCTCTCTAAACTTAGCCCTCCACATAACCCTACCCTAGGCCCAATCCCAAACCTAACCGTCTCTCTATACCTAGCCCTCAACAAAACCCTAACCCTAGGTACAATCCCAACCCTAACCGTCTCTCTAACCCTAGCCCTCAACATAACCCTAACCCTAGCTCCAATCCCAACCCTAACCGTCTCTCTAATCTAGCTCTCAAAATAGCCCTATCCCTAGGTCCAATCGCAAACCTAACCGTCTCTCGAACCCTAGCCCTCAAATTCACCCTAACCCTAGGTCCAATCCCAACCCTAACCGTCTCTCTAACACTAGCCCTCAACATAGCCCTAACCCTAGGCCCAATCGCAACTCTAACTGTCTCTCTAACCATAGCCCTCAACATAACCTTAACTCTAGGTCCAATCTCAACCCTAAACGTCTGTATAACACTAGGCCTCAACATAACAATAACCCTAGGTCCAATACCAACCCTAACCGTCTCTCTAACCCTAGCCTTCAACATAGCCCTAACCCTAGGTCCAAACGCAACCCTAACCGTCTCTCTAACCCTAGCCCTAAACATAGCCCTAACCCTACGTCCAATTGCAACCCTAACCGGCTCTCTAACCCCAGCCCTCAACATTGCCCTAACGCTAGTTCCAATCCCTACCCTAACCGTCTTTCTAAACCTAGCCCTCAACATAGCCCTAAGCTTAGGTCCAATCGCAACCCTAAGTGTCTCTCTAACACTAGCCCTCAAAATAACCGTAACCCTAGGTCCAATCCCAACCCTAACCGTGTCTCTAACCCTAGCCCTAAACATAGAAATAACCCTACGTCTAATCGCAACACTAACCTTCTCTCCATCCCTAGCCCTTAACATATCCCTAACCCTAGGTCCAATCGCAACCCTAACTGCCTGTCTAACCCTAGCCCTAAACATAGCCCTAACCCTACGTCCAATCGCCACCCTGAACGTCTCTCTAACCCTAGCGCTCAATATAACCCTAACCCTAGGTCCAATCCCAACCCTAACAGTCTCTCTAACCCTAGGTCTCAACATAACCCTAAACCTAGGTCCAAACACAACCCTAACCGTCTCTCTAACCTTAGGCCTCAACATAATCCTAAACCTAGATCCAAACCCAACCCTAACCGTCTGTCTATCCCTAGCCCTCAATATAACCCTAACCCCATGTCCAATCCCAACCCTAACCGTCTCTCTAACCCTAGTCCTCAACATAACCCTAACCCTAGGTACAATCCCAAACCTAACCGTCTCTCTAACCCTAACCCTCAACATAACCCTAACCCTAGGTCCAACCCCAAACCTAACCATCTCTCTAACCCTAGCCCTCAACATAACCCTAACCCTAGGTCCAATCGCAACCCTAACCCTCTCTCTAACCGTAGCCCTGAACATAACACTAACCCTAGGTCCAATCTCAACCCTAACCGTCTCTCTTCCTTAGCCCTCAACATAACCCTAATCCTAGGTACAATCCCAACCCTAACCGTCTCACTAACACTAGTCCTCAACATAACCCTGACCCTAGTTCCAAACCCAACCCTAACCGTCTCTCTAACCCTACCCCTCAACGTAACCCTAACTTTAGGTCCAATCCCAACCCTAACCGTCTCTCTAACCCTAGCCCTCAACATAACCCTAACCCTAGGTCCAATCCCAAACCTAACCGTCTCTCTATCCCTAGGCCTCAACATAACCTTAACCCTAGGTACAATCCCAACCCTAACCGTCTCTCTAACCCTAGCCCTCTACATAATCCTAACCCTAGGACCAACCTCAACGCTAACAGTCTCTCTAACCCTAGCCCTGAACATAACCCTAACCCAAGGTCCAATCACAACCCTACCCATCTCTCTTACCCTAGCCCTCAACATAACCCTAACCCTAGGGCCAATCCCAACCCTAAC
This sequence comes from Miniopterus schreibersii, assembly GCF_964146895.1. Classification (NCBI taxonomy): domain Eukaryota; kingdom Metazoa; phylum Chordata; class Mammalia; order Chiroptera; family Miniopteridae; genus Miniopterus; species Miniopterus schreibersii. The sequence continues at coordinate 134,837 of NC_138110.1, forward strand.
CGTCTCTCTAACCCTAGCCCTCAACATAACAATAACCCTAGGTCCAATCCCTACCCTAACCGTCTCTCTAACCCTATCCCTCAACATAACAGTAACCCTGGGTCCAATCCCAACGCTAACCGTCTCTCTAACCTAACCCTCAACATACCCCTAAACCTAGGTCCAATCCCAACCCTAACCGTCTCTCTAAACTTAACCCTCAACATAACATAACCCTAGGTCCAATCGCAACCCTAACGGTCTCTCTAAACTTAACCCTCAACATAACCCTAGCCCTAGGTCCAATCCCAAACCTAACCGTCTCTCTATGCCTAGTCCTCAACATAACCCTAACCCTAGGTACAATCCCAACCCTAACCGTCTCTCTAACCCTAGTCCTCAACATAACCCTAACCCTTGGTCCAATCCCAACCCTAAACGTCTCTCTAACCCTAGCTCTCAACATAACCCTAACCCTAGGTCCAATCCCAACCCTAACCCTCTCTAACCCTAGCACTCAACATAACAATAACCCTAGGTCCAAACACTACCCTAACCGTCTCTCTAACCTTAGCCCTCAACATAACCCTAACCCTAGGTCCAATCCCCACCCTAACCGTCTCTCTAAACCTAGGCCTCAACATAACCCTAAACCTAGGTCCAAACCCAACCCTAACCGTCTCTCTAAACTTAACCCTCAACATAACCCTAACCCTAGGTCCAAACCCAACCTAACGGTCTCTCTAACCCTAGCCCTCAATATAACCCTAACCCCATGTCCAATCCCAACCCTAACCGTCTCTCTAACCCTAGCCCTCAACATAATCCTAACCCTAGGTCCAATCCCAAACCTAACCGTGTATCTATCCCTAGCCCTCAACATAACCTTAACCCTAGGTACAATCCCAACGCTAACCCTCTCTCTAACCCTAGCCCTCAACATATACCTAACCCTAGGTCCAACCCCAACCCTAACCGTCTCTCTAACCCTAGCTCTCAACATAACCCTAACCCAAGGTCCAATCGCAACCCTACCCATCTCTCTTACCCTAGCCCTCAACATAACCCTAACCGTAGGTCAAATCCCAACCCTAACCGTCTCTCTAAACCTAGGCCTCAACATAACCCTAAACCTAGGTCCAAACCCAACCCTAACCGTCTCTCTAAACTTAACCCTCAACATAACCCTAACCCTAGGTCCAAACCCAACCTAACGGTCTCTCTAACCCTAGCCCTCAATATAACCCTAACCCCATGTCCAATCCCAACCCTAACCGTCTCTCTAACCCTAGCCCTCAACATAACCCTAACCCTAGGTCCAATCCCAAACCTAACCGTCTATCTATCCCTAGCCCTCAACATAACCTTAACCCTAGGTACAATCCCAACGCTAACACTCTCTCTAACCTTAGCCCTCAACATATACCTAACCCTAGGTCCAACCCCAACCCTAACCGTCTCTCTAACCCTAGCTCTCAACATAACCCTAACCCAAGGTCCAATCGCAACCCTACCCATCTCTCTTACCCTAGCCCTCAACATAACCCTAACCCTAGGTCAAATCCCAACCCTAACCGTCTCTCTAACCCTAGCCCTCAACATAACAATAACCCTAGGTCCAATCCCTACCCTAACCGTCTCTCTAACCTAGCCCTCAACATACCCCTAACCCTAGGTCCAATCCCAACCCTAACCGTCTCTCTAAACTTAGCCCTCAAAATAACCCAAACCCTAGGTCCAATCGCAACCCTAACTGTCTCTCTAAACTTAGCCCTCAACATAACCCTAGCCCTAGGTCCAATCCCAAACCTAACCGTCTCTCTATACCTAGCCCTCAACATAACCCTAACCCTAGGTACAATCCCAACCCTAACCGTCTCTCTAACCCTAGCTCTCAACATAACACTAACCCTAGGTCCGATCCCAACCCTAACCGTCTCTCTAACCCTGGCCCTCAACATAACAATAACCATAGGTCCAAACCCTACCCTAACCGTCTCACTAACCCTACCCCTCAAAGTAACCCTAACCCTAGGTCCAATCGCAACCCTAACTGTCTCTCTAAACTTAGCCCTCAACATGACCCTAGCCCTAGATCCAATCCCAAACCTAACCGTCTCTCTATACCTAGTCCTCAACATAACCCTAACCCTAGGTACAATCCCAACCCTAACCGTCTCTCTAACCCTAGTCCTCAACATAACCCTAACCCTTGGTCCAATCCCAACCTTAAACGTCTCTTAACCCTAGCTCAACATAACCCTAACCCTAGGTCCGATCCCAACCCTAACCCTCTCTAACCCTAGCCCTCAACATAACAATAACCCTAGGTCCAAACACTACCCTAACCGTCTCTCTAACCCTAGCCCTCAACATAACCCTAACCCTAGGTGCAATTCCCACCCTAACCGTCTCTCTAATCTAGCCCTCAACATAGCCCTAACCCTAGGTCCAATCCCAAACCTAACCGTCTCTCTATACCTAGCCCTCAACATAACCCTCACCCTAGGTACAATCCCAACCCTAACCGTCTCTCTAACCCTAGGCCTCAACATAACCCTAAACCTAGGTCCAAACCCAACCCTAACCGTCTCTCTAAACTTAACCCTCAACATATCCCTAACCCTAGGTCCAAACCCAACCTAACCGTCTCTCTAACCCTAGCCCTCAATATAACCCTAACCCCATGTCCAATCCCAACCCTAACCGTCTCTCTAACCCTAGCCCTCAACATAACCCTAACCCTAGGTCCAATCCCAACCCTAACCGTCTCTCTAACCCTAGCCCTCAACATATACCTAACCCTAGGTCCAATCCCAACCCTAACCGTCTCTCTAACCCTAGCCCTCAACATAACAATAACCATAGGTCCAATCCCTACCCTAACCGTCTCTCTAACCCTAGCCCTCAACATAACAGTAACCCTAGGTCCAATCCCAACCCTAACCGTCTCTCTAACCTAGCCCTCAACATACCCCTAACCCTAGGTCCAATCCCAACCCTAACCGTCTCTCTAAACTTAGCCCTCAACATAACATAACCCTAGGTCCAATCGCAACCCAAACTGTCTCTCTAAACTTAGCCCTCAACATAACCCTAGCCCTAGGTCCAATCCCAAACCTAACCGTCTCTCTATACCTAGTCCTCAACATAACCCTAACCCTAGGTACAATCCCAACCCTAACCGTCTCTCTAACCCTAGTCCTCAACATAACCCTAACCCTTGGTCCAATCCCAACCCTAAACGTCTCTCTAACCCTAGCTCTCAACATAACCCTAACCCTAGGTCCAATCCCAACCCTAACCCTCTCTAACCCTAGCACTCAACATAACAATAACCCTAGGTCCAAACACTACCCTAACCGTCTCTCTAACCCTAGCCCTCAACATAACCCTAACCCTAGGTCCAATCCCCACCCTAACCGTCTCTCTAATCTAGCCCTCAACATAGTCCTAACCCTACGTCCAATCGCCACACTGAACGTCTCTCTATCCCTAGCCCTCAAAATAACCCTAACCGTAGGTCAAATCCCAACCCTAACCGTCTCTCTAAACCTAGGCCTCAACATAACCCTAAACCTAGGTCCAAACCCAACCCTAACCGTCTCTCTAAACTTAACCCTCAACATAACCCTAACCCTAGGTCCAAACCCAACCTAACGGTCTCTCTAACCCTAGCCCTCAATATAACCCTAACCCCATGTCCAATCCCAACCCTAACCGTCTCTCTAACCCTAGCCCTCAACATAACCCTAACCCTAGGTCCAATCCCAAACCTAACCGTCTATCTATCCCTAGCCCTCAACATAACCTTAACCCTAGGTACAATCCCAACGCTAACCCTCTCTCTAACCCTAGCCCTCAACATATACCTAACCCTAGGTCCAACCCCAACCCTAACCGTCTCTCTAACCCTAGCTCTCAACATAACCCTAACCCAAGGTCCAATCGCAACCCTACCCATCTCTCTTACCCTAGCCCTCAACATAACCCTAACCCTAGGTCAAATCCCAACCCTAACCGTCTCTCTAACCCTAGCCCTCAACATAACAATAACCCTAGGTCCAATCCCTACCCTAACCGTCTCTCTAAACCTAGCCCTCAACATAACAGTAACCCTAGGTCCAATCCCAACCCTAACCGTCTCTCTAACCTAGCCCTCAACATACCCCTAACCCTAGGTCCAATCCCAACCCTAACCGTCTCTCTAAACTTAGCCCTCAAAATAACCCTAACCCTAGGTCCAATCGCAACCCTAACTGTCTCTCTAAACTTAGCCCTCAACATAACCCTAGCCCTAGGTCCAATCCCAAACCTAACCGTCTCTCTATACCTAGCCCTCAACATAACCCTAACCCTAGGTACAATCCCGACCCTAACCGTCTCTCTAACCCTAACTCTCAACATAACACTAACCCTAGGTCCGATCCCAAACCTAACCGTCTCTCTAACCCTGGCCCTCAACATAACAATAACCATAGGTCCAAACCCTACCCTAACCGTCTCACTGACCCTAGCCCTCAAAGTAACCCTAACCCTAGGTCCAATCGCAACCCTAACTGTCTCTCTAAACTTAGCCCTCAACATAACCCTAGCCCTAGATCCAATCCCAAACCTAACCGTCTCTCTATACCTAGTCCTCAACATAACCCTAACCCTAGGTACATTCCCAACCCTAACCGTCTCTCTAACCCTAGTCCTCAACATAACCCTAACCCTTGGTCCAATCCCAACCCTAAACGTCTCTTAATCCTAGCTCAACATAACCCTAACCCTAGGTCCGATCCCAACCCTAACCCTCTCTAACCCTAGCCCTCAACATAACAATAACCCTAGGTCCAAACACTACCCTAACCGTCTCTCTAACCCTAGCCCTCAACATAACCCTAACCCTAGGTGCAATCCCCACCCTAACCGTCTCTCTAATCTAGCCCTCAACATAGCCCTAACCCTAGGTCCAATCGCAACCCTAACTGTCTCTCTAAACTTAGCCCTCAACATAACCCTAGCCCTAGGTCCAATCCCAAACCTAACCGTCTCTCTATACCTAGCCCTCAACATAACCCTAACCCTAGGTACAATCACAACCCTAACCGTCTCTCTAACCCTAGGACTCAAAATAACCCTAAACCTAGGTCCAAACCCAACCCTAAACGTCTCTCTAAACTTAACCCTCAACATATCCCTAACCCTAGGTCCAAACCCAACCTAACCGTCTCTCTAACCCTAGCCCTCAATATAACCCTAACCCCATGTCCAATCCCAACCCTAAACGTCTCTCTAACCCTAGCCCTCAACATAACCCTAACCCTAGGTCCAATCCCAACCCTAACCGTCTCTCTAACCCTAGCCCTCAACATATACCTAACCCTAGGTCCAATCCCAACCCTAACCGTCTCTCTAACCCTAGCCCTCAACATAACAATAACCCTAGGTCCAATCCCTACCCTAACCGTCTCTCTAACCCTAGCCCTCAACATAACAGTAACCCTAGGTCCAATCCCAACCCTAACCGTCTCTCTAACATAGCCCTCAACATACCCCTAACCCTAGGTGCAATCCCAACCCTAACCGTCTCTCTAAACTTAGCCCTCAACATAACCCTAACCCTAGGTCCAATCGCAACCCTAACTGTCTCTCTAAACTTAGCCCTCAACATAACCCTAGCCCTAGGTCCAATCCCAAACCTAACCGTCTCTCTATACCTAGTCCTCAACATAACCCTAACCCTAGGTACAATCCCAACCCTAACCGTCTCTCTATACCTAGCCCTCAACATAACCCTAACCCTAGGTACAATCCCAACCCTAACCATCTCTCTAACCCTAGCCCTCAACATAACCCTAACCCTAGGTCCAATCCCAAACCTAACCCTCTCTCTAACCGTAGCCCTCAACATAACACTAACCCTAGGTCCAATCTCAACCCTAACCGTCTCTCTTCCTTAGCCCTCAACATAACCCTAATCCTAGGTACAATCCGAACCCTAACCGTCTCACTAACACTAGTCCTCAACATAATCCTGACCCTAGTTCCAAACCCAACCCTAACCGTCTCTCTAACCCTACCCCTCAATGTAACCCTAACTTTAGGTCCAATCCCAACGCTAACCGTCTCTCTAACCCTAGCCCTCAACATAACCCTAACCCTAGGTCCAATCCCAAACCTAACCGTCTCTCTATCCCTAGGCCTCAACATAAACTTAACCCTAGGTACAATCCCAACCCTAACCGTCTCTCTAACCCTAGCCCTCTACATAACCCTAACCCTAGGTCCAACCTAACCCTAACAGTCTCTCTAACCCTAGCCCTGAACATAACCCTAACCCAAGGTCCAATCACAACCCTACCCATCTCTCTTACCCTAGCCCTCAACATAACCCTAACCCTAGGGCCAATCCGAACCCTAACCGTCTCTCCAACCCTAGCCCTCAACATAACAATAACCCTAGGTCCAATCCCTACCCTAACCGTCTCTCTAACCCTATCCCTCAACATAACAGTAACCCTAGGTCCAATCCCAACGCTAACCGTCTCTCTAACCTAACCCTCAACATACCCCTAACCCTAGGTCCAATCCCAACCCTAACCGTCTCTCTAAACCTAGCACTCAACATAACCCTAACCCTAGGTCCAATCGTAACCCTGACCGTCTCTCTAACCCTAGCCCTCAACATAACGGTAACCCTACGTCCAATCCTAACCCTAACTGTCTCTCTAACCCTAGCCCTCAACCTAACCCTAATCCTAGGTCCAATCGTAACCCTAACCGTCTCTCTAACCCTAGCCCTCAACATAACCCTAACCCTAGGTCCAATCCTCACCCTAACCCTCTCTAACCCTAGCCCTCAACCTCACCCTAACCCTAGGTCCAATCCTAGACCTAACCGTCTTTCTAACCCTAGCCCTCAACCCAACCCTAACCCTAGGTCCAATCCTAACCCTAACCATCTCTCTAACCCTGGCGCTCAACATAACCCTAACCCTAGGTCCAATCTTTACCCTAACCGTCTCTCTAAACCTAGCACTCAACATAACCCTAACCCTAGGTCCAATCGTAACCCTGACCGTCTCTCTAACCCTAGCCCTCAACATAACGGTAACCCTACGTCCAATCCTAACCCTAACTGTCTCTCTAACCCTAGCCCTCAACCTAACCCTAATCCTAGGTCCAATCGTAACCCTAACCGTCTCTCTAACCCTAGCCCTCAACATAACCCTAACCCTAGGTCCAATCCTCACCCTAACCCTCTCTAACCCTAGCCCTCAACCTCACCCTAACCCTAGGTCCAATCCTAGACCTAACCGTCTTTCTAACCCTAGCCCTCAACATAACCCTAACCCTAGGTCCAATCCTAACCCTAACCAACTCTCTAACCCTAGCCCTCAACATAACCCTAATCCTAGATCCAATCCTAACCATAACCGTCTCTCTAACCCTAGCCCTCAACATAACCCTAACCCTAGGTCCAATCCTAACCCTAACCGCCTATCTAACCCTAGTCCTCAACATAACCCTAACCCTAGGTCCAATCCTAACCCTAACCGTCTCTCGAACCCTAGCCCTCAACATAACCCTATCCCTGGGTCCAATCCTAACCCTAACCTTCTCTCTAACCCTAGCACTCAACCTAACCCTAACCCTAGGTCCAATCCTAACCCTAACCGTCTCTCTAACCCTAGCCCTCAACATAACCCTAACCCTAGGTCCAATCATAACCCTAACCGTCTCTCTAAATCTAGCCCTCAACATAACCCTTAACCCTAGGTGCAATCCTAGACCTAACCGTCTCTCTAACTCTAGCCCTCAACATAACCCTAACCCTAGGTCCAATCCTAACCCTAACCGTCTCTCTAACCCTACCCCTAAAAATAACCCTAACCCTAGGTCCAATCCTCACCCTAACCCTCTCTAACCCTAGCCCTCAACCTAACCCTAACCCTAGGTCCAATCCTAGACCTAACCGTCTCTCTAACTCTAGCCCTCAACATAACCCTAACCCTAGGTCCAATCTTAACCCTAACCGTCTCTCTAACCCTAGCCCTCAACATAACCCTAACCCTAGGTCCAATCCTAAACCTAACCGTCTATCTAGCCCTAGCCCTCAACATAAACCTAACGCTAGGTCCAATCCTAACCCTAACCGTCTCCCTAAACCTAGCCCGCAACATAACCCTAATCTTAGGTAAAATCCTAACCCTAACTGACTCTCTAACCCTAGCCCTCAACATAACCCTAACCCTAGCTCCAATCCTAACCCTAACCGTCTCTCTAACCCTAGCCCTCAACATAACCCTAACCCTAGGTCCAATCCTCACCCTAACCGTCTCTCTAACCCTAGCCCTCAACATAACCCTAACCGTAGGTCCTATCCTAACCCTAACCGTCTCTCTAACTCTAGCCCTCAACGTAATCCTAACCCTAGGTCCAATCCTACCTTAACCGTCTCTATAAACCTAGCCCTCAACATCACCCTAACCCTAGGTCCAATCCTAACCCTAACCGTCTCTCTAACACTAGCCCTCAACCCAAGCCTAACCCGAGGTCCAATCCTAACCCTAACCATCTCTCTAACCCTGGCGCTCAACATAACCCTAACCCTAGGTCCAATCCTTACCCTAACGGTCTCTCTAAACCTAGCACTCAACATAACTCTATCCCTAGGTCCAATCGTAACCCTGACCGTCCCTCTAACCCTAGCCCTCAACATAACGGTAACCCTACGTCCAATCCTAACCCTAACTGTCTCTCTAACCCTAGCCCTCAACCTAACCCTAATCCTAGGTCCAATCGTAACCCTAACCGTCTCTCTAACCCTAGCCCTCAACATAACCCTAACCCTAGGTCCAATCCTCACCCTAACCCTCTCTAACCCTAGCCCTCAACCTCACCCTAACCCTAGGTCCAATCCTAGACCTAACCGTCTTTCTAACCCTAGCCCTCAACATAACCCTAACCCTAGGTCCAATCCTAACCCTAACCAACTCTCTAACCCTAGCCCTCAACATAACCCTAATCCTAGATCCAATCCTAACCATAACCGTCTCTCTAACCCTAGCCCTCAACATAACCCTAACCCTAGGTCCAATCCTAACCCTAACCGCCTATCTAACCCTAGACCTCAACATAACCCTAACCCTAGGTCCAATCCTAACCCTAACCGTCTCTCGAACCCTAGCCCTCAACATAACCCTATCCCTAGGTCCAATCCTAACCCTAACCTTCTCTCTAACCCTAGCACTCAACCTAACCCTAACCCTAGGTCCAATCCTAACCCTAACCGTCTCTCTAACCCTAGCCCTCAACATAACCCTAACCGTAGGTTCAATCATAACCCTAACCGTCTCTCTAAATCTAGCCCTCAACATAACACTTAACCCTAGGTCCAATCCTAACCCTAACCGTCTCTCTAACCGTAGCCCTCAACATAACCCTAACCCTAGCTCCAATCCTAACCTTGACCGACTCTCTAACCCTAGCCCTCAAAATAACCCTAACCCTACGTCCAATCCTAAACCTAACCGTCTCGCTAACACTAGCCCTCAAAATAACCTTAACCCTAGGTCCAATCCTAACCCTAACCGTCTCTCTAACCCTAGCCCTCAACCCAACCCTAACCCTAGGTCCAATCCTAACCCTAACCATCTCTCTAACCCTGGCCCTCAACATAACCCTAACCCTAGGTCCAATCCTTACCCTAACCATCTCCCTAAACCTAGCCCTCAACATAACCCTAACCCTAGGTCCAATCCTAACCCTGACCGTCTCTCTAACCCTAGCCCTCAACATAACCCTAACCCTAGCTCCAATCCTAACCCTAACCGTCTCTCTAACCCTAGCCCTCAACATAACCCTAACCCTAGGTCCAATCCTAACCCTAACCGTCTCTCGAACCCTAGCCCTCAACATAACCCTATCCCTAGGTCCAATCCTAACCCTAACCTTCTCTCTAACCCTAGCACTCAACCTAACCCTAACCCTAGGTCCAATCCTAACCCTAACCGTCTCTCTAACCCTAGCCCTCAACATAACCCTAACCCTAGGTCCAATCATAACCCTAACCGTCTCTCTAAATCTAGCCCTCAATATAACCCTTAACCCTAGGTCCAATCCTAACCCTAACCGTCTCTCTAACCCCAGCCCTCAACATAACCCTAACCCTAGCTCCAATCCTAACCCTGACCGACTCTCTAACCCTAGCCCTCAAAATAACCCTAACCCTACGTCCAATCCTAAACCTAACCGTCTCGCTAACACTAGCCCTCAAAATAACCTTAACCCTAGGTCCAATCCTAACCCCAACCGTCTCTCTAACCCTAGCCCTCAACCCAACCCTAAACCTAGGTCCAATCCTAACCCTAACCATCTCTCTAACCCTGGCCCTCAACATAACCCTAACCCTAGGTCCACTCCTTACCCTAACCGTCTCCCTAAACCTAACCCTCAACATAACCCTAACCCTAGGTCCAATCCTAACCCTAACTGTCTCTCTAGCCCTAGCCCTCAACATAACCCTAACCCTAGGTCCAATCCTAAACCTAACCGTCTATCTAGCCCTAGCCCTCAACATAAACCTAACGCTAGGTCCAATCCTAACCCTAACCGTCTCCCTAACCCTAGCCCGCAACATAACCCTAATCTTAGGTAAAATCCTAACCCTAACTGACTCTCTAACCCTAGCCCTCAACATAACCCTAACCCTAGGTCCAATCCTAACCCTAACCGTCTCTCTAACCCTAGCCCTCAACATAACCCTAACCCTAGGTCCAATCCTCACCCTAACCGTCTCTCTAACCCTAGCCCTCAACATAACCCTAACCGTAGGTCCTATCCTAACCCTAACCGTCTCTCTAACTCTAGCCCTCAACATAATCCTAACCCTAGGTCCAATCCTACCCTAACCGTCTCTATAAACCTAGCCCTCAACATAACCCTAACCCTAGGTCCAATCCTAACCCTAACCGTCTCTCTAACACTAGCCCTCAACCTAAGCCGAACCCGAGGTCCAATCCTAACCCTAACCATCTCTCTAACCCTGGCGCTCAACATAACCCTAACCCTAGGTCCAATCCTTACCCTAACCGTCCCTCTAAACCTAGCACTCAACATAACCCTATCCCTAGGTCCAATCGTAACCCTGACCGTCCCTCTAACCCTAGCCCTCAACATAACGGTAACCCTACGTCCAATCCTAACCCTAACTGTCTCTCTAACCCTAGCCCTCAACCTAACCCTAATCCTAGGTCCAATCGTAACCCTAACCGTCTCTCTAACCCTAGCCCTCAACATAACCCTAACCCTAGGTCCAATCCTCACCCTAACCCTCTCTAACCCTAGCCCTCAACCTCACCCTAACCCTAGGTCCAATCCTAGACCTAACCGTCTTTCTAACCCTAGCCCTCAACATAACCCTAACCCTAGGTCCAATCCTAACCCTAACCAACTCTCTAACCCTAACCCTCAACATAACCCTAATCCTAGATCCAATCCTAACCATATCCGTCTCTCTAACCCTAGCCCTCAACATAACCCTAACCCTAGGTCCTATCCTAACCCTAACCGCCTATCTAACCCTAGCCCTCAACATAACCCTAACCCTAGGTCCAATCCTAACCCTAACCGTCTCTCGAACCCTAGCCCTCAACATAACCCTATCCCTAGGTCCAATCCTAACCCTAATCTTCTCTCTAACCCTAGCACTCAACCTAACCCTAACCCTAGGTCCAATCCTAACCATAACCGTCTCTCTAACCCTAGCCCTCAACATAACCCTAACCCTAGGTTCAATCATAACCCTAACCGTGTCTCTAAATCTAGCCCTCAACATAACCCTTAACCCTAGGTCCAATCCTAACCCTAACCGTCTCTCTAACCGTAGCCCTCAACATAACCCTAACCCTAGCTCCAATTCTAACCCTGACCGACTCTCTAACCCTAGCCCTCAAAATAACCCTAACCCTACGTCCAATCCTAAACCTAACCGTCTCGCTAACACTAGCCCTCAAAATAACCTTAACCCTAGGTCCAATCCTAACCCTAACCGTCTCTCTAACCATAGCCCTCAACCCAACCCTAACCCTAGGTCCAATCCTAACCCTAACCATCTCTCTAACCCTGGCCCTCAACATAACCCTAACCCTAGCTCCAATCCTAACCCTAACCGCCTCTCTAACCCTAGCCCTCAACATAACCTTAACCCAAGGTCCATTCCTAACCCTAACGTTCTCTCTAAACCTAGCCCTCAACATAACCCTAACCCTAGGTCCAATCCTAACCCTAACCGTCTCTCTGACCCTAGCCCTCAACATAAGCCTAACCCTAGGTCCAATCCTAACCCTAACCGTCTCTCTAACCCTAGCCCTCAAACTAAACCTAACCCTAGGTCCAATCCTAACCTTAACCGTCTCTCTAACCCTAGCACTCAACCTAACCCTAACGCTAGGTAAAATCCTAACCCTAACCGTCTCTCTACCCCTAGCCCTCAACATAAAACTAACCCTAGGTCCAATCCTAAACCTAACCGTCTCTCTATCCCTAGCCCTCAACATAACCCTAACCCTAGGTCCAATCCTAACCCTAACCGTCTCTCTAACCCTAGCCCTCAAAATAACCCTAACACTAGGTCCAATCCTCACCCTAATCCTCTCTAACGCTAGCCCTCAACCTAACACTAACCCTAGGTGCAATCCTAGACCTAACCGTCTCTCTAACTCTAGCCCTCAACATAACCCTAACCCTAGGTCCAATCCTAACCCTAACCGTCTCTCTAACCCTAGCCCTCAAAATAACCCTAACCCTAGTTCCAATCCTCACCCTAACCCTCTCTAACCCTAGCCCTCAACTTAACCCTAACCCTAGGTCCAATCCTAGACCTAACCGTCTCTCTAACTCTAGCCCTCAACATAACCCTAACCCTAGGTCCAATCCTAACCCTAACCGTCTCTCTAACCCTAGCCCTCAACAAAACCCTAACCCTAGGTCCAATCCTCACCATAACCGTCTCTCTAACTCTAGCCCTCAACATGACCCTAACCATAGGCCAATCCTAACCCTAACCGTCTATCTAACCCTAGCCCTCAACATAACCCTAACCCTAGGTCCAATCCTAACCCTAACCGTCTCTCGAACCCTAGCCCTCAACATAACCCTATCCCTAGGTCCAATCCTAACCCTAACCGTCTCTCTAAACCTAGCCCTCAACATAACCCTAACCCTAGATCCTATCCTAACCCTAACCGTCTCTCTAACCCTAGCCCTCAACATAACCCTAACCCTAGGTCCAATCCTAAGCCTAATCGTCTCTCTAACCCTAGCCCTCAACATAACCCTAACCCTAGGTCCAATCCTAAACCTAACCGTCTCTCTATCCCTAGCCCTCAACATAAACCTAACCCTAGGTCCAATCCTAACCCTAACCGTCTCTAACCCTAGCCCTCAAAATAACCCTAACCCTAGGTCCAATCCTCACCCTAACCCTCTCTAACCCTAGCCCCCAACCTAACCCTAACCCTAGGTCCAATCCTAGACCTAACCGTCTCTCTAACTCTAGCACTCAACATAACCCTAACCCTAGGTCCAATCCTAACCCTAACCGTCTCTCTAACCCTAGCCCTCAAAATAACCCTAACCCTAGGTCCAATCCTCACCCTAACCCTCTTTAACCCTAGCCCTCAACCTAACCCTAACCCTAGGTCCAATCCTAGACCTAACCGTCTCTCTAACTCTAGCCCTCAACATAACCCAAACCCTAGGTCCAATCTTAACCCTAACCGTCTCTCTAACCCTAGCCCTCAACAAAACCCTAACCCTAGGTCCAATCCTCACCATAACCGTCTCTCTAACCCTAGCCCTCAACATGACCCTAACCATAGGCCAATCCTATCCCTAACCGTCTTTCTAACCTTAGCCCTCAACATAACCCTAACCCTAGGTCCAATCCTAACCCTAACCGTCTCTCGAACCCTAGCCCTCAACATAACCCTATCCCTAGGTCCAATCCTAACCCTAACCGTCTCTCTAACCCTAGCCCCCAACCCAACCCTAACCCTAGATCCAATCCTAACCCTAACCATCTCTCTAACCCTGGCCCTCAACATAACCCTAACCCTAGGTCCAGTCCTTACCCTAACCGTCTCTCTAAACCTAGCCCTCAACATAACTCTAACCCTAGGTCCAATCTCAACCCTGACCATCTCTCTAACACTATCCCTCAGCATAACCCTAACCCTAGGTCCAATCCTAACCCTAACCGTCTCTCTAACCCTAGCCCTCAACATAACCCTAACCCTAGATCCTATCCTAACCTTAACCGTCTCTCTAACCCTAGCCCTCAACATAAACCTAACCCTAGGTCCAATCCTATCCCTAACCGTCACTCGAACCCTAGCCCTCAACATAACCGTATCCCTAGGTCCAATCCTAACCCTAAACGACTCTCTAACCCTAGCCCTCAACATAACCCTAACCCTAGGTCCAATCCTAACCCTAACCGTCTCTCTAACCCTAGCCTTCAACATAACCCTAACCCTAGGTCCAATGCTAACGCTAGCCGTCTCTCTAACCGTAGCCCTCAACATAACCCTAACCCTAGGTCCAATCCTAACCCTAACCGTCTCTCTAACCCTAGCCCTCAACATACCCTAACCCTAGGTCCAATCCTAACCCTAACCGTGTCTCTAAACCTAGCCCTCAACATAACAATAACGCTAGGTCCAATCCTAACCCTAACCGTGTCTCTAAACCTAGCCCTCAACATAACAATAACCCTAGGTCCAATCCTACCCTAACCGTCTCCATAATCCTAGCCCTCAACATAACCCTAACCCTAGGTCCAATCCTAACCCTAACTGTCTCTCTAACCCTAGTCCTCAACCTAACCCTAACCCTAGGTCCAATCCTAACCCTTATAGTCTCTCACCCTAGCCCTCAATATAACCCTAACCCTAGGTCCAATCCTAACCCTAACCGCCTCTCTAAACCTAGCCCTCAACGTTACCCTAACCCTAGGTCCAATCCTAACCCTAACCGTCTCTCTAAACCTAGCCCTCAACATAACCCTAACCCTAGGTCCAATCCTAAGCCTAACCGTCTCTCTAACCCTATCCCTCAACATAACCCTAACCCTAGGTCTAATCCTAACGCTAACCGTCTCTCTAACCCTACCCCTCAACATACACTAACCCTAGGTCCAATCCTAACCCTAACCGTGTCCCTAACCCCAGCCCTCAACATAACCCTAACCCTAGGTCCAATCCTAACCCTAACAGTCTCTCTAACCTTAATCTCAACATAACCCTAACCCTAGGTCCAATCATAACCCTAATCGTCTCTCTAACACTAGCCCCAACATAACACTAACCCTAGGTCCAATCCTAACCCTAACCGTCTCTCTAAACCTAGCCTTCAACCTAACCCTAACCCTAAGTCCAATCCTAACCCTAATCGTCTCTCACCCTGGCCCTAAACATAACCCTAACCCTAGGTCCAATCCTAACCCTAACCGCCTCTCTAACACTAGCCCTCAACATAACCCTAAACCTAGGTCCAATCCTAACCCTAACCGTCTCTATAACCCTAGTCTCAACATAACCCTAAACCTAGGACCAATCCTAACCCTAAACGTCTCTCTAACCCCAGCCCTCAACCTAACCATAACCCTAGGTGCAATCCTAACCCTAACCGTCTCTCTAATCCTAGCCCTCAACATAACCATAACCCTAGGTCCAATCCTAACCCTAACTGTCTCTCTAAGCCTAGCCCTCAACCTAACCCTATCCCTAGGTCCAATTCTAACCCTAACCGTCTCTCTAACCCTAGCCCTCAACCTAACCCTAATCCTAGGTCCAATCCTAACCCTGACCGTCTCTCTAACCCTAGCCCTCAACATAACGCTAACCCTAGGTCCAATCCTCACCCTAACCCTCTCTATCCCTAGCCCTCAAGCTAACCCTAACCCTAGGTCCAATGCTAGCCCTAACCGTCTCTCTAACCCTAGCCCTCAACATAACCCTAACCCAAGGTCCAATCCTAACGCGAGCCGTCACTCTAACCGTAGCCCTCAACATAACCCTAACCCTAGGTCCAATCCTAACCCTAACTGTCTCTCTAGCCCTAGCCCTCAACATAACCCTAACCCTAGGTCCAATCCTAAACCTAACCGTCTATCTAGCCCTAGCCCTCAACATAACCCTAACGCTAGGTCCAATCCTAACCCTAACCGTCTCCCTAACCCTAGCTCGCAACATAACCCTAATCTTAGGTAAAGTCCTAACCCTAACTGACTCTCTAACCCTAGCCCTCAACATAACCCTAACCCTAGGTCCAATCCTAACCCTAACCGTCTCTCTAACCCTAGCCCTCATCATAACCATAACCCTAGGTCCAATCCTCACCCTAACCGTCTCTCTAACCCTAGCCCTCAACATAACCCTAACCGTAGGTCCTATCCTAACCCTAACCGTCTCTCTAACTCTAGCCCTCAACATAATCCTAACGCTAGGTCCAATCCTACCCTAACCGTCTCTATAAACCTAGCCCTCAACATAACCCTAACCCTAGGTCCAATCCTAACCCTAACCGTCTCTCTAACACTAGCCCTCAACCCAACCCTAACCCTAGGTCCAATCCTAACCCTAACCATCTCTCTAACCCTGGCGCTCAACATAACCCTAACCCTAGGTCCAATCCTTACCCTAACCGTCTCTCTAAACCTAGCACTCAACATAACCCTAACCCTAGGTCCAATCGTAACCCTGACCGTCTCTCTAACCCTAGCCCTCAACATAACGGTAACCCTACGTCCAATCCTAACCCTAACTGTCTCTCTAACCCTAGCCCTCAACCTAACCCTAATCCTAGGTCCAATCGTAACCCTAACCGTCTCTCTAACCCTAGCCCTCAACATAACCCTAACCCTAGGTCCAAACCTCACCCTAACCCTCTCTAACCCTAGCCCTCAACCTAACCCTAACCCTAGGTCCAATCCTAGACCTAACCGTCTTTCTAACCCTAGCCCTCAACATAACCCTAACCCTAGGTCCAATCCTAACCCTAACCAACTCTCTAACACTAGCCCTCAACATAACCCTAATCCTAGATCCAATCCTAACCATAACCGTCTCTCTAACCCTAGCCCTCAACATAACCCTAACCCTAGGTCCAATCCTAACCCTAACCGCCTATCTAACCCTAGCCCTCAACATAACCCTAACCCTAGGTCCAATCCTAACCTTAACCGTCTCTCGAACCCTAGCCCTCAACATAACCCTATCCCTAGGTCCAATCCTAACCCTAACCTTCTCTGTAACCCTAGCACTCAACCTAACCCTAACCCTAGGTCCAATCATAACCCTAACCGTCTCTCTAAATCTAGCCCTCAATATAACCCTTAACCCTAGGTCCAATCCTAACCCTAACCGTCTCTCTATCCCTAGCCCTCAACATAACACTAACCCTAGCTCCAATCCTAACCCTGACCGACTCTCTAACCCTAGCCCTCAAAATAACCCTAACCCTACGTCCAATCCTAAACCTAACCGTCTCGCTAACACTAGCCCTCAAAATAACCTTAACCCTAGGTCCAATCCTAACCCTAACCGTCTCTCTAACCCTAGCCCTCAACCCAACCCTAACCCTAGGTCCAATCCTAACCCTAACCATCTCTCTAACCCTGGCCCTCAACATAACCCTAACCCTAGGTCCAAACCTTACCCTAACCGTCTCCCTAAACCTAACCCTCAACATAACCCTAACCCTAGGACCAATCCTAACCCTAACTGTCTCTCTAGCCCTAGCCCTCAACATAACCCTAACCCTAGGTCCAATCCTAAACCTAACCGTCTATCTAGCCCTAGCCCTCAACATAACCCTAACGCTAGGTCCAATCCTAACCCTAACCGTCTCCCTAACCCTAGCCCGCAACATAACCCTAATCTTAGGTAAAATCCTAACCCTAACTGACTCTCTAACCCTAGCCTTCAACATAACCCTAACCCTAGGTCCAATCCTAACCCTAACCGTCTCTCTAACCCTAGCCCTCAACATAACCCTAACCCTAGGTCCAATCCTCACCCTAACCGTCTCTCTAACCCTAGCCCTCAACATAACCCTAACCGTAGGTCCTATCCTAACCCTAACCGTCTCTCTAACTCTAGCCCTCAACATAATCCTAACCCTAGGTCCAATCCTACCCTAACCGTCTCTATAAACCTAGCCCTCAACATAACCCTATCCCTAGGTCCAATCCTAACCCTAACCGTCTCTCTAACACTAGCCCTCAACCCAAGCCTAACTCTAGGTCCAATCCTAACCCTAACCATCTCTCTAACCCTGGCGCTCAACATAACCCTAACCCTAGGTCCAATCCTTACCCTAACCGTCTCTCTAAACCTAGCACTCAACATAACCCTAACCCTAGGTCCAATCGTAACCCTGACCGTCTCTCTAACCCTAGCCCTCAACATAACGGTAACCCTACGTCCAATCCTAACCCTAACTGTCTCTCTAACCCTAGCCCTCAACCTAACCCTAATCCTAGGTCCAATCGTAACCCTAACCGTCTCTCTAACCCTAGCCCTCAACATAACCCTAACCCTAGGTCCAATCCTCACCCTAACCCTCTCTAACACTAGCCCTCAACCTTACCCTAACCCTAGGTCCAATCCTAACCCTAACCGTCTCTCGAACCCTAGCCCTCAACATAACCCTATCCCTAGGTCCAATCCTAACCCTAACCTTCTCTCTAACCCTAGCACTCAACCTAACCCTAACCCTAGGTCCAATCCTAACCCTAACCGTCTCTCTAACCCTGGCCCTCAACATAACCCTAACCCTAGTTCCAATCCTTACCCTAACCGTCTCCCTAAACCTAGCCCTCAACATAACACTAACCCTAGGTCCAATCCTAACCCTGACCGTCTCTCTAACTCTAGCCCTCAACATAACCCAAACCCTAGGTCCAATCCTAACCCTAACCGTCTCTCTAACCCTACCCCTCAAAATAACCCTAACCCTAGGTCCAATCCTCACCCTAACCCTCTCTAACCCTAGCCCCCAACCTAACCCTAACCCTAGGTCCAATCCTAGACCTAACCGTCTCTCTAACTCTAGCCCTCAACATAACCCAAACCCTAGGTCCAATCCTAACCCTAACCGTCTCTCTAACCCTAGTCCTCAAAATAACCCTAACCCTAGGTCCAATCCTCACCCTAACCCTCTTTAACCCTAGCCCTCAACCTAACCCTAACCCTAGGTCCAATCCTAGACCTAACCGTCTGTCTAACTCTAGCCCTCAACATAACCCTAACCCTAGGTCCAATCTTAACCCTAACCGTCTCTCTAACCCTAGCCCTCAACAAAACCCTAACCCTAGGTCCAATCCTAACCCTAACCGTCTATCTAACCCTAGCCCTCAACATAACCCTAACCCTAGGTCCAATCCTAACCCTAACCGTCTCTCGAACCCTAGCCCTCAACATAACCCTTTCCCTAGGTCCAATCCTAACCCTAACCGTCTCTCTAAACCTAGCCCTCAACATAACCCTAACCCTAGATCCTATCCTAACCCTAACCGTCTCTCTAACCCTAGCCCTCAACATACCCCTAACCCTAGGTCCAATCCTAAGCCTAATCGTCTCTCTAACCCTAGCCCTCAACCTAACCCTAACCCTAGGTCCAATCCTAACCCTAACCGTCTCTCTAACCCTAGCCCTCAACATAACCCTAACCCTAGGTCCAATCCTAACGCTAGCCGTCTCTCTAACCGTACCCTACAACATAACCCTAACCCTAGGTCCAATCCAAACCCTAACCGTATCTCTAACCCTAGCCCTCAACTTAACACTAACCCTAGGTCCAATCCTAACCCTTATCGTCTCTCACCCTAGCCCTCAACATAACCCTAACCCTAAGTCCAATCCTAACCCTAATCGCCTCTCTAAACCGAGCCCTCAACATTACCCTAACCCTAGGTCCAATCCTAACCGTAACCGTCTCTCTAAACCTTACCCCAACATAACCCTAACCCTAGGTCCAATCCTAAGCCTAACCGTCTCTCTAACCCTAGCCCTCAACATAACCCTAATCCTAGGTCCAATCCTAACGCTAACCGTCTCTCTAACCCTAGCCCTCAACATACACTTACCCTTGGTCCAATCCTAACCCTAACAGTGTCTCTAACCCCAGCCCTCAACATAACCCTAACCCTAGGTCCAATCCTAACCCTAACCGTCTCTCTAACCCTAGCCCTCAACAAAACCCTAACCCTAGGTGCAATCCTAACCCTAACCGTCTCTCTAATCCTAGCCCTCAACATAAGCATAACCCTAGGTCCAATCCTAACCCTAACTGTCTCTCTAAGCCTAGACCTCAACCTAACCCTATCCCTAGCTCCAATCCTAACCCTAACCGTCTCTCTAACCCTAGACCTCAACCTAACCCTAATCCTAGGTCCAATCCAAACCCTAACCGTCTCTGTAACGCTAGCCCTCAACATAACCGTAACCCTAGGTCCAATCCTCAACCTAACCGTCTCTCTAACCCTAGCCGTCAACATAACCTTAACCCTAGGTCCAATCCTAACCCTAACGTTCTCTCTAAACCTAGCCCTCAACATAACCCTAACCCTAGGTCCAATCCTAACCCTAACCGTCTCTCTGACCCTAGCCCTCAACAGAAGCCTAACCCTAGGTCCAATCCTAATCCTAACCGTATCTCTAAACCTAGCCCTCAACCTAAACCTAACCCTAGGTCCAATCCTAACCCTAACCGTCTCTCTAACCCTAGCACTCAACCTAACCCTAACCCTAGGTAAAATCCTAACCCTAACCATCTCTCTAACCCTAGACCTCAACATAAACCTAACCCTAGGTCCAATCCTAAACCTAACCGTCTCTCTAACCCTAGCCCTCAACATAACCTTAACCCTAGGTCCAATGCTAACCCTAACCGTCTCTCTAACCCTAGCCCTCAACATAACCCTAACCCTAGGTCCAATCGTAACCCTAACCGTCTCTCTAACCCTAGCGCTCAACATAACCCTAACCCTAGGTCCAAACCTAACCCTAACCGTCTCTCTAACCCTAGCCCTCAACATAACCATAACCCTAGCTCCAATCCTAACCCTGACCGACTCTCTAACCCTAGCCCTCAAAATAACCCTAACCCTACGTCCAATCCTAACCCTTACCGTCTCGCTAACCCTAGCCCTCAACATAACCCTAACCTTAGGTCCAATCCTAACCCTAACCGTCTCTCTAACCCTAGCCCTCACATAACCCTAACCCTAGGTCCAATCCTAACCCTAACCGTCTCTCTAACCTTAGCCCTCAACATAACCCTAACCCTAGGTCTATTCCTAACCCTAACCGTCTCTCTAACCCTAGCCCCCAAACCAACCCTAACCCTAGATCCAATCCTAACCCTAACCATCTCTCTAACCCTGGCCCTCAACATAACCCTAACCCTAGGTCCAGTCCTTACCCTGACCGTCTCTCTAACCCTATCCCTCAGCATAACCCTAACCCTAGGTCCAATCCTAACCCTAACCGTCTCTCTAACCCTAGCCCTCAACATAACCCTAACCCTAGATCCTATCCTAACCTTATCTGTCTCTCTAACCCTAGCCCTCAACATAAACCTAACCCTAGGTCCAATCCTATCCCTAACCGTCACTCGAACCCTAGCCCTCAACATAACCCTATCCCTAGGTCCAATCCTAACCCTAAACGACTCTCTAACCCTAGCCCTCAACATAACCCTAAACCTAGATCCGATCCTAACCCTAACCGTCTCTCTAACCGTAGCCCTCAACATAACCCTAACCCTAGGTCCAATCCTAACCCTAAGAGTCTCTCTAACCCTACCCCTCAACCCAACTCTAACCATAGGTCCAATCCTTACCCTAACCGTCTCTCTAATCCTAGCCCTCAACATAACCATAACCCTAGGTCCAATACTAACCCTGACCATCTCTCTAACCCTAGCCCTCAACATGACCCTAACCCTAGGTCCAATGCTAACCCTGACCGTCTCTCTAACCCTAGCCCTCAACATCACCCTAACCCTAGGTCCACTCCTAACCCTGACCGTCTCTCTAACGCTAGCCCTCAACATAACCCTAACCCTAGGTCCAATCCTAACCCTAACCGTCTCTCTGTCCCTAGCCCTAAACATAACGCTAACCCTAGGTCCAATCCTAACCCTAACCGTCTCTCTAACACTAGCCCTGAACATAACCCTAACCCTAGGCCCAATCGTAACCCTAACCGTCTCTCTAATCCTAGGCCTCAACATAACCCTAACCCTAGTTCCAATCCTAACCCTAACTGTCTCTCTAACGCTAGCCCTCAACATAACCCTAACCCTAGCTGCAATCCTAACCCTGACCGACCCTCTAACCCTAGCCCTCAAAATAACCCTAACCCTACGTACAATCCTAACCCTAACCGTCTCGCTAACCCTACCCCTCAACATAACCCTAATCCTAGGTCCAATCCTAACCCTAACCGTCTCTCTAACCCAAGCCATCAACCCAACCCTAACCCTAGGTCCAATCCTAACCCTAACCATCTCTCTAACCCTGGCCCTCAACATAGCCCTAACCCTAGGTCCAATCCTTACCCTAACCGTCTCTCTAAACCTAGCCCTCAACATAGCCATAACCCTAGGTCCAATCCTTACCCTGACCGTCTCTCTAACCCTAGCCCTCAACATAGCCCTAACCCTAGGTCCAATCCTTACCCTAACCGTCTCTCTAACCCTAGCCCTCAACATAACCCTAACCCTAGGTCCAATCCTAACCCTGACCGTCTCTCTAACACTAGCCCTCAACATAACCCTAACCCTAGCTCCAATCCTAACCCTAATCGTCTACTTAACCCTAGCCCTCAACATAACCCTAACCCTAGCTTAAATCCTAACCATAATTGTCTCTCTAACCCTAGCCCTAAACATAACCCTAACCCTAGCTTCAATCCTAACCCTTATTGTCTCTCTAACCCTAGTCCTCAACATAACCCTAACCCTAGCTCCAATCCGAACCCTAGTCGTCTACCTAACCTTAGCCATCAACACAACCCTAACCCTTGTGCAATCCTAACCCTATTCGTCTCTCTAAACCTAGCCCTCAACATAATCCTAACCCTCGGTCCAATCCTAACCCTAACCTTCTCTCCAACCCTAGCCCGAAACATAACCATATCCCTAGGTCCATTCATATACCCTAATTGTCCACCTAGCCCTAACCCTCAACATAACCCTAACCCTAGCTCCAATCCTAACCCTAACCGACTCTCTAACCCTAGCCCTCAACATAACCCTAACCCTAGGTCGAATCCTAACCCGAACTGTGTCTCTAACCCTAGCCCTCAACCTAACTCTAACCCTAGGTCCAATCCTAACCCTAATCGTCTCTCTAACCCTAGCCCTCAACATAACCCTTACCCTAGGTCCAATCCTAACCCGAACCTTCTCTCTATCCCTAGCCCTCAACATAACCCTATCCCTAGGTCCAATCCTAACTCGAACTGTCTCTCTAACCCTAGCCCTCAACCTAACACTAACCCCAGGTCCAATCCTAACCCTAATCGTCTCTCTAACCCTAGCCCTCAACATAACCCTAACGCTAGGTGCAAATCTAACCCGAACATTCTCTCTAACCCTAGCCCTCAACGTAAACATAACCCTCAACATAAACTTACCCTAGGGCCAATCCTAACGCTAATCGTCTACCTAACTCTAGCCCTCAACAGAACCCTAACCCTATGGTCCAGTCCTAACCATAATAGTATATCTAACCCTAGCCCTAAACATAACGATAACCCTAGGTCCAATCCTAACCCTAATCGTCTATCTAACCCTAGCCCTGAACATAACTCTAACACTAGCTCCAATCCTATCCCTAATCGACAACCGAACCTTAATCATCTCTCTTATCCTAGCCCTCAATATAACCTTAACCCTAGGACCAATCCAAACCCAACGTCTGTTTTCACTGCTTGAATAAGTTTTGGGATGCATTGTTTCAATCTCTTGCAAGCCTCATGTTGTTTCTTAGACAATATTTAAAAACAAAGAGTATGTTTCCCAATTCACTTGTAATCCAGAAAAAGGCACACTGCATCACTCTTGCTGAAACACGCTTTTTCTCATAATGTTTTGAGAACATTCAAGAAACCCGAAAAGAAGTGCATTTTGCAGTGAAATTCAGACGGGTATGTTCAAAATGACATTTCTATTGGTTGCAGAGTGCAAAAGCACGATTGCCTTCACATTCTCCATGACACCCTTACATTTCCAACTGACCTGCAGTAGGACTTTCACAAAAAGATATGTTTGCGTGTCTGTGGTGAAAGGAGCTCTCAGTTGTGTGTTCAGTGCTGGAGAGTGACACTTTCTACGTAGGTTACAAAGCGTTTTGAGAGCAGCAACATGCTTCAATCTGAAACTGATTCAAGGTGTGTGTAGCATGCAGAAAGAAGGCTTCTCGTTTCAAAGAAAGAAGAGGAAACCAAAATCCAGGTAGTGAAAAGAGCACACCACTATGGGAGATGTGCATGTGGACAGTTTCAAGCAGCAGCTCTTTGTGGACACTTAGGAACAGCGCTGTGAAAAAATTTTGTACGAAGCGGGATTAGGCCAAAGTTGAAAGACCTTCCAAAACCAGCCCTAAAGAACTTAGCCAATCAATGAATGTTGCAATAAGCTCCTGCAGGAAAGGTGCTTCTATGACCTAACCCCCGAGCAGGTAGCTACATTCTGCACAGTACAAAATGCAAATGAATTCCTGGGTGAAAACTCTCCACAGAAGAATGAAATGCACGTGTTTCTCTCTGAAAGAACTCTCAGCCACTAGGCTTTTGCTTGCTCCTTCAAAATGTTTGCAGAAACGTATGTTTTCACTACTGGAATACGTTGTATGATGCATCGTTTCAATCTCTTGCAAGCCTCATGTTGTTTCTTAGACAATGTGGAAAAACAAGGAGTATGTTTCCCAAATCACTTGTAATCCAGAGAAACGCACGCTGCATCACTCTTATCACACACGCTCTTTTCTCCTAATGTGTTGAGAACATACAAGAAACCAGAAAAGAAGTGCATTTTGCAGTGAAATTCAGACGGGTATGTTCAAAAGGACATTTCTATTGGTTGCAGAGTGCAAAAGCACGATTGGCTTCATGTTCTCGAGGACACGCTTACATTTCCAAGTGACCTGAAGTAGGACTTTCACAAAAAGATGTGTTTGCGGGTCTGTGGTTAAAGGAGCTCTAAGTTGTGTATTCAGTGCTGGAGAGTGACACACTCTACGTAGGTTACACAGCATTTTGAGAGCAGCAACATGCTTCAAACTGAAACTGCTACAATGTGTGTAGCATGCAGGAAGAAGGCTTGTCATTTCAAAGAAAGAAGACGAAACCAAAATCCAGGTAGTGAAAGGAGCACACCAGTATGGGAGATGTGCATGTGGACAGTTTCAAGCAGGAGTTCTTTGTCGACACTTGGGAACAGCGCTGTGAAAAAATTTCGTACGAAGCGGAAATTGGCCAAAGTTGAAAGACCTTCCAACCAGCCCTAAAGAACTTAGCCAAACGATGAATGTTGCAATAAGCTCCTGCCGGAAAGGTGTCTCTATGACACAACCCCCGACCAGGTAGATACATTCTACACAGTACAAAATGCAAATGAATTCCTGGCTGAAAACTCTCCACAGAAGAATGAAATGCATGTGTTTCTCTCTGAAAGAACATTCAGCCACTATTCTTTTGCTTCCTCCTTCAAAGTCTTTGTACAAACGTGTGTTTTCACTGTTGGAATACGTTGTGGGATGCATTGTTTCAATCTCTTGCAAGCCCCATGTTGTTTCTTAGACAATGTGGAAAAGCAAGGAGTATGTTTCCCAAATCACTTGTAATCCAAAAAAGGCACACTGTATCACTCTTCCTCAAACACGCTCTTTCTTCTAATGTGTTGAGAACATTCAAGATACCAGAAAAGAAGGGCATTTTGCAGTGAAATTCAGACGGGTATGTTCAAAAGGACATTTCAATTGTTTGCAGAGTGCAAAAGCACGATTGACTTCATGTTCTCCATGACACCCTTACATTTCCAAATGACCTGCAGTAGGACTTTCACAAAAAGATGTGTTTGCGTGTCTGTGGGGAAAAGAGCGCTCAGTTGTGTATTCAGTGCTGGAGAGTGACACACACTACGTAGGTTACAGAGCGTTTTGAGAGCAGCAACATCCTTCAAACTGAAACTGCTACAAGGTGTGTGTAGCATGCAGGAAGAAGGCTTGTCATTTCAAAAAAAGAAGAGGAAACCAAAATCCAGGTAGTGAAACGAGCACATCAGTTTGGGAGATGTGCATGTGGACAGTTTCAAGCAGCAGCTCCTTCTGGACACTTGGAAACAGCTCTGTGAAAAAATTTAGTAGGAAGTGGGATTTGGCCAAAGTTGAAAGAACTTCCAAAACGAACCCTAAAGGACTTAGCCAAACAATGAATGTGGCAATAAGCTCCTGCAGGAAAAGTGCTTCAATGACACAACTCTCGAGCAGGTAGCTACATTCTGCACAGTACAAAATGCATATTAATTCCTGGGTGGAAACTCACTCCAGAAGAATGAAATGCATGTGTTTCTCTCTGAAAGAACACCCAGCCACTAGGCTTTTGCTTCCTCCTTCAAAGTCTTTGTACAAACGTGTGTTTTCACTGCTGGAATACGTTGTGGGATGCATTGTTTCAATCTCTTGCAAGCCTCATGTTCTTTCTTAGACGATGTGGAAAAACAAGGAGTATGTTTCCCAAGTCACTTGAAATCCAGAAAATCACACACTGCATCACTCTTGCCCAAACATGCTCTTTCTCCTAATACGTTGAGAACATTCAAGAAAGCAGAAAGGAAGAGCATTTTGCACTGAAATTCAGACTGGCATGTACAAAAAGCCATTTCTTTCGGTTGCAGGGTGTAAAAGCATGATGGTCTTCATGTTCTCGATGAAACCCTTACATTTCCAGGTGACCTCAATTAGGACATTCCCAAAAAGATGTGTTTGTGTGTCTGTAGCGCAAGGAGCTCTAAGTTGTGTATTGAGTGCTGGAGAGTGACACACTCTACATAGGTTTAACAGCGTTTTAAGAGCAAAAACAAGCTCAAAGGTGAAACTGCTACAAGGTGTGTGTAGCAGGCATAAAAAAGGCTTGTGATTTCAAAGAAAGAAGAAGAAACCAAAATCCAGGTACTGAAACGAGCACACCGGTATGGGAGATGTGCATGTGGACAGTTTCAAGCAGCAGCTCCTTCTGGACACTTGGAAAAAACAATGTAAAAACATTTCGTTCGAAGCGGGATTTGGCCAAAGTTGAAAGACCTTCCAACACCAACCCTAAAGAACTTAGCCAAACAATGAATGTTGCAATAAGCTCCTGTAGGAAAGGTGCTTCAATGACACAACTCCCGAGCAGGTAGCTACATTCTGCAGAGTTAAAATGCATATGAATTCCAGGCTGAAAACTCACTCCAGAAGGAAGAAATTCGTGTGTTTCTCTCAGAAAGAACACTCAGCCACTATTCTTTTGCTTGCTCCTTCAAAGTCTTTGTAGAAACGTATGTTTTCACTGCTGGAATACGTTGTGGGATGCATTGTTTCAATCTCTTGCAAGCCTCATGTTCTTTCTTAGACGATGTGGAAAAACAAGGAGTATGTTTCCCAAATCACTTGCAATCCAGAAAAACACACACTGCATCACTCTTGCCCAAACACGCTCTTTCTCCTAATGCGTTGAGAACATTCAAGAAAGCAGAAAGGAAGAGCATTTGGTAGTGAAATTCAGACTGGCTTGTACAAAAAGCCATTTCTTTCGGTTTCAGGGTGTAAAAGAATGATGGTCTTCATGTTCTCGATGAAACCCTTACATTTCCAAGTGACCACAATTAGGACTTTCCCAAAAAGATGTGTATGCGTGTCTCTGGCGAAAGAGGCTCTAAGTTGTGTATTCATTGCTGGAGAGTGACACACTCTATATAGGTTAAAAAACGTTCTTAGAGCACCAACATGCTTAAAATAGAAACTGCTACAAGATGTGTGTAGCAGGCAGAAAGAAGGCTTGTCATTTCAAAGAAAGAAGAGGAAACCAAAATCCAGGTACTGAAACGAGCACACCGGTATGGGAGATGTGCATGTGGACAGTTTCAAGCAGCAGTTCTTTGTGGACACTTGGAAACAGCGCTGTGAAAAAATTTCGTACGAAGCGGGATTTGGCCAAAGTTGAAAGACTTTCCAAAACCTACCCTAAAGAACTTAGCCCAACAATGAATGTTGCAATAAGCTCCTGCAGGAAAGGTGCTTCAATGACACAACTCCCGAGCAGGTAGCCACATTCTGGACAGTACAAAATGCATATGAATTCCTGGCTGGAAACTCACTCCAGAAGGAAGAAATGCGCATGTTTTCTCTGAAAGAACACTCAGCCACTATTCTTTTGCTTACTCCTTCAAAGTCTTTGTAGAAACGTGTGCTTTCACTGCTGGAATACGTTTTGGGATGCATTGTTTCAATCTCTTGCAAGCCTCATGTTCTTTCTTACACAATGTGGACAAACGCGGATTATGTTTCCCAAATCACTTAAAATCCAGGAAAACGCACCCTGCATCAGTCTTACTCAAACACGCTTTTCAACTAATGCATTGAGAACATTAAAGAAAGCAGAAAAGAGGGGCCCTACCCTTGGTCCAATCCTAAACCGAACCGTCTCCCTAACCCTAGCCCTCAACATAACCCTAACTCTAGGTCCAATCCTAACCCTAATCGTGTACCTAACCGTAGCCGTAAACATAACCCTAACCCTAGGTCCAGTCCTAACCCTAATCGTGTATCTAACCTTAGCCCTAAACATAAGCCTAACCCTACGTCCAATCCTAACACTAATCGTCTATCTAACCCTACCCCTCAACATAAACCTAACCCTAGCTCCAATCATATCCCAGTTCATCATCCGAACCCTAGCCCTCAACATAACCCTAACCCTAGCTCCAAACCTACCCTAATCGTCTCTCTAACCGTAGCCCTCAACATAACCCTAACCCTAGCTCCAATCCTATCCCTAATAGTCTACCTAACCCTAGCCTTCAACATAACCCTAACCCTAGGTCCAGTCCTAACCCTAATAGTATCTCTAACCCTAGCCCTCAACAAAACCCTAACCCTAGGTCCAATCCTATCCCTAATCGTTTATCTAAAACTAGCCCTAAACATAACCTTAACCCTAGGTCCAATAATATCCCTAATCGTCTCTCTGACCCTAGCCTTTAACATAACCCTAACCATAGGTCCAATCCTAACTGTAATCGTCTATCTAACCCTAGCCCTCAACATAACCCGAACCCTCGGTCCAATACTATCCCGAACCTTCTCTCTAACCCTAGCCCTAAACATAACCATAACCCTAGGTCCAATCATAAACCCTAATTGTCTACCTAGCCCTAGCCCTCAACATAACGCTAACCCTAGCTCCAATCCTAACCCTAACCGTCTCTCTAACCCTAGCCCTCAACATAACCCTAACCTGAGGTCCAATCCTAACCTGAACTGTCTCTCTAACCCTAGCCCTCAACCTAACCCTAACCCTAGGTCCAATCCTAACCCTAATCGTCTACCTAACCCTAGCCATCAACATAACCCTAACCCTAGCTCCAATCCTAACCCTAATCGTCTACCTAACACAAGTCCTCAACTTAACCCTAACCCTAGGTCCAATACTAACCCTTATGGTCTACCTAACCCTAGCCCTCAACATAACCCTAACCCTAGGTCAAATCCTAACCCTAATCTTCTACCTAACCCTAGACCTGAACGTAACCCTAACCCTAGCTCCAATCCTAACTTAATCGTCTCTCCAACACTAGCCCTCAACACAACCCTAACCCTAGGTCCAATCCTAACACTAATCATCTCTCTAACCGTAACCCTCAACATAACCCTAACCCTAGGACCAATCCAAACCCAATCTGTCTCTCTAATCCTCGCTCTCAACATAACCCTAACCCTCGATCCAATCCTAACCCGAACCGTCTCTTTAATCCTAGCCCTCAACATGACACTAACCCTAGGCCCAATCCAAACCCGAACATTCTCTCTAACCCTAGCCCTCAACATAACACTAACCCTAGGACCAATCCTAACCCTAATCGTATATCTAAACATAGCTCTAAACATAACCCTAAACCTAGGTCTAATTCTAACCATAATCGTCAACCTAACCCTAGCCCTCAACATAACCCAAACCCTAGGTCCAGTCCTAACCCTAATCGTATATCTAAACATAGCTCTAAACATAACCCTAAACCTAGGTCTAAATCTAACCATAATCGTCTATCTAACCCTAGCCCTCAACATAACCCTAACCCTAGCTCCAATCCTATCCGTAATCGTCAACCGAACCCTAGCGCTCAAAATAACCCTAACCCTAGCTCCAATCCTAACCCTAATCGTCTCTTTAAACCTAACCCTCAACATAACCTTAACCCTAGGTCCAATGCTGACCCTAATCGTCTCTCTAACCCTAGCCCTCAACATAACCCTAACCCTAGCTTCAATCCTAACGCTAATTGTCTCTCTAACCCTAGCCCTCAACATAACCCTAACCCTAGCTCCAATCTTAACCCTAGTCGTCTACCTAACCTTAGCCCTCAACACAACCATAACCCAAGGTGCAATCCTAACCCTAACCTTCTCTCTAACTGTAGCCCTAAACATAACCATAACCGTAGGTCCATTCAGAAACCATAATGTCTACCTAGCCCTTGCCCTCAACATAACCCTAACCCTAGCTCCAATCCTAACCCTAACCGTCTCTCTAACCCTAGTCCTCAATATAACCCTAACCCTAGGTCCAATCCTAACCCTAATCGTCTCTCTAACCCTAGCCCTCAACATAACCGTAACCCTAGCTCCAATCCTAACCCTAATCGTCGCTCTAAACCTAGCCCTCAACATAACCCTAACCCTAGCTTCAATCCTAACCCTAATCGTCTCTCTAACCCTAGCCCTCAACATAACCCTAACCCTAGCTCCAATCCTAACCCGAACGTTCTCTCTAACCGTAGTCCTAAACATAACCATAACCCTAGGTCCTTTCATAAACCCTAAGAGTATACCTAGCCTTAGCCATAAACATAACCCTAACCCTAGCTCCAATCCTAACCCTAACCGTCTCTCTAACCCTAGCCCTCAACATAACCCTAACCCTAGGTCCAATCTTAACCCTAATCTTCTATCTAACCCTAGCCCTGGACATAACTCTAACACTAGCTCCAATCCTATCCCTAATCGACAACCGAACCCTAATCGTCTCTCTAATCCTAGCCCTCAATATAACCTTAACCCTAGGACCAATCCAAACCCTACGTGTGTTTTCACTGCTGGAATACGTTTTGGGATGCATTGTTTCAAGCTCTTGCAAGCCTCATGTTGTTTCTTAGACACTGTGGAAAAACAAGGAGTATGTTTCCCAAATCACTTGTAATCCAGAGAAACGCACACTGCATCACTCTTGCTCACACACGCTCTTTTCTCCTAATGTGTTGAGAACATACAAGAAACCAGAAAGAAAGTGCATTTTGCAGTGATATTCAGACTGGTATGTTGAAAAGGACGTTTCTATTGGTTGCAGAGTGCAAAAGCACGATTGACTTCATGTTCTCGAGGACACGCTTACATTTCCAAGTGACCTGAAGAAGGACATTCACAAAAAGATGTGTTTGCGGGTCTGTGGTTAAAGGAGCTCTAAGTTGTGTATTCAGTGCTGGAGAGTGACACACTCTACGAAGGTTACACAGCATTTTGAGAGCAGCTACATCCTTCAAACTGAAACTGCTACAATGTGTGTAGCATGCAGGAAGAAGGCTTGTCATTTCAAAGAAAGAAGACGAAACCAAAATCTAGGTAGTAAAAGGAGCACACCAGTATGGGAGATGTGCATGTGGACAGTTTCAAGCAGGAGTTCTTTGTCGACACTTGGGAACAGCGCTGTGAAAAAATTTCGTAGGAAGCGGGATTTGGCCAAAGTTGAAAGACCTTCCAACCAGCCCTAAAGACAGTCAAACAATGAATGTTGTAATAAGCTCCTGCAGGAAAGGTGCTTCTATGACACAACCCCCGAGCAGGTAGCTACATTATGCACAGTACAAAATGCAAATGAATTCCAGGCTGAAAACTCTCCACAGAAGAATGAAATGCATGTGTTTCTCTCTGAAAGAACACTCAGCCACTATGCTTTTGCTTTCTCCTTCAAAGTCTTTGTACAAACGTGTGTTTTCACTATTGGAATACGTTGTGGGATGCATTGTTTCAATCTCTTGCAAGCCTCACGTTTTTTCATACACAATGTGGAAGAATGAGTATGTTTCCCAAATCACTTGAAACCCAGGAAAACGCACAGTGCATCACTCTTGCTCACACACGCTCTTTCTCCTAATGTGTTGATAACATTCAAGAAACCGAAAAGAAGGGCATTTTGCAGTGAAATTCAGACGGGTATGTTCAAAAGAACATTTCTATTGGTTGCAGTGCGCAAAAGCACGATTGACTTCATGTTCTCCATGACACCCTTACATTTCCAAGTGACCTGAAGTAGGAGCTTCACAAAGAGATGTGTTTGCGTGTGTGTGGTGAAAGTAGCTCTAAGTTGTGTATTCAGTGCTGGAGAGTGACACACTCTACGTAGGTTACAAAGCATTTTGAGAGCAGCAACATGCTTCAAACTGAAACTGCTACAGGTGTGTGTAGCATGCGGAAAGACGCCTTGTGATTTCAAAGAAGGAAGAGCAAACCAAAATCCAGGTAGTGAAACGAGCACACCAGTATGGGAGATGTGCATGTGGACAGTTTCAAGCAGCAGCTCTTTGTGGACACTTGGGAACAGGGCTGTGAAAAAATTTCGTAGGAAGCGGGATTTGGCCAAAGTTGAAAGACCTTCCAACCAGCCCTAAAGAACTTAGCCAAACAATGAATGTTGCAATAAGCTCCTGCAGGAAAGGTGCTTCTATGGCACAACCCCCGAGCAGGTAGCTACATTATGCACAGTAAAAACTGCAAATGAATTCCAGGCTGAAAACTCTCCACAGAAGAATGAAATGCATGTGTTTCTCTCTGAAAGAACACTCAGCCACTAGGCTTTTGCTTGCTCCTTCAAAGTCTCTGTAGAAACGTGTGTTTTCACTGTTGGAATACGTTGTGGGATGCATTGTTTCAATCTCTTGCAAGCCTCATGTTGTTTCTTAGACACTGTGGAAAAACAAGGAGTATGTTTCCCAAATCACTTGTAATCCAGAGAAACGCACACTGCATCACTCTTGCCAAAACACGCTCTTTCTCCTAATGTGTTGAGAACATTCAAGAAACCAGAAAAGAAGTGCATTTTGCAGTAAAATTCAGACGGGTATATTCAAAAGGACATTTCTATTGGTAGCAGTGTGCAAAAGAACGATTGACTTCATGTTCTCAATGACACCCTTACTTTTCCAAGTGACCTGAAGTAGGACTTTCACAAAAAGATGTCTTTGCGTGTCTGTGGTAAAAGTAGCTCTTAGTTGAGTATTAAGTGCTGGAGAGTGACACACTCTACGTAGGTTACACAGCATTTTGAGAGCAGCAACATGTTTCAAACTGAAACTGCTACAAGGTGTGTGTAGCATGCAGGAAGAAGGCTTGTCATTTCAAAGAAGGAAGAGGAAACCAAAATCCAGGTAGTGAACGAGCACACCAGTATGGGAGATGTGCATGTGGACAGTTTCAAGCAGCAGCTCTTTGTGGACACTTGGAGACAGCGCTGTGAAAAAATTTCGTACGAAGCAGGATTTGGCCAAAGTTGAAAGACCTTCCAAAACCAGCCCTAAAGACCTTAGCCAAACAATGAATGTTGCAATAAGCTCCTGCAGGAAAGGTGCTTCCATGACAAACCCCGGAGCAGGTAGCTACGTTCTGCACAGTACAAAATGAAAATGAATTCCAGGCTGAAAACTCTCCACAGAAGAATGAAATGCGTGTGTTTCCCTCTGAAAGAACACTCAGCCACTACGCTTTTGCTTGTTCCTTCAAAGTCTTTGCAGAAACGTGTGTTTTCCTTGCTGGACTATGTTGTGGGATCCATCGTTTCAATATCTTGCAAGCCTCATGTTGTTTCTTAGACAATGTGGAAAAACAGAGTATGTTTCCCAAATCTCTTGTAATCCAGAAAAAGGCACACTGCATCACTCTTGCTGAAACACGCTCTTTCTCCTAATGTTTTGATAACATTCAAGAAACCAGAAAACAAGTGCATTTTGCAGTGAAATTCAAACGGGTATGTTCAAAAGGACATTTCTATTGGTTGCAGAGAGCAAAAGCACGATTGCCTTCATGTTCTCCATGACACCCTTATATTTCCATTTGACCTGCAGTAGGACTTCCCCAAAAAGATGTGTTTGCCTGTCTGTGGTGAAAGGAGCTCTCCGTTGTGTATACAGTGCTGGAGAGTGACACACTCTACAGAGGTTACACTGCGTTTTGAGAGCAGCAACATGCTTCAAACTGAAACTGTTACAGGTGTGTGTAGCATGCAGAAAGAAGACTTGTCATTTCAAAGAAAGAAGAGTAAACCAAAATCCAGATAGTGTAACGAGCACACCAGTATGGGAGATGTGCATGTGGACAGTTTCAAGCAGCAGCTCTTTGTGGACACTTGGGAACAGTGCTGTGAAATAATTTCGTAGGAAGCGGGATTTGGCCAAAGTTGAAAGACCTTCCAAAACCAGCCCAAAAGAACTTAGCCAATCAATGAATGTTGCAATAAGCTCCTGCAGGAAAGGTGCTTCTATGACACAATCCCCGAGCAGGTAGCTATATTCTGCACAGTACAAAATGCAAATGAATTCCAGGGTGAAAACTCTCCACAGAAGAATGAAATGCACGTGTTTCTCTCTGAACGAACACTCAGCCACTAGGCTTTTGCTTGCTCCTTCAAAGTCTTTGCAGAAACGTGTGTTTTCACTGCTGGAATACGTTTTGGGATGCATCGTTTCAATATCTTGCAAGCCTCATGTTGTTTCTTAGACACTGTGGAAAAACAAGGAGTATGTTTCCCAAATCACTTGTAATCCAGAGACACGCACACTGCATCACTTTTGCTCAAACACGCTCTTTCTTCTAATGTATTGAGAACATTCAAGAAACCAGAAAAGAAGTGCATTTTGCAGTGAAATTCAGACGGGTATGTTCAAAAGGACATTTCTATTGGTTGCAGAGTGCAAAAGCAAGATTGACTTCATGTTGTCGAGGACACCCTTACATTTCCAAGTGACCTGTAGTAGGACTTTCACAAAAAGATGTCTTTGCGTGTCTGTGGTGAAATAGCTCTAAGTTGTGTATTCAGTGCTGGAGAGTGACACACTCTACACAGGTTAAACAGCATTCTTAGAGCACCAATGCTTATAATATAAACTGCTACAAGATGTGTGTAGCGTGTTGAATGAAGGCTTGTCATTTCAAAGAAAGAAGAGGAAACCAAATTCCAGGGAGTGAAAGGAGCATGCCAGTATGGGAGTTGTGCCTCTGGGCACTTTCAAGCAGCAGCTCTTTGTGGACACTTGGAAACAGCGCTGTGAAAAAATTTCGTACGAAGCGGGATTTTGCCAAAGTTGAAAGACCTTCCAAAAACATCCCTAAAGACCTTAGCCAAACAATGAATGTTGCAATAAGCTCCTGCAGGAAAGGTGCTTCTATGACACAACCCCCGAGCAGGTACCTACATTCTGCACAGTACAAAATGCAAATGAATTCCAAGCTGAAAACTCTCCACAGAAGAATGAAATGCATGTGTTTCTCCGTGAAAGAACACTCAGCCACTAGGCTTTTGCTTGCTCCTTCAAAGTCTTTGCAGAAACGTGTGTTTTCACTGCTGGAATACGTTTTGGGATGCATCGTTTCAATCTCTTCCAAGCCTCATGTTGTTTGTTAGACAATGTGGAAAAACAAGGAGTATGTTTCCCAAATCACTTGTAATCCAGAGAAACGCACACTGCATCACTCTTTCTCACACACGCTCTTTCTCCTAATGTGTTGAGAACATACAAGAAACCAGAAAAGAAGTGCATTTTGCAGTGAAATTCAGACGGGTATGTTCAAAAGGACATTTCTATTGGTTGCAGAGAGCAAAAGCACGATTGACTTCCTGTTCTCGATGACACGCTTACATTTCCAAGTGACCTGAAGTAGGACTTTCACAAAAAGATGTCTTTGCGTGTCTGTGGTGAAAGTAGCTCCAAGTTGTGTATTCAGTGCCGGAGAGTGACACACTCTACACAGGTT
Organism: Miniopterus schreibersii; assembly: GCF_964146895.1. NCBI lineage: Eukaryota > Metazoa > Chordata > Mammalia > Chiroptera > Miniopteridae > Miniopterus > Miniopterus schreibersii. Next base: position 171,153 of record NC_138110.1, read on the forward strand.
AAACAGCATTCTTAGAGCACCAAGATGCTTATAATATAAACTGCTACAAGATGTGTGTAGCGTGCTGAATGAAGGCTTGTCATTTCAAAGAAAGAAGAGGACACCAAATTCCAGGGAGTGAAAGGAGCACACCAGTATGGGAGATGTGCATGTGGACAGTTTCAAGCAGCAGCTCTTTGTGGACACTTGGGAAAAGCGCTGTGAAAAAATTTCGTACGAAGCGGGATTTGGCCAAAGTTGAAAGACCTTCCAAAACCAGCCCTAAAGACCTTAGCCAAACAATGAATGTTGCAATAAGCTCCTGCAGGAAAGGTGCTTCTATGACACAACCCCCAAGCAGGTAGCTACCTTCTGCACAGTACAAAATGCAAATGAATTCCTGGCTGGAAACTCACTCCAGAAGGAAGAAATGCGTGTGTTTCTCTCTGAAAGAACACTCAGCCACTATTCTTTTGCTTCCTCCTTCAAGGTCTTTGTAGAAACGTGTGTTTTCACTGCTGGAATACGTTGTGGGATGCATTGTTTTAATCTCTTGCAGGCCTCATGTTCTTTCTTACACAATGTGGAAAAACGCGGATTATGTTTCCCAAATCACTTGATCCAGGAAAACGCACCCTGCATCACTCTTCCTCAAACACGCTCTTTCACCTAATGCGTTGAGAACATTCTAGAAACCAGAACAGAAGGGCCTTTTGCAGTGAATTTCAGACTGGTGTGTACAAAAGGCCATTTATTTAGGTTGCAGAGTGCAAAAGCATGATTGACTTCATGTTCTCAATGAAACCCTTACATTTCCAAGTGACCTGAAGTAGGACTTTCACAAAAACATGTGTTTGCGTGTCTGTGGTGAAAGGAGCTCTAAGTTGTGTATTGAGTGCTGGAGTGTGACACACTCTACACAGGTTAAACAGCGTTCTTAGAGCACCAACATGCTTAAAATAGAAACTTCTACAAGATGTGTGTAGCATGCAGAAAGAAGGCTTGTCATTTCAAAGAAAGAAGAGGAAAACAAAATCCAGGTACTGAAACGAGGACAACAGTATGGGAGATGTGCATGTGGATAGTTTCAAGCAGCAGCTCCTTCTGGACTCTTGGAAACAGCAATGTAAAAACATTTCGTTCGAAGCGGGATTTGGCCAAAGATGAAAGACCTTCCAACAACAACCCTAAAGAACTTAGCCAAACAATGAATGTTGGAATAAGCTCCTGTAGGAAAGGTGCTTCTATGACACAACACCCGAGTAGGTAGCTACATTCTGCACAGTACAAAATGCATATGAATTCCAGGTTGAAAATTCACTCCAGAAGGAAGAAATGCGTGTGTTTCTCTCTGAAAGAACACTCAGCCACTATTCTTTTGCTTGCTCCTTCAAAGTCTTTGTAGAAACGTGTGTTTTCACTGCTGGAATACGTTGTGGGATGCATTGTTTCAATCTCTTGCAAGTCTCATGTTCTTTCTTAGACGATGTGGAAAAACAAGGAGTATGTTTCGCAAATCACTTGCAATCCAGAAAAACACACACTGCATCACTGTTGCCCAAACACGCTCTTTCTCCTAATGCGTTGAGAACATTCAAAAAGCAGAAAAGAAGGGCCATAACCCTTGGTCCAATCCTAAACGGAACCGTCCCCCTAACCCTAGCCCTCAACATAACCCTAACTCTAGGTCCAATCGTAACCCTAATCGTGTATCTAACTGTAGCCGTCAACATAACCCTAACCCTAGGTCCAGTCCTAACCCTAATCATCTCTCTAACCCTAAACCAAAACATAACCCTAACCCTAGGTACATTCCTAACACTAATCGTCTATCTAACCCTAGCCGTAAACATAACCCTAACCCTGGATCGAATCCTAACCCGAACCGTCTCTCTAACCCTAACCCTCAACATAACCCTAACCCTAGCTCCAATCCTAACCTTAATCGTCTACCTACACCTAGCCCTCAACATAACCCTAAACCTAGCTTCAATCTTAACCCTAATTGTCTCTGTAACCTAGCCATCAACATTACCCTAACCTTAGGTCCAATCCTAACCCTAATCGTCTATTTAACCCTAGCCCTAAACATAAACCTAACCATAGGTCAATTCCTAACCCGAGTCGTCTCTCTAAACCTAGCCCTCATCGTAACCCTAACCCTAGGTCCAATCCTAACCCTAATCGTCTAGCTAACCCTAGCCCTCAACATAACCTTAACCCTAGGTCCAATATTAACCCTAATCGTCTACCTAACCCTAGCCCTCAACATAACCCTAACCCTAGGTCCAATATTAATCCGTATCGTCTCTCTAACACTAGCCCTGAAAATAACCCAAACCCTAGGTCCAATCCTATCCCAAATAGTCTACCTAAACCTACCCCTCAACATAACCCTAACCCTAGGTCCAATCCAAACCCTAATAGTCTCTCTAACACTAGCCCTCAACACAACCCTAAACGTAGGCCCAGTCCTAACCCGAACAGTGTCTCTGAACCTAGCCCTCAACATAACCCTAACCCTAGGTCCAATCCTAACCCGAACCTTCTCTCTAAACCTAGCCCTCAACATAACCATAACCCTAAGGCCAATCCTAACCCTAATCGTCCACCTAACCCTAGCCCTCAATATAACCCTAACCCTAGATCCAATCGTAAATCGATCAGTCTCTCTAAACCTAGCCCTCAATATAACCCAAACACTATATCCAATCCTAACCCGAACCCTCTCTCTAAACCTAGCCCTCAAAATATCTCTAACCCTAGGTACAATCCTAACCCGAATCATCTCTCTAAACCTAGCCCTTAACATAACCCTAACCCTAGATCCAATACTAACCCTAATTGTCTACTTAACCCTAGCCGTCAACGTAACCCTAACCCTAGGTCCAAAACAAACATTCATAGACTCTTTAACCGTAGCCCTCATCATAACCCTAGGTCCAATCCGAACCCTAATCGTTACCTAACCCTAGCGCTCAAAATAACCCTAACCCTAGTCCAATCCTAACCCTAATCGTATCTCAAACCCTAGCCCTCAACATAACCCTAACCCTAGGACCAATCCTAACCCGAACCGTCTCTCTAACCCTAGCCCTCAACCTAACCCGAACGGTAGGTCCAATCCTACCCCGAACCGTCTCTCTAACCCTAGCCCTCAACATAAACCTAACCCTAGGTGCAATCATAACCCTATACGTCTATATAACCCTAGCCCTCAACATAACCCAAACCCTAGGTCCAATCCTAACCTGAAGCGACTCTTTAACCGTAGCCCTCAACATAAACTTAACCCTAGTTCCAATCCTAACCCTAATCGTCTACCTAACCCTAGCCCTCAACATAACCATAACCCTAGGTCCAGTCCTAACCCTAATCGTGTATCTAACCCTAGCCCTCAACATAACAGTAACCGTAGGTCCAATTCTAACCCTAATCGACTGTCTAACCCTAGCCCTCAACATAACCCTAACCCTAGGTCCACTCCTAACCCTAATCGTGTATTTAACCCTAGCCCTCAACATAACCCTAAACCTAGGTCCAATCCTAACCCTAATCGACTCTCTAACCGTAGCCCTCAACATAACCCTAACCCTAGCTCCAATCCTAACCCTAATGGTCTACCTAACCCTAGCCCTCAACATACCTTAACCCTCGCTCCAATCCTAACCCTAATAGTCTCTCTAACCGTAGCCCTGAACACAACCCTAACCCTAGGTCCAATCCTAACCCTAATAGTCTCTCTAAACCTAGCCATCAATATAACTCTAAACGAGGTTCATTTCTAACCCGAACCTTCTCTCTAACCCTAGCCCTCATCATAACCCTAACCCTAGCCCAAATCCTAACCCTAATCGTCTCTCTAACCCTAGCCCTCAACATAACACTAACCCTAGGTCCAATCCTAACCCGAACCGTCTTTCTAACCCTAGCCCTCAACCTAACACAAACCCTAGGTCCAATTATAACCCGAACCATCTCTCTACCCCTAGCCCTCAACCTAATACTAACCCTAGGCCCAATCCTAACCTGAACAGTCTCTCTAACTCTAGCACTCCTCATAACCCTAACCCTAGGTCCAATCCTAACCCTAATCGTCTACCTAACCATAGCCCTCAACATAACCCTAACCATAGCTCCAATCCTAACCCTAATCGTCTGTCTAACCATAGCCCTCAACATAACGCCAACCCTAGCTCCAATCCTATCCCTAATCGTCTATCTAACCCTAGCCCTCACCATAACCCTAACCCTAGGACCAATCCTAGACCTAATCGTCTACCTAACCCTAGCCCTCAACATAACCCTAACCCTAGCTCCAATCGTAACCCTAATCGTCCACCTAAACCTAGCCCTCAACATAACCCTAACCGTAGCTCAAATCCTAACCATAATCGTCTCTAATCCTAGCCGTCAACATAACCAAAACCCTAGGTCCAGTCCTAACCCTAATCGTGTATCGAACCCTAGCCCTAAACATAACCCAAACCCTAGGTACAATAATAACCCGTATCGTCTCTCTAACCCTAGACCTCAATATAACCCTAACCCTAGGTCCAATCCTATCCCAAATAGTCTACCTAACCCTACCCCTCAAAATAACCCTAACCCTAGGAACAATCCTAACCCTAATCAACGCTCTAACCATAGCCGACAACATAACCCTAACCCTAGCTCCAATCCAAACCCTAATAGTCTCTCTAACACTAGCCCTCAACACAATCCTAACCCTAGCTCCAATCCTACCCCGAACCGTCTCTCTGAACCTAGCCCTCAACATAACACTAACCCTAGGTCCAATCCTAACCCGCAACTTCTCTCTAACCCTAGCCCTCAACATAACCATAACCCTAAGTCCAATCCTAACCCTAATCGTCCACCTAACCCTAGCCCACATTATAACCCTAACCCTAGGTCAAATCCTAAATCGATCCGTCTCTGTAAACCTAGCCCTCAACATAAACCTAAGCATAGGTGCAATCCTAACCCTAATCGTCTACCTAACCCTAGTCCTCAACATAAGCATAACCGTAGGTCTAATCCTAACGCAAACCGTCTCACTAAACCTAGTCCTCAACAAAACCCTAACCCTAGATCCACACCTAACCCTAATCGTCTACCTAACCCTAGCCCTCAACATAACCCTACCCTAAGTCCAATAATAACCCTAATCGTCTACCTAACCCTACCCCTCAACATAACACTAACCCTAGTTCCAATCCTAACACTAATCGTCTATCTAACCCTAGCCCTCAACCTAAACCTAACCCTAGGTCCAATCCTAACCCGAACCGTCTCTCTAACCCTAGCCCTCAACATAACCCTAACCCTAGGTCCAATCCTAACCCGAACCGTCTCTCTAACCCTAGCCCTCAACATAACCCTATCCCTAGGTCCAGTCCTAACACGAACCATCTCTCTAACCCTAGCACTCAACATAACCCTAACCCTAGGACCAGTACTAACCCGATTCGTCTCTCTAACCCTAACCCTCAACATTACCCTAACCCTAGGTCCAATTCTAACACGAACCCTCTCTATAATCCTAGCCCTCAACATAACCCTAACCCTAGGTCCAATTCTAACCCTAATAGTCTCTCTAACCCTAGCCCTAAACATAACCATAACCCTAAGTCTTATCCTAACCCTAATGGTCTACCTAACCCTAGCCCTCAATATAACCCTCACCCTAGGTCCAATCCTAACCCGAACCGTCTCTCTAAACCTAGCCCTCAACATAACCCTAACCCTAGGTTCAATCCTAAACCGAATCGACTCTCTAACCCTAGCCCTTAACATAATCCTAACCCTAGATCCAATAGTAACCCTAATTGTCTACATAACCCTGGCCCTCAACATAACCCTAACCCTAGGTCCAATCCTAACCATAATCGAATATCTAACCCTAGCCATAAACATAACCCTAACCCTAGCTTCAATCCTAACCCTAATCGTCTCTCTAACCCTAGCCCTCAACATAACCCAAACCCTACGTCTAATCCGAACCCTAATCGTCTATCTAACCTTAGCTCTAAACATAATCCTAACCCTAGGTCCAATAATAACCCTAATCGTCTCTCTAACCCGAGCCCGCAACATAACCCTAACCCTAGGTCCAATCCTAACCCGAACCGTATCTCTAACCCTAGCCCTCAACGTAACCCTAACCCTAGGTCTAATCCTAACCCGAACCGTCTCTCTAACCCTAGCCCTCAACATAACCCAAACCCTAGGTCCAATCCTAACCTGAAGCGACTCTCTAACCCTAGCCCTCAACATAACCCTAACCCTATGTACAATCCAAACACTAATCGTCTATCTAACCCTAGCCCTAAACATAACCTTAACCCTAGGTCCAATAATAACCCTAATCGTCTCTCTGACCCTAGCCCTCAACATAACCCTAACCCTAGCTCCAATCCTAACCCGAACTGTCTCTCTAACCCTAGCCCTCAACACAACCCTAACCCTAGGTCCAATCCTAACCCTAATCGTCAACCTAACCCTAGCCCTAAACATAACCCTAACCCTAGCTCCAATCCTAACCGTAATCGTCTCTCTAATCCTAGCCCTCAATATAACCTTAACCCTAGGAACAATCCAAACCCAATCTGTCTCTCTAACCCTCGCTCTCAACATAACCCTAACCCTCGGTCCAATCCTAACCAGAACCGTCTCTCTAATCCTAATCCTCAACATGACACTAACCCTAGGTCCAATCCTAACCCGAACATTCTCTCTAACCCTAGCCATCAACATAACCCTAAACCTAGGTCCAATCGTAACCCTAATCGTCTACCTAAACCTAGTCGTCAACATAACCCTAATCCTAGCTCCAATCTTAACCCTAATCATCTCTCTAACCCTAGCCGTCAACATAACCCTAACCCTAGGTACAATTCGAACAATAATCATCTGTCTAACACTAGCCCTCACCATAACCCTAACCCTAGGACCAATCCTAACCCTAATCGTCTACCTAACCCTAGCCCTCAACATAACCCTAACCCTAGGTCCAGTCCTAACCCTAATCTTGTATCTAACCCTAGCCCTCAACATAACCCTAACCCTAGCTCCAATCCTATCCGTAATCGTCAGCAGAACCCTAGACCGCAAAATAACACTAAACCTAGCTCCAATCCTAACCCTAATCGTCTCTCTAACCCTAACCCTCAACATAACCTTAACCCTTGGCCCAATCCTAACCCTAATCGTCTCTCTAACCCTAGCCCTCAACATAACGCTAACCCTAGCTTGAATCCTAACCCTAATCGTCTCTCTAACCCTAGCCCTCAACATAACCCTAACCCTAGCTCCAATCCTAACCCTAGTCGTCTACCTAACGTTAGCCCTCAACACAACCCTAACCCTAGGTGCAATCCTAACCCTATTCGTCTCTCTAAACCTAGCCCTCAACATAACCCTAACCCTCCGTCCAATCCTAACCCTAACGTTCTCTCTAACCCTAGCCCTAAACATAACCATAACCCAGGTCCATTCATAAACCCTAATTGTCTACCTAGCCCTTGCCCTCAACATAACCTTAACCGTAGCTCCAATCCTAACCCTAACCATCTCTCTAACCCTAGCCCTCAATATAACCCTAACCCTAGGTCCAATCCTAACCCGAACTGTCTCTCTAACCCTAGCCCTCAACCTAACCCTAACCCTAGGTCCAATCCTAACCCTAATCGTCTCTCTAACCCTAGCCCTCAACATAACCCTAACCCTAGGTCCAATCCTAACCCTAATCGTCTCTCTAACCCTAGCCCTCAACATAACACTAACCCTAGCTTCAATCCTAACACTAATCGTCTCTCTAACCCTAGCCCTCAACATAACCCTAACCCTAGCTTCAATCCTAACCCTAATCGTCTCTCTAACCCTAGCCCTCAACATAACCCTAACCCTAGCTCCAATCCTAACCCGAACCTTCTCTCTAACCTTCGCCCTAAACATAACCATAACCCTAGGTTCTTTCATAAACCCTAATAGTATACCTAGCACTAGCCCTAAATATAACCCTAACCCTAGCTCCAATTCTAACCCTAACCGTCTCTCTAAACCTAGCCCTCAACATAACCCTAACCCTAGGTCCAATCCTAACATGAACTGTCTCTCTAACCCTAGCACTCAACATAATCCTATCCCTAGGTCCAGTCCTAAACCTAATCGTGTATCTAACACTAGCCCTAAACATAACCCTAACCCTACCACCAAACCTAACCCTAATCGTCCAACTAACCCTAGCCCTCAACATAACCTTAACCCAGCTCCAATCCTAACCCTAATAGTCTCTCTACCCTAGCCCTCAACGCAACCCTAACCCTAGGTCCAATCCTAACCCTAATCGTGTATCTAACCCTAGCCCTAAACATAACCCTAACCCTATGTCCAATTCTAACCATAATCGTCTATCTAACCCTAGCCCTCAACTTAAACCGGAACCTAGCTCCAATCCTATCCCTAATCGTCAACCGAACCCTAGCCCTCAAAGTAACCCTAACCCTAGCTCCAATCTTAACCCTAATCGTCTCTCTAACCCTAACCCTCAACATAACCTCAACCCTAGGTCCAATCCTAACCCTAATCCTCTCTCTAACCCTAGCCCTCAACATAACCCTAACCCTAGCTTCAATCCTAACCCTAATTGTCTCTCTAACCCTAGCCCTCAACATAACCCTAACCCTAGCTCCAATCCTAACCCTAGTCGTCTACCTAACGTTAGCCCTCAACACAACCCTAACCCTAGGTGCAATACTAACCCTATTCGTCTCTCTAAACCTAGCCCTCAACATAACCCTAACCCTCCGTCCAATCCTAACCCTAACGTTCTCTCTAACCCTAGCCCTAAACATAACCATAACCCTAGGTCCATTCATAAACCCTAATTGTCTAGCTAGCCCTTGCCCTCAACATAACCCTAACCGTATCTCCAATCCTAACCCTAACCATCTCTCTAACCCTAGCCCTCAATATAACCCTAACCCTAGGTCCAATCCTAACCCGAACTGTCTCTCTAACCCTAGCCCTCAACCTAACCCTAACCCTAGGTCCAATCCTAACCCTAATCGTCTCTCTAACCCTAGTCCTCAACATAACCCTAACCCTAGGTCCAATCCTAACCCTAATCGTCTCTCTAACCCTAGCCCTCAACATAACCCTAACCCTAGGTCAAATCCTAACCCGAACCGTCTCTCTAACCCTAGCCCTCAACATATCCCTAACCGGAGGTCAAATCGTAACACGAACCGTCTCTCGAACCCTAACCCTCAACATAACCCTAACACTAGGTCCAATTCTAACCCGAACCGTCTCTCTAACCCTAGCCCACAACATAGCCCTAACCCTAGGTCCAATCCTAACCCTCATCCTGTATCTAACCCTAGCCCTAAACATGACCCTAACCCTATGTTCAATTCTAACCATAATCATCTATCTAACCCTAGCCCTCAACTTAACCCTAAACCTAGCTAAAATCCTATCCCTAATTGTCAACCGAACCCTAGCCCTCAAAATAACCCTAACCCTAGCTCCAATCTTAACCCTAATCGTCTCTCTAACCCTAACCCTCAACATAACCTCAACCCTAGGTCCAATCCTAACCCTAATCGTCTCTCTAACCCTAGCCCTCAACATAATCCTATCCCTAGGTCCAGTCCTAACCCTAATCGTGTATCTAAAACTAGCCCTAAACATAACCCTAACCCTAGCTCCAATCCTAACCCTAATCGTCCACCTAACACTAGCCCTCAACATAACCTTAACCCAGCTCCAATCCTAACCCTAATATTCTCTCTACCCTAGCCCTCAACACAACCCTAACCCTAGGTCCAATCCTAACCCTAATCGTCTACCTAAACCTAGCCCTAAACATAACCCTAACCTTAGGTCCAATCCTAACCCTAATTGTCTATCTAACCCTAGCCCTCAACATAACCCCAACCCTAGCTCCAATCCTAACCCTAATCGTCTACCTACCCTAGCCCTCAACATTACCCTAACCCTAGCTTAAATCCTAACCGTAATCGTCTCTCTAACCCTAGCCCTCAACATAACCCTAACCCTAGGTCCAATCCTAACCCGAACCTTCTCTCTAACCCTAGCCCTCAACCTAACCATAACCCTAGGTCCAATCCAAACCCTCATCCTCTATCTAACCCTAGCCCTAAACATAACCCTAACCCTAGGTCAAATCCTAACCCGAACCGTCTCTCTAACCCTAGCCCTCAACATATCCCTAACCCTAGGTCAAATCCTAACCCGAACCGTCTCTCTACCCTAGCCCTCAACATATCGCTAACCCTAGGTCAAATCCTAACCCGAACCGTCTCTCTAACCCTAGCCCTCAACATAACACTAACACTTGCTCCAATCCTATCCCTAATCGTCAACCGAATAATAGCCCTCAAAATAATCCTAAACCTAGCTCCAATCCTAACCCTAATCGTCTCTCTAACCCTAACCCTCAACATAACCGTAACCCTAGGTCCAATCCTAACACTAATCGTCTCTCTAACCCTAGCCCTCAACATAACCCTAACCCTAGCTTCAATCCTACCCTAATCGTCTCTCTAACCCTAGCCCTCAACATAACCCTAACCCTAGCTCCAGTCCTAACCCGAACCTTCTCTCTAATCTTAGCCCTAAACATAACCATAACCCTAGGTCCTTTCCTAAACCCTAATAGTATACCTAGCCCTAGCCCTCAACATAACCCTAACCCTAGCTCCAATCCTAACCCTAACCGTCTCTCTAACCCTAGCCCTCAACATAACCCTAACCCTAGCTCCAATCCTAACCCGTACTGTCTCTCTAACCCTAGCCCTCAACCTAACCCTAACCCTAGGTCCAATCCTAACCCGAACCGTCTCTCTAACGCTACCCCTCAACATAATCCTATCCCTAGGTCCTATCCTAACCCTAATCGTGTATCTAACCCTAGCCCTCAACATAACCTTAACCCTAGCTCCAATCCTAACCCTAATAGTCTGTCTTCCCTAGCCCTCAACACAACCCTAACCCTAGGTCCAATCCTAACCCTAATCGTCTACCTAAACCTAGCCCTAAACATAACCCTAACCTTAGGTCCAATCCTAACCCTAATTGTCTATCTAACCTTAGCCCTCAACATAACCCTAACCCTAGCTCCAATCCTAACCCTAATCGTCTACCTAACCCTAGCCCTCAACATAACCCTAACCCTAGCTCCAATCCTAACCCAAACCATCTCTCTAACCCTAGCCCTCAACCTAACCATAACCCTAGGTCCAGTCCTAAACTTCATCGTCTATCTAACCCTAGCCCTAAACATAACCCTAACCCTAGGTCAAATCCTAACCCGAACCGTCTCTCTAACACTAGCCCTCAACATATCCCTAACCCGAGGTCAAATCCTAACCCGAACCGTCTCTCTAACCCTAGCCCTCAACATAACCCTAACCCTAGGTCCAATTCTAACCCGAACCGTCTCTCTAACCCTAGCCCACAACATAACCCTAACCCTAGGTCCAATCCTAACCCTAATCGTGTATCTAACCCTAGCCCTAAACATAACCCTAACCCTATGTCCAATTCTAACCATAATCGTCTATCTAACCCTAGCCCTTAACTTAACCCTAAACCTAGCTCCAATGCTATCCCTAAACGTCAACCGAACCCTAGCCCTCAAAATAACCATAACCCTAACTCCAATCCTAACCCTAATCATCTCTCTAACCCTAACCCTCAACATAACCTCAACCCTAGGCCAATCCTAACCCTAATCGTCTCTCTAACCCTAGCCCTCAACATAACCCTAACCCTAGCTTCAATCCTAACGCTAATTGTCTCTCTAACCCTAGCCCTCAACATAACCCTAACCCTAGCTCCAATCTTAACCCTAGTCGTCTACCTAACCTTAGCCCTCAACACAACCATAACCCAAGGTGCAATCCTAACCCTAACCTTCTCTCTAACTGTAGCCCTAAACATAACCATAACCGTAGGTCCATTCAGAAACCATAATGTCTACCTAGCCCTTGCCCTCAACATAACCCTAACCCTAGCTCCAATCCTAACCCTAACCGTCTCTCTAACCCTAGTCCTCAATATAACCCTAACCCTAGGTCCAATCCTAACCCTAATCGTCTCTCTAACCCTAGCCCTCAACATAACCGTAACCCTAGCTCCAATCCTAACCCTAATCGTCGCTCTAAACCTAGCCCTCAACATAACCCTAACCCTAGCTTCAATCCTAACCCTAATCGTCTCTCTAACCCTAGCCCTCAACATAACCCTAACCCTAGCTCCAATCCTAACCCGAACGTTCTCTCTAACCGTAGTCCTAAACATAACCATAACCCTAGGTCCTTTCATAAACCCTAAGAGTATACCTAGCCTTAGCCATAAACATAACCCTAACCCTAGCTCCAATCCTAACCCTAACCGTCTCTCTAACCCTAGCCCTCAACATAACCCTAACCCTAGGTCCAATCTTAACCCTAATCTTCTATCTAACCCTAGCCCTGGACATAACTCTAACACTAGCTCCAATCCTATCCCTAATCGACAACCGAACCCTAATCGTCTCTCTAATCCTAGCCCTCAATATAACCTTAACCCTAGGACCAATCCAAACCCTACGTGTGTTTTCACTGCTGGAATACGTTTTGGGATGCATTGTTTCAAGCTCTTGCAAGCCTCATGTTGTTTCTTAGACACTGTGGAAAAACAAGGAGTATGTTTCCCAAATCACTTGTAATCCAGAGAAACGCACACTGCATCACTCTTGCTCACACACGCTCTTTTCTCCTAATGTGTTGAGAACATACAAGAAACCAGAAAGAAAGTGCATTTTGCAGTGAAATTCAGACTGGTATGTTGAAAAGGACGTTTCTATTGGTTGCAGAGTGCAAAAGCACGATTGACTTCATGTTCTCGAGGACACGCTTACATTTCCAAGTGACCTGAAGAAGGACATTCACAAAAAGATGTGTTTGCGGGTCTGTGGTTAAAGGAGCTCTAAGTTGTGTATTCAGTGCTGGAGAGTGACACACTCTACGAAGGTTACACAGCATTTTGAGAGCAGCTACATCCTTCAAACTGAAACTGCTACAATGTGTGTAGCATGCAGGAAGAAGGCTTGTCATTTCAAAGAAAGAAGACGAAACCAAAATCTAGGTAGTAAAAGGAGCACACCAGTATGGGAGATGTGCATGTGGACAGTTTCAAGCAGGAGTTCTTTGTCGACACTTGGGAACAGCGCTGTGAAAAAATTTCGTAGGAAGCGGGATTTGGCCAAAGTTGAAAGACCTTCCAACCAGCCCTAAAGACAGTCAAACAATGAATGTTGCAATAAGCTCCTGCAGGAAAGGTGCTTCTATGACACAACCCCCGAGCAGGTAGCTACATTATGCACAGTACAAAATGCAAATGAATTCCAGGCTGAAAACTCTCCACAGAAGAATGAAATGCATGTGTTTCTCTCTGAAAGAACACTCAGCCACTATGCTTTTGCTTTCTCCTTCAAAGTCTTTGTACAAACGTGTGTTTTCACTATTGGAATACGTTGTGGGATGCATTGTTTCAATCTCTTGCAAGCCTCACGTTTTTTCATACACAATGTGGAAGAATGAGTATGTTTCCCAAATCACTTGAAACCCAGGAAAACGCACAGTGCATCACTCTTGCTCACACACGCTCTTTCTCCTAATGTGTTGATAACATTCAAGAAACCGAAAAGAAGGGCATTTTGCAGTGAAATTCAGACGGGTATGTTCAAAAGAACATTTCTATTGGTTGCAGTGCGCAAAAGCACGATTGACTTCATGTTCTCCATGACACCCTTACATTTCCAAGTGACCTGAAGTAGGAGTTTCACAAAGAGATGTGTTTGCGTGTGTGTGGTGAAAGTAGCTCTAAGTTGTGTATTCAGTGCTGGAGAGTGACACACTCTACGTAGGTTACAAAGCATTTTGAGAGCAGCAACATGCTTCAAACTGAAACTGCTACAGGTGTGTGTAGCATGCGGAAAGACGCCTTGTGATTTCAAAGAAGGAAGAGCAAACCAAAATCCAGGTAGTGAAACGAGCACACCAGTATGGGAGATGTGCATGTGGACAGTTTCAAGCAGCAGCTCTTTGTGGACACTTGGGAACAGGGCTGTGAAAAAATTTCGTAGGAAGCGGGATTTGGCCAAAGTTGAAAGACCTTCCAACCAGCCCTAAAGAACTTAGCCAAACAATGAATGTTGCAATAAGCTCCTGCAGGAAAGGTGCTTCTATGGCACAACCCCCGAGCAGGTAGCTACATTATGCACAGTAAAAACTGCAAATGAATTCCAGGCTGAAAACTCTCCACAGAAGAATGAAATGCATGTGTTTCTCTCTGAAAGAACACTCAGCCACTAGGCTTTTGCTTGCTCCTTCAAAGTCTCTGTAGAAACGTGTGTTTTCACTGTTGGAATACGTTGTGGGATGCATTGTTTCAATCTCTTGCAAGCCTCATGTTGTTTCTTAGACACTGTGGAAAAACAAGGAGTATGTTTCCCAAATCACTTGTAATCCAGAGAAACGCACACTGCATCACTCTTGCCAAAACACGCTCTTTCTCCTAATGTGTTGAGAACATTCAAGAAACCAGAAAAGAAGTGCATTTTGCAGTAAAATTCAGACGGGTATATTCAAAAGGACATTTCTATTGGTAGCAGTGTGCAAAAGAACGATTGACTTCATGTTCTCGATGACACCCTTACTTTTCCAAGTGACCTGAAGTAGGACTTTCACAAAAAGATGTCTTTGCGTGTCTGTGGTAAAAGTAGCTCTTAGTTGAGTATTAAGTGCTGGAGAGTGACACACTCTACGTAGGTTACACAGCATTTTGAGAGCAGCAACATGTTTCAAACTGAAACTGCTACAAGGTGTGTGTAGCATGCAGGAAGAAGGCTTGTCATTTCAAAGAAGGAAGAGGAAACCAAAATCCAGGTAGTGAACGAGCACACCAGTATGGGAGATGTGCATGTGGACAGTTTCAAGCAGCAGCTCTTTGTGGACACTTGGAGACAGCGCTGTGAAAAAATTTCGTACGAAGCAGGATTTGGCCAAAGTTGAAAGACCTTCCAAAACCAGCCCTAAAGACCTTAGCCAAACAATGAATGTTGCAATAAGCTCCTGCAGGAAAGGTGCTTCCATGACAAACCCCGGAGCAGGTAGCTACGTTCTGCACAGTACAAAATGAAAATGAATTCCAGGCTGAAAACTCTCCACAGAAGAATGAAATGCGTGTGTTTCCCTCTGAAAGAACACTCAGCCACTACGCTTTTGCTTGTTCCTTCAAAGTCTTTGCAGAAACGTGTGTTTTCCTTGCTGGACTATGTTGTGGGATCCATCGTTTCAATATCTTGCAAGCCTCATGTTGTTTCTTAGACAATGTGGAAAAACAGAGTATGTTTCCCAAATCTCTTGTAATCCAGAAAAAGGCACACTGCATCACTCTTGCTGAAACACGCTCTTTCTCCTAATGTTTTGATAACATTCAAGAAACCAGAAAACAAGTGCATTTTGCAGTGAAATTCAAACGGGTATGTTCAAAAGGACATTTCTATTGGTTGCAGAGAGCAAAAGCACGATTGCCTTCATGTTCTCCATGACACCCTTATATTTCCATTTGACCTGCAGTAGGACTTCCCCAAAAAGATGTGTTTGCCTGTCTGTGGTGAAAGGAGCTCTCCGTTGTGTATACAGTGCTGGAGAGTGACACACTCTACAGAGGTTACACTGCGTTTTGAGAGCAGCAACATGCTTCAAACTGAAACTGTTACAGGTGTGTGTAGCATGCAGAAAGAAGACTTGTCATTTCAAAGAAAGAAGAGTAAACCAAAATCCAGATAGTGTAACGAGCACACCAGTATGGGAGATGTGCATGTGGACAGTTTCAAGCAGCAGCTCTTTGTGGACACTTGGGAACAGTGCTGTGAAATAATTTCGTAGGAAGCGGGATTTGGCCAAAGTTGAAAGACCTTCCAAAACCAGCCCAAAAGAACTTAGCCAATCAATGAATGTTGCAATAAGCTCCTGCAGGAAAGGTGCTTCTATGACACAACCCCCGAGCAGGTAGCTATATTCTGCACAGTACAAAATGCAAATGAATTCCAGGGTGAAAACTCTCCACAGAAGAATGAAATGCACGTGTTTCTCTCTGAACGAACACTCAGCCACTAGGCTTTTGCTTGCTCCTTCAAAGTCTTTGCAGAAACGTGTGTTTTCACTGCTGGAATACGTTTTGGGATGCATCGTTTCAATATCTTGCAAGCCTCATGTTGTTTCTTAGACACTGTGGAAAAACAAGGAGTATGTTTCCCAAATCACTTGTAATCCAGAGACACGCACACTGCATCACTTTTGCTCAAACACGCTCTTTCTTCTAATGTATTGAGAACATTCAAGAAACCAGAAAAGAAGTGCATTTTGCAGTGAAATTCAGACGGGTATGTTCAAAAGGACATTTCTATTGGTTGCAGAGTGCAAAAGCAAGATTGACTTCATGTTGTCGAGGACACCCTTACATTTCCAAGTGACCTGAAGTAGGACTTTCACAAAAAGATGTCTTTGCGTGTCTGTGGTGAAATAGCTCTAAGTTGTGTATTCAGTGCTGGAGAGTGACACACTCTACACAGGTTAAACAGCATTCTTAGAGCACCAATGCTTATAATATAAACTGCTACAAGATGTGTGTAGCGTGTTGAATGAAGGCTTGTCATTTCAAAGAAAGAAGAGGAAACCAAATTCCAGGGAGTGAAAGGAGCATGCCAGTATGGGAGTTGTGCCTCTGGGCACTTTCAAGCAGCAGCTCTTTGTGGACACTTGGAAACAGCGCTGTGAAAAAATTTCGTACGAAGCGGGATTTTGCCAAAGTTGAAAGACCTTCCAAAAACATCCCTAAAGACCTTAGCCAAACAATGAATGTTGCAATAAGCTCCTGCAGGAAAGGTGCTTCTATGACACAACCCCCGAGCAGGTACCTACATTCTGCACAGTACAAAATGCAAATGAACTCCAAGCTGAAAACTCTCCACAGAAGAATGAAATGCATGTGTTTCTCCGTGAAAGAACACTCAGCCACTAGGCTTTTGCTTGCTCCTTCAAAGTCTTTGCAGAAACGTGTGTTTTCACTGCTGGAATACGTTTTGGGATGCATCGTTTCAATCTCTTCCAAGCCTCATGTTGTTTGTTAGACAATGTGGAAAAACAAGGAGTATGTTTCCCAAATCACTTGTAATCCAGAGAAACGCACACTGCATCACTCTTTCTCACACACGCTCTTTCTCCTAATGTGTTGAGAACATACAAGAAACCAGAAAAGAAGTGCATTTTGCAGTGAAATTCAGACGGGTATGTTCAAAAGGACATTTCTATTGGTTGCAGAGAGCAAAAGCACGATTGACTTCCTGTTCTCGATGACACGCTTACATTTCCAAGTGACCTGAAGTAGGACTTTCACAAAAAGATGTCTTTGCGTGTCTGTGGTGAAAGTAGCTCCAAGTTGTGTATTCAGTGCCGGAGAGTGACACACTCTACACAGGTTAAACAGCATTCTTAGAGCACCAAGATGCTTATAATATAAACTGCTACAAGATGTGTGTAGCGTGCTGAATGAAGGCTTGTCATTTCAAAGAAAGAAGAGGACACCAAATTCCAGGGAGTGAAAGGAGCACACCAGTATGGGAGATGTGCATGTGGACAGTTTCAAGCAGCAGCTCTTTGTGGACACTTGGGAAAAGCGCTGTGAAAAAATTTCGTACGAAGCGGGATTTGGCCAAAGTTGAAAGACCTTCCAAAACCAGCCCTAAAGACCTTAGCCAAACAATGAATGTTGCAATAAGCTCCTGCAGGAAAGGTGCTTCTATGACACAACCCCCAAGCAGGTAGCTACCTTCTGCACAGTACAAAATGCAAATGAATTCCTGGCTGGAAACTCACTCCAGAAGGAAGAAATGCGTGTGTTTCTCTCTGAAAGAACACTCAGCCACTATTCTTTTGCTTGCTCCTTCAAGGTCTTTGTAGAAACGTGTGTTTTCACTGCTGGAATACGTTGTGGGATGCATTGTTTTAATCTCTTGCAGGCCTCATGTTCTTTCTTACACAATGTGGAAAAACGCGGATTATGTTTCCCAAATCACTTGATCCAGGAAAACGCACCCTGCATCACTCTTCCTCAAACACGCTCTTTCACCTAATGCGTTGAGAACATTCAAGAAACCAGAACAGAAGGGCCTTTTGCAGTGAATTTCAGACTGGTGTGTACAAAAGGCCATTTATTTAGGTTGCAGAGTGCAAAAGCATGATTGACTTCATGTTCTCAATGAAACCCTTACATTTCCAAGTGACCTGAAGTAGGACTTTCACAAAAACATGTGTTTGCGTGTCTGTGGTGAAAGGAGCTCTAAGTTGTGTATTGAGTGCTGGAGTGTGACACACTCTACACAGGTTAAACAGCGTTCTTAGAGCACCAACATGCTTAAAATAGAAACTTCTACAAGATGTGTGTAGCATGCAGAAAGAAGGCTTGTCATTTCAAAGAAAGAAGAGGAAAACAAAATCCAGGTACTGAAACGAGGACAACAGTATGGGAGATGTGCATGTGGATAGTTTCAAGCAGCAGCTCCTTCTGGACTCTTGGAAACAGCAATGTAAAAACATTTCGTTCGAAGCGGGATTTGGCCAAAGATGAAAGACCTTCCAACAACAACCCTAAAGAACTTAGCCAAACAATGAATGTTGGAATAAGCTCCTGTAGGAAAGGTGCTTCTATGACACAACACCCGAGTAGGTAGCTACATTCTGCACAGTACAAAATGCATATGAATTCCAGGTTGAAAATTCACTCCAGAAGGAAGAAATGCGTGTGTTTCTCTCTGAAAGAACACTCAGCCACTATTCTTTTGCTTGCTCCTTCAAAGTCTTTGTAGAAACGTGTGTTTTCACTGCTGGAATACGTTGTGGGATGCATTGTTTCAATCTCTTGCAAGTCTCATGTTCTTTCTTAGACGATGTGGAAAAACAAGGAGTATGTTTCGCAAATCACTTGCAATCCAGAAAAACACACACTGCATCACTGTTGCCCAAACACGCTCTTTCTCCTAATGCGTTGAGAACATTCAAAAAGCAGAAAAGAAGGGCCATAACCCTTGGTCCAATCCTAAACGGAACCGTCCCCCTAACCCTAGCCCTCAACATAACCCTAACTCTAGGTCCAATCGTAACCCTAATCGTGTATCTAACTGTAGCCGTCAACATAACCCTAACCCTAGGTCCAGTCCTAACCCTAATCATCTCTCTAACCCTAAACCAAAACATAACCCTAACCCTAGGTACATTCCTAACACTAATCGTCTATCTAACCCTAGCCGTAAACATAACCCTAACCCTGGATCGAATCCTAACCCGAACCGTCTCTCTAACCCTAACCCTCAACATAACCCTAACCCTAGCTCCAATCCTAACCTGAACCATCTGTCTAACCCTAGCCCTCAACATAAACTTAACCCTACATCCAATCCTAACCTTAATCGTCTACCTAACCCTAGCCCTCAACATAACACTAACCCTAGCTCCAATCCTAACCTTAATCGTCTACCTACACCTAGCCCTCAACATAACCCTAAACCTAGCTTCAATCTTAACCCTAATTGTCTCTGTAACCTAGCCATCAACATTACCCTAACCTTAGGTCCAATCCTAACCCTAATCGTCTATTTAACCCTAGCCCTAAACATAAACCTAACCATAGGTCAATTCCTAACCCGAGTCGTCTCTCTAAACCTAGCCCTCATCGTAACCCTAACCCTAGGTCCAATCCTAACCCTAATCGTCTAGCTAACCCTAGCCCTCAACATAACCTTAACCCTAGGTCCAATATTAACCCTAATCGTCTACCTAACCCTAGCCCTCAACATAACCCTAACCCTAGGTCCAATATTAATCCGTATCGTCTCTCTAACACTAGCCCTGAAAATAACCCAAACCCTAGGTCCAATCCTATCCCAAATAGTCTACCTAAACCTACCCCTCAACATAACCCTAACCCTAGGTCCAATCCAAACCCTAATAGTCTCTCTAACACTAGCCCTCAACACAACCCTAAACGTAGGCCCAGTCCTAACCCGAACAGTGTCTCTGAACCTAGCCCTCAACATAACCCTAACCCTAGGTCCAATCCTAACCCGAACCTTCTCTCTAAACCTAGCCCTCAACATAACCATAACCCTAAGGCCAATCCTAACCCTAATCGTCCACCTAACCCTAGCCCTCAATATAACCCTAACCCTAGATCCAATCGTAAATCGATCAGTCTCTCTAAACCTAGCCCTCAATATAACCCAAACACTATATCCAATCCTAACCCGAACCCTCTCTCTAAACCTAGCCCTCAAAATATCTCTAACCCTAGGTACAATCCTAACCCGAATCATCTCTCTAAACCTAGCCCTTAACATAACCCTAACCCTAGATCCAATACTAACCCTAATTGTCTACTTAACCCTAGCCCTCAACGTAACCCTAACCCTAGGTCCAAAACAAACCTTCATAGACTCTTTAACCGTAGCCCTCATCATAACCCTAGGTCCAATCCGAACCCTAATCGTTACCTAACCCTAGCGCTCAAAATAACCCTAACCCTAGTCCAATCCTAACCCTAATCGTATCTCAAACCCTAGCCCTCAACATAACCCTAACCCTAGGACCAATCCTAACCCGAACCGTCTCTCTAACCCTAGCCCTCAACCTAACCCGAACGGTAGGTCCAATCCTACCCCGAACCGTCTCTCTAACCCTAGCCCTCAACATAAACCTAACCCTAGGTGCAATCATAACCCTATACGTCTATATAACCCTAGCCCTCAACATAACCCAAACCCTAGGTCCAATCCTAACCTGAAGCGACTCTTTAACCGTAGCCCTCAACATAAACTTAACCCTAGTTCCAATCCTAACCCTAATCGTCTACCTAACCCTAGCCCTCAACATAACCATAACCCTAGGTCCAGTCCTAACCCTAATCGTGTATCTAACCCTAGCCCTCAACATAACAGTAACCGTAGGTCCAATTCTAACCCTAATCGACTGTCTAACCCTAGCCCTCAACATAACCCTAACCCTAGGTCCAGTCCTAACCCTAATCGTGTATTTAACCCTAGCCCTCAACATAACCCTAAACCTAGGTCCAATCCTAACCCTAATCGACTCTCTAACCGTAGCCCTCAACATAACCCTAACCCTAGCTCCAATCCTAACCCTAATGGTCTACCTAACCCTAGCCCTCAACATACCTTAACCCTCGCTCCAATCCTAACCCTAATAGTCTCTCTAACCGTAGCCCTGAACACAACCCTAACCCTAGGTCCAATCCTAACCCTAATAGTCTCTCTAAACCTAGCCATCAATATAACTCTAAACGAGGTTCATTTCTAACCCGAACCTTCTCTCTAACCCTAGCCCTCATCATAACCCTAACCCTAGCCCAAATCCTAACCCTAATCGTCTCTCTAACCCTAGCCCTCAACATAACACTAACCCTAGGTCCAATCCTAACCCGAACCGTCTTTCTAACCCTAGCCCTCAACCTAACACAAACCCTAGGTCCAATTATAACCCGAACCATCTCTCTACCCCTAGCCCTCAACCTAATACTAACCCTAGGCCCAATCCTAACCTGAACAGTCTCTCTAACTCTAGCACTCCTCATAACCCTAACCCTAGGTCCAATCCTTACCCTAATCGTCTACCTAACCATAGCCCTCAACATAACCCTAACCATAGCTCCAATCCTAACCCTAATCGTCTGTCTAACCATAGCCCTCAACATAACGCCAACCCTAGCTCCAATCCTAACCCTAATCGTCTATCTAACCCTAGCCCTCACCATAACCCTAACCCTAGGACCAATCCTAGACCTAATCGTCTACCTAACCCTAGCCCTCAACATAACCCTAACCCTAGCTCCAATCGTAACCCTAATCGTCCACCTAAACCTAGCCCTCAACATAACCCTAACCGTAGCTCAAATCCTAAACATAATCGTCTCTAATCCTAGCCGTCAACATAACCAAAACCCTAGGTCCAGTCCTATCCCTAATCGTGTATCGAACCCTAGCCCTAAACATAACCCAAACCCTAGGTACAATAATAACCCGTATCGTCTCTCTAACCCTAGACCTCAATATAACCCTAACCCTAGGTCCAATCCTATCCCAAATAGTCTACCTAACCCTACCCCTCAAAATAACCCTAACCCTAGGAACAATCCTAACCCTAATCAACGCTCTAACCATAGCCGACAACATAACCCTAACCCTAGCTCCAATCCAAACCCTAATAGTCTCTCTAACACTAGCCCTCAACACAATCCTAACCCTAGCTCCAATCCTACCCCGAACCGTCTCTCTGAACCTAGCCCTCAACATAACACTAACCCTAGGTCCAATCCTAACCCGCAACTTCTCTCTAACCCTAGCCCTCAACATAACCATAACCCTAAGTCCAATCCTAACCCTAATCGTCCACCTAACCCTAGCCCACATTATAACCCTAACCCTAGGTCAAATCCTAAATCGATCCGTCTCTGTAAACCTAGCCCTCAACATAAACCTAAGCATAGGTGCAATCCTAACCCTAATCGTCTACCTAACCCTAGTCCTCAACATAAGCATAACCGTAGGTCTAATCCTAACGCAAACCGTCTCACTAAACCTAGTCCTCAACAAAACCCTAACCCTAGATCCACACCTAACCCTAATCGTCTACCTAACCCTAGCCCTCAACATAACCCTACCCTAAGTCCAATAATAACCCTAATCGTCTACCTAACCCTACCCCTCAACATAACACTAACCCTAGTTCCAATCCTAACACTAATCGTCTATCTAACCCTAGCCCTCAACCTAAACCTAACCCTAGGTCCAATCCTAACCCGAACCGTCTCTCTAACCCTAGCCCTCAACATAACCCTATCCCTAGGTCCAGTCCTAACACGAACCATCTCTCTAACCCTAGCACTCAACATAACCCTAACCCTAGGACCAGTACTAACCCGATTCGTCTCTCTAACCCTAACCCTCAACATTACCCTAACCCTAGGTCCAATTCTAACACGAACCCTCTCTATAATCCTAGCCCTCAACATAACCCTAACCCTAGGTCCAATTCTAACCCTAATAGTCTCTCTAACCCTAGCCCTAACATAACCATAACCCTAAGTCTTATCCTAACCCTAATGGTCTACCTAACCCTAGCCCTCAATATAACCCTCACCCTAGGTCCAATCCTAACCCGAACCGTCTCTCTAAACCTAGCCCTCAACATAACCCTAACCCTAGGTTCAATCCTAAACCGAATCGACTCTGTAACCCTAGCCCTTAACATAATCCTAACCCTAGATCCAATAGTAACCCTAATTGTCTACATAACCCTGGCCCTCAACATAACCCTAACCCTAGGTCCAATCCTAACCATAATCGAATATCTAACCCTAGCCATAAACATAACCCTAACCCTAGCTTCAATCCTAACCCTAATCGTCTCTCTAACCCTAGCCCTCAACATAACCCAAACCCTACGTCTAATCCGAACCCTAATCGTCTATCTAACCTTAGCTCTAAACATAATCCTAACCCTAGGTCCAATAATAACCCTAATCGTCTCTCTAACCCGAGCCCGCAACATAACCCTAACCCTAGGTCCAATCCTAACCCGAACCGTATCTCTAACCCTAGCCCTCAACGTAACCCTAACCCTAGGTCTAATCCTAACCCGAACCGTCTCTCTAACCCTAGCCCTCAACATAACCCAAACCCTAGGTCCAATCCTAACCTGAAGCGACTCTCTAACCCTAGCCCTCAACATAACCCTAACCCTATGTACAATCCAAACACTAATCGTCTATCTAACCCTAGCCCTAAACATAACCTTAACCCTAGGTCCAATAATAACCCTAATCGTCTCTCTGACCCTAGCCCTCAACATAACCCTAACCCTAGCTCCAATCCTAACCCGAACTGTCTCTCTAACCCTAGCCCTCAACACAACCCTAACCCTAGGTCCAATCCTAACCCTAATCGTCAACCTAACCCTAGCCCTAAACATAACCCTAACCCTAGCTCCAATCCTAACCGTAATCGTCTCTCTAATCCTAGCCCTCAATATAACCTTAACCCTAGGAACAATCCAAACCCAATCTGTCTCTCTAACCCTCGCTCTCAACATAACCCTAACCCTCGGTCCAATCCTAACCAGAACCGTCTCTCTAATCCTAATCCTCAACATGACACTAACCCTAGGTCCAATCCTAACCCGAACATTCTCTCTAACCCTAGCCATCAACATAACCCTAAACCTAGGTCCAATCGTAACCCTAATCGTCTACCTAAACCTAG
The DNA here is from genome assembly GCF_964146895.1 of Miniopterus schreibersii. NCBI lineage: Eukaryota > Metazoa > Chordata > Mammalia > Chiroptera > Miniopteridae > Miniopterus > Miniopterus schreibersii. The sequence goes on from NC_138110.1 coordinate 195,541, forward strand.
TCGTCAACATAACCCTAATCCTAGCTCCAATCTTAACCCTAATCATCTCTCTAACCCTAGCCGTCAACATAACCCTAACCCTAGGTACAATTCGAACAATAATCATCTGTCTAACACTAGCCCTCACCATAACCCTAACCCTAGGACCAATCCTAACCCTAATCGTCTACCTAACCCTAGCCCTCAACATAACCCTAACCCTAGGTCCAGTCCTAACCCTAATCTTGTATCTAACCCTAGCCCTCAACATAACCCTAACCCTAGCTCCAATCCTATCCGTAATCGTCAGCAGAACCCTAGACCGCAAAATAACACTAAACCTAGCTCCAATCCTAACCCTAATCGTCTCTCTAACCCTAACCCTCAACATAAACCTTAACCCTTGGCCCAATCCTAACCCTAATCGTCTCTCTAACCCTAGCCCTCAACATAACCCTAACCCTAGCTTGAATCCTAACCCTAATCGTCTCTCTAACCCTAGCCCTCAACATAACCCTAACCCTAGCTCCAATCCTAACCCTAGTCGTCTACCTAACGTTAGCCCTCAACACAACCCTAACCCTAGGTGCAATCCTAACCCTATTCGTCTCTCTAAACCTAGCCCTCAACATAACCCTAACCCTCCGTCCAATCCTAACCCTAACGTTCTCTCTAACCCTAGCCCTAAACATAACCATAACCCAGGTCCATTCATAAACCCTAATTGTCTACCTAGCCCTTGCCCTCAACATAACCTTAACCGTAGCTCCAATCCTAACCCTAACCATCTCTCTAACCCTAGCCCTCAATATAACCCTAACCCTAGGTCCAATCCTAACCCGAACTGTCTCTCTAACCCTAGCCCTCAACCTAACCCTAACCCTAGGTCCAATCCTAACCCTAATCGTCTCTCTAACCCTAGCCCTCAACATAACCCTAACCCTAGGTCCAATCCTAACCCTAATCGTCTCTCTAACCCTAGCCCTCAACATAACACTAACCCTAGCTTCAATCCTAACACTAATCGTCTCTCTAACCCTAGCCCTCAACATAACCCTAACCCTAGCTTCAATCCTAACCCTAATCGTCTCTCTAACCCTAGCCCTCAACATAACCCTAACCCTAGCTCCAATCCTAACCCGAACCTTCTCTCTAACCTTCGCCCTAAACATAACCATAACCCTAGGTTCTTTCATAAACCCTAATAGTATACCTAGCACTAGCCCTAAATATAACCCTAACCCTAGCTCCAATTCTAACCCTAACCGTCTCTCTAAACCTAGCCCTCAACATAACACTAACCCTAGGTCCAATCCTAACATGAACTGTCTCTCTAACCCTAGCACTCAACATAATCCTATCCCTAGGTCCAGTCCTAAACCTAATCGTGTATCTAACACTAGCCCTAAACATAACCCTAACCCTACCACCAAACCTAACCCTAATCGTCCAACTAACCCTAGCCCTCAACATAACCTTAACCCAGCTCCAACCCTAACCCTAATAGTCTCTCTACCCTAGCCCTCAACGCAAACCTAACCCTAGGTCAAATCCTAACCCTAATCGTGTATCTAACCCTAGCCCTAAACATAACCCTAACCCTATGTCCAATTCTAACCATAATCGTCTATCTAACCCTAGCCCTCAACTTAACCCTAAACCTAGCTCCAATCCTATCCCTAATCGTCAACCGAACCCTAGCCCTCAAAGTAACCCTAACCCTAGCTCCAATCTTAACCCTAATCGTCTCTCTAACCCTAACCCTCAACATAACCTCAACCCTAGGTCCAATCCTAACCCTAATCCTCTCTCTAACCCTAGCCCTCAACATAACCCTAACCCTAGCTTCAATCCTAACCCTAATTGTCTCTCTAACCCTAGCCCTCAACATAACCCTAACCCTAGCTCCAATCCTAACCCTAGTCGTCTACCTAACGTTAGCCCTCAACACAACCCTAACCCTAGGTGCAATACTAACCCTATTCGTCTCTCTAAACCTAGCCCTCAACATAACCCTAACCCTCCGTCCAATCCTAACCCTAACGTTCTCTCTAACCCTAGCCCTAAACATAACCATAACCCTAGGTCCATTCATAAACCCTAATTGTCTAGCTAGCCCTTGCCCTCAACATAACCCTAACCGTATCTCCAATCCTAACCCTAACCATCTCTCTAACCCTAGCCATCAATATAACCCTAACCCTAGGTCCAATCCTAACCCGAACTGTCTCTCTAACCCTAGCCCTCAACCTAACCCTAACCCTAGGTCCAATCCTAACCCTAATCGTCTCTCTAACCCTAGTCCTCAACATAACCCTAACCCTAGGTCCAATCCTAACCCTAATCGTCTCTCTAACCCTAGCCCTCAACATGACCCTAACCCTAGGTCAAATCCTAACCCGAACCGTCTCTCTAACCCTAGCCCTCAACATATCCCTAACCGGAGGTCAAATCGTAACACGAACCGTCTCTCGAACCCTAACCCTCAACATAACCCTAACACTAGGTCCAATTCTAACCCGAACCGTCTCTCTAACCCTAGCCCACAACATAGCCCTAACCCTAGGTCCAATCCTAACCCTCATCCTGTATCTAACCCTAGCCCTAAACATGACCCTAACCCTATGTTCAATTCTAACCATAATCATCTATCTAACCCTAGCCCTCAACTTAACCCTAAACCTAGCTAAAATCCTATCCCTAATTGTCAACCGAACCCTAGCCCTCAAAATAACCCTAACCCTAGCTCCAATCTTAACCCTAATCGTCTCTCTAACCCTAACCCTCAACATAACCTCAACCCTAGGTCCAATCCTAACCCTAATCGTCTCTCTAACCCTAGCCCTCAACATAATCCTATCCCTAGGTCCAGTCCTAACCCTAATCGTGTATCTAAAACTAGCCCTAAACATAACCCTAACCCTAGCTCCAATCCTAACCCTAATCGTCCACCTAACACTAGCCCTCAACATAACCTTAACCCAGCTCCAATCCTAACCCTAATATTCTCTCTACCCTAGCCCTCAACACAACCCTAACCCTAGGTCCAATCCTAACCCTAATCGTCTACCTAAACCTAGCCCTAAACATAACCCTAACCTTAGGTCCAATCCTAACCCTAATTGTCTATCTAACCCTAGCCCTCAACATAACCCCAACCCTAGCTCCAATCCTAACCCTAATCGTCTACCTACCCTAGCCCTCAACATTACCCTAACCCTAGCTTAAATCCTAACCGTAATCGTCTCTCTAACCCTAGCCCTCAACATAACCCTAACCCTAGGTCCAATCCTAACCCGAACCTTCTCTCTAACCCTAGCCCTCAACCTAACCATAACCCTAGGTCCAATCCAAACCCTCATCGTCTATCTAACCCTAGCCCTAAACATAACCCTAACCCTAGGTCAAATCCTAACCCGAACCGTCTCTCTAACCCTAGCCCTCAACATATCCCTAACCCTAGGTCAAATCCTAACCCGAACCGTCTCTCTACCCTAGCCCTCAACATATCGCTAACCCTAGGTCAAATCCTAACCCGAACCGTCTCTCTAACCCTAGCCCTCAACATAACACTAACACTTGCTCCAATCCTATCCCTAATCGTCAACCGAATCCTAGCCCTCAAAATAATCCTAAACCTAGCTCCAATCCTAACCCTAATCGTCTCTCTAACCCTAACCCTCAACATAACCGTAACCCTAGGTCCAATCCTAACACTAATCGTCTCTCTAACCCTAGCCCTCAACATAACCCTAACCCTAGCTTCAATCCTACCCTAATCGTCTCTCTAACCCTAGCCCTCAACATAACCCTAACCCTAGCTCCAGTCCTAACCCGAACCTTCTCTCTAATCTTAGCCCTAAACATAACCATAACCCTAGGTCCTTTCCTAAACCATAATAGTATACCCTGCCCTAGCCCTCAACATAACCCTAACCCTAGCTCCAATCCTAACCCTAACCGTCTCTCTAACCCTAGCCCTCAACATAACCCTAACCCTAGCTCCAATCCTAACCCGTACTGTCTCTCTAACCCTAGCCCTCAACCTAACCCTAACCCTAGGTCCAATCCTAACCCGAACCGTCTCTCTAACGCTACCCCTCAACATAATCCTATCCCTAGGTCCTATCCTAACCCTAATCGTGTATCTAACCCTAGCCCTCAACATAACCTTAACCCTAGCTCCAATCCTAACCCTAATAGTCTGTCTTCCCTAGCCCTCAACACAACCCTAACCCTAGGTCCAATCCTAACCCTAATCGTCTACCTAAACCTAGCCCTAAACATAACCCTAACCTTAGGTCCAATCCTAACCCTAATTGTCTATCTAACCTTAGCCCTCAACATAACCCTAACCCTAGCTCCAATCCTAACCCTAATCGTCTACCTAACCCTAGCCCTCAACATAACCCTAACCCTAGCTCCAATCCTAACCCAAACCATCTCTCTAACCCTAGCCCTCAACCTAACCATAACCCTAGGTCCAATCCTAAACTTCATCGTCTATCTAACCCTAGCCCTAAACATAACCCTAACCCTAGGTCAAATCCTAACCCGAACCGTCTCTCTAACACTAGCCCTCAACATATCCCTAACCCGAGGTCAAATCCTAACCCGAACCGTCTCTCTAACCCTAGCCCTCAACATAACCCTAACCCTAGGTCCAATTCTAACCCGAACCGTCTCTCTAACCCTAGCCCACAACATAACCCTAACCCTAGGTCCAATCCTAACCCTAATCGTGTATCTAACCCTAGCCCTAAACATAACCCTAACCCTATGTCCAATTCTAACCATAATCGTCTATCTAACCCTAGCCCTTAACTTAACCCTAAACCTAGCTCCAATGCTATCCCTAAACGTCAACCGAACCCTAGCCCTCAAAATAACCATAACCCTAACTCCAATCCTAACCCTAATCATCTCTCTAACCCTAACCCTCAACATAACCTCAACCCTAGGCCAATCCTAATCCTAATCGTCTCTCTAACCCTAGCCCTCAACATAACCCTAACCCTAGCTTCAATCCTAACGCTAATTGTCTCTCTAACCCTAGCCCTCAACATAACCCTAACCCTAGCTCCAATCTTAACCCTAGTGGTCTACCTAACCTTAGCCCTCAACACAACCATAACCCAAGGTGCAATCCTAACCCTAACCTTCTCTCTAACTGTAGCCCTAAACATAACCATAACCGTAGGTCCATTCAGAAACCATAATGTCTACCTAGCCCTTGCCCTCAACATAACCCTAACCCTAGCTCCAATCCTAACCCTAACCGTCTCTCTAACCCTAGTCCTCAATATAACCCTAACCCTAGGTCCAATCCTAACCCTAATCGTCTCTCTAACCCTAGCCCTCAACATAACCGTAACCCTAGGTCCAATCCTAACCCTAATCGTCGCTCTAAACCTAGCCCTCAACATAACCCTAACCCTAGCTTCAATCCTAACCCTAATCGTCTCTCTAACCGTAGCCCTCAACATAACCCTAACCCTAGCTCCAATCCTAACCCGAACGTTCTCTCTAACCGTAGTCCTAAACATAACCATAACCCTAGGTCCTTTCATAAACCCTAAGAGTATACCTAGCCTTAGCCATAAACATAACCCTAACCCTAGCTCCAATCCTAACCCTAACCGTCTCTCTAACCCTAGCCCTCAACATAACCCTAACCCTAGGTCCAATCTTAACCCTAATCTTCTATCTAACCCTAGCCCTGGACATAACTCTAACACTAGCTCCAATCCTATCCCTAATCGACAACCGAACCCTAATCGTCTCTCTAATCCTAGCCCTCAATATAACCTTAACCCTAGGACCAATCCAAACCCTACGTGTGTTTTCACTGCTGGAATACGTTTTGGGATGCATTGTTTCAAGCTCTTGCAAGCCTCATGTTGTTTCTTAGACACTGTGGAAAAACAAGGAGTATGTTTCCCAAATCACTTGTAATCCAGAGAAACGCACACTGCATCACTCTTGCTCACACACGCTCTTTTCTCCTAATGTGTTGAGAACATACAAGAAACCAGAAAGAAAGTGCATTTTGCAGTGAAATTCAGACTGGTATGTTGAAAAGGACGTTTCTATTGGTTGCAGAGTGCAAAAGCACGATTGACTTCATGTTCTCGAGGACACGCTTACATTTCCAAGTGACCTGAAGAAGGACATTCACAAAAAGATGTGTTTGCGGGTCTGTGGTTAAAGGAGCTCTAAGTTGTGTATTCAGTGCTGGAGAGTGACACACTCTACGAAGGTTACACAGCATTTTGAGAGCAGCTACATCCTTCAAACTGAAACTGCTACAATGTGTGTAGCATGCAGGAAGAAGGCTTGTCATTTCAAAGAAAGAAGACGAAACCAAAATCTAGGTAGTAAAAGGAGCACACCAGTATGGGAGATGTGCATGTGGACAGTTTCAAGCAGGAGTTCTTTGTCGACACTTGGGAACAGCGCTGTGAAAAAATTTCGTAGGAAGCGGGATTTGGCCAAAGTTGAAAGACCTTCCAACCAGCCCTAAAGACAGTCAAACAATGAATGTTGCAATAAGCTCCTGCAGGAAAGGTGCTTCTATGACACAACCCCCGAGCAGGTAGCTACATTATGCACAGTACAAAATGCAAATGAATTCCAGGCTGAAAACTCTCCACAGAAGAATGAAATGCATGTGTTTCTCTCTGAAAGAACACTCAGCCACTATGCTTTTGCTTTCTCCTTCAAAGTCTTTGTACAAACGTGTGTTTTCACTATTGGAATACGTTGTGGGATGCATTGTTTCAATCTCTTGCAAGCCTCACGTTTTTTCATACACAATGTGGAAGAATGAGTATGTTTCCCAAATCACTTGAAACCCAGGAAAACGCACAGTGCATCACTCTTGCTCACACACGCTCTTTCTCCTAATGTGTTGATAACATTCAAGAAACCGAAAAGAAGGGCATTTTGCAGTGAAATTCAGACGGGTATGTTCAAAAGAACATTTCTATTGGTTGCAGTGCGCAAAAGCACGATTGACTTCATGTTCTCCATGACACCCTTACATTTCCAAGTGACCTGAAGTAGGAGTTTCACAAAGAGATGTGTTTGCGTGTCTGTGGTGAAAGTAGCTCTAAGTTGTGTATTCAGTGCTGGAGAGTGACACACTCTACGTAGGTTACAAAGCATTTTGAGAGCAGCAACATGCTTCAAACTGAAACTGCTACAGGTGTGTGTAGCATGCGGAAAGACGCCTTGTGATTTCAAAGAAGGAAGAGCAAACCAAAATCCAGGTAGTGAAACGAGCACACCAGTATGGGAGATGTGCATGTGGACAGTTTCAAGCAGCAGCTCTTTGTGGACACTTGGGAACAGGGCTGTGAAAAAATTTCGTAGGAAGCGGGATTTGGCCAAAGTTGAAAGACCTTCCAACCAGCCCTAAAGAACTTAGCCAAACAATGAATGTTGCAATAAGCTCCTGCAGGAAAGGTGCTTCTATGGCACAACCCCCGAGCAGGTAGCTACATTATGCACAGTAAAAACTGCAAATGAATTCCAGGCTGAAAACTCTCCACAGAAGAATGAAATGCATGTGTTTCTCTCTGAAAGAACACTCAGCCACTAGGCTTTTGCTTGCTCCTTCAAAGTCTCTGTAGAAACGTGTGTTTTCACTGTTGGAATACGTTGTGGGATGCATTGTTTCAATCTCTTGCAAGCCTCATGTTGTTTCTTAGACACTGTGGAAAAACAAGGAGTATGTTTCCCAAATCACTTGTAATCCAGAGAAACGCACACTGCATCACTCTTGCCAAAACACGCTCTTTCTCCTAATGTGTTGAGAACATTCAAGAAACCAGAAAAGAAGTGCATTTTGCAGTAAAATTCAGACGGGTATGTTCAAAAGGACATTTCTATTGGTAGCAGTGTGCAAAAGAACGATTGACTTCATGTTCTCGATGACACCCTTACTTTCCCAAGAGACCTGAAGTAGGACTTTCACAAAAAGATGTCTTTGCGTGTCTGTGGTAAAAGTAGCTCTTAGTTGAGTATTAAGTGCTGGAGAGTGACACACTCTACGTAGGTTACACAGCATTTTGAGAGCAGCAACATGTTTCAAACTGAAACTGCTACAAGGTGTGTGTAGCATGCAGGAAGAAGGCTTGTCATTTCAAAGAAGGAAGAGGAAACCAAAATCCAGGTAGTGAACGAGCACACCAGTATGGGAGATGTGCATGTGGACAGTTTCAAGCAGCAGCTCTTTGTGGACACTTGGAGACAGCGCTGTGAAAAAATTTCGTACGAAGCAGGATTTGGCCAAAGTTGAAAGACCTTCCAAAACCAGCCCTAAAGACCTTAGCCAAACAATGAATGTTGCAATAAGCTCCTGCAGGAAAGGTGCTTCTATGACAAACCCCGGAGCAGGTAGCTACGTTCTGCACAGTACAAAATGAAAATGAATTCCAGGCTGAAAACTCTCCACAGAAGAATGAAATGCGTGTGTTTCCCTCTGAAAGAACACTCAGCCACTACGCTTTTGCTTGTTCCTTCAAAGTCTTTGCAGAAACGTGTGTTTTCCTTGCTGGACTATGTTGTGGGATCCATCGTTTCAATATCTTGCAAGCCTCATGTTGTTTCTTAGACAATGTGGAAAAACAGAGTATGTTTCCCAAATCTCTTGTAATCCAGAAAAAGGCACACTGCATCACTCTTGCTGAAACACGCTCTTTCTCCTAATGTTTTGATAACATTCAAGAAACCAGAAAACAAGTGCATTTTGCAGTGAAATTCAAACGGGTATGTTCAAAATGACATTTCTATTGGTTGCAGAGAGCAAAAGCACGATTGCCTTCATGTTCTCCATGACACCCTTATATTTCCATTTGACCTGCAGTAGGACTTCCCCAAAAAGATGTGTTTGCCTGTCTGTGGTGAAAGGAGCTCTCCGTTGTGTATACAGTGCTGGAGAGTGACACACTCTACAGAGGTTACACTGCGTTTTGAGAGCAGCAACATGCTTCAAACTGAAACTGTTACAGGTGTGTGTAGCATGCAGAAAGAAGACTTGTCATTTCAAAGAAAGAAGAGTAAACCAAAATCCAGATAGTGTAACGAGCACACCAGTATGGGAGATGTGCATGTGGACAGTTTCAAGCAGCAGCTCTTTGTGGACACTTGGGAACAGTGCTGTGAAATAATTTCGTAGGAAGCGGGATTTGGCCAAAGTTGAAAGACCTTCCAAAACCAGCCCAAAAGAACTTAGCCAATCAATGAATGTTGCAATAAGCTCCTGCAGGAAAGGTGCTTCTATGACACAACCCCCGAGCAGGTAGCTATATTCTGCACAGTACAAAATGCAAATGAATTCCAGGGTGAAAACTCTCCACAGAAGAATGAAATGCACGTGTTTCTCTCTGAACGAACACTCAGCCACTAGGCTTTTGCTTGCTCCTTCAAAGTCTTTGCAGAAACGTGTGTTTTCACTGCTGGAATACGTTTTGGGATGCATCGTTTCAATATCTTGCAAGCCTCATGTTGTTTCTTAGACACTGTGGAAAAACAAGGAGTATGTTTCCCAAATCACTTGTAATCCAGAGACACGCACACTGCATCACTTTTGCTCAAACACGCTCTTTCTTCTAATGTATTGAGAACATTCAAGAAACCAGAAAAGAAGTGCATTTTGCAGTGAAATTCAGACGGGTATGTTCAAAAGGACATTTCTATTGGTTGCAGAGTGCAAAAGCAAGATTGACTTCATGTTGTCGAGGACACCCTTACATTTCCAAGTGACCTGAAGTAGGACTTTCACAAAAAGATGTCTTTGCGTGTCTGTGGTGAAATAGCTCTAGGTTGTGTATTCAGTGCTGGAGAGTGACACACTCTACACAGGTTAAACAGCATTCTTAGAGCACCAATGCTTATAATATAAACTGCTACAAGATGTGTGTAGCGTGTTGAATGAAGGCTTGTCATTTCAAAGAAAGAAGAGGAAACCAAATTCCAGGGAGTGAAAGGAGCATGCCAGTATGGGAGTTGTGCCTCTGGGCACTTTCAAGCAGCAGCTCTTTGTGGACACTTGGAAACAGCGCTGTGAAAAAATTTCGTACGAAGCGGGATTTTGCCAAAGTTGAAAGACCTTCCAAAAACATCCCTAAAGACCTTAGCCAAACAATGAATGTTGCAATAAGCTCCTGCAGGAAAGGTGCTTCTATGACACAACCCCCGAGCAGGTACCTACATTCTGCACAGTACAAAATGCAAATGAATTCCAAGCTGAAAACTCTCCACAGAAGAATGAAATGCATGTGTTTCTCCGTGAAAGAACACTCAGCCACTAGGCTTTTGCTTGCTCCTTCAAAGTCTTTGCAGAAACGTGTGTTTTCACTGCTGGAATACGTTTTGGGATGCATCGTTTCAATCTCTTCCAAGCCTCATGTTGTTTGTTAGACAATGTGGAAAAACAAGGAGTATGTTTCCCAAATCACTTGTAATCCAGAGAAACGCACACTGCATCACTCTTTCTCACACACGCTCTTTCTCCTAATGTGTTGAGAACATACAAGAAACCAGAAAAGAAGTGCATTTTGCAGTGAAATTCAGACGGGTATGTTCAAAAGGACATTTCTATTGGTTGCAGAGAGCAAAAGCACGATTGACTTCCTGTTCTCGATGACACGCTTACATTTCCAAGTGACCTGAAGTAGGACTTTCACAAAAAGATGTCTTTGCGTGTCTGTGGTGAAAGTAGCTCCAAGTTGTGTATTCAGTGCCGGAGAGTGACACACTCTACACAGGTTAAACAGCATTCTTAGAGCACCAAGATGCTTATAATATAAACTGCTACAAGATGTGTGTAGCGTGCTGAATGAAGGCTTGTCATTTCAAAGAAAGAAGAGGACACCAAATTCCAGGGAGTGAAAGGAGCACACCAGTATGGGAGATGTGCATGTGGACAGTTTCAAGCAGCAGCTCTTTGTGGACACTTGGGAAAAGCGCTGTGAAAAAATTTCGTACGAAGCGGGATTTGGCCAAAGTTGAAAGACCTTCCAAAACCAGCCCTAAAGACCTTAGCCAAACAATGAATGTTGCAATAAGCTCCTGCAGGAAAGGTGCTTCTATGACACAACCCCCAAGCAGGTAGCTACATTCTGCACAGTACAAAATGCAAATGAATTCCTGGCTGGAAACTCACTCCAGAAGGAAGAAATGCGTGTGTTTCTCTCTGAAAGAACACTCAGCCACTATTCTTTTGCTTGCTCCTTCAAAGTCTTTGTAGAAACGTGTGTTTTCACTGCTGGAATACGTTTTGGGATGCATTGTTTCAATCTCTTGCAAGCCTCACGTTCTTTCTTAGACGATGTGGAAAAACAAGGAGTATGTTTCCCAAATCACTAGTAATCCAGAAAAACACACAGTGCATCACTCTTGCCCAAACATGCTCTTTCTCCTAATGCGTTGAGAACATTCAAGAAAGCAGAAAGGAAGAGCATTTTGCAGTGAAATTCAGACTGGCATGTACAAAAAGCCATTTCTTTTGGTTGCAGGGTGTAAAAGCTTGATGGTCTTCATGTTCTCGATGAAACCCTTACATTTCCAAGTGACCTCAATTAGGACATTCCCCAAAAGATGTGTTTGCGTGTCTGTAGCGAAAGGAGCTCTAAGCTGTGTATTCATTGCTGGAGCGTGATACAGTCCACATAGGTTCAACAGCGTTTTAAGAGCACCACCATGCTCAAAGGTGAAACTGCTACAAGGTGTGTGTAGCATGCAGAAAGAAGGCTTGTCATTTCAAAGAAAGAAGAGGAAACCAAAATCCAGGTACTGAAACGAGCACACCAGTATGGGAGATGTGCATATGGACAGTTTCAAGCAGCCCCTCCTTCTGGACACTTGGAAACAGCAATGTAAAAACATTTCGTTCGAAGCTGGATTTGGCCAAAGTTGAAAGACCTTCCAACACCAACCCTAAAGAACTTAGTCAAACAATGAATGTTGCAATAAGCTCCTGTAGGAAAGGTGCTTCTATGACACAAACCCCGAGCAGGTAGCTACATTCTGCACAGTACAAAATGCATATGAATTCCTGGCAGAAAACTCACTCCAGAAGGAAGAAATGCGTGTGTTTCTCTCTGAAAGAACACTCAGCCACTATTCTTTTGCTTGCTCCTTCAAAGGCTTTGCAGAAACGTGTGTTTTCACTGGTGGAATACGTTTTGGGATGCATTGTTTCAATCTCTTCCAATCCTCAAGTTGTTTCTTAGAAAATGTGGAAAAACGCGGATTATGTTTCCCAAATCACTTGTAATCCAGAGAGATGCACACTGCATCACTCTTGCCATAACACGCTCTTTCTCCTAATGTGTTGAGAACATTCAAGAAACCAGAAAAGTGCATTTTGCAGTGAAATTCAGACGGGTATGTTCAAAAGGACATTTCTATTGGTTGCAGAGTGCAAAAGCACAATTGCCTTCATGTTCTCCATGACACCCTTATATTTCCAACTGACCTGCAGTAGGACTTTCCCAAAAAGATGTGTTTGCCTGTCTGTGGTGAAAGGAGCTCTAAGTTGTGTATTCAGTGCTGGAGAGTGACACACTCTACGTAGCTTACACAGCGTTTTGAGAGCAGCAACATGCTTCAAACTGAAACTGTTACAGGTGTGTGTAGCATGCAGAAAGAAGACTTGTCATTTCAAAGAAAGAAGAGTAAACCAAAATTCAGATAGTGTAACGAGCACATCAGTATGGGAGATGTGCATGTGGACAGTTTCAAGCAGCAGCTCTTTGTGGACACTTGGGAACAGTGCTGTGAAATAATTTCGTAGGAAGCGGGATTTGGCCAAAGTTGAAAGACCTTCCAAAACCAGCCCAAAAGAACTTAGCCAATCAGTGAATGTTGCAATAAGCTCCTCCAGGAAAGGTACTTCTATGACACAACCCCCGAGCAGGTAGCTATATTCTGTACAGTACAAAATGCAAATGAATTCCAGCCTGAAAACTCTCCACAGAAGAATGAAATGCATGTGTTTCTCTCTGAACGAACACTCAGCCACTAGGCTTTTGCTTGCTCCTTCAAAGTCTATGCAGAAACGTGTGTTTTCACTGCTGGAATACGTTTTGGGATGCATTGTTTCAATCTCTTGCAAGCCTCATGTTCTTTCTTACACAATGTGGAAAAACGCGGATTATGTTTCCCAAATCACTTAAAATCCAGGAAAACGCACCCTGCATCAGTCTTGCTCAAACACGCTTTTCACCTAATGCATTGAGAACATTCAAGAGAGCAGAAAAGAAGGGCCCTACCCTTGGTCCAATCCTAAACCGAACCGTCTCCCTAACCCTAGCCCTCAACATAACGCTAACCCTAGCTCCAATCCTAACCCTAACCGTCTCTCTAACCCTAGCCCTCAACATAACCATAAGTCGAGGTCCAATCCTAACCTGAACTGTCTCTCTAACCCTAGCCCTCAACCTAACCCGAAACCTAGGTCCAATCCTAACCCTAATCGTCCCTCTAACCCTAGCCATCCACATAACCATAACCCTAGGTCCTATCCTAACTCGAACCGTCTCTCTAACCCTAGACCTCAACATAACCCTATCCCTAGGTCCAGACCTTACCCTAATCGTGTATCTAACACTAGCCCTAAACATACCCTAATCCTAGGTCCAATCCTAACCCTAATCGTCTATCTAACCCTAGCCCTCAACATAACCCTAACCCTACGTCCAATCCTAACCCGAACCGTCTCTCTAACCCTAGCCGTCAACATAACCCTAACCCTACGTCCAATACTAACCCTAATGGTCTACCTAATCCTAGCCCTCAACATAATCCTAATCCTAGGTCCAATCCTAACCCTAATCGTCGAACTAACCCTAGCCATCAACATTACCCTAACCCTAGGTCCAATCCTAACCCTTATCGTCTATTTAACCCTAGCCCTAAACATAACCCTAACCCTAGGTCCAATCCTAACGCTAATCGTCTATCTAAACCTAGCCCTCAACATGACCTTAACCCTAGGTGCAATCCAAACCCTAAACGTCTACCTAACCCTAGCCCTCAACATAACACTAACCCTAGCTCCAATCCTAACCTTAATCGTCTACCTAACCCTAGCCCTCAACATAACCCTAACCCTAGGTCCAGTCCTAACCCTAATCGTGTATCTAACCCTAGCCCTAACATAACCCTAACCGTAGGTCCAATAATAACCCGTATCGTCTCTGTAACCCTAGCCCTCAACATAACCCTAACACTAGGTCCAATCCTATCTCAAATAGTCTACCTAACTCTACCCCTCAACATAACCCTAACCCTAGGTCCAATCCTAACCCTAATCAACTCTCTAACCGTAGCCCACAACATAACACTAACCCTAGCTCCAATCCAAAACCTAATAGTCTCTCTAACGCTAGCCCTCAACACAACCCTAACCCTAGCTCCAATCCTAACCGAATCGTCTACCTAACCCTAGACCTCAACATAATCCTTACCCTAGGTCCACTCCTAACCCTAATCGTCTCTCTAACCCTAGCCCTCAATATATCCTGAACCTTAGGACCAATCCAAACCCGATCCGTCCCATTAAACCTAGCCCTGAACATAACCCTAACCCTCGGTCCACTCCTAACCCTAATCGTCTCTCTAACCCTAGCCCTCAACATAACCCTAACTCTAGGTCCAATCCTAACGCGAACCGTCTCTCTAACCCTAGCCCTCAACATAACCCTAACCATAGGTCCATTCTTAACAGTAATCGTCTATCTAACCCTAGCCCTCAACATAAACTTAACCCTAGGGCCAATCATAACCTTAATCGTCTACCTAAACCTACCATTCAACATAACCCTAACCCTATGTTCCAGTCCTAACCCTAATAGTGTATCTAACCCTAGCCCTAAACATAACCCTAACTCTAGCTTCAATCCTAACCCGAATTGTCTCTCTAACCCTAGCCCTCAACATAACCCTAACCCTAGCTCCAATCCTAACCCTATTCGTCTCTCTAAACCTAGCCCTCAACATTACCCTAACCCTCGGTCCAATTCCTAACCCGAACCGTCTCTCTAACCCTAGCCCGCAACATAACCCTAACACTAGGTCCAATCCTAACCCTACTCGTCTACCTAACCTTAGTCCTCAACACAACCCTAACCCTAGGTCCAATCCTAACCCTATTCGTCTCTCTAAACCTAGCCCTCAACATAACCCTAACCCTCGGTCCAATTCCTAACCCGAACCGTCTCTCTAACCCTAGCCCGCAACATAACCCTAACGCTAGGTCCAATCCTAACCAGAACCTTCTCTCTAACCCGAGCCCTCAACATAAACCTAACCCTAGTTCCAATCGTAACCCTAATCGTCTACCTAACCCTAGGCGTCAACATAACCCTAACCCTAGCTCCAATCCTAACCCTAATCGTCTCTCTAACCCTTTCCGTCAACATAACCCTGACCCTAGGTCCAATCCTAACCCGAATCATCTATCTAACCCTAGCCCTCACCACAACCCTAACCCTAGGACCAATCCTAACCCTAATCGTCTATCTCACCCTAGCCATCAACATGACCCTTACCCTAGCTCCAATCCTAACCCTAATAGTCTCTCTACCCTAGCCCTCAACAAAACCCTAACCCTAGGTCCAATCCTAACCCTAATCGTCTACCTAACCCTAGCCCTAAACATAACCCTAACCTTAGGTCCAATCCTAACCCTAATCGTCTATCTAACCCTATCCCTCAACATAACCCTAACCCTAGCAACAATCCTAACCCTAATCGTCTACCTAACCCTAGCCCTTAACATAACCCTAACCCTACCTTTAATCCTAATCGTAATCGTCTCCGTAACCCTAGCCCTCAACACAACCCTAACCCTAGGTCCAATCCTAACCCTAATCTTCTACCTAAACCTAGCCCTAAACATAACCCTAACCTTAGGTCCAATCTTAACCCTAATTGTCTATCTAACCCTAGCCCTCAACATAACCCTTACCCTAGCTACAATCCTAACCCTAATCGTCTACCTAACCCTAGCCCTCAACATAACCCTAACCCTAGCTTAAATTCTAATCGTAATCGTCTCTCTAACCCTAGCCCTCAACATAACCCTAACCCTAGCTCCAATCCTAACCCGAACCATCTCTCTAACCCTAGCCCTCATCTAACCATAACCCTAGGTAAATACTAACCTTCATCGTCTATCTAACCCTAGCCCTAAACATAACCCTAACCCTAGGTCAAATCCTCACCCGAACAGTCTCTCTAACGCTAGCCCTCAACATATCCTTAACCCGAGGTCAAATCCTAACCCGAACCGTCTCTTGAACCCTAACCCTCAACATAACCCTAACACTAGGTCCAATTCTAACCCGAACCGTCTCTCTAACCCTAGCCCACAACATAACCCTAACCCTAGGTCCAATCCTAACCCTAATCGTGTATCTAACCCTAGCCCTAAACATAACCCTAACCGTATGTCCAATTCTAACCATAATCGTCTATCTAACCCTAGCCCTCAACTTAACCCTAAACCTAGCTAAAATCCTATCCCTAATCGTCAACCGAACCCTAGCCCTCAAAATAACCCTAACCCTAGCTCCAATCTTAACCCTAATCGTCTCTCTAACCCTAACCCTCAACATAACCTCAACCCTAGGTCCAATCCTAACCCTAATCATCTCTCTAACCCTAGCCCTCAACATAACCCTAACCCTAGCTTCAATCCTAACCCTAATTGTCTCTCTAACCCTAGCCCTCAACATAACCCTAACCCTAGCTCGAATCCTAACCCTAGTCGTCTACCTAACCTTAGCCCTCAACACAACTCTAACCCTAGGTGCAATCCTAACCCTATTCGTCTCTCTAAACCTAGCCCTCAACATAACCCTAACCCTCTGTCCAATCCTAACCCTAACCTTCTCTCTAACCCTAGCCCTAAACATAACCATAACCCTAGGTCCATTCATAAACCCTAATTGTCTACCTAGCCCTTGCCCTCAACATAACCCTAACCGTAGCTCCAATCCTAACCCTAACCATCTCTCTAACCCTATCCCGCAATATAACCCTAACCCTAGGTCCAATCCTAACCCGAACTGTCTCTCTAAATCTAGCCCTCAACCTAACCCTAACCCTAGGTCCAATCCTAACCCTAATCGTCTCTCTAACCTAGTCCTCAACATAACCCTAACCCTAGGTCCAATCCTAACCCTAATCGTCTCTCTAACCCTAGCCCTCAACATAACCCGAACCCTAGCTTCAATCCTAACCCTAATCGTCTCTCTAACACTAGCCCTCAACATAACCCTAACCCTAGCTCCAATCCTAACCCGAACCTTCTCTCTAACCGTAGCCCTAAACATAACCATAACCCTAGGTCCTTTCATAAACCCTAATAGTATACCTAGCCCTAGCCCTAAACATAACCCTAACCCTAGCTCCAATTCTAACCCTAACCGTCTCTCTAACCCTAGCCCTCAACATAACCCTAACCCTAGGTCCAATCCTAACATGAACTGTCCCTCTAAACCTAGCCCTCAACCTAACCCTAACCCTAAGTCCAATCCTAACCCGAACCGTCTCTCTAACCCTAGCCCTCAACATAATCCTATCCCTAGGTCCAGTCCTAACCCTAATCGTGTATCTAACACTAGCCCTAAACATAACCCTAACCATAGCTCCAATCCTAACCCTAATCGTCCACCTAACACTAGCCCTCAACATAACCTTAACCCAGCTCCAATCCTAACCCTAATATTCTCTCTACCCTAGCCCTCAACACAACCCTAACCCTAGCTCCAATCCTAACCCTAATCGTCTACCTACCCTAGCCCTCAACATTACCCTAAACCTAGCTTAAATCCTAACCGTAATCGTCTCTCTAACCCTAGCCCTCAACATAACCCTAACCCTAGGTCCAATCCTAACCCGAACCTTCTCTCTAAACCTAGCCCTCAACCTAACCATAACCCTAGGTCCAATACAAACCCTCATCGTCTATCTAACCCTAGCCCTAAACATAACCCTAACCCTAGGTCAAATCCTAACCCGAACCGTCTGTCTAACACTAGCCCTCAACATATCCCTAACCCTAGCTCAAATCCTAATCCGAACCGTCTCTCTAACCCTAGCCCTCAACATATCGCTAACCCTAGGTAAAATCCTAACCCGAACCGTCTCTCTAACCCTAGCCCTCAACATAACACTAACACTTGCTCCAATCCTATCCCTAATCGTCAACCGAACCCTAGCCCTCAAAATAATCCTAAACCTAGCTCCAATCCGAACCCTAATCGTCTCTCTAACCCTAGCCCTCAACATAACCCTAACCCTAGGTCCAGTCCTAACCCGAACCTTCTCTCTAATCTTAGCCCTAAACATAACCATAACCTTACGTCCTTTCATAAACCCTAATAGTATACCTAGCCCTAGCCCTCAACATAACCCTAACCCTAGCTCCAATCCTAACCCTAACCGTCTCCCTAACGCTAGCCATCAATATAACCCGAACCCTAGGTAGAATCCTAACCCGTACTGTCTCTCTAACCCTAGCCCTCAACCTAACCCTAACCCTAGGTCCGATCCTAACCCGAACCGTCTCTCTAACGCTACCCCTCAACATAATCCTATCCCTAGGTCCTATCCTAACCCTAATCATGTATCTAAACCTAGCGCTCAACATAACATTAACCCTAGCTCCAATCCTAACCCTAATAGTCTGTCTACCCTAGCCCTCAACATAACACTAACCCTAAGTCCAATCCTAACCCTAATCGTCTACCTAAACCTAGCCCTAAACATAACCCTA
Organism: Miniopterus schreibersii; assembly: GCF_964146895.1. Taxonomy (NCBI): domain Eukaryota; kingdom Metazoa; phylum Chordata; class Mammalia; order Chiroptera; family Miniopteridae; genus Miniopterus; species Miniopterus schreibersii. The sequence goes on from NC_138110.1 coordinate 214,313, forward strand.
ACCTTAGGTCCAATCCTAACCCTAATTGTCTATCTAACCCTAGCCCTCAACATAACCTTAACCCTAGCTCCAATCCTAACCCTAATCGTCTACCTACCTAGCCCTCAACATTACCCTAAACCTAGCTTAAATCCTAACCGTAATCGTCTCTCTAACCCTAGCCCTCAACATAACCCTAACCCTAGCTCCAATCCTAACCCGAACCATCTCTCTAACCCTAGCCCTCAACCTAACCATAACCCTAGGTCCAATCCTAACCTTCATCGTCTATCTAACCCTATCCCTAAACATAACCCTAACCCTAGGTCAAATCCTAACCCGAACCTTCTCTCTAACCCTAGCCCTCAACATAACCCTAACCCTAGGTCCAATCTTAACCCTAATCGTGTATCTAACCCTAGCCCTAAACATAACCCTAACCCTATGTCCAATTCTAACCATAATCGTCTCTCTAACCCTAGCCCTTAACTTAACCCTAAACCTAGCTCCAATCCTATCCCTAAACGTCAACCGAACCCTAGCCCTCAAAATAACCATAACCCTAACTCCAATCCTAACCCTAATCGTCTCTCTAACCCTAACCCTCAACATAACCTCAACCCTAGGTCCAATCCTAACCCTAATCGTCTCTCTAACCCTAGCCCTCAACATAACCCTAACCCTAGCTCCAATCTTAACCCTAGTCGTCTACCTAACCTTAGCCCTCAACACAACCATAACCCTAGGTGCAATCCTAACCCTAACCTTCTCTCTAACAGTAGCCCTAAACATAACCATAACCCTAGGTCCATTCATAAACCCTAATTGTCTACCTAGCCCTTGCCCTCAACATAACCCTAACCCTAGCTCCAATCCTAACCCTAACCTTCTCCCTAACCCTAGTCCTCAATATAACCCTAACCCTAGGTCCAATCCTAACCCGAACTGTCTCTCTAACCCTAGCCCTCAACCTAACCCTAACCCTAGGTCCAATCCTAACCCTAATCGTCTCTCTAACCCTAGCCCTCAACCTAACCCTAACCCTAGGTCCAATCCTAACCCTAATCTTCTCTCTAACCCTAGCCCTCAACATAACCCTAACCCTAGCTTCAATCCTAACCCTAATCGTCTCTCTAACCCTAGCCCTCAACATAACCCTAACCCTAGCTCCAATCCTAACCCGAACGTTCTCTCTAACCCTAGCCCTCAACATAACCCTAACCCTAGGTCCAATCCTAACCCCAACTGTCTCTCTAACCCTAGCCCTCAACCTAACCCTAACCCTAGGTCGAATCCTAACCCGAACCGTCTCTCTAACCCTAGCCCTCAACATAATCCTATCCCTAGGTCCAGTCCTAACCCTAATCGTGTATCTAACACTAGCCCTAAACATACCCCTAACCCTAGCTCCAATCCTAACCCTAATAGTCTCTCTACCCTAGCCCTTAACACAACCCTAACCCTAGGTCCAATCCTAACCCTAATCGTCTACCTAAACCTAGCCCTAAACATAACCCTAACCTTAGGTCCAATCCTAACCCTAATTGTCTACCTAACCCTAGCCCTCAACATAACCCTAACCCTAGCTTAAATCCTAACCGTAATCGTCTCTCTAACCCTAGCCCTCAACATAACCCTAACCATAGCTCCAATCCTAACCTGAACCATCTCTCTAACCCTAGCCCTCAACCTAACCATAACCCTAGGTCCAATCCTAAACTTCATCGTCTATCTAACCCTAGCCCTAAACATAACCCTAACCCTAGGTCAAATCCTAACCCAAACCGTCTCTCTAACGCTAGCCCTCAACATATCTCTAACCCGAGGTCAAATCGTAACCCGAACCGTCTCTCGAACCCTAACCCTCAACATAACCCTAACACTAGGTCCAATTCTAACCCGAACCGTCTCTCTAACCCTAGCCCACAACATAACCCTAACCCTAGGTCCAATCCTAACCATAATCGTGTATCTAACCCTAGCCCTAAACATAACCCTAACCCTATGTCCTATTCTAACCATAACCGTCTATCTAACCCTAGCCCTCAACTTAACCCTAAACCTAGCTCCAATCCTATCCCTAATCGTCAACCGAACCCTAGCCTTCAAAATAACCCTAACCCTAGCTCCAATCTTAACCCTAATCGTCTCTCTAACACTAACCCTTAACATAACCTCAACCCTAGGTCCAATCCTAACCCTAATCGTCTCTCTAACCCTAGCCCTCAACATAACCCTAACCCTAGCTTCAATCCTACCCCTAATTGTCTCTCTAACCCTAGCCCTCAACATAACCCTAACCCTAGGTGCAATCCTAACCCTATTCGTCTCTCTAAACCTAGCCCTCAACATAACCCTAACCCTCCGTCCAATCCTAACCCTAACCTTCTCTCTAACCCTAGCCCTAAACATAACCATAACTCTAGGTCCATTCATAAACCCTAATGTCTATCTAGCCCTTGCCCTCAACATAACCCTAACCGTAGCTCCAATCCTAACCCTAACCATCTCTCTAACCCTAGCTCTCAATATAAACCTAACCCTAGGTCCAATCCTAACCTGAACTGTCCCTCTAACCCTAGCCCTCAACATAACCCTAACCCTAGGTCCAATTCTAACCCTAACCGTCTCTCTAACCCTAGCCCACAACATAACCCTAAACCTAGGTCCAATCCTAACCATAATCGTCTATCTAACCCTAGCCCTCAACATAACCCTAAACCTAGCTCCAATCCTATCCCTAATCGTCAACCGAACCCTAGCCCTCAAAATAACCCTAACCCTAGCGCCAATCCTAACCCTAGTCGTCTACCTAACCTTAGCCCTCAACACAACCCTAACCCTAGGTGAAATCCTAACCCTATTCGTCTCTCTAAACCTAGCCCTCAACATAACCCTAAACCTCGGTCCAATCCTAAACCTAACCTTCTCTCTAACCCTAGCCCTCAACCTAACCATAATCCTAGGTCCAATCCTAACCCTAATCGTCTCTCTAACCCTAGCCCTCACATAACCCTAACCCGAGCTCCAATCCTTACCCTAAACGTCTCTCTAACCCTAGCCCTCAACATAACCTTAACCCTAGATCCAATCCTAACCCGAACTGTCTCTCTAACCCTAGCCCTCAACCTAACACTAACCCTAGGTCCAATCCTACCCTAATCGTCTCTCTAACCCTAGCCCTCAACATAACCCTAACCCTAGGTGCAAATCTAACCCGAACCTTCTCTCTAACCCTAGCCCTCAACAAAACCCTAACCCTATGGTCCAGTCCTAACCATAATAGTGTATCTAACCCTAGGCCTAAACATAACCCTAACCCTAGGTCCAATCTTAACCCTAATCTTCTATCTAACCCTAGCCCTGAACATAACTCTTACACTAGCTCCAATCCTATCCCTAATCGACAACCGAACCCTAATCGTCTTTCTAATCCTAGCCCTCAATATAACCTTAACCCTAGGACCAATCCAAACACCACGTGTGTTTTCACTGCTGGAATACGTTTTGGGATGCATTGTTTCAAGCTCTTGCAAGCCTCATGTTGTTTCTTAGACAATGTGGAAAAACAAGGAGTATGTGTCCCAAATCACTTGTAATCCAAAGAAACGCACACTGCATCACTCTTGCTCACACACGCTCTTTTCTCCTAATGTGTTGAGAACATACAAGAAACCAGAGAAGAAGTGCATTTTGCAGTGAAATTCAGACTGGTATGTTGAAAAGGACATTTCTATTGGTTGCAGAGTGCAAAAGCACGATTGACTTCATGCTCTCGAGGACACGCTTACATTTCCAAGTGACCTGAAGAAGGACTTTCACAAAAAGATGTGTTTGCGGGTCTGTGGTTAAAGGAGCTCTAAGTTGTGTATTCAGTGCTGGAGAGTGACACACTCTACGTAGGTTACACAGCATTTTGAGAGCAGCAACATCCTTCAAACTGAAACTGCTACAATGTGTGTAGCATGCAGGAAGAAGGCTTGTCATTTCAAAGAAAGAAGACGAAACCAAAATCTAGGTAGTAAAAGGAGCACACCAGTATGGGAGATGTGCATGTGGACAGTTTCAAGCAGGAGTTCTTTGTCGACACTTGGGAACAGCGCTGTGAAAAAATTTCGTAGGAAGCGGGATTTGGCCAAAGTTGAAAGACCTTCCAACCAGCCCTAAAGAACTTAGCCAAACAATGAATGTTGCAATAAGCTCCTGCAGGAAAGGTGCTTCTATGACACAACCCCCGAGCAGGTAGCTACATTATGCACAGTACAAAATGCAAATGAATTCCAGGCTGAAAACTCTCCACAGAAGAATGAAATGCATGTGTTTCTCTCTGAAAGGACACTCAGCCACTATGCTTTTGCTTTCTCCTTCAAAGTCTTTGTACAAACGTGTGTTTTCACTGTTGGAATACGTTGTGGGATGCATTGTTTCAATCTATTGCAAGCCTCATGTTGTTTCATAAACAATGTGGAAGAATGAGTATGTTTCCCAAATCACTTGAAACCGAGGAAAACGCACACTGCATCACTCTTGCCAAAACACGCTCTTTCTCCTAATGTGTTGAGAACATTCAGGAAACCAGAAAAGAAGTGCATTTTGCAGTAAAATTCAGACGGGTATGTTCAAAAGGACATATCTATTGGTAGCAGAGTGCAAAAGCACGATTGACTTCATGTTCTCGATGACACCCTTACTTTTCCAAGTGACCTGAAGTAGGACTTTCACAAAAAGATGTCTTTGCGTGTCTGTGGTGAAAGTAGCTCTTAGTTGAGTATTAAGTGCTGGAGAGTGACACACTCTACGTAGGTTACACAGCGTTTTGAGAGCAGCAACATGTTTCAAACTGAAACTGCTACAAGGTGTGTGTAGCATGCAGGAAGAAGGCTTGTCATTTCAAAGAAGGAAGAGGAAACCAAAATCCAGGTAGTGAACGAGCACACCAGTATGGGAGATGTGCATGTGGACAGTTTCAAGCAGCAGCTCTTTGTGGACACTTGGGAACAGCGCTGTGAAAAAATTTCGTACGAAGCAGGATTTGGCCAAAGTTGAAAGACCTTCCAACAACAACCCTAAAGACCTTAGCCAAACAATGAATGTTGCAATAAGCTCCTGCAGGAAAGGTGCTTCTATGAAAAACCCCGGAGCAGGTAGCTACATTCTGCACAGTACAAAATGCAAATGAATTCCAGGCTGAAAACTCTCCACAGAAGAATGAAATGCGTGTGTTTCCCTCTGAAAGAACACTCAGCCACTACGCTTTTGCTTGTTCCTTCAAAGTCTTCGCAGAAACGTTTGTTTTCCTTGCTGGAATATGTTGTGGGATCCATCGTATCAATATCTTGCAAACCTCATGTTGTTTCTTAGACAATGTGGAAAAACAGAGTATGTTTCCCAAATCTCTTGTAATCCAGAAAAAGGGACACTGCTTCACTCTTGCTGAAACACGCTCTTTCTCCTAATGTTTTGAGAACATTCAAGAAACCAGAAAACAAGTGCATTTTGCAGTGAAATTCAAACGGGTATGTTCAAAAGGACATTTCTATTGGTTGCAGAGAGCAAAAGCACGATTGCCTTCATGTTCTCCATGACACCCTTATATTTCCAACTGACCTGCAGTAGGACTTTCCCAAAAAGATGTGTTTGCGTGTCTGTGGTGAAAGGAGCTCTCCGTTGTGTATACAGTGCTGGAGAGTGACACACTCTACATAGGTTACACTGCGTTTTGAGAGCAGCAACATGCTTCAAACTGAAACTGTTACAGGTGTGTGTAGCATGCAGAAAGAAGACTTGTCATTTCAAAGAAAGAAGAGTAAACCAAAATCCAGATAGTGTAACGAGCACACCAGTATGGGAGATGTGCATGTGGACAGTTTCAAGCAGCAGCTCTTTGTGGACACTTGGGAACAGTGCTGTGAAATAATTTCGTAGGAAGCGGGATTTGGCCAAAGTTGAAAGACCTTCCAAAACCAGCCCAAAAGAACTTAGCCAATCAATGAATGTTGCAATAAGCTCCTGCAGGAAAGGTGCTTCTATGACACAACCCCCGAGCAGGTAGCTATATTCTGCACAGTACAAAATGCAAATGAATTCCAGGGTGAAAACTCTCCACAGAAGAATGAAATGCACGTGTTTCTCTCTGAACGAACACTCAGCCACTAGGCTTTTGCTTGCTCCTTCAAAGTCTTTGCAGAAACGTGTGTTTTCACTGCTGGAATACGTTTTGGGATGCATCGTTTCAATATCTTGCAAGCCTCATGTTGTTTCTTAGACACTGTGGAAAAACAAGGAGTATGTTTCCCAAATCACTTGTAATCCAGAGACACGCACACTGCATCACCTTTCCTCAAACACGCTCTTTCTTCTAATGTATTGAGAACATTCAAGAAACCAGAAAAGAAGTGCATTTTGCAGTGAAATTCAGACGGGTATGTTCAAAAGGACATTTCTATTGGTTGCAGAGTGCAAAAGCATGATTGACTTCATGTTCTCGATGACACCCTTACATTTCCAAGTGACCTGAAGTAGGACTTTCACAAAAAGATGTCTTTGCGTGTCTGTGGTGAAATAGCTCTAAGTTGTGTATTCAGTGCTGGAGAGTGACACACTCTACACAGGTTAAACAGCATTCTTAGGGCACCAATGCTTATAATATAAACTGCTACAGGATGTGTGTAGCGTGCTGAATGAAGGCTTGTCATTTCAAAGAAAGAAGAGGAAACCAAATTCCAGGGAGTGAAAGGAGCATGCCAGTATGGGAGTTGTGCCTCTGGACACTTTCAAGCAGCAGCTCTTTGTGGACACTTGGGAACAGGGCTGTGAAAAAATTTCGTAGGAAGCGGGATTTGGCCAAAGTTGAAAGACCTTCCAACCAGCCCTAAAGAACTTAGCCAAACAATCAATGTTGCAATAAGCTCCTGCAGGAAAGGTGCTTCTATGGCACAACCCCCGAGCAGGTAGCTACATTATGCACAGTAAAAAATGCAAATGAATTCCAGGGTGAAAACTCTCCACAGAAGAATGAAATGCATGTGTTTCTCTCTGAAAGAACACTCAGCCACTAGGCTTTTGCTTGCTCCTTCAAAGTCTTTGTAGAAACGTGTGTTTTCACTGTTGGAATACGTTGTGGGATGCATTGTTTCAATCTCTTGCAAGCCTCATGTTGTTTCTTAGACACTGTGGAAAAACAAGGAGTATGTTTCCCAAATCACTTGTAATCCAGAGAAACGCACACTGCATCACTCTTGCCAAAACACGCTCTTTCTCCTAATGTGTTGAGAACATTCAAGAAACCAGAAAAGAAGTGCATTTTGCAGTAAAATTCAGACGGGTATGTTCAAAAGGACATATCTATTGGTAGCAGAGTGCAAAAGCACGATTGACTTCATGTTCTCGATGACACCCTTACTTTTCCAAGTGACCTGAAGTAGGACTTTCACAAAAAGATGTCTTTGCGTGTCTGTGGTGAAAGTAGCTCTTAGTTGAGTATTAAGTGCTGGAGAGTGACACACTCTACGTAGGTTACACAGCGTTTTGAGAGCAGCAACATGTTTCAAACTGAAACTGCTACAAGGTGTGTGTAGCATGCAGGAAGAAGGCTTGTCATTTCAAAGAAGGAAGAGGAAACCAAAATCCAGGTAGTGAACGAGCACACCAGTATGGGAGATGTGCATGTGGACAGTTTCAAGCAGCAGCTCTTTGTGGACACTTGGGAACAGCGCTGTGAAAAAATTTCGTACGAAGCAGGATTTGGCCAAAGTTGAAAGACCTTCCAAAACCAGCCCTAAAGACCTTAGCCAAACAATGAATGTTGCAATAAGCTCCTGCAGGAAAGGTGCTTCTATGACAAACCCCGGAGCAGGTAGCTACATTCTGCACAGTACAAAGTGCAAATGGATTCCAGGGTGAAAACTCTCCACAGAAGAATGAAATGCGTGTGTTTCCCTCTGAAAGAACACTCAGCCACTACGCTTTTGCTTGTTCCTTCAAAGTCTTCGCAGAAACGTTTGTTTTCCTTGCTGGAATATGTTGTGGGATCCATCGTATCAATATCTTGCAAACCTCATGTTGTTTCTTAGACAATGTGGAAAAACAGAGTATGTTTCCCAAATCTCTTGTAATCCAGAAAAAGGGACACTGCTTCACTCTTGCTGAAACACGCTCTTTCTCCTAATGTTTTGAGAACATTCAAGAAACCAGAAAACAAGTGCATTTTGCAGTGAAATTCAAACGGGTATGTTCAAAAGGACATTTCTATTGGTTGCAGAGAGCAAAAGCACGATTGCCTTCATGTTCTCCATGACACCCTTATATTTCCAACTGACCTGCAGTAGGACTTTCCCAAAAAGATGTGTTTGCGTGTCTGTGGTGAAAGGAGCTCTCCGTTGTGTATACAGTGCTGGAGAGTGACACACTCTACATAGGTTACACTGCGTTTTGAGAGCAGCAACATGCTTCAAACTGAAACTGTTACAGGTGTGTGTAGCATGCAGAAAGAAGACTTGTCATTTCAAAGAAAGAAGAGTAAACCAAAATCCAGATAGTGTAACGAGCACACCAGTATGGGAGATGTGCATGTGGACAGTTTCAAGCAGCAGCTCTTTGTGGACACTTGGGAACAGTGCTGTGAAATAATTTCGTAGGAAGCGGGATTTGGCCAAAGTTGAAAGACCTTCCAAAACCAGCCCAAAAGAACTTAGCCAATCAATGAATGTTGCAATAAGCTCCTGCAGGAAAGGTGCTTCTATGACACAACCCCCGAGCAGGTAGCTATATTCTGCACAGTACAAAATGCAAATGAATTCCAGGGTGAAAACTCTCCACAGAAGAATGAAATGCACGTGTTTCTCTCTGAACGAACACTCAGCCACTAGGCTTTTGCTTGCTCCTTCAAAGTCTTTACAGAAACGTGTGTTTTCACTGCTGGAATACGTTTTGGGATGCCTCGTTTCAATATCTTGCAAGCCTCATGTTGTTTCTTAGACACTGTGGAAAAACAAGGAGTATGTTTCCCAAATCACTTGTAATCCAGAGACACGCACACTGCATCACTTTTGCTCAAACACGCTCTTTCTTCTAATGTATTGAGAACATTCAAGAAACCAGAAAAGAAGTGCATTTTGCAGTGAAATTCAGACGGGTATGTTCAAAAGGACATTTCTATTGGTTGCAGAGTGCAAAAGCATGATTGACTTCATGTTCTCGATGACACCCTTACATTTCCAAGTGACCTGAAGTAGGACTTTCACAAAAAGATGTCTTTGCGTGTCTGTGGTGAAATAGCTCTAAGTTGTGTATTCAGTGCTGGAGAGTGACACACTCTACACAGGTTAAACAGCATTCTTAGGGCACCAATGCTTATAATATAAACTGCTACAAGATGTGTGTAGCGTGCTGAATGAAGGCTTGTCATTTCAAAGAAAGATGAGGAAACCAAATTCCAGGGAGTGAAAGGAGCATGCTAGTATGGGAGTTGTGCCTCTGGACACTTTCAAGCAGCAGCTCTTTGTGGACACTTGGGAACAGGGCTGTGAAAAAATTTCGTAGGAAGCGGGATTTGGCCAAAGTTGAAAGACCTTCCAACCAGCCCTAAAGAACTTAGCCAAACAATCAATGTTGCAATAAGCTCCTGCAGGAAAGGTGCTTCTATGGCACAACCCCCGAGCAGGTAGCTACATTATGCACAGTAAAAAATGCAAATGAATTCCAGGGTGAAAACTCTCCACAGAAGAATGAAATGCATGTGTTTCTCTCTGAAAGAACACTCAGCCACTAGGCTTTTGCTTGCTCCTTCAAAGTCTTTGTAGAAACGTGTGTTTTCACTGTTGGAATACGTTGTGGGATGCATTGTTTCAATCTCTTGCAAGCCTCATGTTGTTTCTTAGACACTGTGGAAAAACAAGGAGTATGTTTCCCAAATCACTTGTAATCCAGAGAAACGCACACTGCATCACTCTTGCCAAAACACGCTCTTTCTCCTAATGTGTTGAGAACATTCAAGAAACCAGAAAAGAAGTGCATTTTGCAGTAAAATTCAGACGGGTATGTTCAAAAGGACATATCTATTGGTAGCAGAGTGCAAAAGCACGATTGACTTCATGTTCTCGATGACACCCTTACTTTTCCAAGTGACCTGAAGTAGGACTTTCACAAAAAGATGTCTTTGCGTGTCTGTGGTGAAAGTAGCTCTTAGTTGAGTATTAAGTGCTGGAGAGTGACACACTCTATGTAGGTTACACAGCGTTTTGAGAGCAGCAACATGTTTCAAACTGAAACTGCTACAAGGTGTGTGTAGCATGCAGGAAGAAGGCTTGTCATTTCAAAGAAGGAAGAGGAAACCAAAATCCAGGTAGTGAACGAGCACACCAGTATGGGAGATGTGCATGTGGACAGTTTCAAGCAGCAGCTCTTTGTGGACACTTGGGAACAGCGCTGTGAAAAAATTTCGTACGAAGCAGGATTTGGCCAAAGTTGAAAGACCTTCCAACAACAACCCTAAAGACCTTAGCCAAACAATGAATGTTGCAATAAGCTCCTGCAGGAAAGGTGCTTCTATGAAAAACCCCGGAGCAGGTAGCTACATTCTGCACAGTACAAAATGCAAATGAATTCCAGGCTGAAAACTCTCCACAGAAGAATGAAATGCGTGTGTTTCCCTCTGAAAGAACACTCAGCCACTACGCTTTTGCTTGTTCCTTCAAAGTCTTCGCAGAAACGTTTGTTTTCCTTGCTGGAATATGTTGTGGGATCCATCGTATCAATATCTTGCAAACCTCATGTTGTTTCTTAGACAATGTGGAAAAACAGAGTATGTTTCCCAAATCTCTTGTAATCCAGAAAAAGGGACACTGCTTCACTCTTGCTGAAACACGCTCTTTCTCCTAATGTTTTGAGAACATTCAAGAAACCAGAAAACAAGTGCATTTTGCAGTGAAATTCAAACGGGTATGTTCAAAAGGACATTTCTATTGGTTGCAGAGAGCAAAAGCACGATTGCCTTCATGTTCTCCATGACACCCTTATATTTCCAACTGACCTGCAGTAGGACTTTCCCAAAAAGATGTGTTTGCGTGTCTGTGGTGAAAGGAGCTCTCCGTTGTGTATACAGTGCTGGAGAGTGACACACTCTACATAGGTTACACTGCGTTTTGAGAGCAGCAACATGCTTCAAACTGAAACTGTTACAGGTGTGTGTAGCATGCAGAAAGAAGACTTGTCATTTCAAAGAAAGAAGAGTAAACCAAAATCCAGATAGTGTAACGAGCACACCAGTATGGGAGATGTGCATGTGGACAGTTTCAAACAGCAGCTCTTTGTGGACACTTGGGAACAGTGCTGTGAAATAATTTCGTAGGAAGCGGGATTTGGCCAAAGTTGAAAGACCTTCCAAAACCAGCCCAAAAGAACTTAGCCAATCAATGAATGTTGCAATAAGCTCCTGCAGGAAAGGTGCTTCTATGACACAACCCCCGAGCAGGTAGCTATATTCTGCACAGTACAAAATGCAAATGAATTCCAGGGTGAAAACTCTCCACAGAAGAATGAAATGCACGTGTTTCTCTCTGAACGAACACTCAGCCACTAGGCTTTTGCTTGCTCCTTCAAAGTCTTTGCAGAAACGTGTGTTTTCACTGCTGGAATACGTTTTGGGATGCCTCGTTTCAATATCTTGCAAGCCTCATGTTGTTTCTTAGACACTGTGGAAAAACAAGGAGTATGTTTCCCAAATCACTTGTAATCCAGAGACACGCACACTGCATCACCTTTCCTCAAACACGCTCTTTCTTCTAATGTATTGAGAACATTCAAGAAACCAGAAAAGAAGTGCATTTTGCAGTGAAATTCAGACGGGTATGTTCAAAAGGACATTTCTATTGGTTGCAGAGTGCAAAAGCATGATTGACTTCATGTTCTCGATGACACCCTTACATTTCCAAGTGACCTGAAGTAGGACTTTCACAAAAAGATGTCTTTGCGTGTCTGTGGTGAAATAGCTCTAAGTTGTGTATTCAGTGCTGGAGAGTGACACACTCTACACAGGTTAAACAGCATTCTTAGGGCACCAATGCTTATAATATAAACTGCTACAGGATGTGTGTAGCGTGCTGAATGAAGGCTTGTCATTTCAAAGAAAGAAGAGGAAACCAAATTCCAGGGAGTGAAAGGAGCATGCCAGTATGGGAGTTGTGCCTCTGGACACTTTCAAGCAGCAGCTCTTTGTGGACACTTGGGAACAGGGCTGTGAAAAAATTTCGTAGGAAGCGGGATTTGGCCAAAGTTGAAAGACCTTCCAACCAGCCCTAAAGAACTTAGCCAAACAATCAATGTTGCAATAAGCTCCTGCAGGAAAGGTGCTTCTATGGCACAACCCCCGAGCAGGTAGCTACATTATGCACAGTAAAAAATGCAAATGAATTCCAGGGTGAAAACTCTCCACAGAAGAATGAAATGCATGTGTTTCTCTCTGAAAGAACACTCAGCCACTAGGCTTTTGCTTGCTCCTTCAAAGTCTTTGTAGAAACGTGTGTTTTCACTGTTGGAATACGTTGTGGGATGCATTGTTTCAATCTCTTGCAAGCCTCATGTTGTTTCTTAGACACTGTGGAAAAACAAGGAGTATGTTTCCCAAATCACTTGTAATCCAGAGAAACGCACACTGCATCACTCTTGCCAAAACACGCTCTTTCTCCTAATGTGTTGAGAACATTCAAGAAACCAGAAAAGAAGTGCATTTTGCAGTAAAATTCAGACGGGTATGTTCAAAAGGACATATCTATTGGTAGCAGAGTGCAAAAGCACGATTGACTTCATGTTCTCGATGACACCCTTACTTTTCCAAGTGACCTGAAGTAGGACTTTCACAAAAAGATGTCTTTGCGTGTCTGTGGTGAAAGTAGCTCTTAGTTGAGTATTAAGTGCTGGAGAGTGACACACTCTACGTAGGTTACACAGCGTTTTGAGAGCAGCAACATGTTTCAAACTGAAACTGCTACAAGGTGTGTGTAGCATGCAGGAAGAAGGCTTGTCATTTCAAAGAAGGAAGAGGAAACCAAAATCCAGGTAGTGAACGAGCACACCAGTATGGGAGATGTGCATGTGGACAGTTTCAAGCAGCAGCTCTTTGTGGACACTTGGGAACAGCGCTGTGAAAAAATTTCGTACGAAGCAGGATTTGGCCAAAGTTGAAAGACCTTCCAAAACCAGCCCTAAAGACCTTAGCCAAACAATGAATGTTGCAATAAGCTCCTGCAGGAAAGGTGCTTCTATGACAAACCCCGGAGCAGGTAGCTACATTCTGCACAGTACAAAATGCAAATGAATTCCAGGCTGAAAACTCTCCACAGAAGAATGAAATGCGTGTGTTTCCCTCTGAAAGAACACTCAGCCACTACGCTTTTGCTTGTTCCTTCAAAGTCTTCGCAGAAACGTTTGTTTTCCTTGCTGGAATATGTTGTGGGATCCATCGTTTCAATATCTTGCAAACCTCATGTTGTTTCTTAGACAATGTGGAAAAACAGAGTATGTTTCCCAAATCTCTTGTAATCCAGAAAAAGGGACACTGCATCACTCTAGCTGGAACACGCTCTTTCTCCTAATGTTTTGAGAACATTCAAGACACCAAAAAACAAGTGCATTTTGCAGTGAAATTCAGACGGCTATGTTCAAAAGGACATTTCTATTGGTTGCAGAGTGCAAAAGCATGATTGACTTCATGTTCTCGAGGACACCCTTACATTTCCAAGTGACCTGAAGTAGGACTTTCACAAAAAGATGTCTTTGCGTGTCTGTGGTGAAAGTAGCTCTAAGTTGTGTATTCAGTGCTGGAGAGTGACACACTCTACACAGGTTAAACAGCATTCTTAGAGCACCAATGCTTATAATATAAACTGCTACAAGATGTGTGTAGCGTGCTGAATGAAGGCTTGTCATTTCAAAGAAAGAAGAGGAAACCAAATTCCAGGGAGTGAAAGGAGCATGCCAGTATGGGAGTTGTGCCTCTGGACACTTTCAAGCAGCAGCTCTTTGTGGACACTTGAGAACAGCGCTGTGAAAAAATTTCGTACGAAGCGGGATTTGGCCAAAGTTGAAAGACCTTCCAAAAACATCCCTAAAGACCTTAGCCAAACAATGAATGTTGCAATAAGCTCCTGCAGGAAAGGTGCTTCTATGACACAACCCCCGAGCAGGTACCTACATTCTGCACAGTACAAAATGCAAATGAATTCCAGGCTGAAAACTCTCCACAGAAGAATGAAATGCATGTGTTTCTCCGTGAAAGAACACTCAGCCACTAGGCTTTTGCTTGCTCCTTCAAAGTCTTTGCAGAAACGTGTGTTTTCACTGCTGGAATACGTTTTGGGATGCATCGTTTCAATCTCTTCCAAGCCTCATGTTGTTTGTTAGACAATGTGGAAAAACAAGGAGTATGTTTCCCAAATCACTTGTAATCCAGAGAAACGCACACTGCATCGCTCTTGCTCACACACGCTCTTTCTCCTAATGTGTTGAGAACATACAAGAAACCAGAAAAGAAGTGCATTTTGCAGTGAAATTCAGACGGGTATGTTCAAAAGGACATTTCTATTGGTTGGAGAGAGCAAAAGCACGATTGACTTCCTGTTCTCGATGACACGCTTACATTTGCAAGTGACCTGAAGTAGGACTTTCACAAAAAGATGTCTTTGCGTGTCTGTGGTGAAAGTAGCTCTAAGTTGTGTATTCAGTGCTGGAGAGTGACACACTCTACACAGGTTAAACAGCATTCTTAGAGCACCAAGATGCTTATAATATAAACTGCTACAAGATGTGTGTAGCGTGCTAAATGAAGGCTTGTCATTTCAAAGAAAGAAGAGGACACCAAATTCCTGGGAGTGAAAGGAGCACACCAGTATGGGAGATGTGCATGTGAAGAGTTTCAAGCAGCAGCTCTTTGTGGACACTTGGGAACAGCGCTGTGAAAAAATTTCGTACGAAGCGGGATTTGGCCAAAGTTGAAAGACCTTGCAAAAACATCCCTAAAGACCTTAGCCCAACAATGAATGTTGCAATAAGCTCCTGCAGGAAAGGTGCTTCTATGACACAACCCCCAAGCAGGTAGCTACCTTCTGCACAGTACAAAATGCAAATGAATTCCTGGCTGGAAACTCACTCCAGAAGGAAGAAATGCGTGTGTTTCTCTCTGAAAGAACACTCAGCCACTATTCTTTTGCTTGCTCCTTCAAAGTCTTTGTAGAAACGTGTGTTTTCACTGCTGGAATACGTTTTGGGATGCATTGTTTCAACCTCTTGCAAGCCTCACGTTCTTTCTTTGACGATGTGGAAAAACAAGGAGTATGTTTCCCAAATCACTTGTAATCCAGAGAAACGCACACTGCATCACTCTTGCTCACACACGCTCTTTCTCCTAATGTGTTGAGAACATACAAGAAACCAGAAAAGAAGTGCATTTTGCAGTGAAATTCAGACGGGTATGTTCAAAAGGACATTTCTATTGGTTGCAGAGAGCAAAAGCACGATTGACTTCCTGTTCTCGATGACACGCTTACATTTGCAAGTGACCTGAAGTAGGACTTTCACAAAAAGATGTCTTTGCGTGTCTGTGGTGAAAGTAGCTCTAAGTTGTGTATTCAGTGCTGGAGCGTGATACAGTCCACATAGGTTCAACAGCGTTTTAAGAGCACCAACATGCTCAAAGGTGAAACTGCTACAAGGTGTGTGTAGCCTGCAGAAAGAAGGCTTGTCATTTCAAAGAAAGAAGAGGAAACCAAAATCCAGGTACTGAAACGAGCACACCAGTATGGGAGATGTGCATATGGACAGTTTCAAGCAGCCCCTCCTTCTGGACACTTGGAAACAACAATGTAAAAACATTTCGTTCGAAGCGGGGTTTGGCCAAAGTTGAAAGACCTTCCAACACCAACCCTAAAGAACTTAGTCAAACAATGAATGTTGCAATAAGCTCCTGTAGGAAACGTGCTTCTATGACACAACCCCCGAGCAGGTAGCTACGTTCTGCACAGTACAAAATGCATATGAATTCCTGGCAGAAAACTCACTCCAGAAGGAAGAAATGCGTGTGTTTCTCTCTGAAAAACACTCAGCCACTATTCTTTTGCTTGCTCCTTCAAAGGCTTTGCAGAAACGTGTGTTTTCACTGGTGGAATACGTTTTGGGATGCATTGTTTCAATCTCTTCCAATCCTCATGTTGTTTCTTAGAAAATGTGGAAAAACGCGGATTATGTTTCCCAAATCACTTATAATCCAGAGAAATGCACACTGCATCACTCTTGCCATAACACGCTCTTTCTCCTAATGTGTTGAGAACATTCAAGAAACCAGAAAAGAAGTGCATTTTGCAGTGAAATTCAGACGGGTATGTTCAAAAGGACATTTCTATTGGTTGCAGAGTGCAAAAGCACAATTGCCTTCATGTTCTCCATGACACCCTTATATTTCCAACTGACCTGCAGTAGGACTTTCCCAAAAAGATGTGTTTGCGTGTCTGTGGTGAAAGGAGCTCTCAGTTGTGTATTCAGTGCTGGAGAGTGACACACTCTACGTAGCTTACTCAGCGTTTTGAGAGCAGCAACATGCTTCAAACTGAAACTGTTACAGGTGTGTGTAGCATGCAGAAAGAAGACTTGTCATTTCAAAAAAAGAAGAGTAAACCAAAATCCAGATAGTATAACGAGCACATCAGTATGGGAGATGTGCATGTGACCAGTTTCAAGAAGCAGCTCTTTGTGGACACTTGGGAACAGTGCTGTGAAATAATTTCGTACGAAGCGGGATTTGGCCAAAGTGGAAAGACCTTCCAAAACCAGCCTTAAAGAACTTAGCCAATCAATGAATGTTGCAATAAGCTCCTGCAGGAAAGGTACTTCTATGACACAACCCCCGAGAAGGTAGCTATATTCTGCACAGTACAAAATGCAAATGAATTCCAGGCTGAAAACTCTCCACAGAAGAATGAAATGCATGTGTTTCTCTCTGAACGAACACTCAGCCACTAGGCTTTTGCTTGCTCCTTCAAAGGCTTTGCAGAAACGTGTGTTTTCACTGCTGGAATACGTTTTGGGATGCATCGTTTCAATATCTTGCAAGCCTCATGTTGTTTCTTAGACACTGTGGAAAAACAAGGAGTATGTTTCCCAAATCACTTGTAATCCAGAGAAACGCACACTGCATCACTCTTGCTCAAACACGCTCTTTCTTCTAATGTATTGAGAACATTCAAGAAAGCAGAAAAGAAGGGCCTTTTGCAGTGAATTTCACACTGGTATGTACAAAAAGCCATTTATTTCGGTTACAGAGTGCCAAAGCATGATTGACTTCATGTTCTCAATGAAACCCTTACATTTCCAAGTGACCTGAAGTAGGACTTTCACAGAAACATGTGTTTGCGTGTCTGTGGTGAAAGGAGCTCTCAGTTGTGTATTCAGTGCTGGAGAGTGACACACTCTACACAGGTTAGACAGCATTCTTATAACACCAACATGCTTAAAATAGAAACTGCTACAAGATGTGTGTAGCATGCTGAATGAAGGCTTGTCATTTCAAAGAAAGAAGAGGAAACCAAATTCCAGGTAGTGAAACGAACATGTCGGTATGGGAGATGTGCATGTGGACAGTTTCAAGCAGCAACTCCTTCTGGACACTTGGAAACAGCGCTGTGAAAAAATTTCGTAGGAAGCGGGATTTGGCCAAAGTTGAAAGAACTTCCAAAATGAACCCTAAAGGACTTAGCCAAACAATGAATGTTGCAATAAGCTCCTGCAGGAAAGGTGCTTCAATGACACAACTCCCGAGCAAGTAGCTACATTCTGCAAAGTACAAAATGCATATGAATTCCTGGCTGGAAACTCACTCCAGAAGGAAGAAATGCGTGTGTTTCTCTCTGAAACAACACTCAGCCACTATTCTTTTGCTTGCTCCTTCAAAGTCTTTGTAGAAACGTGTGTTTTCCCTGCTGGAATATGTTTTCGGATGCAGTGTTTCAATCTCTTGTAAGCCTCATGTTCTTTCTTAGACGATGTGGAAAAACAAGGAGTATGTTTCCCAAATCCCTAGCAATCCAGAAAAACACACAGTGCATCCTCTTGCCCAAACATGCTCTTTCTCCTAATGCGTTGAGACCATTCAAGAAAGCAGAAAGGAAGAGCATTTTGCAGTGAAATTCAGACTGGCATGTACAAAAAGCCATTTCATTCGGTTGCAGGGTGTAAAAGCATGATTGACTTCATGTTCTCGATGAAACCCTTACATTTCCAAGTGACCTGAAGTAGGACTTTCACAAAAACATGCTTTTGCGTGTCAGTGGTGAAAGAAATTCTAAGTTGTGTATTCAGTGCTGCAGAGTGACACACTCTAACCAGGTTAGACAGCGTTCTTAGAGCACCAACATGCTTAAAATTGAAACTGCTACAAGATGTGTTTAGCATGCTGAATGAAGGCCTTGTCATTTCAAAGAAAGAAGAGGAAACCAAATTCCAGGCAGTGAAACGAGCATGCCAGTATGGGAAATGTGTATGTGGACAGTTTCAAGCAGCAGTTCTTTGTGGACACTTGGAAACAGCGCTGTGAAAAAATTTCTTACGAAGCAGGATTTGGCCAAAGTTGAAAGACTTTCCAAAACCTACCCTAAAGGACTTAGCCCAACAATGAATGTTGCAATAAGCTCCTGCAGGAAAGGTGCTTCAATGACACAACTCCCGAGCAGGTAGCTACATTCTGGACAGTACAAAATGCATATGAATTCCTGGCTGGAAACTCACTCCAGAAGGAAGAAATGCGCATGTTTTCTCTGAAAGAACACTCAGCCACTATTGTTTTGCTTGCTCCTTCAAAGTCTTTGTAGAAACGTGTGTTTTCACTGCTGGAATACGTTTTGGGATGCATTGTTTCAATCTCTTGCAAGCCTCATGTTCTTTCCTACACAATGTGGACAAACGCGGATTATGTTTCCCAAATCACTTAAAATCCAGGAAAACGCACCCTACATCAGTCTTGCTCAAACACGCTTTTCACCTAATGCATTGAGAACATTCAAGAAAGCAGAAAAGAAGGGCCCTACCCTTGGTCCAATCCTAAACCGAACCGTCTCCCTAACCCTAGCCCTCAACATAACCCTAACTCTAGGTCCAATCCTAACCCTAATCGTGTACCTAACCGTAGCCGTCAACATAACCCTATCCCTAGGTCCAGTCCTAACCCTAATCGTGTATCTAACCTTAGCCCTAAACATAAGCCTAACCCTAGGTCCAATCCTAACCCTAATCGTCTATCTAACCCTACCCCTCAACATAAACCTAACCCTAGCTCCAATCATATCCCAGTTCATCATCCGAATCCTAGCCCTCAACATAACCCTAACCCTAGATCCAAACCTACCCTAATCGTCTCTCTAACCGTAGCCCTCAACATAACCCTAACCCTAGCTCCAATCCTAACCCTAATAGTCTACCTAACCCTAGCCTTCAACATAACCCTAACCCTAGGTCCAGTCGTAACCCTAATAGTATCTCTAACCCTAGCCCTCAACAAAACCCTAACCCTAGGTCCAATCCTATCCCTAATCGTTTATCTAAAACTAGCCCTAAACATAACCTTAACCCTAGGTCCAATAATATCCCTAATCGTCTCTCTGACCCTAGCCTTTAACATAACCCTAACCCTAGGTCCAATCCTAACTGTAATCGTCTATGTAAACCTAGCCCTCAACATAACCCGAACCCTCGGTCCAATACTAACCCGAACCTTCTCTCTAACCCTAGCCCTAAACATAACCATAACCCTAGGTCCATTCATAAACCCTAATTGTCTACCTAGCCCTAGCCCTCAACATAACGCTAACCCTAGCTCCAATCCTAACCCTAACCGTCTCTCTAACCCTAGCCCTCAACATAACCCTAACCCGAGGTCCAATCCTAACCTGAACTTTCTCTCTAACCCTAGCCCTCAACCTAACCCTAACCCTAGGTCCAATCCTAACCCTAATCGTCCCTCTAACCCTAGCCCTCCACATAACCATAACCCTAGGTCCAATCCTAACCTGAACCGTCTCTCTAACCCTAGCCCTCAACATAACCCTATCCCTAGGTCCAGACCTTACCCTAATCGTGTATCTAAAACTAGCCCTCAACATAATCCTAATCCTAGGTCCAATCCTAACCCTAATCGTCTACCTAACCCTAGCCATCAACATAACCCTAACCCTAGCTCCAATCTTAACCCTAATCGTCTACCTAACACTAGTCCTCAACATAACCCTAACCCTAGGTCCAATACTAACCCTTATGGTCTACCTAACCCTAGCCCTCAACATAACCCTAACCCTAGGTCAAATCCTAACCGTAATCTTCTACCTAACCCTAGACCTCAACGTAACCCTAACCCTAGCTCCAATCCTAACTTAATCGTCTCTCTAACACTAGCCCTCAACACAACCCTAACCCTAGGTCCAATCCTAACCCTAATCGTCTCTCTAACCGTAGCCCACAACATAACCCTAACCCTAGGATAAATCCAAACCCAATCTGTCTCTCTAATCCTCGCTCTCAACATAACCCTAACCCTCGATCCAATCCTAACCCGAACCGTCTCTTTAATCCTAGCCCTCAACATGACACTAACCCTAGGCCCAATCCTAACCCGAACATTCTCTCTAACCCTAGCCCTCAACATAACCCTAACCCTAGGACCAATCCTAACCCCAATCGTCAACCTAAACCTAGCCCTCAACATAACCCTAACCCTACGTGCAATACTAACCCTAATGGTCTACCTAAACCTAGCCCTCAACATAATCCTAATCCTAGGTCCAATCCTAACCCTAATCGTCTACCTAACCCTAGCCATCAACATA
This sequence comes from Miniopterus schreibersii, assembly GCF_964146895.1. NCBI lineage: Eukaryota > Metazoa > Chordata > Mammalia > Chiroptera > Miniopteridae > Miniopterus > Miniopterus schreibersii. The sequence goes on from NC_138110.1 coordinate 235,150, forward strand.
ACCCTAACCCTAGCTCCAATCCTAACCCTAATCGTCTACCTAACACTAGTCCTCAACATAACCCTAACCCTAGGTCCAATACTAACCCTTATGGTCTACCTAACCCTAGCCCTCAACATAACCCTAACCCTAGGGCAAATCCTAACCCTAATCTTCTACCTAACCCTAGACCTCAACGTAACCCTAACCCTAGCTCCAATCCTAACTTAATCGTCTCTCTAACACTAGCCCTAAACACAACCCTAACCCTAGGTCCAATCCTAACCCTAATCGTCTCTCTAACCGTAGCCCACAACATAACCCTAACCCTAGGACCAATCCAAACCCAATCTGTCTCTCTAATCCTCGCTCTCAACATAACCCTAACCCTCGATCCAATCCTAACCCGAACCGTCTCTTTAATCCTAGCCCTCAACATGACACTAACCCTAGGCCCAATCCTAACCCGAACATTCTCTCTAACCCTAGCCCTCAACATAACCCTAACCCTAGGACCAATCCTAACCCTAATCGTCAACCTAAACCTAGCCCTCAACATAACCCAAACCCTAGGTCCAGTCCTAACCCTAATCGTATATCTAAACCTAGCTCTAAACATAACCCTAAACCTAGGACTAATTCTAACCATAATCGTCTATCTAACCCTAGCCCTCAACATAACCCTAACCCTAGCTCCAATCCTATCCGTAATCGTCAACCGAACCCTAGCGCTCAAAATAACCCTAACCCTAGCTCCAATCCTAACCCTAATCGTCTCTCTAAACCTAGCCCTCAACATAACCTTAACCCTAGGTCCAATGCTAACCCTAATCGTCTCTCTAACCCTAGCCCTCAACATAACCCGAACCCTAGCTCCAATCCTAACCCTAGTCGTTTACCTAACCTTAGCCCTCAACACAACCCTAACCCTAGGTGCAATCCTAACCCTATTCGTCTCTCTAAACCTAGCCCTCAACATAACCCTAACTCTCGGTCCAATCCTAACCCGAACCTTCTCTCTAACCCTAGCCCTAAAAATAACCATAAACCTAGGTCCATTCATAAAACCTAATTGTCTACCGAGCCTTAGCCCTCAACATAACCTTAACCCTAGCTCCAATCCTAAACCTAACCGTCTCTCTAACCCTAGCCCTCAACATAACCCTAAACCTAGGTCCAATCATAACCCTAATCGTCTACCTAAACCTAGCCGTCAACAAAACCCTAACCCTAGCTCCAATCTTAACCCTAATCGTCTCGGTAACCCTAGCCGTCAACATAACCCTAACCGTAGGTCCAATAATAACCCTAATCGTCTACCTAACCCTAGTCCTCAACATACCCCTAACCCTAGGTCCAGTCCTAACCCTAATCGTCTCTCTAACCCTAGCCCTCAACATAACCCTAACCCTAGCTTCCATCCTAACCCTAATCGTTTCTCTAACTCTAGCCCTCAACATATCCCTAACCCTAGCTCCAATCCTAACCCTAGTCGTCTACCTAACCTTAGCCCTCAACATAGCCCTAACCCTAGGTCCAATCCTAACCTGAAGCGACTCTTTAACCCTAGCCCTCAACATAGCCCTAAACCTAGCTCCAATCCTAACCCTAATCGTCTATGTAACCCTAGCCCTCAACATTACACTAACCCTAGGTCCAATCCTAACCCTAATGGTCTATTTAACCCTAGCCCTGAACATAACCCTAACCCTAGGTCAAATCCTAACCCGAACCATCTCTCTAAACCTACCCCTCAACATAACCCTAACCCTAGGTCCAATCCTAATCCTAATCGTGTACCTAACCCTAGCCCTCAAATTAACCATAACCCTAGGTCCAATCCTAACCCTAATCATCTACCTAACCCTAGCCCTCAACGTAACCCTAACCCTAGCTCCAATCCTAACCCTAATCGTCTACCTAACCCTAGCCCTCAACATAACCCTAACCCTACGTACACTCCTAACACTAATCGTCTATCTAATCCTAGCTCTAAACATAACCCTAACCCTAGGTCCAATAATAACCCTAATCGTCTCTCTAACCCGAGCCCGCAACATGATCCCAACCCTTGTTCCAATCCTAACCCTAATCGTCTACCTAACCCTGCCCTCAACACAACCCTAACCCTAGGTCCAATCCTAACCTAATCGTCTCTCTATGCCTAGCCCTCAACATAACCCTAACCCTAGGTCTAATCCTAACCCGAACCTTCTCTCTAACCCTGGCCCTCAACATAACCCTAACCCTAGGTCCAATCCTAACCTGAAGCGACTCTCTAACCCTAGCCCTCAACATAACCTTAACCCTCGCTCCAATCCTAACCCTAATAGTCTCTCTAACCGTAGCCCTCAACACAACCCTAACCCTAGCTCAAATCCTAACCCTAATCGTCTCTCTAACCCTAGCCCTCAACATAACCCTAACCCTAGATCCAATCCTAACCCGAACCGTCTTTCTAACTCTAGCCCTCAACCTAACCCAAACCCTAGGTCCAATTTTAACCCGAACCATCTCTCTACCCCTAGCCCTCAACATAACACTAACGCTAAGTCCAATCCTAACCTGAACAGTATCTCTAACTCTAGCACTCCTCATAACCCTAACCCTAGGTCAAATCCTAACCCTAATGTTCTACCTAACCCTAGACCTCAACGTAACCCTAACCCTAGCTCCAATCCTAACTTAATCGTCTCTCTAACCCTAGTCCTCAACACAACACTAACCCTAGGTCCAATCCTAACCCTAATCGTCCACCTAACCCTAGCCCTCAACATAACCCTAACCGTAGCTCCAATCCTAACCCTAATAGTCTCCCTAACCCTAGCCCTCAACACAACCCTAACCCTAGGTCCAATCCTAACCCTAATCGTCTCTCTAACCCTAGCCCTCAACATAACCCTAACCCTCGATCCAATCCTAACCCGAACCGTCTCTCTAATCCTAGCCCTCAACATGACACTAACCCTAGGTCCAATCCTAACCCGAACATTCTCTCTAACCCAAGCCCTCAACATAACCCTAACCCTAGGACCAATCCTAACCCTAATCGTCTACCTAACCCTAGCCCTCAACATAACCCTAACCCTAGGTCCAGTCCTAACCCTAATCGTCTACCTAACCCTAGCCCTCAACATAACCCTAACCCTAGGTCCAGTCCTAACCCTAATCGTCTACCTAACCCTAGCCCTCAACATAACCCTAAACCTAGGTCCAATCCTAACCCTAATCGTCTACCTAAACCGAGCCGTCAACATAACCCTAACCCTAGCTCCAATCTTAACCCTAATCGTCTCAGTAACCCTAGCAGTCAACATAACCCTAACCGTAGGTCCAATCTTAACCATAATCATCTATGTGTCCCTAGCCCTCACCATAACCCTAACCCTAGGACCAATCCTAACCCTAATGGTCTACCTAACCCTAGTCCTCAACATAACCCTAAACCCTGGTCCAGTCCTAACCCTAATCGTGTATCTAACCCTAGCCCTAAACATAACCCTAACCCTAGGTCCTATTCTAACCATAATCGTCTAACTAACCCTAGCCCTCAACATAACCCTAACCCTAGCTCCAATCCGATCCCTAATCGTCAACTGAACCCTAGCGCTCAAAATATCCCTAACCCTAGCTCCATTCCTAACCCTAATCGTCTGTCTAACCCTAACCCTCAACATAACCTTAACCCTAGGTCCAATCCTAACCCTAATCGTCTGTCTAACCCTAGCCCTCAACATAACCCTAACCCTAGCTCCAATCCTAACCCTAGTCGTCTACCTTACCTTAGCCCTCAACATAGCCCTAACCCTAGGTCCAATCCTAACCTGAAGCGACTCTTTAACCCTAGCCCTCAACATAAACTTAACCCTCGGTACAATCCTAACCCTAATCGTCTACCTAAACATAGCCCTCAACATATCCCTAAATCTACCTCCAATCCTAACCCTAATCGTCTATCTAACCCTAGCCCTCAACATTACACTAACCCTAGGTCCAATCCTAACCCTAATGGTCTATTTAACCCAGGCCCTGAACATAACCCTAACCCTAGGTCAAATCCTAACCCGCACCGTCTCTCTAAACCTAGCCCTCAACATAACCCTATCCCTAGCTCCAATCCTAACCTGAACCGTCTGTCTAACCCTAGCCCTCAACATAAACTTAACCCTACATCCAATACTAACCCTAATGGTATACGTAAACCTAGCCCTCAACATAACCCTAACCCTAGCTCAAATCCTGACCCTAATCGTCTACCTAACCCTAGACCTCAACATAACCATAACCCTAAGTCCAATCCTAACCCTAATCGTCCACCTAACCCTAGCCCTCAATATAACCCTAACCCTAGGTCCAATCCTAAATCTATCCATCTCTCTAAACCTACCCTCAATATAACCCTAACCCTAGATCCAATCCTAACCCGAACCCTCTCTCTAAACCTAGCCCTCAACATAACCCTAACCCTAGGTTCAATCCTAACCCGAATCGTCTCTATAACCCTAGCCCTTAACATAACCCTAACCCTAGGTCCAATACTAACCCTAATTGTCTACCTAACCCTAGTCCTCAACATAGCCCTAACCCTAGGTCCAAACCTAACCTTAATCGACTCTCTAACCGTAGCCTTCATCATAACCCTAAACCTAGGTCCAATCCTAAACCTAATCGTCTACCTAACCCTAGCCCTCAACATAAACCTAACCCTAGGTCCAATCCTAACCCGAACCGTCTCTCTAACCATAGCCCTCAACCTAACCCTAACCCTAGCTCCAATCCTAACCCGAACCATCTCTCTAACCCTAGCCCTCAACATAAACCTAACCCTGGTGCAATCCTAACCTTATACCTCTATCTAACCCTAGCCCTCAACATAACCATAACCCTAGGTCTAATCCTAACCCGAACCGTCTCTCTAACCCTAGCACTCAACATAACCCTAACCCTAGGTCCAATGCTAACCCGAATCGTCTCTCTAAGCATAGCCCTCAACATAACCCTAACCCTAGGTCCAATACTAACCCTAATGGTCTAACTAACCCTAGCCCTCAACATAACCCTAACCCTATCTCAAATCCTCACCCTAATAGTCTACCTAACGCTAGACCTCAACATAACCCTAACCCTAGGTCAAATCCTAACCCTAATCGTCTCTGTAACCCTAGCCCTCAACATAACCCTAACCCTAGGTCCAATACTAACCCGAACCGTCTCTCTAACCCTAGCCCTCAACACAACCCTAACCCTAGGTCCAATCCTAACCCTAATCATCTACCTAACCCTAGCCTTCATCATAACCCTAACCGTAGGTCCAATACTAACCCTAATCATCTCTCAAACCCTAGCACTCAACATAACCCTAACCCTAGGTCCAATACTAACCCCAATCGTTTCTCTAACCCTAACCATCAACATAACCCTAACCCTAGGTACAATCCTAACACTAATCGTCTATCTATCCCTAGCCCTAAACATGAGCCTAACCCTAGGTCCAATCCTAAACCGAACCGTCTCTCTAACCCTAGCCCTCAAAATAACCCTACCCTAGCTCCAATCCTAACCTGAACCGTCTGTCTCACCCTAGCCCTCAACATAAACTTAACCCTACATCCAATACTAACCCTAATGGTCTACCTAACCCTAGCCCTCAACATAACCCTAACCCTAGCTAAAACCCTAACCCTAATCGTCTACCTAACCCTAGACCTCAACATAACCATAACCCTAAGTCCAATCCTAACCCTAATCGTCCACCTAACCCTAGCCCTCAATATAACCCTAACCCTAGGACCAATCCTAAATCGATCCGTCTCTCTAAACCTAGCCCTCAATATAACCCTAACCCTAGATCCAATCCTAACCCGAACCCTCTCTCTAAACCTAGCCCTCAAAATAACCCTAACCCTAGGTTCAATCCTAACCCGAATCGTCTCTCTAACCCTAGCCCTTAACATAACCCTAACCCTAGGTCCAATACTAACCCTAATTCTCTACCTAAACCTAGCCCTCAACATAGCCCTAACCCTAGGTCCAAACCTAACCTTAATCGACTCTCTAACCGTAGCCCTCATCATAACCCTAACCCTAGGTCCAATCCTAACCCTAATCGTCTACCTAACCCTAGCCCTCAACAAAACCCTAACCCTAGGTCCAATCCTAACCCTAATCGTCTCTCTAACCCTAGCCCTCAACATAATCCTAAGCCTAGGTCAAATCCTAACCCGAACCCTCTTTCTAACCCTAGCCCTCAACCTAACCCTAACCCTAGGTCCAATCCTAACCCTAATCGTCCACCTAACCCTAGGCCTCAACATAACCCTAACCCTAGGTTCAATCCTAACCCGAACCGTCTCTCTAACCCTAGCCCTCAACCTAACACTAACCCTAAGTCCAGTCCTGACCCTAATCGTCCACCTAACCCTAGCCCTCAACATAACCCTAACCCTAGGTCCAGTCCTAACCCTAATCGTGTATCTAACCCTAGCCCTCAATATAACCCTAACCCTAGATCCAATCCTAACCCGAACCCTCTCTCTAAACCTAGCCCTCAACATAACCCTAACCCTAGGTTCAATCCTAACCCGAATCGTCTCTCTAACCCTAGCCCTTAACATAACCCTAACCCTAGGTCCAATACTAACCCTAATTCTCTACCTAACCCTAGCCCTCAACATAGCCCTAACCCTAGGTCCAAACCTAACCTTAATCGACTCTCTAACTGTAGCCCTCATCATAACGCTAACCCTAGGTCCAATCCTAACCCTAATCGTCTACCTAACCCTAGCCCTCAACATAACCCTAACCCTAGGTCCAAAGCTAACCCTAATCGTCTCTCTAACCCTAGCCCTCAACATAACCCTAACCCTAGGTCAAATCCTAAAACGAACCCTCTTTCTAACCCTAGCCCTCAACCTAACCCTAACCCTAGGTCCAATCCTAACCCTAATGGTCTATTTAACCCTAGCCCTGAACATAACCCTAACCCTAGGTCAAATCCTAACCCGAACCATCTCTCTAAACCTAGCCCTCAACATAACCCTAACCCTAGGTCCAATCCTAATCCTAATCGTGTACCTAACCCTAGCCCTCAAATTAACCATAACCCTAGGTCCAATCCTAACCCTAATCATCTACCTAACCCTAGCCCTCAACGTAACCCTAACCCTAGCTCCAATCCTAACCCTAATCGTCTACCTAACCCTAGCCCTCAACATAACCCTAACCCTACGTACACTCCTAACACTAATCGTCTATCTAATCCTAGCTCTAAACATAACCCTAACCCTAGGTCCAATAATAACCCTAATCGTCTCTCTAACCTGAGCCCGCAACATGATCCCAACCCTTGTTCCAATCCTAACCCTAATCGTCTACCTAACCCTGCCCTCAACACAACCCTAACCCTAGGTCCAATCCTAACCTAATCGTCTCTCTATGCCTAGCCCTCAACATAACCCTAACCCTAGGTCTAATCCTAACCCGAACCTTCTCTCTAACCCTGGCCCTCAACATAACCCTAACCCTAGGTCCAATCCTAAACCTAATCGTCTATCTAACCCTAGCCCTCAACATAACCCTAACCCTAGGTCCAATCCTAACCTGAAGCGACTCTCTAACCCTAGCCCTCAACATAACCTTAACCCTCGCTCCAATCCTAACCCTAATAGTCTCTCTAACCGTAGCCCTCAACACAACCCTAACCCTAGCTCAAATCCTAACCCTAATCGTCTCTCTAACCCTAGCCCTCAACATAACCCTAACCCTAGATCCAATCCTAACCCGAACCGTCTTTCTAACTCTAGCCCTCAACCTAACCCAAACCCTAGGTCCAATTTTAACCCGAACCATCTCTCTACCCCTAGCCCTCAACATAACACTAACGCTAAGTCCAATCCTAACCTGAACAGTATCTCTAACTCTAGCACTCCTCATAACCCTAACCCTAGGTCAAATCCTAACCCTAATGTTCTACCTAACCCTAGACCTCAACGTAACCCTAACCCTAGCTCCAATCCTAACTTAATCGTCTCTCTAACCCTAGTCCTCAACACAACACTAACCCTAGGTCCAATCCTAACCCTAATCGTCCACCTAACCCTAGCCCTCAACATAACCCTAACCGTAGCTCCAATCCTAACCCTAATAGTCTCCCTAACCCTAGCCCTCAACACAACCCTAACCCTAGGTCCAATCCTAACCCGAACCGTCTCTCTAATCCTAGCCCTCAACATGACACTAACCCTAGGTCCAATCCTAACCCGAACATTCTCTCTAACCCAAGCCCTCAACATAACCCTAACCCTCGGACCAATCCTAACCCTAATCGTCTACCTAACCCTAGCCCTCAACATAACCCTAACCCTAGGTCCAGTCCTAACCCTAATCGTCTACCTAACCCTAGCCCTCAACATAACCCTAACCCTAGGTCCAGTCCTAACCCTAATCGTCTACCTAACCCTAGCCCTCAACATAACCCTAAACCTAGGTCCAATCCTAACCCTAATCGTCTACCTAAACCGAGCCGTCAACATAACCCTAACCCTAGCTCCAATCTTAACCCTAATCGTCTCAGTAACCCTAGCAGTCAACATAACCCTAACCGTAGGTCCAATCTTAACCATAATCATCTATGTGTCCCTAGCCCTCACCATAACCCTAACCCTAGGACCAATCCTAACCCTAATGGTCTACCTAACCCTAGTCCTCAACATAACCCTAAACCCTGGTCCAGTCCTAACCCTAATCGTGTATCTAACCCTAGCCCTAAACATAACCCTAACCCTAGGTCCTATTCTAACCATAATCGTCTAACTAACCCTAGCCCTCAACATAACCCTAACCCTAGCTCCAATCCGATCCCTAATCGTCAACTGAACCCTAGCGCTCAAAATATCCCTAACCCTAGCTCCATTCCTAACCCTAATCGTCTGTCTAACCCTAACCCTCAACATAACCTTAACCCTAGGTCCAATCCTAACCCTAATCGTCTGTCTAACCCTAGCCCTCAACATAACCCTAACCCTAGCTCCAATCCTAACCCTAGTCGTCTACCTTACCTTAGCCCTCAACATAGCCCTAACCCTAGGTCCAATCCTAACCTGAAGCGACTCTTTAACCCTAGCCCTCAACATAAACTTAACCCTCGGTACAATCCTAACCCTAATCGTCTACCTAAACATAGCCCTCAACATATCCCTAAATCTACCTCCAATCCTAACCCTAATCGTCTATGTAACCCTAGCCCTCAACATTACACTAACCCTAGGTCCAATCCTAACCCTAATGGTCTATTTAACCCAGGCCCTGAACATAACCCTAACCCTAGGTCAAATCCTAACCCGCACCGTCTCTCTAAACCTAGCCCTCAACATAACCCTATCCCTAGCTCCAATCCTAACCTGAACCGTCTGTCTAACCCTAGCCCTCAACATAAACTTAACCCTACATCCAATACTAACCCTAATGGTATACGTAAACCTAGCCCTCAACATAACCCTAACCCTAGCTCAAATCCTGACCCTAATCGTCTACCTAACCCTAGACCTCAACATAACCATAACCCTAAGTCCAATCCTAACCCTAATCGTCCACCTAACCCTAGCCCTCAATATAACCCTAACCCTAGGTCCAATCCTAAATCTATCCATCTCTCTAAACCTAGCCCTCAATATAACCCTAACCCTAGATCCAATCCTAACCCGAACCCTCTCTCTAAACCTAGCCCTCAACATAACCCTAACCCTAGGTTCAATCCTAACCCGAATCGTCTCTATAACCCTAGCCCTTAACATAACCCTAACCCTAGGTCCAATACTAACCTTAATTGTCTACCTAACCCTAGTCCTCAACATAGCCCTAACCCTAGGTCCAAACCTAACCTTAATCGACTCTCTAACCGTAGCCTTCATCATAACCCTAAACCTAGGTCCAATCCTAAACCTAATCGTCTACCTAACCCTAGCCCTCAACATAAACCTAACCCTAGGTCCAATCCTAACCCGAACCGTCTCTCTAACCATAGCCCTCAACCTAACCCTAACCCTAGCTCCAATCCTAACCCGAACCATCTCTCTAACCCTAGCCCTCAACATAAACCTAACCCTGGTGCAATCCTAACCTTATACCTCTATCTAACCCTAGCCCTCAACATAACCATAACCCTAGGTCTAATCCTAACCCGAACCGTCTCTCTAACCCTAGCACTCAACATAACCCTAACCCTAGGTCCAATGCTAACCCGAATCGTCTCTCTAAGCATAGCCCTCAACATAACCCTAACCCTAGGTCCAATACTAACCCTAATGGTCTAACTAACCCTAGCCCTCAACATAACCCTAACCCTATCTCAAATCCTCACCCTAATAGTCTACCTAACGCTAGACCTCAACATAACCCTAACCCTAGGTCCAATCCTAACCCTAATCGTCTCTGTAACCCTAGCCCTCAACATAACCCTAACCCTAGGTCCAATACTAACCCGAACCGTCTCTCTAACCCTAGCCCTCAACACAACCCTAACCCTAGGTCCAATCCTAACCCTAATCATCTACCTAACCCTAGCCTTCATCATAACCCTAACCGTAGGTCGAATCCTAACCCTAATCATCTCTCAAACCCTAGCACTCAACATAACCCTAACCCTAGGTCCAATACTAACCCCAATCGTTTCTCTAACCCTAACCATCAACATAACCCTAACCCTAGGTACAATCCTAACACTAATCGTCTATCTATCCCTAGCCCTAAACATGAGCCTAACCCTAGGTCCAATCCTAAACCGAACCGTCTCTCTAACCCTAGCCCTCAAAATAACCCTACCCTAGCTCCAATCCTAACCTGAACCGTCTGTCTCACCCTAGCCCTCAACATAAACTTAACCCTACATCCAATACTAACCCTAATGGTCTACCTAACCCTAGCCCTCAACATAACCCTAACCCTAGCTAAAACCCTAACCCTAATCGTCTACCTAACCCTAGACCTCAACATAACCATAACCCTAAGTCCAATCCTAACCCTAATCGTCCACGTAACCCTAGCCCTCAATATAACCCTAACCCTAGGACCAATCCTAAATCGATCCGTCTCTCTAAACCTAGCCCTCAATATAACCCTAACCCTAGATCCAATCCTAACCCGAACCCTCTCTCTAAACCTAGCCCTCAAAATAACCCTAACCCTAGGTTCAATCCTAACCCGAATCGTCTCTCTAACCCTAGCCCTTAACATAACCCTAACCCTAGGTCCAATACTAACCCTAATTCTCTACCTAAACCTAGCCCTCAACATAGCCCTAACCCTAGGTCCAAACCTAACCTTAATCGACTCTCTAACCGTAGCCCTCATCATAACCCTAACCCTAGGTCCAATCCTAACCCTAATCGTCTACCTAACCCTAGCCCTCAACAAAACCCTAACCCTAGGTCCAATCCTAACCCTAATCGTCTCTCTAACCCTAGCCCTCAACATAATCCTAAGCCTAGGTCAAATCCTAACCCGAACCCTCTTTCTAACCCTAGCCCTCAACCTAACCCTAACCCTAGGTCCAATCCTAACCCTAATCGTCCACCTAACCCTAGGCCTCAACATAACCCTAACCCTAGGTTCAATCCTAACCCGAACCGTCTCTCTAACCCTAGCCCTCAACCTAACACTAACCCTAAGTCCAGTCCTGACCCTAATCGTCCACCTAACCCTAGCCCTCAACATAACCCTAACCCTAGGTCCAGTCCTAACCCTAATCGTGTATCTAACCCTAGCCCTCAATATAACCCTAACCCTAGATCCAATCCTAACCTGAACCCTCTCTCTAAACCTAGCCCTCAACATAACCCTAACCCTAGGTTCAATCCTAACCCGAATCGTCTCTCTAACCCTAGCCCTTAACATAACCCTAACCCTAGGTCCAATACTAACCCTAATTCTCTACCTAACCCTAGCCCTCAACATAGCCCTAACCCTAGGTCCAAACCTAACCTTAATCGACTCTCTAACTGTAGCCCTCATCATAACCCTAACCCTAGGTCCAATCCTAACCCTAATCGTCTACCTAACCCTAGCCCTCAACATAACCCTAACCCTAGGTCCAAAGCTAACCCTAATCGTCTCTCTAACCCTAGCCCTCAACATAACCCTAACCCTAGGTCAAATCCTAAAACGAACCCTCTTTCTAACCCTAGCCCTCAACCTAACCCTAACCCTAGGTCCAATCCTAACCCTAATCGTCCACCTAACCCTAGCCCTCAACATAACCCTAACCCTAGGTTCAATCCTAACCCGAACCGTCTCTCTAACCCTAGCCCTCAACCTAACCCTAACCCTAATTCCAATCCTAACCCTAATCGTCCACCTAACCCTAGCCCTCAACATAACCCTAACCTTAGGTGAAGTCCTAACCCTAATCGTGTATCTAACCCTAGCCGTCAATATAACCCTAACCCTAGATCCAATCCTAACCCGAACCCTCTCTCTAAACCTAGTTCTCAACATAACCCTAACCCTAGGTTCAATCCTAACCCGAATCGTCTCTCTAACCCTAGCCCTTAACATAACCCTAACCCTAGGTCCAATACTAACCCTAATTCTCTACCTAACCCTAGCCCTCAAAATAGCCCTAACCCTAGGTCCAAACCTAACCTTAATCGAATCTCTAACCCTATCCCTCAACCTAACCCTAACCCTAGGTCCAATCCTAACCCTAATCGTCTTTCTAACCCTAGCCCTCAACATAAACCTAACCCTAGGTGCAATCCTAACCCTACACATCTATCTAACCCTAGCCCTCTACATAACCATTACCCTAGGTCTAATCCTAACCCGAACCGTCTCTCTAACACTAGCACTCAACATAACCCTAACCCTAGGTCCAATCCTAAACTGAATCGTCTCTCTAAGCCTAGCCCTCAACATAACCCTAACCCTAGGTCCAATACTAACCCTAATCATGTACCTAACCCTAGACCTCAACATAACGCTAACCCTAGAGCCAATCCTAAACCCTAATCATCTACCTAACCCTAGCCCTCAACATAACCCTAACCTTAGGTCCACTCCTAACCCTAATCGTCTACCTAACGCTAGACCTCAACATAACCCCATCCCTAGGTCCAATCCTAACCCTAATTGACTTCCTAACCCTAGCCCTCAACTTCACCCTAACCCTAGCTCCAATACTAACCCTAATCGTCTCTCTAACCCTAGCCCTCAACTTAACCCTAACTCAGGTAGAATCCTAAACCTTATCTTCTCTCTAACCCTAGCCCTCAACATAACCCTAACCCTAAGTCCAATCCTAACCCTAATCGTCTTCCTAACCCTAGCCCTCAACATATCCCTAACCTCAGCTCCAATCCTAACCCTAATCGTCTCTCTAACCCTCCCCTCAACCTAACCCTAACCCAGTTACAATCCTAAACCTGATCGTCTCTCTAACCCTAGCCCTCAACAGAACCCTAACCCTAGGTCCAATCCTAACCCTAAATATCTATCTAACCCTAGCCTTCAACATAACCCCATCCCTAGGTCCAATCCTAACCCTAATCATGTACCTAACCCTAGCCGTCAACATAACGATAACCCTAGAGCCAATCCTAACCCTAATCGTCTACCTAACCCTAGCCCTCAACATAACCCTAACCCTAGGTCCACTCCTAACCCTAATCGTCTACCTAACCCTAGCCCTCAACATAACCTAACCCTAGGTCCAATAATAACCCTAATCGTCTACCTAACCCTAGCCCTCAACTTAACCCTAAACCTAGGTCCAATCCTAACACTAATCGTCTATCTAACCTTAGCTCTAAACAAAACCCTAACCCTTGTTCCAGTAAAAACCCTAATCGTTTCTCGAACCCTAGCTGTCAACATAACCCTAACCCTAGGTCCAATCCTATCCCTAATCGTCTACCTAACCCTAGCCCTCAACATAACCCTAACCCTAGGTCCAATACTAACCCTAATTTTCTACCTAACCCTAGCCCTCAACATAACCCTAACCCTAGGTGCAAACCTAACCTTAATCGACTCTCTAACCGTAGCCCTCATCAAAACCCTAACCCTAGGTCCAATCCTTACCCTAATCATCTACCTAACCCTAGCACTCAACATAACCCTAACCCTAGGTCCACTCCTAACCCTAATCGTCTACCTAACCCTAGCCCTCAACATAACCTAACCCTAGGTCCAATAATAACCCTAATCGTCTACCTAACCCTAGCCTCAACATAACCCTAACCCTAGGTCCAATCCTAACAATAATCGTCTATCTAACCCTAGCCCTAAACAAAACCCTAACCCTAGGTCCAGTAATAACACTAATCGTTTCTCGAACCCTAGCCCTCAACATAACCCTAACCCTAGGTCCAATCCTATCCCTAATCGTCTACCTAACCCTAGCCCTCAACATCACGCTAACCCTAGCTACAATCCTAACCCTAATCGTCTCTCTAACCCTACCCTCAACATAACCCTAACCCTAGCTCCAATCCTCACCCGAATAGTCTCCCTAACCCCTACCGCTCAACAGAACCCTAAACCTAGGTCCAATTCTAACTCGAACCGTCTCTCTAATCCTAGCCCTCAACATATCCCTAACCCTAGGTCCAATCATAACCCTAATCGTCTACCTAAACCGAGCCCTCAATATAACCCTAACCCTCGGTCCAATCCTAACCCTAATCGTCTCTCTAACCCTAGCCCTCAACATAACCCAAACCCTAGGTCTAATCCGAAGCCTAATTTTCTATCTAACCCTAGCCCTCACCACAACCCTAACCCTAGCTCCAATCCTAACCCTAATCGTCCACCTAACCCTAGCCCTCAACATAACCCTAACCCTAGCTCCAAACCTAACCCTAATAGTCTCTCTAGTCCTAGCCCTCAACACAACCCTATCCCTGGGTCCAATCCTAACCCTAATCGTCTATCTAACCCTAGCCCTCAACATAACCCTTACCCTAGGTCCAATCCTAACCCGAACCATCTCTCTAACCCTAGCCCTCAACCTAACCCTAACCTTAGGTCCAATCCTAACCCGAACCGTCTCTCTAACCGTAGCCCTCAAAGTAACCCTAACCCTAGGTTCAATCTTAACCCTAATCGTCTCTCTAACCCTAGCACTCAACATAACCCTAACCCTAGGTCCAATACTAACCCGAATCGTCTCTCTAACCCTAACCCTCAACATAAGCCTAACCCTAGGTACAATCCTAACCCTAATCGTCTCTCTAACCCTATCCCTCAACATAACCCTAACTCAGGTACAATCCTAAACCTAATCTTCTCTATAACCCTAGCCCTCAACATAACCCTAACCCTAAGTCCAATCCTAACCCTAATCGTCTTCCTAACCCTAGCCCTCAACATAACCCCAACCCTAGCTCCAATCCTAACCCTAATCGTCTTCCTAACTCTAGCCCTCAAATTAACCCTAACCCTAGCTCCAATCCTAACCCTAATCGTCTCTCTAACCCTATCCCTCAACATAACCCTAACTCAGGTACAATCCTAAACCTAATCTTCTCTATAACCCTAGCCCTCAACATAACCCTAACCCTAAGTCCAATCCTAACCCTAATCGTCTCTCTAACCCTAGCCCTCAACATAACCCTAACCCAGGTACAATCCTAAACCTAATCGTCTCTCTAACCCTAGTCCTCAACATAAACATAACCCTAGGTCCAATGCTATCCCTAATCGTCTATCTAACCCTAGCCTTCAACATAGCCCTATCCCTAGGTCCAATCCTAACCCTAATCATGTACCTAACCCTAGACCTCAACATAACGCTAACCCTAGAGCCAATCCTAACCCTAATCATCTACCTAACCCTAGCCCTCAACATAACCCTAACCCTAGGTCCACTCCTAACCCTAATCGTCTACCTAACCCTAGCCCTCAACATAGCCTTAACCCTAGTTCCAATAATAACCCTAATCGTCTACCTAACCCTAGCCCTCAACATAATCGTAACCCTAGCTCCAATCCTAAACCTAATCGTCTCTCTAACCCTAGCCCTCAATATAACCCTAACCCTAGGTCCAATCCTAAACCGACCCGTCTCTCTAAACCTAGCCCTCAACAAAACCCTAACCCTAGATCCAATCCTAACCCGAACCGTCTCTCTAAACCTAGTCCTCAACATAACCCTAACCCTACATCCAATCCTAACCCGAACCGTCTCTCTAACCCTAGCCCTCAACATAACCCTAACCCGAGGTCCAAACCTAACCAGAACCGTCTCTCTAACCCTAGCCCTCAACATAACCCTAACCCTAGGTCCAGTCCTAACCCGAACCATCTCTCTAACCCTAGCACTCAACAAACCCTAACCCTAGGACCAATACTAACCCTAATAGTCTCTCTAACCCTAACCCTCAACATAAACCTAACCCTAGGTACAATCCTAACACTAATGGTCTAACTAACCGTAGCCCTAAACATAACCCTAACCCTAGGTCCAATCCTAATCCGAACCGTCTCTCTATCCCTAGCCCTCAACATAACCCTAACCCTAGGTCTAATCCTAACCCGAACCGTCTCTCTAACCCTATACCTCAACATAACCCTAACCCTATGTCCAATCCTAACCCTAATCGTCTTCCTAACCCTAGCCTCAAATTAACCCTAACCCTAGCTCCAATCCTAACCCTAATCGTCTCTCTAACCCTAGCCCTCAGCATAACCCTAACTCAGGTACAATCCTAAACCTAATTGTCTCTCTAACCCTATCACTCAACATAACCCTGACCCTAAGTCCAATCCTAACCCTAATCGTCTTCCTAACCCTAGCCCTCAACATAACCCTAACCCTAGCTCCAAGTCTAACCCTAATCGTCTCTTTAACCCTAGCCCTAAACATAACCCTAACCCTAGGTCCGATAATAACCCTAATCATCTCTTTAAACCTAGCCCTCAACATAACCCTATCCCTAGGTCCAATCCTATCCCTAGTCGTCTACCTAACCCTACCCCTCAACATAACCTTAACCCTAGGTACAAATCCTAACCCTAATCGTCTACCTAACCCTAGACCTCAACGTAACCCTAACCCTAGCTCCAATCCTAACCTAATCGTCTCTCTAACCCTAGCCCTCAACACAACCCTAACCCTAGCTCAAATCCTAACCCTAATCGTCTCTCTAACCCTAGCCCTAAACATAACCCTAACCCTAGGTCCAATCCCAACCCAAATCGTCTCTCTCTCAGCGTAGCCCTCAACATAACCCTAACCCTAGCTCCAATCCTAACCCTAATCGTCTTCCTAACTCTAGCCCTCAAATTAACCCTAACCCTAGCTCCAATCCTAACCCTAATCGTCTCTCTAACCCTAGCCCTCAACATAACCCTAACTCAGGTACAATCCTAAACCTAATCTTCTCTATAACCCTAGCCCTCAACATAACCCTAACCCTAAGTCCAATCCTAACCCTAATCGTCTCTCTAACGCTAGCCCTCAACATAACCCTAACCCAGGTACAATCCTAAACCTAATCGTCTCTCTAACCCTAGTCCTCAACATAAACATAACCCTAGGTCCAATGCTAACCCTAATCGTCTATCTAACCCTAGCCTTCAACATAACCCTATCCCTAGGTCCAATCCTAACCCTAATCAGGTACCTAACCCTAGACCTCAACATAACGCTAACTCTAGAGCCAATCCTAACCCTAATCATCTACCTAACCCTAGCCCTCAACATAACCCTAACCCTAGGTCCACTCCTAACCCTAATCGTCTACCTAACCCTAGCCCTCAACATAACCCTAACCCTAGTTCCAATAATAACCCTAATCGTCTACCTAACCCTAGCCCTCAACATAATCGTAACCCTAGCTCCAATCCTAAACCTAATCGTCTCTCTAACCCTAGCCCTCAATATAACCCTAACCCTAGGTCCAATCCTAAACCGACCCGTCTCTCTAAACCTAGCCCTCAACATAACCCTAACCCTAGATCCAATCCTAACCCGAACCGTCTCTCTAACCCTAGCCCTCAACATAACCCTAACCCTAGGTCCAATCCTAACCGAACCGTCTCTCTAACCCTAGCCCTCAACATAACCCTAACCCTAGGTCCAGTCCTAACCCGAACCATCTCTCTAACCCTAGCACTCAACAAACCCTAACCCTAGGACCAATACTAACCCGAATAGTCTCTCTAACCCTAACCCTCAACATAACCCTAACCCTAGGTACAATCCTAACACTAATGGTCTATCTAACCCTAGCCCTCAACATAACCCTAACCCTAGCTCCAATCCTAACCCTAATCGTCCACCTAACCCTATCCCTCAACATAACCCTAACCCTAGCTCCAATCTTAACCCTAATAGTCTCTCTAACACAAGCCCTCAACATAACCCTAACCCTATGTCCAATCCTAACCCAAATCGTCTCTCTAACCCTAGCCCTCAAGCTAACCCTAACCCTAGGTCCAATCCTAACCCGAACCGTCTCTTTAAACCTAGTCCTCAACATAACCCTAACCCTAGGTCCAATCCTAACACGAACCGTCTCTCTAAACCTGGCCCTCAACATAAACCTAACCCTAGCTCAAATCCTAACCCTAATCGTCTACCTAAGCCTAGACCTCAACGTAACCCTAACCCTAGCTCCAATCCTACCCCGAATCGTCTCTCTAACCCTAACCCTCAACAGAACCCTAACCCTAGGTCCAATCCTAACTTCAATGGTCTATCTAACCCTAGCCCTAAACATAGCCCTAACCTAGGTCCAATCCTAACCTGAACCGTCTCTCTAACCCTAGCCCTCAACATAACCCTAACCCTAGCTCCAATCCTAACCTGAACCGTCTGTCTAACCCTATCCCTCAACATAAACTTAACCCTACATCCAATACTAACCCTAATGGTCTACCTAACCCTAGCCCTCAACATAACCCTAACCCTAGCTCAAATCCTAACCCTAATCGTCTACCTAACCCTAGACCTCAACATAACCATAACCCTAAGTCCAATCCTAACCCTAATCGTCCACCTAACCCTAGCCCTCAATATAACCCTAACCCTAGGTCCAATCCTAAATCGATCCGTCTCTCTAAACCTAGCCCTCAATATAACCCTAACCCTAGATCCAATCCTAACCCGAACCCTCTCTCTAAACCTAGCCCTCAACATAACCCTAACCCTAGGTTCAATCCTAACCCGAATCGTCTCTCTAACCCTACCCCTTAACATAACCCTAACCCTAGGTCCAATACTAACCCTGATTCTCTACCTAACCCTAGCCCTCAACATAGCCCTAACCCTAGGTCCAAACCTAACCTGAATCGACTCTCACCGTAGCCCTCATCATAACCCTAACCCTAGGTCCAATCCTAACCCTAATCGTCTACCTAACCCTAGCCCTCAACATAACCCTAACCCTGGGTCCAATCCTAACCCTAATCGTCTCTCTAACCCTAGCCCTCAACATAACCCTAACCCTAGGTCAAATCCTAACCCGAACCCTCTTTCTAACCCTAGCCCTCAACCTAACCCTAACCCTAGGTCCAATCCTTACCCTAATCGTCTACCTAACCCTAGCCCTCAACATAACCCTATCCCTAGGTTTAATCCTAAACCGAACCGTCTCTCTAACCCTAGCCCTCAACCTAACCCTAACCCTAAGTCCAATCTTAACCCTAATCGTCCACCTAACCCTAGCCCTCAACATAACCCTAACGCTAGGTCCAGTCCTAACCCTAATTGTGTATCTAACCCTAGCCCTCAATATAACCCTAACCCTAGATCCAATCCTAACCCTAATCGTCTCTCTAACCCTAGCCCTCAACATAAACCTAACCCTAGGTGCAATCCTAACCCTATACGTCTATCTAACCCTAGCCCTCAACATAACCATTACCCTAGGTCTAATCCTAACCCGAACCGTCTCTCTAACCCTAGCACTCAACATAACCCTAACCCTAAGTCCAATCCTAACCAGAATCGTCTCTCTAAGCCTAGCCCTCAACATAACCCTAACCCTAGGTCCAATACTAACCCTAATGGTCTACCTAACCCTAGCCCTCAACATAACCCTAACCCAGGTACAATCCTAAACCTAATCGTCTCTCTAACCCTAGTCCTCAACATAAACATAACCCTAGGTCCAATGCTATCCCTAATCGTCTATCTAACCCTAGCCTTCAACATAACCCTATCCCTAGGTCCAATCCTAACCCTAATCATGTACCTAACCCTAGCCCTCAACATAACCCTAACCCTAGGTCCACTCCTAACCCTAATCGTCTACCTAACCCTAGCCCTCAACATAACCTTAACCCTAGTTCCAATAATAACCCTAATCGTCTACCTAACCCTAGCCCTCAACATAATCGCAACCCTAGCTCCAATCCTAAACCTAATCGTCTCTCTAACCCTAGCCCTCAATATAACCCTAACCCTAGGTCCAATCCTAAACCCACCCGTCTCTCTAAACCTAGCCCTCAACAAAACCCTAACCCTAGATCCAATCCTAACCCGAACCGTCTCTCTAAACCTAGTCGTCAACATAACCCTAACCCTAGATCCAATCCTAACCCGAACCGTCTCTCTAACCCTAGCCCTCAACATAACCCTAACCCTAGGTCCAGTCCTAACCCGAACCATCTCTCTAACCCTAGCACTCAACAAACCCTAACCCTAGGACCAATACTAAACCGAATAGTCTCTCTAACCCTAACCCTCAACATAACCCTAACCCTAGGTACAATCCTAACACTAATGGTCTATCTAACCCTAGCCCTAAATATAACCCTAACCCTAGGTCCAATCCTAACCCGAACCGTCTCTCTATCCCTAGCCCTCAACATAACCCTAACCCTAGGTCTAATCCTAACCCGAACCGTCTCTCTAACCCTATACCTCAACATAACCCTAACCCTAGGTCCAATCCTAACCCTAATCGTCTTCCTAACCCTAGCCTCAAATTAACCCTAACCCTAGCTCCAATCCTAACCCTAATCGTCTCTCTAACCCTAGCCCTCAGCATAACCCTAACTCAGGTACAATCCTAAACCTAATTGTCTCTCTAACCCTATCACTCAACATAACCCTGACCCTAAGTCCAATCCTAACCCTAATCGTCTTCCTAACCCTAGCCCTCAACATAACCCTAACCCTAGCTCCAAGTCTAACCCTAATCGTCTCTTTAACCCTAGCCCTAAACATAACCCTAACCCTAGGTCCAATAATAACCCTAATCATCTCTTTAAACCTAGCCCTCAACATAACCCTATCCCTAGGTCCAATCCTATCCCTAGTCGTCTACCTAACCCTACCCCTCAACATAACCTTAACCCTAGGTACAAATCCTAACCCTAATCGTCTACCTAACCCTAGACCTCAACGTAACCCTAACCCTAGCTCCAATCCTAACCTAATCGTCTCTCTAACCCTAGCCCTCAACACAACCCTAACCCTAGCTCAAATCCTAACCCTAACCGTCTCTCTAACCCTAGCCCTCAACATAACCCTAACCCTAGGTCCAATCCCAACCCAAATCGTCTCTCTCTCAGCGTAGCCCTCAACATAACCCTAACCCGAGGTCCAATACTAACCCTAATGGTCTACCTAACCCTAGCCCTCAACATAACCCTAACCCTAGCTCCAATCCTAACCCTAATCGTCTTCCTAACTCCAGCCCTCAAATTAACCCTAACCCTAGCTCCAATCCTAACCCTAATCGTCTCTCTAACCCTAGCCCTCAACATAACCCTAACTCAGGTACAATCCTAAACCTAATCTTCTCTATAACCCTAGCCCTCAACATAACCCTAATCCTAAGTCCAATCCTAACCCTAATCGTCTCTCTAATGCTAGCCCTCAACATAACCCTAACGCAGGTACAATCCTAAACCTTATCGTCTCTCTAACCCTAGTCCTCAACATAAACATAACCCTAGGTCCAATGCTAACCCTAATCGTCTATCTAACCCTAGCCTTCAACATAACCCTATCCCTAGGTCCAATCCTAACCCTAATCATGTACCTAACCCTAGATCTCAACATAACGCTAACCCTAGAGCCAATCCTAACCCTAATCATCTACCTAACCCTAGCCCTCAACATAACCCTAACCCTAGGTCCACTCCTAACCCTAATCGTCTACCTAACCCTAGCCCTCAACATAACCCTAACCCTAGTTCCAATAATAACCCTAATCGTCTACCTAACCCTAGCCCTCAACATAATCGTAACCCTAGCTCCAATCCTAAACCTAATCGTCTCTCTAAACCTAGCCCTCAACAAAACCCTAACCCTAGATCCAATCCTAACCCGAACCGTCTCTCTAAACCTAGCCCTCAACATAACCCTAACCCTAGATCCAATCCTAACCCGAACCGTCTCTCTAACCCTAGCCCTCAACATAACCCTAACCCTAGGTCCAATCCTAACCCGAACCGTCTCTCTAACCCTAGCCCTCAACCTAACCCTAACCCTAGATCCAATCCTAACCCGAACCGTCTCTCTAACCCTAGCCCTCAACATAACCCTAACCCTAGGTCCAATATTAACCCTAATCGTCTACCTAACCCTAGCCCTCAACATAACCCAAACCCTAGGTCCAGTCCTAACCCTAATCGTGTATCTAACCCTAGCCCTAAACATAACCCTAACCCTAGGTACAATAATAACCCGTATCGTCTCTCTAACCCTAGACCTCAACATAAACCTAACCCTAGGTCCAATCCTATCCCAAATAGTCTACCTAACCCTACCCCTCAACATAACCCTAACCCTAGGTCCAATCCTAACCCTAATCAACGCTCTAACCGTAGCCGACAACATAACCCTAACCCTAGCTCCAATCCAAACCCTAATAGTCTCTCTAACACTAGCCCTCAACACAACCCTAACCCTAGGTCCAATCCTAACCCGAACCGTCTCTCTGTACCTAGCCCTCAACATAACCCTAACCCTAGGTCCAATCCTAACCCGAACTTTCTCTCTAACCCTAGCCCTCAACATAACCATAACCCTAAGTCCAATCCTAACCCTAATCATCCACCTAACCCTAGCCCTCAATATAACCCTAACCCTAGGTCCAATCCTAAATCGATCCGTCTCTCTAAACCTAGCCCTCAATATAACCCTAACCCTAGATCCAATCCTAACCCGAACCCTCTCCCTAAATCTAGCCCTCCACATAACCCTATCCCTAGGTTCAATCCTAACCCGAATCGTCTCTCTAACCCTAGCCCTTAACATAACCCTAACCCTAGGTCCAATACTAAGCCTAATTGTCTACCTAACCCTAGCCCTCAACATAACCCTAACCCTAGGTCCAAACCTAACCTTAATCGACTCTCTAACCGTAGCCCTCATCATAACCCTAACCCTAGGTCCAATCCTAACCCTAATCGTCTAC
Organism: Miniopterus schreibersii; assembly: GCF_964146895.1. NCBI lineage: Eukaryota > Metazoa > Chordata > Mammalia > Chiroptera > Miniopteridae > Miniopterus > Miniopterus schreibersii. The sequence goes on from NC_138110.1 coordinate 258,498, forward strand.
CTAACCCTAGCCCTCGACATAACCCTAACCCTAGGTCCAATCCTAACCCTAATCGTCTCTCTAACCCTAGCCCTCAACATAACCCTAACCCTAGGCCCAATCCTAACCCGAACCGTCTCTCTAACCCTAGCCCTCAACCTAACCCTAACCCTAGGTCCAACCCTAACCCGAACCGTCTCTCTAACCCTAGCCCTCAACATAAACCTAACCCTAGGTGCAATCCTAACCCTATACGTCTATCTAACCCTAGCCCTCAACCTAACCATAACCCTACGTCTAATCCTAACCCGAACCGTCTCACTAACCCTAGCACTCAACATAACCCGAACCCTAGGTCCAATACTAACCCTAATGGTCTACTTAACCCTAGCCCTAAACATAACCCTAACCTTAGGTCCAATCCTAACCCTAATCGTCTCTCTAACCCTAGCCCTCAACATAACCCTAACCCTAGCTCCAATCCTAACCATAATAGTCTCTAATCCTAGCCCTCAACACAACCCTAACCCAAGGTCCATTCCAAACCCTAATCGTCTACCTAACCCTAGCTCTCAATATAACCCTAACCCTAGGTTCAATCCTAACCCTAATCGTCTCTCTAACCCTAGCCCTCAACATAACCCTAACCCTAGGTCCAGTCCTAACCCGAACCGTCTCTCTAAACCTAGCCCTCAACCTAACCCTAACCCTAGGTCCAATCCTAACCCGAACCGTCTCTCTAAACCTAGCCCTCAACCTAACCCTAACCCTAGGTCCAATCCTAACCCGAACCGTCTCTCTGTGGGGAGCCGGCTGGCTGCCCCTCATGAATAGTCTCCCTGGTAGGGTGCTGCCCTGGAATATCGCCAGGGGCTCGCCGACCCTAGCGCCGCCTTAGAGAGAAATCTCTGGCACTTTGACCCGCAGGGTGGGTCGGTTGAGCCAGCACCTCTACCCCCTGTAGCTTAGTTTAAAGATTAACCATTGCTTTAGGGAAGTAGAAGGCTTGCACAAGAGATTTATGACTTTACCTGGAGACATCCAATCTCGATAAACAAATGCGGACGTGCAGGAGTTGGAATATTGTAACGATCACTGCTTGGGGTATTGTTTGGGTGTACTATAAAAAGCATGTAATCAATAAACTCGGGGCTCAGCTCGGCACAGCTCAGCTCAGCTCTGCCTTGGCTGTAGCCCTCCCGATCCCATTCTTTTCTCTGTGTCTTTCTTTTCTAATCCTCACCCCCTCAATCAGGTCCTCGTTCGCCTGCCGGCTGGCCCCGGCAAGTGGCTGTTCTCGTTGTCCTTGGTTTTTTAATAACACCCTGCATACTGAAAACACTCATGAAAGATATTAAAGTCCTAAAAATAGGACTACATACTCTCCACCTGCATACCCGCCCAAAAGCCTTAGAGCCTAAGTCTTTAGTTTAGAAAAGAAAGGGGGAGATGTGGGGAGCCGGCTGGCTGCCCCTCATGAATAGTCTCCTTGGTAGGGTGCTGCCCTGGAATATCGCCAGGGGCTCGCCGACCCTAGCGCCGCCTTAGAGAGAAATCTCTGGCACGTTGACCCGCAGGGTGGGTCGGTTGAGCCAGCACCTCTACCCCCTGTAGCTTAGTTTAAAGATTAACCATTGCTTTAGGGAAGTAGAAGCCTTGCACAAGAGATTTATGACTTTACCTGGAGACAACCAATCTCGATAAACAAATGCGGACGTGCAGGAGTTGGAATTGTGTAACGGTCACTGCTTGGGGTATTGTTTGGGTGTACTATAAAAAGCATGTAATCAATAAACTCGGGGCCCAGCCTGGCTCAGCTCAGCTCAGCTCTGCTTTGGCTGCAGCCCTCCCGATCCCATTCTTTTCTCTGTGTCTTTCTTTTCTAATCCTCACCCCCTCAATCAGGTCCTCGTTCACCTGCCGGCTGGCCCCGGCATCTCTCTAACCCTAGCCCTCAACATAACCCTAACCCTAGGTCCAGTCCTATCCCGAACCATCTCTCTAACCCTAGCACTCAACATAACCCTAACCCTAGGACCAATACTAACCCGAATCGTCTCTCTAACCCTAACCCTCAACATAATCCTAACCCTAGGTACAATCCTAACACTAATGGTCTATCTAACCCTAGCCCTAAACATAACCCTAACCCTAGGTCCAATCCTAACCCGAACCATCTCTCTAACCCTAGCCCTCAACATAACCCTAAACCTAGCTCCAATCCTAACCTGAACCGTCTCTCTAACCCTAGCACTCAACATAAACTTAACCCTACGTCCAATCCTATCCCTAATCATCTACCTAACCCTAGCCCTCAACATAACCCTAACCCGAGGTCCAATACTAACCCTAATGGTCTACCTAAAACTAGCCCTCAACATAACCCTAACCCTAGCTCCAATCCTAACCTAATCGTCTCTCTAACGCAAGCCCTCAACGTAACCCTAACCCTAGGTCCAATCCTAACCCTAATCGTCTACCTAACCCTAGCCCTAAACATAACCCTAACCCTAGGTCCCGTCCTAACCCGAACCGTCTCTCTAACCCTAGCCCTCAACAAAAACACACTCTACACAGGTTACTCAGCTTTTTGAGAGCACCAACATGCTTCAAACTGAAACTGCTACAAGGTGTGTGTAGCATGCAGAAAGAAGGCTTGTCATTTCAAAGAAAGAAGAGGAAACAAAAATCCAGGTAGTGAAACGAGCACACCAGTATGGGAGATGTGCATGTGGACAGTTTCAAGCAGCAGCTCCTTCTGGACACTTGGAAACAGCGCTGTGATAAAATATCGTACGAAGCGGAATTTGCCCAAAGTTGAAAGCCCTTCCATCACGAACCCTAAAGAACTTACCCGAACAATGAATGTTGCAATAAGCTCTTGTAGGAAAGGCGCTTCTATGACACAACCCCCGAGCAGGTAGCTACATTCTGCAGAGCACAAAATGCATATGAATTCCTGGCTGAAAACTCACTCCAAAATGTAGAAATGCGTGTGTTTCTCTGTGAAAGAAAACTCAGCTACTATTCTTTTGCTTGCTCCTTTATAGTCTTTGTAGAAACATGTGTTTTCACAGCTGGAATACGTTTTGGGATGCAGTGTTTCAAACTCTTGCAAGCCTCATGTTGTTTCTTACACAATGTCGAAAAACAAGGAGTATGTTTCCCAAATCACTTGCAATCCAGAAAAACACACACTGCATCACTCTTGCCCAAACACGCTCTTTCTCCTAATGCGTTGAGAACATTCAAGAAAGCAGAAAGGAAGAGCATTTTGTAGTGAAATGCAGACTGGCATGTACAAAAAGCCATTTCTTTCGGTTGCAGGGTGTAAAAGCATGATGGTCTTCATGTTCTCGATGAAACCATTACATTTCCAAGTGACCTCAATTAGGACTTTCCCAAAAAGATGTGTTTGCGTGTCTGTGGTGAAAGGAGCTCTAGTTGTGTATTCAGTGCTGGAGATTGACACACTCTACACAGGTTACTCAGCTTTTTGAGAGCACCAACATGCTTCAAACTGAAACTGCTACAAGGTGTGTGTAGCATGCAGAAAGAAGGCGTGTCATTTCAAAGAAAGAAGAGGAAACCAAAATTCAGGTAGTGAAACGAGCACACCAGTATGGGAGATGTGCATGTGGACAGTTTCAAGCAGCATCTCTTTCTGGACACTTGGAAACAGCGTTGTGAAAAAATATCGTACGAAGCGGGATTTGGCCAAAGTTGAAAGCCCTTCCAAAACCAACCCTAAAGATCTTAGCCAAACAGTGAATGTTGCAATAAGCTCCTGTAGGAAAGGTGCTTCAATGACACAACTCCCGAGCAGGTAGCTACATTCTGCACAGTACAAAATGCATATGAATTCCTGGCTGAAAACTGACTCCAGAAGGAAGAAATGCGTGTGTTTCTCTCTGAAGGAACACTCAGCCACTAGGCTTTTGCTTGCTCCTTCAAAGTCTTTTTAGAAACGTGTGTTTTCACTGCTGGAATGCGTTGTGGGATGCATTGTTTCAATCTCTTGCAAGCCTCATGTTGTTTCTTAGACAATGTGGAAAACAAGGAGTATGTTTCCCTAATCACTTGTAATCCAGAAGAATCCACACTGCAGCACTCTTGCCCAAACACGCTCTTTCTCCTAATGCTTTGAGAACATTCAAGAAACCAGAAAAGAAGGGCATTTTGCAGTGACATTCAGACGGGCATTTACAGGAGGACATTTCTATAGGTTGCAGAGTGCAAAAGCATGATTGACTTCATGTTCTCAATGAAACCCTTACTTTTCCAAGTGACCTGAAGTAGGACTTTCACAAAAAGATGTGTTTCGTGTCTGTGGCGAAAGGAGCTCTATGTCTTGTAATCAGTGCTAGAGATTGACACACTCTACACAGGTTACTCAGCTTTTCGAGAGCACCACATGCTTCAAACTGAAACTGCTACAGGGTGTGTGTAGCATGCAGAAAGAAGGCTTGTCATTTCAAAGAAACAAGAGGAAACCAAACTCCAGGTAGTGAAACGAGCACACCAGTATGGGAGATGTGCATGTGGACAGTTTCAAGCAGCAGCTCTTTTTGGACACTTGGAAACAGCGCTGTGAAAAAATTTCGTACGAAGCGGGATTGGGCCAAAGTTGAAAGACCTTCCAAAACCAACCCTAAAGAACTTAGCCAAACTATGAATGTTGCAATAAGCTCCTGCAGGAAAGGTGCTTCTCTGACACATCCCCCGAGCAGGTAGCTACATTCTGCACAGTACAAAATGCATATGAATTCCTGGCTGAAAACTCACTCCAGAAGGATGAAATGCATGTTTCTCTCTGAAAGAACACTCAGCCACTAGGCTTTTGCTTGCTCCTTCATAGTCTTTGTAGAAACGTGTGTTTTCACTGCTGGAATACGTTTTAGGATGCATTGTTTTTTAATCCCTTGCAAGCCTCATGTTGTTGCTTAGACAATGTGGAAAAAAGCAGATTACGCTTCCCAAATCACTTGAAGTCCAGGAAAACGCACACTGCATCACCCTTGCTCAAACACGGTCTTTCTCCTAATGTGTTGAGAACATTCAAGAAAGCAGAAAGAAGGGCATTTTGCTGTGAAATTCAGACGGTCATGTATAAAAAGTCATTTCTATTGGTTGCAGAGTGCAAAAGCATGATTGACTTCACGTTCTCGATGAAACCCTTACATTTCCAAGTGACCTGAAGTAGGACTTTCAGAAAAAGATGTGTTTGCGTGTCTGTGGCGAAAGGAGCTCTAAGTTGTGTATTCAGTACTGGAGAGTAACACACTCTACAAAGGTTACACAGTGTTTTGCGAGCAAGAACATGCTTAAAACTGAAACTGGTACGAAGTGTGTGTAGCATGGAGAATGAGGCATCTTTTGAGGGGAAGTTTGCCCTCAAACACATCCCAGAGAAGAGGACCTTTCAAAAATTAATTTCTCTTGTCAACTTCCCCAAGATGGGACGACCCTGGAAAGAAGGCTTGTCATTTCAAAGAAAAAGAAACCAAAATCCAGGTAGTGAAACGAGCACACCAGTATGGGAGATGTGCATGTGGACAGTTTCAAGCAGCAGCTCTTTGTGGACACTTGGAAACAGCGCTGTGAAAAAATTTCGTACGAAGCGGGATTTGGCCAAAGTTGAAATACCTCCCAAAACCAACCCTAAAGAACTTATCCAAACAATGAATGTGGCAATAAGCTCCTGCAGGAAAGATCCTTCTATGACACAACCCCCGAGCAGGTAGCTACATTCTGCACAGTGGAAAATGCATATGAATTCCAGGCTTAAAACTCACTCCAGAAGGATGAAATGCATGTGTTTCTCTCTGAAAGAACACTCAGCCACTAGGCTCTTGCTTGCCCCTTCAAAGTATTTGTAGAAATGTCTGTTTTCACTGCTGGAATACGTTTTGGGATGCATTGTTTCAATCTCTTGCAAGCCTCATGTGCAGCCATCTATGTTGTTTCTTAGACAATGTGGAAAAACGCGGATTATGTTTCCCAAATCACTTGAAATCCAGGAAAACGCACAGTGCATCAGTCTTGCTCAAACACGCTCTTTCACCTAATGCACTGAGAAGATGCAAGAAAGCAGAAAGACGGGCATTTTATCGTGAAATTCAGACAGGCATTTACAAAATGCCATTTCTATCGGTTGCAGAGTGGAAAAGCATGATTTACTTCATGTTCTCGATGAAACCATCACATAATGAATATATGCCAAAACATTATTGAAACACTCCCCAGCCGATTCAGTGAGATAAATCTATTGATTGACTGCCAAGAGTGAGACCTGGTGACAATCCGTGGAAAGCGGATTACAGAAACTCCCGTCAGCCTCGGAGAGGGTTGCTGCCAAGTACCAGAGTTGCTCATTTCCAGGCTCAATGGCCTGCATGACTCTTTGCAGGAGAGGATTGGATGCTTGGTATTACCTCATGTGGATTATAGTAAATAAAATTTTCTGCTTTCAACCCTGTGTGGATTTCTCTAGGACTCACTTCTGATAGATTTTTTTAAAGTTAGTTTTTTCATAACATTTAAAAAATATATGTTTTTAAATTGTTTAGAAGAATTTTTTTAAATATATATTTTTATGTGTTTTAGAGGGAGAGGGAGGGAAAGGGAGAGAGAGAGAGAGAGAAACATCAATGAGAAAGAGACATCCATCGGCTGCCTTCTGCATGCAGCCTACTTGGGATCGAGCCTGCAACCTGGGCATGTGCCCTGACTGAGAATCAAACTGGCGACCTCTCAGCGCATGGGACAGCACTCACCCAACTGAGCCACACCGGCCAGTGCTAAAGTTAGTTTTATAGCCAAACTAGTCCCAAAGAGATTTCAGATAAGGTAAGAATTAATTAGTTGCTATTCATTTGCCAATTTGCTTAGTTTGTAAAAATGTTTATAAACAGCATAATTCTCCAACCTCATTAGGCTCTCCATAAAATCCATATAAATATTAAAAATGTTATGTTGTAAGCATGATAGAAACAGGTGGCAGCTTTTCTAGTAATTATTGGGATACCTTCTTCTCACAGTTGATATAGACTTACTTACATCAAGCTAATCAGGGAACACTTCAATTTTTGGATTTGGAATAATTCGTAGTGTATAACTTTATAATGCAATTGATCTGACTGGACTCACGCAGTGCCTTACACATAGAAGACATGTAAGGAAATTGTTGAAAGCATACCTATATATTCCTGATGACAACGAGTTGTCTCTATGTGATTCATCAGGTATTGTCTGAAGGCTTAAAAGAGTTTTCCCCAAGTAACTCACTGTCAGAATTCAACTTCAAATTCTTAACACCTGTGACAGGTACAATGAAAGCTTCACTCAGATGTTTCTGAGACTAATTAAAAAGAGGACACTTCTTACCCTGGCCAATGTGGCTCAGTTGGTTGGAGGGTCATCCTGTCCACCAAAGGGTCAGAGGTTCAACTCCCATCAGGGCACATACCCAGACTGCAGGTTAGAGCCCCAGTAGGGGCATGTACAGGAGGCAACTGGTCGATGTTTCTTTCACACATTGATGTTTCTCTCTCCCTCTCCCTTCCTCTCTCTCTAAAGCCAATTTTAAAAAGTATAAAGTTGAATCTTGAACGTATATTAAAACCAACTAAAATGCTTTGAAAAGCCCTTATGCCCAGGCCCATCTCAAATCGACTGGACTCTCTGAGGACAGGGCCTAGTCAGTGATGTTATCTGAAAGCTCCCCAGGTGATTCTAGGAGCAACCAGAGCTAAGAGGCAGTGAATTTAACCTGGCAACAAAGAGACCACAATCAATCATATTTCTCCCCGACGAATCCCATCCTTTCCCCATCGCCCCCACTCTCCACACATACCCCAAGAATGCTCTAAGGAAACATGGGGTGTGTGGCCTTGAGCCTCCCGGTAATGGCGCTGCTGGAAGCGCAGGAGCTGGTCCCTGGGATGCCACAGGGCTGATCTGACAGCTGCATACCAGGTATCATTGCCTAAGACTCCTGCTCTCACTGCCCAGTCTCTGTTGCAACATCAATGTGGAAACCCCTGTCCCTGGGCACTTGTCCTCATTTACAGAACTCTCAGGAGGTTACGGTGAGAATTATCAGCATGGTATCACAGCCCAACAGTCTTCACCTGTTCCCTTAACCATGGGATTGGAATTACGTGTTCTGTGCATCCTGGCGAGTGACAGTTTATTTTTCTCTTTTGACCTTAAGTAAGCTTCTCCCGGTCCTTGTATTCGGAGTTGATCGTGTCCCAGGTGTGTCGCTACAGAGCAGGTGGCGAGCAGTTGTAAGACCACCGCCGTGGGTCTGCTGCGACCGAGCAATTAGACGATGCAGGAGAACGCTGTAGCTCACAGATTACACCCAGTTTCAGAAAAGCAAATACCTGAGCGCCCACCTTGTGGCAAACACTGGGTGCGTACACACAAACATACCCACAGGTAGGACGTCTGTCCTATGCACAGCTGTATGTCCCCTTAAGTGACTGGTACCTTTTCCACTTTATTCCTATTGAATCTCTTCATTGACTAATTGATCTCATCATTTTCAAATAAAATTGGGGGTAAGGAGAGGAAAAACAATAGCAAGACCTTCTTGAAGGGGACTTGTAAGTCTTTTGCACTATAAATGCAAGTGGATTTAAAATGAAAACCCCCTTTGATGTATCAAGGCCTTATTCAGGAAACGCTAACATCCTAGATGTCGATTGGTAATACACGCTTCCCCGGAATTCTAGAAACAAACGGGTTCCAGTCAGCTAAGCGATATCAGGTATTATATCCGAGTTGCACACTTTTAAAAAGGCAAACCGACAGGCTTTACGTCCTACCTCATTGCCCCTTCTCGTCTCACCCTGTGGCAAACAGAAGGAAAAGCAAGGAAGGCGGCCACGGTTCAGAAACACTGTTTGAAAACCAGAGAAAGAGCTTTGCTTGACCTTTAAAGCACAAATAGAAAATGGTAAATCTCCTTCCCTCTCCCTGGCCTCCTCCAAGCAAAGCACTAGCAGCAAAGCCCATGGAACGTTTTACAAAGACTCGAGGACAAGGCAGGGCGGCTGAGTAAGAGGGCTGGGCTGCGTGTTCTGCCCGTGTTGGCTTAGCTCTGGTTCTGGGAACAGGTTCCCCAGTCCAGCCTCGCGGGCACCCTCGGAGACCAGAGAGGGGGGGTGGAGGGGCATCAGATGAGGCAGGCCTGGGTGCAGAGGCATCAGATGACCACGCTGAGTGTCATGCTCTGGTCCTGCGGCGGGATCCTGCGGGACCAGGCGAGCAAGAGATTGCCCAGCTCCTCGCAAAAACTTGTGTGCTCAGCAGCGCCCCCTGGCGCCGGGGCCCGGTACTGCAGCTCGGCTGCTCAGCAGCGCCCCCTTACATCAGGCCCCTGTACTGCAGCGCCCCCTGCACCACCCTCAATAACGCCCGGCGTGCCACAGTGCCCAGGGGCCGGGGCCTGTGAAAGAGCAAGGGCGGGCCGAGATTCAGGGCACAGCCTCTAGACTCACTTGGATTCGAGCATTAAGAGTGAGGGACAAAGGCAGGGGATGGGGTGTGAGGCAAGACCCGGAGTTGGGCAAGAAGTGGAGAGCCTCGTGGGTGACACAGGTGAGGGTGGCCCCAGGGACAGAGCAGTTGCAGGACACTGAAAAATGTGGGAGATGAGGCTCTGGCCCACCCAGTCTCTGGAGCAGGTGAAAGACATTCTAGGGGTGGGAGTGGGGGCAACAGATTGCAGGCGGCCCGAAGCCGCGGCAGGAGCAGGGACTTGTGCGCCAGCGCTCCGCCAGGAGGGCACGCTTGCGGGGTCCTGCGGTCCTCAGACAGGGGCCCGAGCTTGCAAGACTCCAGCAGAGGCGACCACGGCGTAGCCTTGGTGTGGGTCTGGCGCTCTCGGCCACAGTGAGATCTGCTGCAGAGGTGCCAGGGGCGCCGCCAGTGCCCAGCTCAGCCTGGGAAATAGCCATGAACTCGTGGAGATCCACCAGCAGGACAGGAAGCCGAAACAGCCACACACACACACACACACACAGGGAAAGGTTGCAGGGCAAGGGCTGCGGGAGGACGCCTGGGTAGCAGAGGAAGGCGCTGTACACTAAGCGCTGCGATTCAGGGGCATAGACCAAGGTCAGCGGCACGCTGCTGGGCACAGGAGAGGGTCCTGGAAGGCCAGGAGCTGGCCACTTTGCGCAGGGTCCGTCTGCTGCTGCTGACCCAAAGGAAGTTGGTTGCTGGTGACTCCCTCCAAGACGTGGAGAGCACAGCCCACGACGAGCAGTGGCTTGCACACCCCAGGGGCCACAGGCCTGCCAACCACCCACCAGCGTGCTGCGAGACACCCTTTGCTCTGCGGCAGGAAGAATGACCCCAGCAGCCCAGCTGTGGACACTCAGCCAGTCCCCGGAGCCCGCTCGCCCTTGCAGGGGGCCGAGGCACTAGTGGTGGCACTAGACGCGCTGATGCAGCACGCAGGCCCCACCAAAACTCCCGCTTCCCGATCCTCTTCCTCCACTCGAGCCAAACGCCTCCTTTGCCGCGACGTGAGACCACAGGCACCTGCATGCTGCTGACCCAGCCCATTCCCTGGTGGCTCCGTCAGGCCACAGGACGTGCATCCAGCCCGGCTTTGGCTCGGCTGCACTTCAAGACTGCTTGTTATTAGTGTCATTTTAAGCCTAAGTAGACATCCGTCTCCCAGGAAGTAATGTTGATGTGTTATGAGTTCTGTTATTATGTCACAGAAAGGAAAGGGGGTTTGCTGGAGAAGCCTGGCGCAGGAAGCAAATGGGAATACATAAGGGCGTGTTCTAAAGAAACAGTTATGGCCTTTGAAGGCGCTTCCAAGAGCTCTCATTTCCCACCTGCGCCTGCGTTGAGTCTTGTAAGAAGCAGGAGGTCAGTGTGACCCCACGTTTGCTCTGCAAGGGCAGGGCCCCAGAAGGACTGGCCCCGCACAGGAACCTGCCTGCTGCACACCCAGCATGGCCAGGCCACCCATCTGACCGCCCTGGGGCCGGTTATGCTGCAGCCCTGTGTCTCCTACCCAGGGGCCTGGGCGAGCCTTGCAGTACATGACCAAGGGCAACTGTGCTGTCCTGGGCTAGAGAAGGAGCCCAGCGCCTGACTTCTAACCCACAGCAGGTTTTACTTAATTTTTCTAGCTCAAAGGATTTTTTTTATTATTATATTAAGGGACAGAACAGAATGTACGATGTAATGACGCCCAGCTCCTGCATCCAGGTGGGTGGTGTCCTCACTAATTCTACAAAGAACTCATCAGGGTTTCCTTTCCGCCCACAGGAGACAACGCAGTTGCTAGGCTAAGGTGCAGCTGTGAAAACAGGGCGTACGAGGACACTGTCACTGAAGATCCAGGCCAAAATTTAAAATAAGCACCGTCTCTCAAAACCATTGTTTATACTTTCACGTGCCATGACTTTGACGTGACTGGACTGCTTCCTTTCGGAGGGTCTAGATTCAGGCTGCACGGACACAGGCGATTTAGCCAAATCAGCCGCATGTGCCGACGAACGAGACAATCGACCTGCATGCACGGTTTCCTGACACGGGCCCCACAGGAGCCGGTATTTAACTGGGGTGGAAAAGCTACACACTGTACTGGCAAGAACACAGGCAAACATGAGAAAATACTTTCTGGCAAACAGTGTTTCGTCAAAGCAAAATGGATGACAAACCTCCTTTCTTCTTATGCTGCAAACTAACTAGGTAAGAATACCAGTGGAATAAGCAAGGTCGACTCAGGCTTGAGATAAAGAAGCGGGTCCTTCACCCTGTCATGTGCCTCGGTGTGGAAATGAGGAGCAACAGTCACAGGCCCCAGGACATGCAGATCCCCCTGCGGCCTCCCCTCCTGGCTTTGCAGGACCAGCCTGGCCCAGAGCTGGCTGCAGTCACCGCACAAAACTTTAGAGAGACTAAATTTCGCAGACTTTACTCTGCCCACTTTTTGTTTACACATATATTATAATAAAAAGAAGACAATATAAAATATTTCTCCATTAACTTAATAACGCAAAGACATCCAAAGGTTTTAATGCCAATTCACATCATGATACAATGCTTTCATAAGGAAAGTTCTGCTGTTGGCCAGACAATGGTCTCTCACAGAAAAAGCATCTGGGTAATTATTAAATTACTGAAGAACTCACCCACATTTTATATTTGGATTTTAAAAATTCCAATTTTATTCCTTGCAGAAATATTATTAAAACTACTCAGGAGAGACTTTAGTTGCAGGTGTTATTTATAAGCCTGCAGCAAGCATTCCATTGAGAAAAGTAAAATTTGGCCTTCAGGGTAAAATGGAATTTTCCTTGATACTAGAATGTTACTGGTGCAGTAAATCAAACTATACAGGGCATAGTAAGAGTCTGTATATATTCTTACAGTAATTCAGTGTTTATCAATACAATCCAAGATACTCACAGAGTTAAAGAGTCTAACTCAAGTCCTCCACAAAACCTATCAACTCTGGTTGGTAAGTATTTAAAAAAATAAATCTGACAACCTTTACTTTTACTTCTCTGAATAATTTTACAAACAGAGGACTTCTGGTAGATGACTGACTTGCTCCCAAGATCACACTTCTAACTCTCCCACTCCTCCACTCCCCAAAAAAGGACAACTGAATTGGCAGAGGCAACTCTTATGAAAAACCTGCAAATCAGAAGTGTGACGATCTCTAATGTCTTCCTTTTCTGCTCCAAGTTCTCTGAAGAGGTAAATATCAGTCCCACATAGCCGAGTAGGCTTGAGCACAATACTCAATTTAGAGTCAAGCAGAACTGAGGAAAAAATTTTTCATTTGCCACATCTTTCTATTTTTCTTTGCCTTCAAGAACAACTAGAATAAGCCTCAGAGCCTAAACAGGAACTAACTAGCACTGTGGGTGTAGAAAAACCAAACACAGCTTTGCCACAGTTGGACGGGGGCCTCAGATCAGCAGTGCTACTTCTCTCTGACTCCAATACGATGTCTGAAGCTGCAGACTGCAGCCTTTTTTCAAAAGCACTTATCTTACCCATTTAAAATGAAACGGATCAGGAATCCCACACCACTGATTATATTTGGATTTAAAAACCGTATCTGCTTTCTAGAGCATCACAGGAGCCAGCTTTCACTGTTGGCTGATTCTCAACCTTACGAGGGGAGTTTTATTGCTGGAGTCCTGGCGACGCCTGAACTAGCGTGATGCTGGTACTACAGCAGCTGGTGAGTCATGTAAGTGATAGAGGGAATGGAAATGTCCTACAAGAGTTGGTCCCCAACATTAACATGAATGTGCCATAGTGAGGCGGGGGGAAGCTGACCATGAATGTGCAACAAGGTTCTGTCCTCCCACTTGTTCAGATTCCTGCTCCGAAGCCATGCCTGACATCTGGTGGCATCTTGGCGGGTTAGTCCATGATACCGTAAGCTTTTCCAGGAGGCATTTGTGAGTTTGACATGGACACAGAGTTGCAAAGTGCACAAAGCTCAAGGCACAGAGTAGAAAAAGGTTGTGGACTAATGGGGGGAAAGGTAGAGCAAAAGCAGAGTTAGCATTTTCCTTTCACGAGACTTTCTAATGCTAAACAAAGACCAACTCTTTTCAAGGGGCTTCTTTTAGTTATGGGTGAAAAATACTGTATTGTAATGATCTGCTTGATTTTAAAGCAAAAGGTATCTTGATGTGTGAAACCAATATGCCGAGCGCCAAGTCCACAAATGAATAAAACAGTGCTTAAAAAAATTCTCCTGCTCCTATATTTTTGGAGGAAGCTGCTGGTTTGGGCCGCCCGATTTCACTTAGCAATGGTCACCTTTCAAGATGCCTGTTCCTCACGGAATCTATAGAGAGATTCATTAAAAGATTGTCCCATTTCAAAATCATCCCCAAGTCTAGCAGCAACTGACAGTTTTTTTGTTTGTTAGTTTTTTGTTTTTTAAAATTACAAATCAAAGTAAGACGTCTGACATCCTCTTCCAAGAACAGCTTTGTGACAGTGCCCGCGTGCAGGACCCACTGTGCTCGGAATACAATCTCTGCAGCTCCAGTGTGTCCTTGTGGCAGCAAGGAAAGTACATTCAACACATTCACTATCTGTAGCCTCTGGAACTCGCACATGCTGAGGAGCTGTCTGAAAAAAATCATCGGAACAGGAAAAGGTATGAATAGCAGGCGGCACTGGATCATGGTAGGAACCTATTTAACACATATTCCTACCCCTCTCCCAATCGCAAAAAGGAGATTTTTTAAAAAGTGGTTTTGAGTGGAGTGAAAGGTGAAAGGGGGCCAGGTCATCAGGAACTGAGACTGAGTCACTGGCAGCATCCTGACAACTGCCTGAGAGCCACCACCACCCACTGGACCTTAGATCGGCCGCAACTCACAGAACAGTCTGTCCTCAATCACACACAGTCCCGATGAGCCCGCCATCAAGAACACTGTGGGGATCATCATACTTGCTGCACGGTCACTGCCGGTGGCTATCTACACCACAACCCCCACAGACGGTAAGGAACCTTATTACTTACTATAAGCCAACTCATCTCCAGCTCTCTTCCGGGACTGGGCAGCTCTGCGGATCAAAAAGGAAAAGTGAGTCAACAGAGCTGACTGACACCTCCACGTACCAACAGGAGAAATGAACCGCACAGCTGATGATGGAAGTGCAGCAGGCATTTCCATGCTAACCCAACAGCCTTAAATTGTGAAACAGACATTAGATTGCACAGTAACTGAGTCATTTACAAACTGATATTCTTAGCTAAAAGGTGTTCTTTTAAATATAGAAAGCTATTAAATGAAGGAGGGGTTATCCATGAAGACGGTTTACGCTAGGTTCTAGAAACAGCTCAGACTGTCTATCTTTGAAGACTGCCCTGGGCTCTGCTGCCAACGTGCCTAATGACCTTGCACCAGGGCAAACTCCAAGTCTGAACTACGAAGGGTAACTTAAAATCTTACCCTAAGAAACGGAAAACTGCTCAAGCTCTGAAAGTCTCAGGCTCTCCTTAGAATGAACGTGAACACGCTTCTTGCAGAAGAACACAAACCTTTCCCTACATTACCCAGTTTACCTTCAAACACCAAAGAAGTCCTGGTTCCACTTTAGAGGTGAGAGAACAGGTCTGATTAGGACCTATGCTACCCATAAATGCTATTTTTGTGTCTCTAGTTTCCCAGACAATAATTCAGACAAGTGACTAAAATGCCCGAACCATGAGTAGTAACGCCCAACTCACTAGCCTGTTCATCTGGCCAACACTCCGTCCTCGGTCGCCTTTCTCTCCCTTGTATAGTCTCCTTTGTCTAGAACAGTGATCACACCAGTCCTGTGACTTGAAATACTTGAGTGGGTTTCGTGGATTTCCATTACAGTTAAAAATCAATTCAAATTCACACGCCAGTGGGCCCCAGACTTCTATCTCCTGCTCTGATATTTCCTCCCTTGCACTTCAGACACAGATCAACTGCCCCATGACCACTGCCACCTGGATAATTTATACACACCACCAATGTACCATGGCCAGAAGGAATACCGCTGACTCCACGCCACCCCCACTCCTTCCCCAGTCTTACTCAATAAATGAATATCCACCCAATTCCTCAGACCAGAGCCCTAGCTCACCCTTGATTCCTCTCTTTCCCTCTCTCTGGAGCATTTACCCCCAAACAAAATCCAAAATAAACCACCCCTCACCTACTCCACAGCAAAAACCCCAATTCAAGATACTATCATCCCTCCCCTACACAACTGCAAGAGTCTTACTATTAGTCCAGACAAAAGCCAGAGTGATCTTATGTAAAAGCATAAATAAGATTAGTTCATGCCTCTGATTAAAGCCTTTCACTGGGTTTCCACTACAACTACAAATCAGTTCAAATTCATTTCCCTGGTCCTGTGAGATGCGGCTCCGTCTGCCTCTCCATCCTATCTACCTCTGGTCACTACACCCAAGCCACTCTGGCTTTCTTTCCGTCCCTTGGACACGTTAGCACTTCTGTACGTACTTAACCCTGCCTGCAATATTCTTCACTTAGTCGACCAGTGGCTATCTCCTGATCACCAACTCCCTGGCTGGAGGCCTTCTCCTCGGGAGGCACGACATTACCAAGTTAGCATGAATAGCCCCTCAAAATGCCCTGGTCACCCGTTCTCTATCCCACACACAGTTTCATTTCCTCAGAACACTTATTATTATTTGAAATAAACTGTTCACATGTTTATTATTTATCTCCCTACACTCAAGCACAAGCTCCATAAAAACAGGAACTTTGCTCCCTTGTTCCCCCAGTACCTAGAACAGTATCGAGCACATAGTAGAAAATAAGTATTTGCTAAATTAACAAATTAGTGAATAAATTCATAAACGGCCTCTACAGATGATTAAAATGCTAGCTCAAATAATTATTTTCTGCTTTTGAATAATCTTCCAGATGACCAAAATTTCCCACTTTATTTCTCTGGTTTTGCTCAAGATGAGGAAAGAAGCCTCTTGCTGGGCTGGGTGAGAGGAGTCTTAACGACGCAGAGAGAGAACACAGCAAATGGCCTTGAAAGGGTTTGTTCTTGGCAGGGCACTTAAGAGAAAAACATGCTCAACTTTTAGCATGAACTAGCCTCACGCAGTTAAAGGACTCGAAACAGAAGTTCTAAGGCCACTTTTTGAACATCTCTACTGTGAACACTGCACCTGCGCAAAGCCAGCTGAGCATCTTACATGAGCACTATTTACAGGATATCATCACAGCAGCATTCACCGAACATTCTGAAACAAGTTAACACTGATCAAAAGGAAAATGTAGGATTTGAGATATGGAGCCTCAACTTCTACAGACAACCTGCATTCCCAACCCCCAAATGCCAAATAACTGAAGATGCCAAAAATAACAGGAGAAAAACAGAAGTGAGGACAGGAGACAGGAAGCGGCCGTGCACACGGCGTACGCGAAGGCTGCCAAAGATCAGCCAACGAATGCGGCAGGGAAAGCTGCAAGCGGCGCTCCAAACCAGGCCCTGCTGCTGAAGGGAAAAGCCCCGATCTAGAGGAACCCCCTCAGCTGAAGACCAACAGTACCCCCGCCCTACAAGGTTCTATTTGGGTTCAGAAACCCAGGCACCAATTCCTCAGAAAGAACATTTCATTTGCCCTTGAAAGCTATCTGGCACTCGCTCTGAAGAGGACCCCAGGCTGGTTTGAGTGAGATGTTCCGCCTCAGGGCATGCACGTTAGAAGTTTCCAGATGAGCTCATCTTCCATAATGCAGTCTGACAACACCGAACTCCAACCTGCCTTCCCTGACAATAAGCAATTCAATTATGCAGGTAACAGAAAAAGGAAAATGTCGCTCTTAGCTTATATGTTAATTGTAGCTTTGAAATAAGTCCACATTGTATTTCCATGCACCTGAAGATATTTCGCATAAACTCAGCTCAAATGAGGATGTGTCCATTAAATGCAAAAGAGGATATATTTGACAACATTCACACGATTTCAAAATACTTCAAAGACTTACTCTGTGCCGTCCACATTAAAGCTGTGAACTGCCTACTCAGGACTCCGTACATCGTGTAAGTGGAACATAATCTTAAATGAAAAAATAGTTTGCAAAGCTGAAAGGAATCATGTGGTTGGTTAGGCATAAACCATAAAATGACTGCTCATATCAGAACAGCCAGTAATAGAATTCTTGTTAGACAGCCTGTACTATATTCCCAATTTTTATTTTTATATTTGCATCAGTGGACACCATTTCTTCTAAAACAATTCTAGCCAAATACTGATCAAGGAAGGCATCAAAGCTGGCCGGGCAGAACGTGGAACGAGAGCCGGAAGCACAGGCTGACTTTATCCCAGCGGCCGCGTGGATGGTGCTGCGCATCCTTTCTGCTCGGGATGGGCCAGCTCAGCAGTGAGGCGAGTGAGTCCAAGAATGTCAGCTTGGGAAGGGCCTTCTCTGTGCTAAGCACTTAGCAGAATAACTTATGAGGCAGACCTTAATCTTCACAGTAAATGTATAATAAACTGCCAACTTAATTCTAGAAATGCCCAATTCAGTTTGTAAAATAAAACATTTTAATGTTATCACCTCTTGGAATACTAACGTTTTAAATTTCAGGCAGAAGGCATACGAAAGAATTCCACTAAGAGAAAGAAAAAATCCAATTTATACCCAAACCCTGAATGTGTTGGCCTTGGCAGAACAGTCCATGTTAGTCCATGTACCAGGGCAATGTTACATGAAGCTATTTATGGAGTCAGTCACTCACCCCAAGCAAATTTTACATAAGAGCTACTATACAGCACCAAGCAGTCCTGCACCCTGCTGTCTTATTCCAATTCCAAAATTAGGGTTAGGGAATGTCTCTGGAGGTGTTTAAAAAGTTGCCCACACTGCTCGGAAAGGTGAATTCAAGGTGTTCAGAGAAATCCACACGAGCTAACTTCCTCAACTGCATCATAGAAATAAAAAGTTTTCAGAAGGCTGTTTGTTTTCTAAAGACACCAATAAGTTCATCTCTAAATTAAAAGCAAACATTCAAATAAAACATGAATAAAAGCATAAAGACTTCAAATTTATGGTGATTTTTCTCCTACATTTATAGGGGGGGGAAACATAAAAAGTATACTCAGATTATTCCACATGTATTTTTTAAAGTTTTAAGGAAACACTTTTAACTATAATTCAAATTAAAAAGCCAGAAAAACACCTGACAAAGTTAGTTATACAAAAATAAAAACTTCTACATGACTTAAAATTAAAAAGAAAAACCAACACCAAAAGTAAAGTCAAAAAACAAACTGGAAAAAAAATAACTGTCTTCTCTCAGGCAAAGCATCAATCTCTATACTACAGAAAGAGCACCTAGAAACTAAGATTAAAAAAAACACTGACCACCAATAGAAAAATGAGTCCAGGGCATGAACAGGCAGTTTACAGGAAAAGAAATATACGAACGTGAAAATAGGCTCTGCCTCACTCATAACAAGAAATGCAAATTAAACCAACTCTGAGTAATTATGTTTCACCTGCTAGAGTGGCAAAATACAAAGGTTTAACAACAGACTCTACATGGAAGGCCACGGAGAACAGGTACGTTCAGACTCTGCTGGGCACGTGCAAAATGACACAATCCCCTATGGAGGGCAATTGGGCAATATTAGTCAAAATTACAACTGCATTTACTCTTGACCCAGCAATCCCACTTATGGGACTTTACTCTCCAGATATACCTGCAGCAGGTATAGAATTACGCACGGACAAGGCTATTGATTGCAGCAGTCTGGGTAATAGCAAAAGATTGGAAATAATCCAGTTGCCATCTACTGGGGACTGGTTAAACAAGGTGTAGTAGATCTACACGATAGGATGTGTAAGAGTTGAATAAAAATAAGAAAATACATTGTATTTGCTTGTATCTATATATTAAGAAAAACACTGGAAGGAATCACAAGAAACTTAAAAATTTATTACCTAACGGGGTGGGAGTAGATGGAAAGGCAGGTGAGGAAAAAACTTCTCAGTGTATATTTTTTATTTTCAATGTATATCACTTTCATTTTTGAACCACACAAATACTTTAGTTCTTCAAAAATGATTAAGTAAAACTACTATGGCATGAAATGGCCTCATTCTGTGTATAAAAATAATACTGCTGTTAGGGACATTACAGTTAATGTCAGGAAACACGTGACCACTGGACATCAGAGAAGAACTAGCTGTCTGCGTGCTCCCATTTCCCATGGCCTTTCCCTCCCTCACTTGCTACAAGAAAGCCAGGCCTATCTACCCACTGAGCATCACGGAGCCTTTCCAGTGGGACCTGATGGTGAGCGGGGCAAGTGGCCAGTGGACTGATAACTCAGTGCCCCCACTGCCATACGAACAGAGGTGCCACCAGGAAAAAACGGGGGGGAAAGCCAATCCATGGGCCAACAAGTCAGCTGTTTTACTTCTTAACCTGTACTGAAACTAGAGACTTGGTACCAGTGATCTAGGTCAAGACCAATATCCTGAGACTTAATTTGGCCTCAAAATCTATGGAAGTGAATGTCTCTCCCCAGTCCCAGCAAGAAAAGTGAGTCAATGATCCGCCTACTACTGTGGTCACAACTATGCCAAATGAGGAGCCAGGTGCCTTCCTTTCCACAAACTGGACATATTTTGTCACAAAAGAAAATAAAACTTGCCTCATAAGACCATTCTGTATAAGTTCTCTCTGAAGTTTCTGATCTTGAGCAGCATATTCAGAAAGTTCAGATTCCACCGCCGGAGGGAGAATGTTTGGAATAAATTTAGAAAATAGAGTTGGAGCCATCTGAACCCACTCTGTGAGGGAAGGAAAAGATTCTTTAAGAAAATCATATAGACAAATTAAATTAAATATATATTAAACCAAACTTAAGTGCAATTTTATTCTGATAAAGAAGATACAAGAGGTTAAATTTCCTTTCTAAAAAGAATTTACAGTGTAAAGAAAACAGATGCCTTTACATTTTACCGATATAACAAAATTTAATGAAAATCTCTAGAGATTTTTAAGTGGGCCTTATCAAAAATTCTAAATATGAGGGAAGGAAATATTTGCATCAAAGGTGAATTAGTATCTTTATTATAAAGCATTTTTACAAATCACTAAGACCAGATAAGTGAAAGACAGGACTGAATAATTTATAAGAAAAACAGAATAAAAGCCTTGTTAATATTTATGCAAACTCAGGCTAAAATAAACACAATCCCCCCCCCCCCCCCCGCTCACTGACCTGTAACTGTAACTAATGCCCACCTGTAGCAGGGGTGTGCGGGAACCAGCACCCGCCTCCCTTGCTGGTGGCCCTGCCTGTGAGCACTGCTACCCTTTTGGAGTCTATTAATCTGGCCCTTTCAAATTTTCACTCTTTGAAAACATCTTAGCTGTGCATATCAAAAACCATAAAATGTCAATGCTCTATTTATTCCAGTGAGCTCAATTTAAAAATTGTAATCTTAGGTAAATATAATTATAAATTTGAAAAAATTTACGCTAATGCTGTGCAATGCTGGGTCATTGGTAAGTTAAAAAAAAAAAAAAAAATCAACAGGAGAACAGCCAAGTTAGAAATGGCAAAAAAAAAATAAGGACTGAAAATGACACAAGGGCCACCTCACTCAGCCCTGAACAAACTCATGGCAAAATGCCCTCAATCGTGTCCCTCCACCTCGCTCAGCTCAAACAGGGTGTGGAAAGAGCCTCGGAACAGTGCTCCGGGGACCACAACCAATCGGTGTGAGCCGCCAACCAGACCTGCCGTTTTATGGAACTCCAAGCAGTGATTAAAATAAAGATAAAGAAACAAAAAAAGTGTATTAAATGAAGGGCAACTATTTTTAAGCTGAGTTTCTAAAGACCAAATGAAAACACACTTAAAATATTAAGTCATCAGGATCTCCAAGGATTAGGGCCCAGGAATCTAGAGTTTAGAAAACCTTCTTGGCTGATTCAGATGCATTCACTATACAAAGATCAGCACGTGAGATTCACTGCAATGAAAGAAACTTTTACATTTAAAATTCAAGTTTTAAAATATTTTAACCTTAATCTTTCAGGTGAATAAAACTGCTTTAACAAACCAGGAACACAATGGGTGAGATGTGTAAATGTCAAAATACGTTTAACAGTATCTCAGAAAATGCCAATGGTTACAAAAGGTTTGCCTTTGCAAAAGGACAATTCGTAAATACAGACTCTTCACAAGTAGCACGAATCCTACCTAAGAGCTCAACCTTAGAACAACAGCATTTAGATGAACATGTATCTCTGAGTGTTTCTCCCCTGATTACTTTTAGTCTGCAATTCGTTATTTATGATAAAAGCCAGAGCTTTTATGTTAAAGCTGCCTACTTGGGAGGCAGAATTTAGAAATTTGTCAAACTGCACTTGGATGCCTTCCAAAATAAAATAAAATAAAATAAAATAAAATAAAATAAAATAAAATAAAATAAAATAAAATAAAATAAAATAAATCATTCATCACCTAGCACTAAAAGCAAAATCCATGAGCCATTTCATCACATTTAGTAAAATGAAATTCAAAATTCTGAGAAACTACAAAAAGAGAAACATCAGCTTATTGGAAACATGAAATAAAATATTTTGCTACTTTATATAAATAATTACTTTATACAGATAATTTGTTTAAATTTTATGAATAGAGCGAGACCCGACCAAATTTAAGTAACACTGAATCTGAGTACTGAAGCCACTGTTTAAAGTAGCCTGAGAAAGAAGCATTTACATCACACTCTACTCCTACTACAGTTTTCACCAAATTTCCATTTTTAGCAAGTTAAATTCTGACGGATCTTTTAAATTTAGCAAACAATCAAGCCACCAATTAAAGTAAAATAACCACTGGACCCAAGTGTACCGTAATACCTTAAGGTTAGTAAGCTTATTATATTATCAGGTATTGTGTTAAGCAATTTAGATCAGGTTTTATTTCACTCCATCTTCAAATGACAAAAGAATTTCACAAAAAGGTTATTAAAGTAGTCCCCCTTTCCCAAGG
This sequence comes from Miniopterus schreibersii, assembly GCF_964146895.1. Classification (NCBI taxonomy): domain Eukaryota; kingdom Metazoa; phylum Chordata; class Mammalia; order Chiroptera; family Miniopteridae; genus Miniopterus; species Miniopterus schreibersii. The sequence continues at coordinate 281,035 of NC_138110.1, forward strand.
GGGATACCTTCTAAGACCCCCAACGGACTGCTTGCAAGTTACTCAACAAGCCTGAGAAGACGGCATCGTGAATGCGTCACGAGCGTGTGCGCCTGTGCACAGCGCCCGCAGTGTGGGCAGAACTGAAGGAGGCTCCGCAACAAAAAAAGACAAAGATTAATGCCAGACGCGAGAGTCAATTTTACCAGAAGTGTATCCTACAAACTCTTTTTTGTGTTTCCTAAACAAGTTGGTTTTCACTAGAATAGAGAGAATTCCACCTGAGTCCTGAGCTTACATTTCACAATGAGTATCTACTCAATTTTTTTTGCCATAACCAACCCAAATACCATTAGGGCTCAGAAAACACACAGAGAAACACTGTTTCTTGGGTAGGGCCGGAACTACCACAAACAAACAGTCCAACCCCAAAGGAATGATGTACAATTTACCTGGTCTGAGAGTATACAGGCCTTGCACGATATTTGCCATAGTTGAAGGTGTGACCTGAAATGTGTTGACTGGGCTTCTAAAAGTAAAGCTGAAAAAAGAAGAAAAACGGGGACATAAAAATGATGCAACATTTACTGTCCAGGTTTTTCTTTCTATTACTATTTCTCCCAAAGATAGAAGGGTAAACAAGTGCAAGAAAAAAGCACCCCAAGAGGACAACCCAAGAACTGATTCAGTGAAGGCTGCCTTTAAATCCAGTGCAACAGAGCTCAGTCCAGCAAGTAAACACGTACAGGCTTCGGACACACTAATGGAAACTACTCAGTCCACGGCGGCTCTGAAAACAAGGACAGCTTTCTAAAAGCAATGGTGTTCATGGTACTTAGGAAGCCAAAAGTGCTTCCCGTTATGCTCATGACTCAAAAGACTTACATTTGGGGGTAAAATGTTCTCTAATTCTCTCAACCATTTCTCTCTCCCCCAGATCACTATATTTGAGGCTCTTGGGATTTCTCTGAAAGACACGTTATTGGTAATGTCAGTAGCTGCAGTCAGAGTCAGGCTGACTTTCTGAGTCAATGTGACTTTCCCAAATGCTACAGCTGTGTGTGTGTTTTCTCTTACTCAGGATAACAGCAGGGAGACCCTGCTCGCTCACCCTTCTCACTCCCATGACTGGGAACTGCAGGACCCTGGCTGAACCTGACAACAGAGCCAGCTTTCTTTTAGGTTATCTACTGCCGAACAAAAACTTTATTAGAACATTTTTAAATGGATAGAAATAATTTCTCTAGATAACATCATTAACAAATACAAATAAATTCCATTATTTAGTGGGTACAACAGATACTACTGACTCAAAACAGTTCTTTTTTTAAAAAATTTTTTTTTAACCTATCTTTATTGATTTCAGAGAGAGGAAAGGAGGGGGAGAGAGAGAGAGAAACATCAATGATGAGTCATTGACTGGCTGCCGAGCCCGCAACCCGGGCATGTGCCCTGACCGGGAATCGAACCCCGATCTCCTAGATCCTAGGTCGATGCTCAACCGCTGAGCCACGCCTGGCCGGGCAAAGCAGCTCATTTTTAATTTCTCTCTCAAAGACCTGCAATTTACTAACCAAAATACTCCATAAAACTTGGCATAATTTTACTGTATGCTAGGCTTGTCACATTGGACAGGCTGTTTTCATCTGTCCATGTCTCTTTCAACAAACAAATTCCATTTAGTGGGTACAATAGATACTACTGACTCAAAACAGTTCATTTTTAATTTCTCTCTCAAAGATCTGAAATTTATTAACCAAAATACTCCATAAACTTGGCATAACTTGGCTTGTCAAATTGGACAGGCTGTTTTCTTCTGTCGGTGTCTTTTTAAAAATGGAAACGCCATCTCACTTGGCCAACAATGACTTTACAGTTTCAAACATACACTGTGAGTTACACTCGAATTTACATGAAAGCTAAAAGTGCATTGTTCAAGTTTATCCTTTGGATTTTATCATCAGTAGATAGTTACAATTATAAATAGCATAGAGAAATTTTAAGGAGACAAATGCTAATTTGAGCACTCCAGAAAATACTTTAAAAATATAATGTTTAAAACTGAAATTTTAAATTTTAGGTTCTAAGAGAGTCTCTTCCAACTCAAGGTTCTCTCTAATATCAACAGGCACTCGAAACCCATACTCTATTATTCCCTCTCCCTACTTTTGACCAATTGTCTTGACCTCCAATAAGTCCAACTGAAGGTTGCCAGATGGGAGGGTAGCTGGGGGAGACCGGGTGGAAAGGGGGAAGAGGCTATGAAGTACAAACTGGCAGTTACAGAATAGTCACAGTGCCTGGTAACTGCTTAACAAATATCTCATATGTTCAGTTTTATCCAACTTACAAAAGCTTAAGGGCCTTTTCAGTTTACTTGAAAAAGAAAAGATATATCCACCTTTAAGTGTAATGTTTATTAAAAATCAGATTCTATAATAAACGAAAGGAAGAAGTAATCCGTTTATGTTTTCTCTCACTAAATCTGGATTCTCTCTGAATATTTTCTTTGCATACACCCAATAAAATTGATTTCCAAATTACTGACAAATATAAAAACATATTTACATAGTAAATATGCTTTTCTACCAAATGACAGCACTGGTCTAAAGAATTTTAACAGGAAAAACTCCAAAATGCTGTATTTTCTTTTACAATGAAAACAAGGACAATGTCGACATCAGAGATAATACTTAAGTGGTTATAATTAATAGTTGGGATACCTCACAAGATCGTATTTAAAAATATCTGTAAGCATCTGGAAAGCCTTTTTTTAAAAAGGCATACTCCCAAGATTCTAGATCTCCAGGATGATTCTGGAATCTCTTGAGGACATAATGAAATATATTATCTTCATCTACAGTATTACTTGAAAACCCTGCCTTTCTAAAATAAATTGGCCCAATGTTTAATATTCCTTCCCTTTATTTACACTCAAAAATGAAAGAGTTTGTGGTCAAGCTTACAACAATTCTTTTGTAAATTCCAGTAAAAGTTCATTGTGGTAGAAACTATGACTATTAGAAAAGCAAAAATTACTGCAAATCCAAAATGTGCCAAATTCTAAAACATGACTTGATGATTTACTGCATAAAATATGAGCTTTTAATGACTGCTGACACATTAGGTTGTAGGGGACTCCTACATTTCACTTGGAGAGGTGTATTCCTTTAGGAAAGGTATAAGATGCCGCCTACTGTAAGGGGGCAGGGGCCTGGGAATGGGGGGAAAGGAAAAACTGAATTTGGCATTATGCTCCACTTACTTACTAATCTACATAATAACCACGTTAAACATTTTACTAATCCCAATTCACAGAAGAGAAAACAGGACCAGAGGGTAAGAAACTGCCCTGAGATGCAGTTAATAAACGCCAGAGCCAGAGGGGAAGTGTTTTTGCATCAAAGAGTAAACATCAGAGAGGATTCTGTGCTACTGCTTCAAAGATATCACACTGGGCTCCTCCTAGAGTTACCAGTAACAAAGTTAGGGGCACACCCCTCACTTGCTATGTCCCCCATTGTCAGAGGAGGGAAAGGCAGCAAGTATCACGCACTGTCCGGGAACGTGGCTGAGCAGCTCCCAGCTCACGAGGTGACCTCCAAGTCACACTTTCAACTCCTCAGGCCCCCTCTACAGAACTGGGCTTCAACACCTTCTGCAGCATGATTCAGAAGACGCCAACACTGGGGTTTATGTGCCAGTGCTCGCTGACCAAAAACTATGCACATCACTGCTGGTGTTCTCTCACCCCAGCAAGGTGAATTACTCACGCAGTAGGCTGTAAATGTGCTTTTCTGCAATGTTCCATAAACAGCTTTATAAGGTCATCTTTTAAGTCTCTGTTAAGCTTCGTTTCGATGTAAAACTTATTCTGAAAAGGAAAATAAATTATTCTTCAGTGAATCAATTAGAGGAAATGATTAGTCTAAAACTGAAACACTAAAAATAAATTATTTTAGGAAACAATTCATAAAAGCATCAATCAAAACATAAAAACCCAACACCAAGCAACAAAAGAAAGCCCCATCCTATTTACATGTCTTTCTGGCATGGGGTTAAAAGTACATAAAGATAAAATGCCATGAACCATACACCTCCAAAAGAACAAGGGGGAGATACCTGGCATGACCTAGAGAGGGATGATGGACAGACACACAGAACCCACTGTGTGAGGCACTTAATATGACCTTTAAAAATACCGGATCATCTAAAGGCAGCACCGGGTATCACTAAGAAAAGTTCCCATTTATCCGTGATCTAGGCTGAAAGCAGGAGGCGAACGTGCACTGGCTGGGCCCCAACATACACTCCACTCCAGCGCTTAGTGTAAGTCACTCAGCTTGTGGTATTCCCTGAGAGAGAGTCTGGTTCAAAGGGACACGCGTGACCCACGGCAGCCCCATAAGGCTGAGAGAAAGCGAGGCTTGAATGAAAAGTATCTGACAGTCATCTCAGCATTGTGCGGAGAACAGGTGAATCAGATGTTGTACACAGCAGAGACGAAAACCCGAGTCCTTGGCAGCACTGTTAGACCACAGATTCGGCCAAACTGGAGACTGCCTTATATCTGGATTTTGCTGTAAGAGCTAATGCTTTCCCTTATTTACTTAAATCGCTTTGAATCTGGTCTTCTGTTTCTGGCAGCCAGAAGCATCCTGATTAGAATTACTGATAAGTCAAAACAATTGAATTTGTTCATGTTTAAATGTTAACTCAATGTACAGGAACGGAAAACGCAAAGAGGAATGTTAACAAGTTGCTGATTCTCTTAATTCTTAACACAACTTTTTTTTTCTCTTTAAAAAATTATAAAAATAACATGTACATGGTTAAAAATTAAAACCATGCAAAAGGTTATACAATAAAAAGAACTGTCCCACGGCAGGCCCTCTGTCCCGTTCCAAAAGGTCCCACCCTACACTGGGAAAACTTCTGTATATTCTTCCTAAAAGCTTGCTTGCATATGTGGATATGCTTTTTTCCAGAAGAAAACACACTTGCTAATGGAGAAATATTACACCCTGCTCTGCATCTTACTTTTCCACATAATGTCTCTTGGGAACGATTTTTCTCTAAAATAACATAACACGTCATTATTTTTAACTGCGTATTTTTCAACTGTAAGTATCTTCCATAAATTACTTAAATAATGGCCCCTGGTGATAATGGAAATTTCTCCCAGTGTTCCGTTTTGTATGGCTTTTTTCTAGTTGTTTTGGTTTTTTTTCAGTGAAGTATATCTTATGGAGCATAAATAAATCATTTTGAAGATGGGTATAAGACATACAGCAATCTCTATGCTATAGAATACAGGATCAACCTACACACCCCAGTCCCTAATCTAATAAGCAAAGAGGAACTGGGATGATGGCTTCACTCCATTGGGATAACGAGCCCCTCCACTTGACAGGAACACTGACATTAAGATTCTGCAACTTGATATATTTAAAGGGAAGAGGGACTAATCGACAAAGTCAACAGACCACAAATTATACTCGAGGCATAATTCTCCAAGTGGAAGAAATCATCAGAACGCAAGTAAATTTTGTCGTTCCATTTTTTTATGAAATGACTTACTTGGCATTTATCATACTTCACATTTTTAGATACACGTCTTAATTCTTTTTCTGAGGACAAGAAATCTTTCTTATACATCTTTATTTTCCAAGCACAATATCTTCCATATGGCAGAAATAAAATAAATGCTCAACAGGTTACTGCTGACATTCATGCCTAATTGTGTATATAGCAATATTATTTATGGAACTTTAAAACAGAAAAGGGGTAAATAATTCTTCTATGGCAACACTTTCAAACATTCCTAAAATAGATTAATTTCCATTTCCACCATAACATATAGCAAAAGAAAAACAGAACATGCTTCGCTCTTGATGCTTAGACCAGTAAACCAAGCTCTAACTTACCATATAAATGAAAAGAGGCACAATGCTCTGCAATGCTCCCATACACTGTCCAAGAGCTATATTAAATCTTTCAATATAGAGATCTGGAGGGCTGGCCTGTGAGAAAGAACATAAATGTAGTAATTCCGGGAAACCAGGCCTACAGACCTTCTGTCAGTCTAAAATGCAAATGGCTCTTTCTACAAGCTTAGAATTCATGTAGGGAACTCTCCTTACTTCTAATTGGGCCTCCACATGCAGTACTTACCCGTTCGGGATACACTAGTGTTTTTTATTTTTCTTAGTCCCCCTAAATGCCTGCAAATTGAATGTTATCTCCACTTTTACCTATGAAGCAACTGGGGCTCAAAATATTTAGTCACTTGACTACAGTCCCACAGCTAATAAGCAGAAGAGCTAAGTCTCAAACTCTGGTTAATCTGAGTCCTTCCGCCTACTTACATTCCTCTTTCAGCGCCTTGAAACCTTTAGAACAAAGTTCAAATTTCCAACTGAGGGCACACTGTTTACCTCTGTGTTCATACCCGCTCCTCACGCACAGCCCAGCACAGCAAACATGTGGAACTGGCAGCAGTTACCCAAGTGTGACGTGCTCTCAGGCCTCCCTGACCGTATCTTCTGCCTGAAGTCTTTAACGCCCCCAACCAGCTTCGCCTGGCTAACTTCTGTGTGTCCTTCAAGATTCGTCACTTCCTCATAAATATCTGGGATATATGGCCTCCCAACTGGGCACTATGACACTATTCACTTCTCCCACTGGGTGGTCTCTGTCCCTAAACTTCAGGTCCCTGCAGGGCAAGATCTACATCTTGCCTTTGCAGCTTCAGTGCTGACCACAGAGCCTGGAACACAGTAGGTATATATAGAGGCACGTCTTGCAAGGACAGAGCCTTGCTTAAATCTAAACTTGTTGAAATCTAGCCCTAACCTAGCCTTGTTTAGATCTAAATTATTTTGCTATTGAACAAGGCTGTATGGCATTATGCAATTCATTTAGTCCTCTGAATTTCAATTTCCACACATAAAATAGGAAAAATACTAATTGTGCTATTTCTGAGATGAGTTTAGATTCAAAGAAAATAATGTGTAAGGGCTCACATGAAACCTGTTTATTTTATGAAGACTCTCTTCAGCCCTGTCTTGTGCGGGGGTGGTGCCAATCCCAACTCTTTTATCATGAAATTTTCCAAGTCTTTGTCAGATAATTGTATTTAAAGGTTCTCCCTAAATTGCTTTATCTCAGGTATGAAAACCCCACGGGCAGCCACCCCTGACTCCCCTTCCTGAAACGCCAGGCTGCCCGTGGTCCCTCCACCACGGCCACAGATTATTCTAGCCATCTTCTACAGCAGCTGGCAACTGACAAGTGTCTTATAGGATAGTCAATAAACTCCTACAAACATAACAAAAAGGTAAGACCACCCAATGAAAACATTGCCAAAAGCTTGAACGAGCAACTGACAAGAGAAAGTGTACAAATGCGTAACTAGCATAAAAAAGGTGTCCACTGCATCGGACACCAGGAAAGTGCACGTTAGGGTTGCCCAGCAGAAGGGCTCCATTTAAGGAGTTTATACACTGTTGTGGGTGACCGGCCAGAGGAGGGGAGAGGGTAAAGGGGGGTGAGTGGCGATGGAAGGCGGCTTGGCCTGGGGCAGCCGACACACTGTGCAGAGTGCAGACGATGTGCTGCACAATTGGGCACCTGAAACCTATATAACTTTATTAACCAATGTCACCCCAATAAATTCAATAAGAATGTAAAACATAATAAAAATTTTTAAAATAAGGAGTTTATACACTGTTGATGAGAGGGCTTATTGGTAGTCATGTTGGAAGATAGTTTGGTATTTTAAATAAAATATGAATATTTGTATATTCTATGACCCAGAATTTCCACTTCTAGGTATAAGTTCCAAGAAAATGATGACTGCATACACTAAGAGACATGCATGAGAATATCAATAGCAGTATTATGGTTTCAACCCCAAATATCCACCAACAGTAGAGCAGAGGAAGAATCGTATGTCCGTAAAGTAGAACAGCACTCAGCCATGGGAGCGAGTGGACCACAGCTGTGGGCAACAGTCTGGATTAACTGCACAAAGAATACTGGAGAAATTCATCACAAAAGAGTACCAGTTAGATTATTTCATTAATCCAGAGTTTAAAATAATCCCAATTGATCCCCAGTGTTGGCAATCAGGAGAGTGATTGCCTTTGGGGTGTTGTCACTTGGAGGTGTCTGGAGGGGCCCATAGGATGCTGGCAGTGTTTCATTTCGTGACCTAGGGGACGATTACGCAGGTGTGTTCATTTAGTGATTACTTTCTCTAAAAGTGCTTCCTGTCCACTTTTCTGCCCGTTTCAGTTGTCTGCTGCTACGGAACAAACCTCCCCAAACTCAGTGACTGGAAACAAGTAATCATTTATTGTTTCCACAGATCCATTATTGGGACAAAGCTTAGCATGCACAAGTTGTCCCTGTCCCCTGCTGTGCCCTGGCTTGAAGAGTTAGAGTGACTTGGACTTACCCGAGGACTCCTTCACTCCAGGTGTGGCAGGTAATGCTGGCTGTTGCCTGGATGTACAGGGTGCATTTCCATATGGCTTGTGGACTCTATTAGGGCCCAGTGGCTGGGTTCCAAGGCTCTGCACAACCACAGGGCAGGGCAGGTAGGCATGACATTTTATGACCCACTCACTTACGATCGCTTCCACCATATTGCAATGGTCAAGGCAATTGCAGAAGTTCCTCCGGTTTCAAGAGGAGGGGCACAGCCACTCCACCACTCAGCAGGAAGAATGTCAGTGTCACCATAGGAAGAGCATGTGAGATGGAATGTACCACTGTGGCTTTCTTGAGGAAATACAATATGCAGCTCTGTGTTATAGTTTTAAAAAGCATCACAGCAGCCCTGGCCGGTGTGACTCTGTTGATTGGGCGTCATCCTTGCATGGAAAGGTTGCCGGTTTGATTCCCGGTCAGGGCACATGCCCAGGTTGCAGGCTCAATCCCCAGTAGGGGGCGTGCAGGGGGCAGCTGATCGATGTTTCTCTCTCACATTGATGTTTCTCTCTCTGCCTCTCCCTTCTTCTCTCTCTCTAAAAATCAATAAAGATATATTTTTGAAAAAGTATCACAGCAAAGAACTGGCAAGCTAAAAAAGTATAAAATAGCAACCTCTGCTGGTAATTTGAAGTCGAGGGAGTCCCTAGGACAAACAATCATTGCAGGTACAACATGGTGACCTCCATGTCACCTTGGGTGTCCCCCCATCTCCCCAGCTTCTGGGAACGGGTGACTCTCATTGATACTGATGAAAGGGTTGGAATTGTCCACACCAGCTGTGCTCACAGGTTCGTGCCACCATGATCCCCTGGCGGAGATATGAAAACACAACTTTGCAAATCTTCCTGTTTACAGTGTGGCAGGCCTGGGGGAGGCCTGAGCCCCTTCCTTTCGGGCAGGTCCCCGCCCTGCGATGCTGCTGGTCTGAGGCCCTCAAGGAGAAGCACTGATTGGGGAGGTGTCCCTGGCGCTGGTCACCGGAATCCATCATCAGAGCAGCACCACAGTGATTAACAGGGAACCAGTAGAAATGCGGCTTCCTCCAGGAAGCCTGTCCTGATGCATCAAGGCCCTGTGGCCCCTGCACCACCCCCAGGTCCCCCACAGCGACCACTTCTGATCGCATGACCCACTGTGCGACCTTAGGTTGGGGAGCTGGGGAGGTGAGAGGCCACTTCACTTCTGTCTGTAGCCCCCACAGGGAGCCAAGCGCTTGACGTCCCCAGACACTCAGTCACTTCAGAGGGAGTGACAATAAATACAGTGTGGCAATTACTTCTGTGGGTACCAGAAAGCTATGGAAATAGCTAGTATGCCTCACAACATAGAATCCACAAAAGGCTAGAGAGGTGTGGGCTGAAATGAAAGAGATAATGCAGCGTTTCCAATTCAGGCTCAAAGGAAAAGGCGTTTGGAAGAGTCTGTGTTGAAGCTGATGTGGACATCTCGGGGTTTTAGTTAAATCTCAGGTGAGTACGAGCCAACAGTCTGAAGTAGCAGATGGAGCATCTGATAAACCAGGAGGGGAGAGTATTTATACTTAGTAGAGTCATATTATTTGCTACTTTTTGGTTTAAGGACAATAGCAATGTCTGAAGGAGAAGAGCCCAGTAGGAGCAGGTACCAGAGCCAGGTTACCTGGAAAGGGGGAGTCTTCTGTGTGCTCCCGTTGAAACTTACTTCTGGAAGGTATACTGATTTTTTTTTTTTTTAATTGAAGACCTGAAAACGTTTAAATGCAGGTTCCCTTTTTCTAGCTGGGAGGAAGCTATAGGCAGGTTCTCATTATCACGGCCACCATTGAACAGGGGCCTCCGCTGTCCAGGCCTCCTTTCGCCGGCTCCTATTTTCAGACGGATCTCTCTTGCACTGAAGGTTCTTGAGCTGAGCCTTAGTCCAGGGGAGGACGTTGTCGAGGGGAAGGGGGTTTAAATGAAAACCATTTACTTTTCCAGCCATTGGTATAGAGGTAACCGATGTCCTGTTACAGAGAAAAAAACCCTGACAAATATTTCAGGAAATATTGGCATTTAAATAACTAACATTTAAAATTGGAAAAAGGTGTCAGTTTCAGAAAAGAAATGAAGACTGGAATAAAAAGAAATGGGAAAATGCTGGCTGGTGGAGCCTCCCCTCTCTGAAGATGGATTGGGGAGATGCCAGCAAAGCCCAGAGAGAAGCTGGTGCTCTTTTCTCTGTTATGATGTAATCTATTCCTATTTTTCTTGTGTTTCCCGACCACTCATCTTCTGTTTTCCTTGCTGGGCATTTATTTAGGGGCCACCGACCCTCCAATCCCAGGCTCCGTTCTTCTTGCCCGTGGTCCCCTTGGAAGGAATCTTTTCTCGCATCATTAACCGTCACCCTGATGCAGCTCATTGTAGTGCAGGGTCAGGCCCACGTTTCCCTCATCCCACACCTCCCGCGATGCTGTGCCGTCCACTCCACCCCGCGGGTCTTATCAGGCACAGACACCCGCCTGACTGCGCCCCCTCATTGCTCAAGGCCCAGCTTGTGCATTACCGGGTTCAGAAAGCTGACCCACGGTTTTGCAACAGTCCCCTCTTATTTACATCATTGCCCCAATATTGTATCAATATCCATATCTAAGCATCATTTTAGATAGTTCCAGAGTTGGCTACACTGTAGATACATTTTCAGTCTATTCCAAACATTTCTGCTTTCCTTGGAACTTTCTCCTGGACTGAGTGATTTAGCTTAGTTTCCAAATATTTCAAAAATTTTCAGATAGCTTTCTCGTTAATTTTCAATTTATTTCTAATATGGTCAGAAAACTTGCTTTGCATGATCTCAGTTCTTCTCAGTCTGCTGAGGTTTTCACAGCACAGGATAAGGTCTCTCCTGGTCTGTGCTCTGTGTTCTTGTACATGCGTGTTCTGTGCGTGTCGGGCTGCGGGTTCTAGAAAAGCTAACCCGGTAAATGGCTGTTCGGGTCCTCTGTGTCTTGGTGACTGTTTTGTCTCCTTGTTCTGTAAGTTGTTGAAGGAAGAATGTCGAAATACTCAACAGCAATCGTTTACTTCTGTTATTTCTCCTTTCAGTCTATCAGCTTTTGCTTCGGGTATTTTGAAGCTGTCTTGTAAATATATACAGATTTGAGATTTTTGCTCATTTTGGATGAATTGGCCCTTTTGTCACTTAAGTACCTCACTTTTTGGACAGGTTCACAAAAATGAATTTGCAGTTTGTTTGGATTTTTCTTATTGTTACTGTGGGAGCAGCAGTCTCTCCAACTACATTCGATACAAAAGCCGACTTTATTTCTTGTATAGTCAATTTTAGGTAAACATATCTTTAAAAAATCTGGTAACAAAAATTCTGTTTTTAAAATTTTCACTATCTGGCGTAGATGTTAGAAGCAAGACTGGAGATTATTCGCGTTGTGTTTCCCTCAGTGACAGTGGCCAAACTCCGGGTAGGTTTCCTTTTCCTCCAGTGTAGCCCTGACTCCAAGTCCATTTCCCCCAACCAGTTATTGCAACACACAGGGCTCCTTTACCTAAAAATGTCACAACATGATTAACTTAGAAACCCAACTGCCCAGCACATAAAAAATATAATCTAGTGCACTAAAATTCAAACTATAAGAAATCAGTCAGGGTCAGTGCTGTCGGGTGACGTCCGAGGCAGAACTGGTCACTTCACAGACTTTCTGCTGCTGGGGATTCCAGCAGCCAGACCCCACCCACAATGCGATAGAGAGCACAGGACGCAGAAGGGCAGGAGCTGTCACTTCTCCGTTAAACGCGCGGTTCCAACAATGACACAAGGAAGCAGGATTGTCTCAGAGGAGCCTGGATGAATTTTTTTATCACATAAAACAGGACGAATTAATTTGAAATAGGCTCCCTTGGCTCCCCATTTCGAAACCTTGTGGGAGTTTTTAGATGCACTCCTGATAGAAGCCGGCTCGCCAGCACTCGGTTGCTACAGAGACGGTGTCCCTGCCAGGGCCCTCCATGGCGATGCCTGACGCCCTCTCGTTTGGGAAAGCCAGCCCTTTACAGTTACAAACGTGGGGTGTGGGGGAGAGACTATGAAGATGGTCCAACATTTTCCTACGTCTCATAGAAATGCTAACAATCTCCGTTGAATGAGGTTGGGTTACTCTCTCCCGAATGGGTGGTTTTTACCTGAAAATTTCTGTCAAATTGAGCTCCAACTGCACGCGGTAACTATGCTGGGGTGTTGATGGCGACTTCTAAAGTACCTCTGACCCCCTGGCCTGTGTGGCTCAGTGGTTGAGTGTCCACCCATGAACCAGGGCACATGCCGGGGATGCTGGGCTTGATCCCCAGTCGGGGGCGTGCAGGAGGCAGCCGATCCATGTTTCTGTCTCTCCCTGTCCCTGCCCAGGAAGCTTGGTGAGACCACCCTTCTATTTGTTTTGGTTTCCCATCAATGTGCTACTTTCCCCACATTTCCTGGGATTGGAAATAAAGGACATCGATGGTAACAGACCTGCCCTCCTTGCTTCAAGTCCCATCCACAGTGAACAGTTTCTGTTCAAATCAGAATTCTTGGGACAGAGCGTGTCTGTTGCTTTCTAATTTAATTTTGTTTTATAAATGGGGCTCCCTCTCCTTGGTTTCCCCCTTTTGCCCTTCTGTTCCCTGGAATCTCTGGATTCTCTCTCCCTCCCCTGCCTCATCTATACAGATGTTGCCCTAAAGTTTTAGACCTAGGCTGTAGAATAACTTAAAGCCCCACTGTTTCCTCTACAAATTATTAACTACACACAAAAAAGTATGATTTCTAGATGAAAGAAGGACATGGGGACAGAGAGTGACAAATCTTTCGCTTTTACTGCAAACACCTACATTTTCCTCGAGCATTGTCGTTTTCAACGTGGCTCTTAGCAAAGGTGTATTAGAGCTGGAAATCCCCACACATGGTGCAGAGAATTCAATTTTGCTGCTAAATCACAGCAACATTTTCCTCTACCTTTGAGGACAGATGGAGACCTCACCATACAATGGTCCATTTCATGACTTTCAAAAAGAAAATGTCAATTTTGTCACCTTGAAAATGGAACACCAAAGACACAGGTCCTGCATCCGCCAGGGAAGGTCAGCAAGGACAATAAAAATCACATCTTTATTAATGAATGTTTAAAAAGCGACATGGACAAAATAGACGCAGAAAGGACAGTGTTAGCAAGAATCTAGAACAAAGGCTGCACATTACATTTGAAGGAAAATGCATCACTCATTTTAAACCTGGAATTTTTAAAAATGGGCAAAAGCTTTGAACAGGCTCTTTACAGAAGAAATTGATAGGTGACAAAAGACAAAAAACAAAACAAAACAAAACAAAACCCTAAACAAATACAAAAAACACTTGAGGCAGTTCAGCATCGTTAGTCCTCAGGGAAATGCCCATTGTAACAACAGTGAGACATCACAGTCCGTCTGAGTGAACTAGGTCTTCCTGACCACCAGAGGGAAATGTCGGGTGGTGTGAGTCCCCAACATCCTCCAGATCTTAGAGGTCTGGACACTCACGTCCTGAAGGCAGGTGCAGGCAGGTGGGAAACAGAGTCTCCTTCCCCTGCTCTGAATTTCTTGGTTGGTCCTGACCCTGGAGAACCCAGGGCCCACCTGAGTCACTGTGACCCCAGCAGTGTCCCTGGACCTGACCGGGCAGTGGGGTGGAGATCTCACTCCTGTTTAAGATTTTGATTCTTCCAGGAGGTGCCTGGGGTAAGGCTAGGCCAAGCCATCTGAGCGTTTGCTCAGTACCTGAGGGCCCTGCCCAGTTTCCACAGGAGGGTGACTGCCCAGCAGACACTCACCTGGAGGCATCCAGAGCCCCAACCTCACCAAGTACCCAGGTCACGTTCCCAGCCCCGAGCTCATCCTGATTTGGAGGAGTTCGCCTTGCTGCACTGAAGGAAGATCTCAGGCTGTGGGAAGGTTTTCCAGACCCCGAGGTGGGGAAGTAACTCTGGCCTGATTCGGGGTGCAGCCAGTGGGTTGGCAGCGGTGCATGGGTCTCGGGACCCCAGCCATGCACCTGCTTCAGAACCTGCCAGGGCAACTCTGCAGGGGCTCCAGCCTCTGAGGGGGATGGAGCCTTACTCTGCTGTAGCTCAGGCCCTCTTTTGCATTTCCAACTCTGCCCAGGTGAAGCAGGCTGGAGGAAATGCGTCTCCTGGCTGGTGACAGAGACGGCAGCTTGCAGCCAGTTCCTGGCCGGTGACCTCAGGGTATCAGTGAGCCTTTCCAGCAAGTGAAGCGCATTTGGAATCCAGGTGTACAACACTGTTAAGTGTGAATGAACATAAAATACGAAGAATCGATTAAAATTGGTGTGTTTGTTGAAATCAACACGTTGAAAATATATTCATATAAACAGAATTTTAAAAAACACACTTCTAGTTTTGTATCATGTCATAGACAGGTGGTGTCATTTTACTCTTGGGTTTTAAAGTTTGCTTCTGTATGCTTGAAATATTCAGATACTGGGCACACTCGCGACAGCGGCTGCCCTCACACAGCACTGTCCCCTCCCGCCATCGCGGCAGCCTCTCCCGACCCTGTCCCACTCCCGCCATCGCGGCAGCCTCTCCCGACCCTGTCCCCTCCCGCCATCGGGGCAGCCTCTCCCGACCCTGTCCCACTCCCGCCATCGCGGCAGCCTCTCCCGATCCTGTCCCACTCCCGCCATCGCGGCAGCCTCTCCCGACACTGTCCCACTCCCGCCATCGGGGCAGCCTCTCCCGACCCTGTCCCCTCCCGCCATCGGGGCAGCCTCTCCCGACCCTGTCCCACTCCCGCCATCGCGGCAGCCTCTCCCGATCCTGTCCCACTCCCGCCATCGGGGCAGCCTCTCCCGATCCTGTCCCCTCCCGCCATCGGGGCAGCCTCTCCCGACACTGTCCCCTCCCGCCATCATGGCAGCCTCTCCCGATCCTGTCCCCTCCCGCCATCGGGGCAGCCTCTCCCGACACTGTCCCCTCCCGCCATCATGGCAGCCTCTCCCGATCCTGTCCCCTCCCGCCATCGGGGCAGCCTCTCCCGACACTGTCCCACTCCCGCCATCGCGGCAGCCTCTCCCGACCCTGTCCCCTCCCGCCATCGGGGCAGCCTCTCCCGACCCTGTCCCACTCCCGCCATCGCGGCAGCCTCTCCCGACCCTGTCCCACTCCCGCCATCGCGGCAGCCTCTCCCGACCCTGTCCCCTCCCGCCATCGGGGCAGCCTCTCCCGACCCTGTCCCACTCCCGCCATCGCGGCAGCCTCTCCCGATCCTGTCCCCTCCCGCCATCGGGGCAGCCTCTCCCGACACTGTCCCCTCCCGCCATCATGGCAGCCTCTCCCGATCCTGTCCCACTCCCGCCATCGCGGCAGCCTCTCCCGATCCTGTCCCACTCCCGCCATCGCGGCAGCCTCTCCCGATCCTGTCCCATTCCCGCCATCGGGGCAGCCTCTCCCGATCCTGTCCCCTCCCGCCATCATGGCAGCCTCTCCCGATCCTGTCCCACTCCCGCCATCGGGGCAGCCTCTCCCGATCCTGTCCCCTCCCGCCATCGCGGCAGCCTCTCCCGACCCTGTCCCCCTCCCGCCATCGGGGCAGCCTCTCCCGATCCTGTCCCACTCCCGCCATCGGGGCAGCCTCTCCCGACCTTGTCCCACTCCCGCCATCGGGGCAGCCTCTCCCGACCCTGTCCCCCTCCCGCCATCGGGGCAGCCTCTCCCGACCCTGTCCCCCTCCCGCCATCGGGGCAGCCTCTCCCGATCCTGTCCCCTCCCGCCATCGCGGCAGCCTCTCCCGACCCTGTCCCCCTCCCGCCATCGGGGCAGCCTCTCCCGATCCTGTCCCACTCCCGCCATCGCGGCAGCCTCTCCCGACACTGTCCCATTCCCGCCATCGGGGCAGCCTCTCCCGACCCTGTCCCATTCCCGCCATCGCGGCAGCCTCTCCCGATCCTGTCCCACTCCCGCCACAGCGGCAGCCTCTCCCGACCCTGTCCCCTCCCGCCATCATGGCAGCCTCTCCCGACCCTGTCCCCTCCCGCCATCATGGCAGCCTCTCCCGACCCTGTCCCCTCCCGCCACAGCGGCAGCCTCTCCCGATCCTGTCCCCTCCCGCCATCATGGCAGCCTCTCCCGACCCTGTCCCCTCCCGCCATCATGGCAGCCTCTCCCGATCCTGTCCCCTCCCGCCATCATGGCAGCCTCTCCCGATCCTGTCCCATTCCCGCCATCGGGGCAGCCTCTCCCGATCCTGTCCCATTCCCGCCATCGCGGCAGCCTCTCCCGACCCTGTCCCCTCCCGCCATCGGGGCAGCCTCTCCCGACCCTGTCCCCTCCCGCCATCGTGGCAGCCTCTCCCGACCCTGTCCCCTCCCGCCATCGGGGCAGCCTCTCCCGACCCTGTCCCCTCCCGCCATCGGGGCAGCCTCTCCCGACACTGTCCCCTCCCGCCATCGGGGCAGCCTCTCCCGACCCTGTCCCCTCCCGCCATCGGGGCAGCCTCTCCCGACCCTGTCCCCTCCCGCCATCGGGGCAGCCTCTCCCGATCCTGTCCCCTCCCGCCATCGCGGCAGCCTCTCCCGACCCTGTCCCCTCCCGCCATCGGGGCAGCCTCTCCCGACCCTGTCCCCTCCCGCCATCGGGGCAGCCTCTCCCGATCCTGTCCCCTCCCGCCATCGGGGCAGCCTCTCCCGACCCTGTCCCCTCCCGCCATCGCGGCAGCCTCTCCCGACCCTGTCCCCTCCCGCCATCGCGGCAGCCTCTCCCGACCCTGTCCCCTCCCGCCATCGGGGCAGCCTCTCCCGATCCTGTCCCCTCCCGCCATCGGGGCAGCCTCTCCCGACCCTGTCCCCTCCCGCCATCGCGGCAGCCTCTCCCGACCCTGTCCCCTCCCGCCATCATGGCAGCCTCTCCCGACCCTGTCCCCTCCCGCCATCGGGGCAGCCTCTCCCGACCCTGTCCCCTCCCGCCATCGCGGCAGCCTCTCCCGACACTGTCCCCTCCCGCCATCGGGGCAGCCTCTCCCGATCCTGTCCCCTCCCGCCATCGGGGCAGCCTCTCCCGATCCTGTCCCCTCCCGCCATCGGGGCAGCCTCTCCCGACCCTGTCCCCTCCCGCCATCGCGGCAGCCTCTCCCGACCCTGTCCCCTCCCGCCATCATGGCAGCCTCTCCCGACCCTGTCCCCTCCCGCCATCGGGGCAGCCTCTCCCGACCCTGTCCCCTCCCGCCATCGCGGCAGCCTCTCCCGACACTGTCCCCTCCCACCACAGCGGCTGCCTCTCGCTTTACTTCCCAACACTCCAGTAAGCGGCTGCCTCTCGACACAGCCCCACTCGCAACAGTGGGTGCTTCTCGATGCCCAGACGGTGACAGCGGCCGCCTCTCGCGATGCCGTCCAACTCTCGCGATAGTGGCTGCCTCTGGCCACACTGGCAGCCTTTCCCAATAGTGCCTGCTTCTCCCAACATTTTCTTTTCAGGATCCTGCCAACCCTCACGGTGATGGCTGCCTCTCCCAGCAGTGCCCGCCTTTTCTGGCACGTTCTGCTCTCAGGATCCTGCCCAACTCTCCCAATACTGGGAACCTCGTCCAGTAGTGCCCACCTCTCAAAATAGTTCCTGCCACTTGTGATACTGGCCGACTCTAGGGACCCTGGCAGAATCTCAGGACAATGAATGCCTCTCACAACAGTACCTGCCTTTCGAGATACCGGTTCCCTCTCGAGCTGATGGCTGCTTCTTGATGCAGCGCCTGATTAGGAAGCACTCTCTGGAATAGTAGCTGATGCTGTCCATAGTAGCTGCCTCTTGTGACATTGCACAGCCCTATGACCTTTGTCCTTGGACCCTTGAACTCTGACCTCTGACCTATGCATTTAGACCTCTCCCCTAAGACCCTGGAGTCATAGTGAGAGAGAAACGCACTTCACACTTAACACACACACAGCCAGGGAAGCACAAACATTTGGAGCTTGTGCAAGTTTGCCCTGGTACTTGTTGCCTCTCCAAGTACCTCCTGGGGAGGCCTGTACTGGATTAAGAATCAGAGTTTGCTGAGCACATTCATGTACACTGGGTGTCACTCATTTAAACAAGCATTTTTAGGATACTTGAGCATCTTCAATTTGAATACAATGATCTCTCTGCTAATTACAAAAGCATGACTTATTCATTAATATTAGGACTCTGCTTGGTCTGTGTGGTCTGAGAATGATTGTATTGGAAAGGAGTAAAGCTGCTTCCGTGCACAGAAAAAATTCAAAATTTTTACCCGTTCTGACTGGATTCTTCCCAGTCAGGGTAAACAAGCCAATCTCACCAAGTCTTTTTCGGGGTTTCCTTTGTGTCCTAGTGTCATTCTGTCTTCCTTTGGATACAGCTTTGACAACCATGTGGGCCTGGGTACAAGAACACCAAAAACATTTGGATGAGGAATGTAAGGGCAATTCGTTAATGTCATGTTCAATCCATCCTTCTTCTGGTCCCAGGGTTCAGGTTCCAAGCTTCTGAGAGGCAGTGGCCCTCACTGGCCTGGGTGTCCTTTCACCATCCCTGCAGGGTATGCCTAGAGGTAGCAAAGTCCCAGAATAGGCCTCTGGGTACCATCATATCAGTTATTTATCTCCTGTAAAATGCTTTGGGCAGGAAGATGGACCAAGAGAGGTCCATACAGGCCAATTTCCCTGTGTGAACCGCAAGGAGCATCCAGCTGGTCAGGAGGAACCAACACCCACAACTGATAGTGTGTTCGCTTCAGATATCACCTAGGAACTGCATGTGGGTTAACTCCTTAGTAATCTCTGCATTATTCATTTCCTAGTGTGAGCACATGCATTCACTACAGTGGATTGTCTAGATTTCACATCCTCAGTTAGAGCACTATTTCTGGACTACAGAGATCCCAGGGGTGAATCTTCTGGTTACCCATTCATCCTCAGTTATGTAGAAGCATTCCTCTTTACAAAATTGAACGTGAATCACACAGCTTTTAAATCTCCAGTCACACAAATGGGATCTATCCTGTCAAACCAGGTGGACTGATGACACCCTCTCTACCCAACCTGAGTCCCAGCAGGTGTACTCTTATAACTCACCTGGAGTTTGCACTGGACCCCCACACCATGATCGCCTGTGGTCTTTGCTCTACCTGCCTCACTTCTGTCTGCTCTGACACTCACAGATAGGGGTGCAACCCCTGGTCCTCCACCTGATCTCCCTGTTTGGGAAACAGCTCTGCTGAGCTGGGCTTTGAGGACAGGAGCCCAGTGGCTCAGCATGATGTCATTATGAGGAGGCCTTTCCTTCATCCATTCATGTGAATTCATCCAGTAACTGCAGTGAGGCCCTGGCAAGGTCCATTGTCCTACTCGACTATGCGGATGAAATTCAGTATGTCTGAAAACACAGAGAATGTTTCCCATTCACAGGCTCAGCTCTGAAATGGGACATGTTCCTAGCAGCATGGGGCCTAAAAACAAGCCAGTGGTGAACAGATTCAAGTTCAACCTCAGAGAACCATTAAATACCCTGCCTTTCATTCAACTGGCACCCTTCACATCTACTCTTCACCCTTATCTACTCCACTCTATTGTAAAATAGGCTCCCCAGACCCCACTGGCCTCTAGAGTCCAGCTAAGTTTGTCCAACCAGACATACTGGCAGGAGTCTGGGATGACATAGAAAGTTTCTTTCCCGCTCTGCTTTAGAGGATTCTCTGGAAGCTTCTGGGGCCTCTTTGGTGTGTTTTGGTGGATTCTCTGGAAGGGGACCTGAAGCTTCCAGAGAATCCACCACACCTGCAGTGGCTCCTGCTTAGAGGAGAGGCTTCAGCTTCACCAGGTAGAACACATCCTGTGCCTCCTTCATCCCTCAGTCCCTCCAGTCCCAGGGTCACTAGCAATCCCATCATTATGCAGATATCTGCCTTCAGTCACATCCTTTGTCTACTTTTCAGCTTTTTCCTCTCATGCACCATTACCTGTGCTAAATTTACTGTTGAAAACCACATAAAACGGCTGATATTGAATTGAATCTGTTTAACAAAAATTACAATCATGGCTGTTTTGGGCAGACATCCAGGGAGGTGGGGAGGGCTCTCTGTAAAAGAGGAAACAGGAGGCAAATCAAGTTCACTGTCATTTTGAGGTAGTTATTGTTTGAGAGATAGGAATGAAAGGTGCACACTGGGTTTTGATAGCTGAAGTTTGGAAGCCCATGCAGAGCACGTCCCTGGAGATCTCCAGGAGACCCGGAGAACATGGGGTTTTGGCTTCAAGGCTAGATTTCCTGGGATCAATTCCCATCTCATCTTCCACTGTGACTTAGGGTAAAGTACTTGGCTTTCTCAGCTGCAGGTTTCTGATCTGTAAGATGTGGCGGTTGGAAAGTTTCCATGGCTTATTGGGGGCTGAAAGATAGAAGCCATGTAAAACAGCTTCGTGCCTGGTGCCAAAATTCTTTACTATCTGGTGTTTGTCATCATGGTTACTACAGCTGTCCTGAGCAAGTCACGTAAAACGTGAGGTGGGATTCTCCACTTTGCCCCCTAAATGTTCTTATTCAGGTATGCGGCAAAGAAATCCTCAGAAAAATGAGGGCAGGAAAACAATTCTCAGCAAAAGGATTTAAAAGGTATATAAAATTTAACTTCAAAATAAAAATCTAAGGCCCTGGGTGGGTGTTCGGTTACTTAGAGCATCATCCCTCCACAGCAACGGTGCAAGTTGGATCCCTGGTCAGGGCACATACAAGAATCAACCAGTGAGCGCGTAAATAAGTCGAACAAAAATGGATGTTTCGCTCTCTCTCCTTCTCTCCCTCTGTCTCTCTCCCTAGATCTGCCTTCCTCCCTAAAAATTAATGAAAACTTATCCTCAGATGAGGATTAAAATAATAAATAAAATAAAAGTCTAAGAATAAAAGGGATTTTTGAGTAAAGAACTCGATGAAGGGTAAATGACAACTACTTTACGTTATTAACTTGTTGCTATACTTTCAACTGATACATGAGCTAGAATGGTTTCTACTCCATCACAGTGGTCCAGTCCTGAGAGAGTGCTCTTAGACAGTTGTAAGTGATCATTGAGTTCAACAGTGTGCTCTTTGGGCCATCATGTTGAATTTTGAATAAATATTTTGAATACTGCAAGAGAGTCAAAATGTTTCTGTAATTTTTTGTGTGGTTTTATTTATTTATGAATTTATTTTGCATTCTTTCATGAAAGTATTATTGAAAAATCTAGCTACTATGTTCATCTGGATCATAACACTTTCTCTATCATCCATGCTATTTTAATCCTCACACCTTGGTACATTTGTTCTTGTGCAAATACAAACTTATTCTTAGTAATTAATGTGCTCTTGCCACAAAATATATCGCTGTGTAATATAATAAATACTTGATACCATGAAGTCCAAACCTAACATTTCTGTGTTTCCTCTCTACAAAGCCATGAATGGCATGCTCTGCCATGACATCTCCACTGAAAACAAATTATCTAATGGTGGTTAGAGGAAAGAGCTGTCCTAACAAGGAAGAAAATCGTACCCAGAGAAGCCAAACCCACCATCACGACAGACCATTACATTTTAACATTTCATAGAAGAGAGAAGCTCTCTGCAAAGTGTTTCTCTTGTGTATTTATCCAAAGACTGAAACATCCTCAAAATAATGCTTGTATTTTACAAGACACAACGTGAAACTAATGCCTTTCTAATGAGAAGAGAAAATCAGTATTGGAACAGTGACGGTTTAAGGTTTCAAGTAGCAACTCATTGTGCACACCTGGGTGGAGCAGTTTGAAATGTATTCATATGAAGAGCAATTTGGGCAATGTTTTAAGCCTTCCCAAAATTACTAATAAAGATGTTATCCAAATAATGAATATTGGAACATGCGACTCAGAAAGAGACCATTATATGATCCAACTGGAAGATTTCAGCATCTACACAATATTAAGTCCACGATGAGTGTTAAGTCCACGATGTAAATTTAGGGCAAAGAGATAAAATGCATATATTTCTCTGTGAAAGAACCTACAGTCAAGACATAGGTACTAGCTTCTTCAAAGTCTTTTATAAAAGTGTATTTTAGTGTTGCAATGAGTTTTGTGTTGAATTGTTTAAGAGAAAAGGTGATGTAAACAATTGGAATGTTTTATACTTAGAGTATCTTGAAAAACATGGATTTGTAGCCCAAATTGCTTGTATTACATGAGAACCCACACAAGGTAACACGTGGTAAACCATGTTCTTACAGTTAATGCCTTTAGATGATAATAGACACTTGAAAATGGGTGCATTTTGCAGTGAAATTCAACTATGTATTATCAAATGTTCATTTGAGTAGGTTCTTAGAGCTAATGCATGGATTACTTCATGTCACCATGGAAATCCTTACATTTTCAGAAGCTCATAAGAAAGACTATGAAGAAGAAAGAAGTTTCAGTGTTTCATATCATTTAACTTGCCTAAAAGAGGTATAACATTTCTGTACACTGCAGGACAGATGCATACTCTACATATACGAAACACAACTTTTAGAGCGCAATCATGATTAAAAGTGAAACACATAGGCAATGTGTAATCCTTGAGTAACAGGAACCATCGCTAAAGTCCATTACATTATAAAACTTCATAAAACAGAGCATCGCCTTGCAAAGGACTAATCTTGTGTATTTACATAAAGAATGAAACATCCTCACAATAATGCTTATATTTAATAAGACATAATATGTAACTAATGCCTTTGTCATAGGAAGAGCAAACCTGCATTGGATCAGTGTATATTGAGGGTTTCAAGCGGCAGCTCATAATGCACACCTGGATAGGGCATTTATTCCTACAGTTCATGATTAGGAAAGTTTTAAGCCTACCCAAAACTATGAACAGAGATGTTATCCAGATAATGACTGTTAGAACTTGCCTCTCAGTGAGATGCGGTTATATGACACAACAGTCCAGAAGGTATCAGAATTCTTCACCATACTAAATGTGTGTTAAGTCCAGAATGGAAATTGACTGCAAAGGGATGAAATGCATGTATATGTCTTTGAAAGAACCCTCAGTCACCGCATTGGTACTTGCTCCTTCAAGGTCTTTTGAGAAAAGTGTATTTTTACTGCTGGAATGAGTTTTGTCTTGCATTGCTTTGCCTCTAGCAATGGTGATGTACAGTCTTCAATGTTATATACTTAGAGTATCTTTAAAAACAAGGATTTGTAGCACAAATAACTTGTAATCCAAGTAAACCCACACTAGGTATGAAGTATAGCATGTGTAGCTCTCCTTTCTTCTGTCCTTACAATCGCTTCTTGGAAGACAAGCAAGAGCAACGAAGTGTATTATGTAGAAACAATGACCTCTTCTCTTCTCCTGGCACTTTATAAAAGATTTCTGCCCACAAAATTCCAGGGAATAGCTAACCAAAGAAGGATAATTAATGATTATCTTAGCTTTTGCATATTGCTTCACTAGTTCTCCCACCTGCTTCCTCCTTAACCAAACACACTGTGGTTTTTGTCTTTCTATTCTCCCTGCAAAGATTCTCCATTGCTGTGAGCTTTGAGCTTTGTTTTGGACAGGAGCCCACTCGCAGTAGCCAGCAAACAGACTCCAAAACAGTCAAATTGGTCTCTGTGTGTTAATCTTGCATAAGACAGGTTTAACATTGGCATGCCCAGCGAGATCTAATTTTAAAATTTCTTCAGGTCACCGGTACTCCACAAATGGCCTGCTGGGGAACTTCCCGTCACAGGGGGGTATCCCCTGAAGAAGTTCCAGGGCCCCATGATGAGGAATTTTACTCTGCAGATAAAAAGCTGATGCCCTATGGCCATCTATCCATTTGGAGTCCCTCAGGACACAGCTGGAGGTAAGATATAATTTTAAGTTATTTCCTGGTTAGACTTGTCTCTGGATTCTCACCAATGAGGGCCTGACATGCCACTCTATTTGCGTGGGGTCCCTCCTTGGGTCGGGACACAGACGGAGGGATTTACTTGGTTCTGAAAATCTGTTCATGGGGGAGACTGATCACCTCCCCAGACCTATAGAGTTCCCAGTCAGGTTTTGTCAGGTGGGAATGTCAGAACCTCTGAAAGAGTGTAATGTGAATGTGTCTGTAGTCACATAGCTTTCGCTAGGGGATTTGAATGGGCCCTAATCTGCTTCCGTAGTCGGCCACAACGACATAAAGGTGACTGAGCTTTGGCTGACCAGGCCCGGGGTTTATACAGGTGCACTTTAGTCAAGGCTGAACTAATTCACCCCGAGGCACCAGACGGACAGGCACCTGAGAGGGTCCTTTCGGGGGCTTCCCCTTCCCTTTGTTTGTCTCCAGTGTTAATACCAGACACTCTGGAAGGGGCAGAAAGAAATTATTGTGATCTTGATGCCTAGTTCCCTTTTTCAGGACATTCTGTCTCACTCTGTATCCTTAATTTCAGATATATTAGAAGATATTTCTTGGCTTAGTCTGCCCTCCCTCTCTGTTGATTCCATTTTGTCCTGGGTCATAGACCTGGTGTTTCAGCGCAGTCTCTGTCTCTAGTCCCCCCTTGAGACTCAATTCTTTACTTTCTTTCTCCTTTTTTGTCTCATCCTGCACAAAGCCTGACTGATTTTCCCTTTTTTAGAATGACCAGACCCAGCTTTTGCCTTGTTTTGATGACGTCAAGAGTCTTTTCCGTTCTTTTTCTCTTGAGTGTGCTAATTGTCTTAATTAGTTTCACTATGGGTGGGGGAGGTTCAAAAATTAATACCCCCTCCAGTGCATGCTCGACCAGTGGGAGGACGCTGGTTTCAGTCAGTGGGAGATGGGGAGCCCCTCTCAGGACACATTCCAAAAAGTCTCTGTGAATTAGAGTGGCTGACATTTGGTGTCGAGGGGGCCTGGCATCGGTTCAATTGACCCCCGGGTGACAATACAGGTTTGGAATGTCATCATGGGTCAACCAGGACACCCAGATCAATTCTCATACATTGATATCTGGCTATACCTGACCCAGAACCCACCTCTTTGGCTCAGAAAGTGTGCCAAGGTCATGGGCATAAAAATCCTTGTCACTAGGACCGCTTTTCAAGAGGCAAAATCACATAAAGGAAGGTCTCCCCCTATCCTCCAATACACCGAGTCAGAGGACCCTCCACCACCCTACAACCCCAGTCATCCTTCCTTCGGACTCCTACCCTCTTCGCCGACTGACCCTTCAGTGCCTCCCTCCCTTCCTCAGACCCGCGATTCCACCTTAAGTGCCACGCAGGTGGTGCTGCTATCCTCTGGCCCTGTCCCCCCCCTGTCGGAGGCCCTGCTGGAAGACAGGGACTCAAGGGGAAAATCTCCTTTTCTTGTTCACATTCCCTTCTCATCTAGCGACCTATATAACTAGAAAGCCCAGAATC
Organism: Miniopterus schreibersii; assembly: GCF_964146895.1. Lineage (NCBI taxonomy): Eukaryota > Metazoa > Chordata > Mammalia > Chiroptera > Miniopteridae > Miniopterus > Miniopterus schreibersii. The sequence goes on from NC_138110.1 coordinate 306,911, forward strand.
CCCCTTTCTAGGAAAAACCACAGGCCCTTATCGGGCTACTAGGGTCTGCGTTTCACACTCACCATCCCATTTGGGATGACTGTCAGCAGCTTATGGTTACCATGTTCACCTCTGAGAAACATGAAAGAATTGAACAGGAGGCTCACAAAGCAGTTTTAGTCCTGGGGGGTAGGGGGTTCCTTAGAAGAAAATGAAGATAGATTAGAACAATCTTTTTCCACAAACCGGCCAGAGTGAGATGCAAACAACTCCATAGGAAGGGGTGCATTGGACAATTTTCACCAGTACCTCCTAGCTGGCCCAAAAGGGGCTGCCCAAAAAACAATCAATCTGTCCATCCATTCCACTTAGAATCCAGGAGCCCATGGTGACTCTCGATATAGGGGGCACCCCAGGAAACTTCCTAGTAGGTACTGGGGCTACCCACTCTGTCCTCACCCCACCCTTAAGGCCACTCTCCACTATATCTAGGGGGCTACTGGAAACTCCAAACAATATCTTTGGACATTCCAATGAATTGTTGACCTAGTGAAGAATACAGACACTCGTTCTTTTTTTGTAATCCTGGACTGTCCCTATCCATTCCTGGAAGGGGCCTCCTCCTCAAACTTCGAGCCACCATCTCCATGGAGGACACTGCGCCTTAAGCCTCTCAGAACAGCAGGCCACCCGGATTTTAGTTACTCCTGTCCTCTCCAAGGAATATCTCTTACAGGACAGATTTCCTACCCGACCAGTCCAGATCCTTATCTATTGGAGCTACAGTGGCATTTCCCTGAGCTTTGGGCCAAAACAAATCCCCAGGGATTGGCTGAGCACCAGCCCCCGGCAGTCATTCAACCACCCTGCTAAGGATATGTCAATATCCTATGAGCCAGGAAGGAAGACGGGGAATAACCCCATACATCAACTGCCTAAGGCAGGCCAGAATTCTTGTTCCCTGCCTAACCCTATGGAACACTGCACTGTTACTGGTACGTAAGCCACAGACAAAGAACAATCATCCAGTACAAAACTTACGGGGGGGAAATCTTCAGGTAGAAACCATACACCTTACAGTACCCAACCAGCACACCCTCCTTAGCCTCTTACCACCTAGCCAACATCATTATTCAGTCCTTGACCTCAAGGATGCTTTCTTCTCCATCCTGCTTACTCCTGTTAGCCAACCCATTTTGGCCTTTGAGTGGCTAGATCCATCTACTGGATTCTCCAGCCAACTTCTTTGGACCCAGCAAGCTCAGGGGTTTAAGAATTCCCCTACATTATTAGATGAGGCACTAGCTGAGACCTCACTGACTTCTGGCAGAACCATCCCTCCTGTACCCTACTAGAGTACGTAGATGACTTACTCCTAGCTGCAGACTCACAAAGTGAATGCCGAGTGACCACTGTACACCTATTACAGCATCTACAAAGTTTAGGGTACCATGTCTGTGCCAAGAAGGCCCAACTCTGCACCACTGCTGCAACACACCTAGGCTACCAGCTCCAAGAAGGTAAGCAGACACTTTCAGACATCCGAACACAGGCCATCCTTCGGATCCACACCCCCACCACCAAAAGACAGATACCTGATATCTTAGGGGTGACCGGATACTGTTGACTATGGATCACGGTTTTGCATAACTAGCCAAGCCCTTACACACCCTGAAGGGGGAGCGGAGGAGAAACCCTAAATTGGACAGAGGCTTTTGAGAATTGAAAGCAGGCTCTTGTATCGGCCCCTACTCTAGCCCTGCCGGATTTATCTAAGACACTCCACTTATTCATTCACGAATCTAAAGGAATTGCCAAAGGGGTTTTAACTCAGGCCCTAGAGCCTTGGAGGAGGCCTGTAGCTTACTTGTCAAAAAGACTCCATCCAGTAGTGTCAGGATGGGCAGCCTGCATAAGAGCAGTTGCGGCTATTGATATTTTAGTCAAGGAGGCTGATAAACTTACTCTCAGACAGCAACTTACTCTCACTGCTTCTCACGTGGTTGAAACTCTTCTAAGGGGAACCCCTGAGAGATAGATCTCCAGCTCACGAGTGGTTCAGATTCAAACCTTCCTCCTAGACCAGCTGCGCTTCACCTTTAGCAAAATCCAGGCCCTAAATCCGGTGATTCTGATGCCCAATGATGATGGGGCCCTCCCAGTACATAACTGCGAGGACCTTCTAGATCTGACAGCCCGCCAGGCCTGACCTCACGGGTATACCCCTCACCAGCCCGGATTTAGAGCTCTACACAGAAGGGAGCAGTTTTATAGAGGAAGGAATCCGGTATGCCGGGGCTGCTGTAGTCACACAGGAGGAAACCATCTGGGCCCGGGCCCTATCACACGGCACCTCGGCCCAGAAGGCCGAATTCATTGCCCTAACATAGGCACTCAGATGGGCAAGGACACAACTGTCCACATATATAAGGACAGCCGATGTGCTTTAGCCACGGCTCACGTCCATCTAAATATTTATAAGGAAAGAGGACCCCTAACTTCAGGAGGGAAAGAATTGAAAAACAAAAATGAAGTATTAGCCCTCCTAGAAGCCATTTGGTTCCCTAAAAGACTTGCTCTAGTTCACTGCCCCGGAACCAGAAGGGGCAGTCCAAGGAGGCACGGGGACATTGGGCTGCCACCTAGCAGCGCAGGAAGCAGCGAAAGCCCCCATCCGGCCTCTAGACATTCTCCTGGCCTTGCCAGACCCAGTCTTACCTGAATCCCCCATTATTCTTCAGAAGAAATAAAATTAGCCATAACTAAGCAGGCTGCTAAGGACAGAAGGGTCGGCACCACTTACCCTCAGGCCAGCTATTTTTACCAGAGGCAATAGGAAAGGCCCTTGTCTCCCAACTACACCAGAGCACTCATCTAGGACAATTTAAATTATCAGAACTCCTAAGGGAAAAATATTTCTTCATTAATCAGAAAACCATAATAGAATCAGTCACCTCCAGGTGTTTAGCCTGTGCCCAGGTCAATGCCAGGCAAAGAAAACACCCTCTTCTAGGTGTACGAGCACGGGGATCCACACCTGGAGAGCATTGGGAGCTTGACTTTACAGAAGTCAAGCCCCTATTGGCCGGGAAAAAGTATCTCCTAGTCTTAGTAGATACATTTTTGGGTTGGGTTGAAGCTTTCCCCACCCAAAATGAAACTGCCCTAATGGTAGTCAGAAAGCTCCTATCCGAAATCATTCCTAGATTTGGCCTACCCATATCCCTAGGATCAGACAATGGACCGGTCTTCAGGGCGCAAATATTCCAACTCATAACAAAAGTCTTACACATTAATTGGAAACTCCACTGCTCCTATCGACCCCAGAGCTCAGGGCAGGTTGAGCATATGACTGCAACCCTAAAAGAAATCTTAACTAAATTTATACTAGAGACTGGTGAAAATTGGACCCCTAGCTCTCCCACAGGTGAGATGTACTCCTTACAAGGTGGGTTTCACCCCCTTCAAAATTATGTTTGGAAGGACACCCCGTCTTCCTCCCTGGGTACAGGCAGAACCATTAGCTGAAATCCATAACACCTCTCTACTCAAGTTTCTCCAAACTTTACAGGATACTCAGGCTAAAGCACATCAACAAGTTCCCAGGCTCTCGCTCTACCCTCCTTGGACTTGTACACCTTTCCAACCTGAGGACTCGGTGTGGGTTCAAACTCACCTGAAAGATGGACTACAGCCTACCTGGAAAGGACCCTTCCTCATCATTTTAACCACATCTACAACTGTCAAGGTCCAACACCTCTCTACCTGGATCCATCACTCCTGCCTCAAGGCAGCAGTCTTCAGATGGACATCCCAGCCAACTGGCAACCCACTCAAGATAAGACTAAAGAAGGGAGGGTTCTCCTTCTTAGCATCAATAACCCTCATTTGTCTAATTTGTTCCCTGGTACCTACATCTGAAATATCCTATTATTGGGAAGTTTGAAATGGAATTTCAGGAGCAATTCTAGCTAACCAGACAGACCCTAGCTGTAGCATAAACCTCACCATTCAAATTGATCTATGTACCCTTTTCAAAAATATCCTCCCTAAAATACCCTCAGCAGCCCATATTATAGTCCCAGTACTCCCGGGTGTGGGCACCCCTTCCTGGAGTGAAATTGACAATCTATTGATTTTATTTATGTCCAGGGACAGGCCCTGGACACCCCAGGTGCTCCAATCCCTCATAGTACTTCTGCCCTAGCTGGGGTTGGGAAACAATTGCTCCCTGGGTTAAGGACAGGGACATGTTTGTAAAAATTGGGAGAACCAGAAGACCCACCAAATGTACAGTAGGACAATGTAACCCTCTTCCCCTCCATCCCCAGGATAGAAGCCACTCCTCTTGGCTCACAGGCGGGACTTGGGGAATCTGGTTCTATCTAACTGGTTACAATACTGAGACTCTCCTCACCATCCAGAAAAGACCCAACCCCCAGGAAAAGTGGCCCATAGGGCCCATAGCCGAGCTAAAGCTTCCCATTCCTACAGCACCACCGAAACCCCCTGTCCTGACCCATCTAGAACAACAGCCTAAGGCTGCTAATCCAGCACCCTCAGAAGTGCCCCTACTCTCCCTCTCTACTGCTATGCCACCTACTCAATTCAGCACACCCTGACTTAGCATCTGACCGCTGGCTTTGCCTAGTCTACAAACCTCCCTACTATTCAGGCATAGGAGTATCTCTTCCCCTAACCCCGGACTCAGATTAGTCCAAGTGCCAGCAAGGCCCCCACCACCTCCCGCTAGGAGATATACAAGGCCCAGGGTTATGCCTCCTCACTGCAAATAAGTCCAATACCCCCAACCCATAGTCTAACCTCTGTAACACACCTTATACTTTAATTCATCTTTCCCCTCCTCTAGTCAGTACTTCTCAGCCCCAAATAATACATGGATTGCATGCAACACAGGCCTAACTCACTGTCTCAGTTCTGAGGAACTATAAGACCCCTGAAACCCTGTTTTCTGTTTCCTTGTATATGTCCTACACAGGTCTCTATTTACACTGGGTCAGAGGGGGACACTCTTATTTTCCCCCCTGAAAGTTTAACTCATTGGAAATAAACACCCTCCTTCTCTTCCCCATTTTAGCAGAACTCGGCATAGCCGTATCTGCAGCTATAAGCTCCGCTGCCCTAATCACCTCTGATCTCCACATCCTTGAACTCACTTAACAGGTTAAGACTGATCTTAGCCACTTAGAGGCCTCAATAGCTGCCCTTAATGAACAGGTAGATTCCCTGGCAGAAGTAGTTTTTCAAAACTGCACGGGGCTGGAACTCCTCTTCCTACAGCAAGGAGGCCTCTGTGCTACCTCAGGGGAAACCTGTTGCTTCTATGCTAATAACACTGGTATCATTCAACAACCTCTATCCCTCGTACAGAAAAATATTGAAGAGCGTAGAAGCTCTCAGTCCTGGCACCATCATATTTTTAATTGGTCCCCTTGCCTCACAACCCTCCTGCCCGTGATAGCTGGGCCCTTAGTCTTCCTTATACTCACCCTTAGCAGAGGCCCCTGCATCCTGAGCCACCTGGCATCCTTCATTAGAGACAGAATTCACTCTGTAAACCTCATGGTCCCCAGAACGGAGTATAATCTTTGTCTTTAGAAGAATGAAGGATTTTATTCTTATCACGTCTTACAAACAGGCGTGGGGAATGAAGTGTGGCAGGTACAGCTCTCCTGTCTTCTACCCTCACAGTCGCTACTTTGAAGATAAACAAGAGCAACAAAGTTTATTATATAGAAACAATGACCTCTCCCTTTCTCTGTCACTTTGTAAAAGATTTCTGCCCACAAAATTCCAGGGAATAGCCAACCAAAGGAGGTTAATTAGCACATATCTAAGCTTAGTATATTGCTTCGCTAGTTCCCCCACCTGCTCACCCCTTAACCAAACAGGATGTGGTTTTTGCTTTTTATTCTCCCTGCAAAGACTGTTGGAGGCTGTGAGTTTTGTTTTGGGTTGGAGCCTACGCCCAGTCGCTGGTTAATATGCTCCAAAAGATCAATTAGGTCTCTGTGTGAATTAATCTTGCATAAGACAGGTATAACAGGTAACTCTTCTTCAACTCTTCTTAAGTGCTCTTACACTTAAAGCATTTAGATGACAAAACTTACCAGAAAATACGGAAATTTTGAAGTGAAATTTACCTCTGTATGAACAAATGTTCACTTCAATAGGTTCCAGAGATCTAATGCATGAATTACTTCATGTCATCGAAGAAATCCTTACATTTATACAAGCTCATAAAAAAGACAGTAAAGAACAAAAAGTTTTCAGTGTTTCAATTAGTTTTGAGTTGCTTAAAACAGGTATAACGTTTCTACACAGTGCTGGAGAGTTGCTCTACATGCGTGAAACACCGCTTTTAGAGCACAGTCATGTTTAAAACAGAAACTTCTACTAACAGTGTAAACCACTCCTGCAAAGTCTTATGAAAAAGTGTATTTTGACTGGTGGAATGAGTTTTCACTTGCATTGTTTAACCTCTCACAATGGTGATGTACAGTTTTCAATATTTTGTACTTAGAGTGTCTTGAAAAAAATGGATTTGTATCACAAATTACTTCTAATCCATGGAAAGACCCACTAGGTAACTCTTGTTCAAACACACTTATTTAATGCATTTAGGTGATAAAACTAAGCAGAAAATAAGGGCATTTTGCAGAGAAATTCAACTTTGTAGGTACAAATGTTCATTTCAATAGGTTCCAGAGGGCCAATGCATGAATGACTTCATGTCATCCATAAATCCTTATTTTTGAACAAACTCATAAGAAAGACTGTGAAGAATATTTAGGTTTCAGTGTTTCAATTTGCTTTGAGTTGCCTAAAATAAGTATAACGTTTCTATACAGAGCTGGCAAGTTACACAGTCTCCATATATCAAAAACCGTATTTAGAGCACCATCATATTTAAAATGGAAACTGCTATAAAAAGTGTAAACCACAGAGAAACAGGCAACTTTCTTAAGACCATTACTTTCTAACACATGACAGAGCTGAGGAGCACTCTGCAAAGGACTTCTCTTGTGTGTTTACTGAAAGATTGAATGATCCTCAAAATAATGCCTGTATTTTACAAGACATAACAGGAAACCAAAGTGTTCATAATGAAATGAGCAAACCAGTATTGGAACAGTGTATGTTTAATATTTCAAGCAACAGTGTACACTTGGAATGAGCATCGTGAAATTAACTCATTCAAAGAGGAAATTTGGCAAAGATGTAAACACTCCCAAACTACCAACAGAGATGTTATCCAAATAATGAAGGTTGCAACAAGCTTCTTATTAGAGGCTGTTACATGACACAACCCTCCAGAAGATATCAGCATTCTACACAATATAAAATGTGTGTAAATTCCAGGATGGAAACTCACTTGAAAGGGATGAACTGCATGTGTTTCTCTTTGCAAGAACCTTCAGTCACTACATTGGTACCTGCTCCTTCAGAGTCTTTTGAAAAACTTGTATTTTGAAAAGGCAACCGGCTGAAATCAATCTGAAGCTGCAGCAGGACAGAGCCTGGGGGACGAGAACCAGAGGACAGGGTAGGGACGGAGGAGCTGGTGGTGGAGCAGAGACTAACTCCCGCAGAGTGAGCGCCTGACAGCGACACCTCAAGGGGAGTGACACCCTGGGCTACACTAGCCACCCTGCACCCTGAAGACTCTACAGGAGACTCTGGAGCAAGACCAGGCAACCACAAGGCTGCAAAACAGCTGACAAGAGGAGGTGGTCCACGGAGAGCCTCAGATCAGCCATCTACCTAAGGACACCAGAGCCAAACCTGGACGCGCCTCACATTGGGTGATACACAAGCACCTCCCAGGAGAACGGAAATCAGTACAAAAAACAGTGACCCGCAGACAACAAGTTGCCCAGAAGAAACCCACCTGATGACTGTCTTCATTTTTTTTCTTCTCTTTGTCCTTAGGAAGAAGAGAAAGGGGGGGAGGAGGGGAATCATTTGTTTTTTCTTCTTGTTAAATTTTATAATAATTTTTTTTAATTTTATTTTTAATTATTTCTTTTCTTATTTTATTTTTTTTTAAAGAATTTTGTTATGCTTAGCTTGTTTTTGTTTTGTTTCTTTTGTTTTGTTATTTGCTTTGTTTTGTTTTATCCTTGCTTCTAGTATCAAGACTTTCTTGACATCCCTGCTTGATGGCTGGGACTGTATCATTATAACCAAGTTTACTGCTGTTCTGTATAGTTTCCCCAAGTCTCTTATTGGACCCCTCCCTGCCCGGCTTTATCTCTCTCTCTCTCTCCTCTCCATCCATTGGCATAACTTTTTTTTCTTTTTTTTTCTTCTTCTTTTCCCTCTTGCTTTTGTTTTCCTCCCTTCTGTCTTCCTGTCTTTTAGTTAGATTGTTAGTTTCTCTTATTATCTTTAATGTATTTTTAGTTTTTCATTTTCAACTATTACCCTATTTCTATTCTCTCCCTTAATTGTTTGCTGGCCCTTCTTTCAGGATCTTTCTCTGCCTCTATTATCTCCCAGAGGCTTCTCCATTTTAATTTTGTGGGTTTTTAAAAAAATTTTAGTCACTATTAACAACAATATACGTCTCTCTCTCTAAGCTATACTTTTCTTTGTCTTTTTTTAAGCTGTTTTTTTTTTTCTCTAGAACTTCTGTTCTCCCTTCTTGCTCCCAGTTCTATTTTCACATGGGTTGTTTTCATTGTGACTGTCAAGATATTTTGTAAGATACCCCTTGTTTCCTGGAAGCTTAGTTGTCTATTGTCCTGCCTTGCCAGCAGCCGTACAACAGCTTACACGATGAGGTTGGGGCTGAGGCACAGTTAGCCAACCAGAGAGGAGAGTCCTCCCAAGGACTGGTCACCCAACCACAACAGGAGAACATAAAGAAACCACAAAAGGGACACCCACAAGAGGGACACGCCTAGAGCAAAGAGCTCAGAAGTACAAGGAAAACACACCTCTGGGCTCCACTGGTCTCACAATACAAAATCCCTCCCCACAACACTGGGAGACAGCAAATATACCTAATATATAGATACAAACACTTAGACCTACCAAAATGGGGAGACAAAGAAATAACCCCAAATTAAAGAAAAGGAAAAATCGCCAGAAAAAGACTTTGATGAGATGGAGTTAAGCAAGTTATCAGAAACAGAGTTCAGAGTATTGATGATGAATATGTTCAAGGAACTTAAAGAGAAAAACAAGGCAATAGAGGATAAGATTGAGGACTTTAGGGAAAACATGAAAAAAGAGATATATAACATACACAAAAATCAGACAGAGATAAAGAATGCTGTATCTGATATCAAGAATGCACTGGGAGGAATTAAAAGCAGGCTCAATGAAGCAGAGGATAGAATAAGTGACTTAGAAGACAACGTAGAAAAAAATCATTCAATCACAGCAGCAAAAAGAAAAAAACAAAAAGCGTGAGGACAGTCTAAGGGGGCTTTGGGAAAACATGAAGTGAAACAACATTCACATTATAGGAATGCCAGAGGGGGAGGAAAGAGAGCCAGGGATAGAGAACTTGGTGGAGGAAATAATGACAGAAAACTTCCCTAGGCTGGCGAAGGAGAGAGCCACACAAGTTCAGGAAGCACAGAGGGTTCCAAACAAGAGGGACCCAAAGAGACCCACTCCAAGACACATCATAATTAAAATGGCAAATGTCAAGGACAAAGAGAGACTATTAAGGGCTGCAAGAGAGAGACAAGCAGTGACCTACAAGGGAACCCCCATAAGGCTGACAGCTGATTTCTCAGCAGAGACCCTTCAGGCCAGAAGGGAGTGGCATGAAGTTCTGCAAGTAATGAAAAGCAAGAACATGCAACCAAGACTGCTTTATCCAGCAAGGCTATCGTTTAAAATTGAAGGTGAAATAAAGAGTTTCCCAGACAAAAAAAATGCTAAAGGAGTTCAAACCCGCATTGCAAGAAATGCTAAAAGGACTGCTCTAAGAAAAAGAAGGAATAGTGAGAGAAAGGTACATCAGCATAAAGGGGGAAAATGGCATTAAATAAGTTTATATCAATAGTAACCTTAAATGTAAATGTAATAAATGGTCCAATCAAGAGACAAAGGGTAGCTGAATGGATAAGAAAACAGGACCCAAATATATGCTGTGTACAAGAGACCCACCTGAGAGCAAAAGACTCACACAGGTTAAAAGTGAAGGGATGGAGTAAAATATTCCATGCAAATGGAAAGGAAAAGAAAGCTGGAGCAGCAATTCTTATTTCTGACAAAACAGACTTCAAAATAAAGACCATAACGAGAGACAAAGATGGTCACTACATATTACTAAAGGGATCAATCCAACAGGAGGAAATAACCCTTATGAACGTTTATGCACCCAATACAGGAGCACCTAAATATATAAAAAATTTCTTGGTGGACTTTAAGGGGGAGATTGACAGCAACACAATCATAGTGGGGGACTTCAACACCCCACTGTCAGCATTGGAAAGATCATCAAGACAAAAAATCAACAGGGAAACACAGACCTTAAATGACTCACTAGACCTAATGGATTTAATTGACATTTATAGAACATTTCACCCCAAAGCAGCAGAATACACATTCTTCTCAAGTGCACATAGAACATTCTCAAAAATAGACCCCATGTTAGGGCACAAGGCAAGTCTCTACAAATATAAGACGACTGAAATCATATCAAGCATCTTCTCGGATCACAATGCCATGAAACTAGAAATCAACCACTATAAAAAAAACTCAAAGATATTCAAACACATGGAGGCTAAATAGCATGTTATTAAACAATGAATGGGTTACCAAGGAGATCAAGGAAGAAATCAAACACTTCATGGAAAGTAATGAAAATGAACAAACAACAACCCAAAACTTATGGGACACGGCGAAAGCAGTCCTGAGAGGAAAATTCATAGCATTACAGGCCTATCTCAAGAAACAAGAAAAAGATCTAATGAACCACCTAACACAACAACTAAAAGAACTAGAACGAGAACAGCAAGAAAAGCCCCGAGGAAGTAGAAGGAAGGAAATAATAAAGATCAGAGCAGAAATTAATGACATAGAGACTAAAAAAATAATACAGAAATCAATGAAACCAAGAGCTGGTTCTTTGAAAAGGTAAATAAGATTGATGCACCTTTAGCCAGACTCACTAAGAAACAAAGAGAGAGGACCCAAATAAATAAAATCATAAATGAAAGAGGCGATATAACAACTGACCCAACAGAAATACAAAGGATTGTAAGAAAATATTATGAGGAACTATATGCCAACAAACTGGACAACATGGGGGAAATGGACAAACTCCTAGAAGCATACAACCTTCCAAAGCTGAATCAAGAAGAGGCAAAAAACCTGAATAGGCCGATAACAACTAATGAAATCGAAGCAGTAATCAAAAAACTCCCAGCAAACAAAGGTCCTGGACCAGAGGGATTTACAGGCGAGTTTTACCAAACATTCAAAGAATTAACACCTATTCTATTCAAACTATTTCAGAAAATTCAAGAGGAAAAACTCCCAAATAATCCCAAAACTAGACAAAGATACTACAAAGAAAGAAAATTACAGGCAAATATCCCTGATGAACATAGATGCTAAAATCCTCACTAAAATACTAGCAAACCGGATCCAGCAATACATTAAAAAGATCATACACCATGACCAAGTGGGATTCATCCCGGGGATGCAAGGCTGGTACAACATCCGCAAATCAATAAGTGTGATACATCACATAAACAAAACGAAGGGAAAAAATCATATGATCATATCAATAGGTGCAGAAAAAGCATTTGACAAAATCCAGCACCCATTTCTGATAAAAACTCTCAGCAAAGTGGGAATAGAGGGATCATACCTCAACATAATAAAGGCCATATATGACAGACCTACAGCCAACATCATACTCAATGGGCAGAAACTAAAACCATTTCCCCTTAAAAACAGGAACAAGACAGGGATGTCCACTTTCACCCTCTTATTCCATATAGTACTGGAAGTCCTCGCCACAGCCATCAGACAGGAGGAAAACATAAAAGGCATCCAAATTGGAAAGGAGGAAGTAAAACTGTCATTATTTGCAGATGACATGATACTGTACATAGAAAACCCTAAAGGCTCCATCAAAGTACTACTAGATTTGATAAACGAATTTGGAAGGTAGCTGGATACAAAATCAACATCTGGAAATCAATGGCATTCTTATACACCAACAATGAACTTTCAGAGAGAGAAACTAAAAAAGCAATACCATTTACCATTGCAACTAAAAAAATAAGATACTAGGAATAAACTTAACCAAGGATGTAAAAGACCTGTACTCAGAAAACTACGTGACACTGAAAAAAGAAACAGAGGAAGATTTAAACATCTGGAAGAACATATCATGCTCATGGATTGGAAGAATTAATATCATTAAACTGTCCATACTACCCAAAGCAATTTATAGATCCAATGCAATTGATATTAAAATACCTACAGCACATTTCACAGACCTAGAACAAATATTCCAAAAATTTATATGGAACTAAAAAGGACCCCCAATATCCACAGCCATCTAGAGAAAGGACAGAGTGGGAGGGATCACTTTGCTGGACATCAAACTGTATTACAAAGCCATTGTAATCAAAACAGCCTGGTATTGGTACAACAACAGGCATATAGATCAATGGAACAGAACAGAAGCCCCAGAAATAGACCCATGACATTATGGTCAGTTAATATTTGACAAAGGAGGCAAGAGTATCCAATGGAGTAAGGACAGTCTCTTCAATAAGTGGTGCTGGGAAAATTGGACAGATACATGCAAAAAAATGAAACTAGACCACCAACTTTCACCATACACAAAAATAAACTCAAAATGGATAAAAGGCTTAAACGTAAGTCATGAAACCATAAAAATCCTGGAAGAAAACATAGGCAGTAAAGTCACAGACATCCCACGTAGTGGAATTTTCACTGATACATCTCCTAGGGCAAGAGAAACAAAGGAAAAAATAAACACATGGGACTACATCAAACTAAAAAGCTTCTGCACAGCAAAAGAAAACAGCCTCAAAATACAAAGGAACCCCACGGTCTGGGAAAACATATTTGCCAAGGATGCATCTGATAAGGGGCTAATTTCCAAAGTGTACAAAGAACTCATAGCCCTCAGCATGAGGAAGACAACCCAATTAAGAAATGGGCAAAGGACCTGAACAGACACTTCTCCAAAGAGGACATACGGATGTCCAAGAGACACATGAGAAAATGCTCAGCGTCGCTAATCATCAGAGATGCAAATTAAAACCACAATGAGGTATCACTTCACAACTGCCAGAATGGCACCATCAACAAATCAACAAACAATATGTGCTGGCGAGGGTGTGGAGAAAGGGGAACCTGGTGCACTGCTGGTGGGAATGCAGACTGGGGCAGCCACTATGGAAAACAGTATGGAGTTTCCTCAAAAAATTAGAAATGGAGCTGCCTTTTGACCCAGTGATTCCGCTCCTAGGAATGCATCCTAAGAATCCTGAAACATTCATCAGAAAGGATATATGTACCCAGATGTTCATAGCAGCACAGTTTACAATAGCTAAGATCTGGAAACAGCCCAACTGCCCCTCAGTAGATGAGTGGATAAAAAAGCTGTGGGACATTCACACCATGGAATACTACACAGCTGTAAAGAAGAAGCTCGTGCCCTTTGGGACATTATGGAGGGACCTGGAGAATATTATGCGAAGTGAAATAAGCCAGGCAGAGAAAGACAAACATCACATGATCTCGCTTATATGTGGACTCTAAAGAAGTTAATAAAATGATGAACAGAATAGATTCAATGACATGGAAGCATGGATGAGACTGATGAATGTCAGAGGGATGGAGGAGGGCGGGTGGGTGGAGGGGGAGAGAGTAACCAAAGAATTTATATGCAGATATGCACAACCCAAGGACACGGACAATGGTGGGGAGAGGGACTGGGGAGGGGGAGGGGATGGGGTGGAATGGGTCATTGGGGAGAAAAAGGAACATTTGTAATATTTTGAACAAAAATTAAATTAAATTTAATTTAAATTTAAATTAAAGAGTGTAATTTGACTGGTGGAATGAGTTTTGCTTTCCATTGCTTAACCTCTCCCAATAGTGATCTATGGCCCTCAATGTTGTATACTTAGAGTATATGGAAAAACACGGATTTGTATCACAAATTACTTGTAATCCATGAAAACCTCCAATAGGTAACTCTTGTTCAAACATGCTCTTAACCTAATGCATTTAGATGAGAAAACTAAGCAGAAAATAAGGGCATTTTACAGTGAAATTCAACTGTTTAGGTACTAATGTTCATTCCAATAGGTTCCAGAGACTCAATGCATGAAATACTTCATGTCACCCATGAAATCCTTACAGTTGAACAAGCTCATAAGAAAGACTATGAAGAACATTAAGGTTTCAGGATGTCAATTTGCTTTGAGTTGCCTAAAAGAGGTATAACATTTTTATACAGTGCTGGCGAGTTACACAGTCTACATATGTGAAAAACCGTATTTAGAGCACCATCAAGTTTTAAACTGAAACTGCTACAAAAAGTGTAAACCACAGAGAAACTGGCAAATTTCTTAAGACCATCACCTTATAACACATGACAGAGCTGAGGAGCACTCTGCAAAGGACTTCTCTTGTGTGTTTACTGAAAGATTGAATGATCCTCAAAATAATGCTTGTATTTTACAAGACAAAACAGGAAATGAAAGTGTTCATAATGAAAGAGCAAACCATTACTGGAACAGTGTATGTTTAATATTTCAAGCAACAGCTCTTTGTGGACACTTGGAATGAGCATCATGAAATTAGTTCATACAAAATAGGAATTTGGCAAAGATGTAAACACTCCCAAACTACAACAGAGAAGTTATCCAAATAATGAATTTTGCCAACAAGCTCCTCATTAGAGACTGTTATAGGACACAACCCTCCAGAAGATATCAGCATTCTACACAATACAAAAAGCATGTAAATTCCAGGATGGAAACTCACTTGAAAGGGATGAACTGCATGTGTTTCTCTTTGCAAGAACCTTCAGTCACTACATTGGTACCTGCTCCTTCAAAGTCTTTTGAAAAAAGTGTATTTTGGCTGGTGGAATGAGTTTTGTCTTACAGTGTTTAACCTCTCCCAATGGTGATGTATGGCTTTCAATACAGTGTACTTAGAGTATGTTAAAAAACACGGATTTGTATCACAAATTACTTCTAATCCATGAAAACCTCCAATAGGTTACTCTTGTTCAAACATGCTCTTAACCTAATGCATTTAGATGATAAAACTAAGCAGAAAATAAGGGCATTTTGCAGTGAAATTCAACTGTGTAAGTACAAATGTTCATTTCAACATGTTCCAGAGACTCAATGCATGAAACACCTCATGTCACCCATGAAATCCTTACATTTGAACAAGCTCATGAGAAAAACTGTGAAGAACATTAAAGTTTCAGGGTTTCAATTCCCTTTGAGTTGCTGAAAAGAGGTATAACGTTTCTGTATAGTGCTGGAGAGTTACACAGTTTACATATGTGAAAAACCATATTTAGAGCACCATCGCGTTTAAAACTGAAAGTTCTACCAAAACTATAAACCACAGAGAAAAAGGCAACTGTCTTAAAACCATCACCTTATAACACATCACAGAGGCCAGGAGCACTCTGCACAGGACTTCTCTTGTGTGTTCACTCAGTGACTGAAACATCCTCATAACACTGCTTCTATTTAAGAAGACATAACATGTAAGTAATGCTTTTGTAATGGGAAGAGCAAATCAGCATAGGAACAGTGTAGGTTTATGGTTTCAAGTATTTCGTCACTGTGGACACCTGGATGGAACATGGTGAAAGTAATTCATAGGAAGCGGGATTGCAACAAAGTTTTAAGCTCACCCAAAACTTCCAACAGAAATGTTGTACAAATAATGAATGTTGGAACATGTTCCTCAGTGAGAGACCTTCATATGACACAAGTGTTCAGAAGATATCAGCATTCTTCACAATACTAAACGCGTGTTAAATTTACGATGGAAACTCACGTCAAAGGGATAAAATGCATGTATTTCTCCATGAAAGAGCCTACAACCATGAAATTTGTACTACCTTCTTCAAAGTCTTTTGAGAAATGTCTATTTTTTAGGGTTGGAATGAGTTTTGTCTTGCATTGTTTAATTAGAGCCAAGCTGATGTACACTATTAGAATGTTTTATAGTTAGAGTATTTTGAATAACATGGATTTGTAACCCTAATTCTTTCCATTTGATGAAAATCCACACTAGGTAACACGAGGAAGACAGAGTTTAAGAAAAACCCTCAAAAGCATGTCCAATAACAAAGAAAAGAAGATATAAGAAATGTGGTGAGAATGTTGGAAGACTGGACCAGGATTTCCAGCGTCCACATAACATCTGTGCTCGAGAGAAAGACCCGAGAACATGGAGAGAAGAAATTATCAAAGAGACTATCGAGTAAGATGACAAAAATATGCCCAGAGCTTAAAGGAGACCTTGATGTCTTACTTTAACTCAAAGGCCTAGCACCAAGGTGAATTAAAAGGTCTGTTACCTAGGACTAAAAATCAAAGCAAAACCCTCCTTTTCAGCTTCAGCCATTCACGGTGGATGGAATGTAAAACAAAAAGAGTAACCAATGAACTGACAAAAAATCCAACTCCTAGATCCAGATCCCAGAATGGTGGTTCCTGGGAGAAGGGGGCGGGGGAGGGAGAACTGGGTAAAGGGCTCAAATATAGGGTAACAGCCCAGGCGGGGTGGCTCAGCGGTTGAGCATCAACCTATGAACAAGGTGGTCGCAGTTCGATGCCTGGTCAGGGCACATGCTGGGTTTGGGGCTCAATCTCCCATAGGGGGCGTGAAGGAGGCAGCCCATCAGTGACTTTCTCTCGTCATTGATGTTTCTCTATCTTCTTCCCTCCCTCCCACCCTCTCCCTTCCTCTCTGTGAAATCAAGAAAATCATTTTAAAATACACATAAACAGGCAAAGAAGGTGAAGCGCACAACTAAGTATACAGATACTAAATTAATGATGAACAGTACCTGTTAGTAACCAATGTTACCTGCATAACTTTAATCTTTTCAAAAGCCCCAATAAAGGAATCGCAGCTGACCTGCAGAGAAGGAAATGTCCAAGCGACTTATGACTTATCAAGGACCCTGGCTGCCGCAGTGATACGAGGCCTTCAGGTTTCTAGTGGGAAAAGTACTTTAAACTCTGAATTCTGTCCCTGTCAAATCGTTAGTCCAATGTGAGGGCAGAAAAAGACACCTGAGAACAACTTATCAGGAAATTTATTTTTCAATCACCCTTTACTGAAAATTAGCTGAAGATGGTCTCGAACATAAGACATGTGTCGGGACAGAGGGCAAGACCTGTGACTCGGGACACCCTGGAGCCGACCCAGGGAAGCTACTGCAGGGGCTGTCGGGAGGACGGCCTCACCCCTGGCTCGGGGACACACCCCTGGGATGGGGACAGGGAGGAGGGCTACAAGCAGCAAGTCTTCACTGGGGACGCTTCAAACACTAGAACGACTAAAGGATGTGAAGGAAAGCAGGCGATGGGAGAAGAAAAGGAAGACAATTAGAAAACCCAAGAAAGCATGTCTGCAACCACAGAAGACTCAGAAATGTGGGGGAGGGGCCGCAGTCATAGCCCAGGCACCTTCCTGAAGAGGTGGGAGGTCTCACGATGCTATTGTACTGGAGAACAATACAGATACACCAATCGCAATGCACATTCTTTAAAGGGACTGATGACGACAATGACCCCTAGGAAATAAACCCAGATGATGATGTTTCTACCGTGGGGTGAGAGTGGGGGGAGGCGGGTCTCAGAACCTCCACCCTCTGCTGCAGGGCAGGAGCTGGCAGGTCCTCAGGGGCACTGCAGAGGGGAGTGCAGGGCTGGCAGCGGCTTCCTTTCATTTTCTGCTCTTTCCTCACTGTCCTATTTTGTTTCATGTGCATATTTTAGTTTGACAAAGAGACGACATGAGAACGATAACCTGGGTGGATTAAAGGTGACAGAGGACTGAGTGGAAGCTACTCTGCCACTCTCCCGGGACCAAACTGGAATGACAACTAAACTACAGAAAAACCATCCTGAAAAACCAACTGCAACTGAAGACAAGCTGGACGGCACCCCCATAACCAAGGAGGACAAGGGGAGATCACACAGAGACATGTAGGAAGTGGGGGAGCACGAGAGGGCTGGCTGGGCTCCCACAGGCAGCAGCTGAAGGTCCGGAGGGAGATCTCAGCTGTGGGGGGTTCCCACTGAGGACTCTGGGGCCTAAACCCCTGGAAGGGCTCCCCAGCCCAGAGCACCAGACCTGAGTCAGGTGCCCACATAACATCTGGCCCTGAAAGCAGCCGGGTTTCTGTCTGCCAGGGAGAGACGCCTGGAAATACAGGCCCCCTCTTCAAGAGCCAACGCACAAAGTTTCGTGGGCAGCCACTCACCTTGGGCTCCAGCAGAGGGAGGGCAGAGTGGACTGGAGCTGTGTGAGGAGAGCCTAGGGCTGTGGGCGCTGGAGATGGAGCTCAAAGGGCAGGCCTCTGGATTCCTGGGCCGAGTCATTCCCCCAGACTGCAGAGGCAGACATTTGCCTTCCCAGCAGCTTTTGCCTGAGAAGGAAGCCATTGCCCCACCCTGCAAGAAAACCTCTCCTCCTATGCCCCTGGAGTTTCTAAAGCATGAGGCTCATTAAGAGAATCAGGTTTATCAGCCTGCAGGCAGAGGCAGACCTCAGAGTGCTTTGAGTCTTTGCCTGATCTGCTTCTGGACCTGGGCCTTGGAAAAGAAGACTTTGGTGTGCATCTCAGACCTGTCCGAACACACTCAGCCCCAACAGAGGGGACTGCAAGCTGTGGGTTGCTGATAGCTCCAAACAGAGTACTCAAGGCCACTCACAAACAGTGTCTGGCATTGGCCAACATTAGAGACCCTCCACAAAGACAGCTTGTCCTAGCAGGCCAACCTCATGAACAGAAACAAATGCAAATAGGCAGCTATTATGGCAAGCTTCAGCGGCTAACTGACCCTAACACGGAACCCTAACGCAAAACCTAAACCAAACTTTCATCCTAACAGTAAACCTAACCCAACCCTAAACACTATCCCTAAACCTAAACTTATCCCTGGACATAAACCTAATTCTAAACCTAACCCTGACGCTAGAAATAACCATAACCCTAAGCCTAACCCTAACCCCTCGCCCTCGCCCTCGCCCTCGCCCTCGCCCGCGCCCTCACCCATTCCAAAGAATTGATGAATGAATGTTAGTCCTTTGCCAACATTTCCCAATCCTTAATGCTTTAAGAGTGATGTCCTTCTTTTACAAGTGGTCTTTATAGGGCCACAGTTGTGGCTCCAAAATATCCAAGCCCACCAAAACGTTTTACCTCCCCAAACCTCCTCAGTTCCTCAGATGCACACAGATAACTGGCTTTATAAAACCCACTCCTTGGACCCTTGAAATGCAAATACCTGGCCAAAAACTCTTATCTAGATAATCTTTTAAAATACTAAAATAAAATGCAAGTTGCTGGGGGCTGAGCCTTTTTGAAAGGAAAGAAAAAGTAAAAGGAGAACCTTAGCCATCTAAGTAAATCAATTTAACTTATTTCAACTATTCCTTTTTAAATTTCAAGCTGTTGATGTAGCATCTTATAATTTGTGGGAGGTGTGCTTTTTGAAACTGAAAGTTTGAAATGTGTTCATAAAACTCAATCTAAAGAGTAGCAATTGCCTACTTTAGAGGGTCACTAAAAGTCAAAGGTTTTAAAGAGTTAAGAATTTTAATGAATTGGGAAGAAATTGTATGCTTTGGGTAAGAGAATGTATAAGGCGTGGAAACATATTTTGAAGGGAAAATGAAGTGAGTTGTTCTAAAGCTGGTTGTTTCTGAATGGGTCAAAAGGTCTGAACTTAATAACAAACTCAAAGAATATAAAAAAGACAAGGGAAAATACACAAATTTATAATCGTAATAGATTTAACACACCTCTCATTCAGGGGCAGAGCCTACCTCTTTCAGAACCAATAGACGCCCACTAAAAATACAATAAGGATGAAAGAAACTTCAGTAACATGTCCTGCAAATGGAGTTCAACATTCCCAGATAATCCACTGTACCCAGCAGCTTTTCCTGAGCTCCTGCGCCCGGGTGTTATTCCCAAGGTGTCCACAAGACGGCAGCATTCAACATGCAGGCGATGCCCTCTACCCAGGAGATTTTCCTGAGCTCCTGCGCCCGGGTGTTATTCCCAAGGTGTCCACAAGACGGCAGCATTCAACATGCAGGCGATGCCCTCTACCCGGCCGCTTTTCCTGAGCTCCTGCGCCCGGGTGTTATTCCCAAGGTGCCCAGGAGACGGCAGCAGAGAAACACGCTTGGAATGTCTCTAAAGTGACCGTGGCCAGGGCGCGTGAACAAAGGCGCTGCACCCTCTGCGCCCCAAGGATGATGATCCCGGGAACTGAATCTGACCGGGGCCTCCTGGGTGAAACGCGCAGGGAATGCTGTTGGCCGAGGGGCTCCCCGGCTCTATCCCCACTTCACGGACAGAGGCCGAGGCCATGAAGGCAGCCAGTCCGCAGCCAGCTCCGTCAGGAACCTGGGTGTCCAGCCTCTGGGCCCCAAGGATGCACCGTCAGGCCGGGCACCAAGCAGCATCACGTGGGCTAAGACGTCACGTTGGCGTGATATTGTTGGGGGCAGAGATGTGGATCATACTGTTAACGGTGATTGATAAATCTTAAAAAATGAATGACTAAAATGACAAGAACGTATTTAAATGAAATCATGCATAACTTCAAAATTTATTCATATTTCCCTATAGCGTATAACAATAGGGAATTTTATCAGATTACGTTTTAAATAAAGATTTGCAGCCGCCTAACATTTCCTGGTTACATGCACTCAGCTGTTATTTTTAGGATGTACACTAGGTGGCAGCAGAGAAAAACTTTTCCTGGTGATCTTCATTCAGGTTGTTATTCCCAAAATGCCCAGGAGACGGCAGCAAAGAGCACTTCTCTGCCCTCAATGCATTAGAGTTGAGAATCCAGATCCTTGGTGTACCATCACTTTGATAAACATTCCTATTTTAAGCCTCTCACATATTCATCTTACCTACTGCTCCCATTTGGCAGATGTGGGAGGGACATTTGTTAACTCCATTTTACAGGTATTTAAACTGAAGGCTGATTCTAACATAGTTCAAAGTCCAGAGCGGAGGCCTGAATGGCCCAAGAGGGACCAGAAGGTCAAGGACCTGCAGAGTGTCCTGGATGTGCCGAGGAGCCCATAGTTTGGGCTGGATCTTGCTCATTCCATTGAAGAAAATCTGCACATAAACTGTGGTGCAGCCATGCGCTCACCCCAGCTGGTGTTTGGGGTGGGACTTGGGCCGCTGGGGAAGGGGGAAGGGGGCAGGTGGAGACGGAGGGGCTGGCCTGGCCTTCACAGGAGCACAACCAGCACCAGGTCCCTGTAACAGCAACTTCCCCACTTCTACTCCCTGCCTGTCCTCCAGCCATTTAAAACGTGTTCTTCCGTCCAGTGCCCCTCTCTGCTTCGGCCCACGTTCCCCTCCTATGAAATGTCAACTGACAAGAGCTTCCTAGCAGCTTGGCATGGAGTCTAGGGCAGCAGTTTCCTTTTTGGGGAGTGTCTGAGCCCCAGACAAGTGCAGAGCTGACTTCTGGTCCCACCACCTACCAGCTGTGTGACTTTAGGCAAAGAAATGGAAGCTCAATCCCCCCTCTGTGGGAGGGTAACGGTGCCCCCGGTGGTGTGAGGACTCAGGTGGCGCCTTCAGTCCTGCCCAGCGCATGACCGGCACTCCCTCTCCCTCCCTCTCCCCTTCTTGTCTTTCCTACCTTCCATGGACCCGCAAATCAGGAGTTTAGCAAACAGTCTCCTTTTAGCAGGATGAGCTCTCCTATTGGTGTCCAAAGAGCCAAAGTCCCCCTAGGTACTTGTTCCACAGTATGAACCACAGCCTCTCTGGTCTTCACACCCCTGCTCCCCTCCAAACCCGCGGTCCCTGCCTCAGCCCAGGGCAGCCCACCTCTCACCAGTCTGCTCACTGCGGATTCCTGTCCCCTCTCGCCCTACCCGACTTCCACACTGTGACCAGTTTGATTTTTCAAAATTAGGGACCTAATCTTGTCACTTATGTATAAAAATTACCAACAGCTTCCCCCCAGACTAGAGAGTCAAGTGTCTGTCGCCAACACAGTGCTGAGGCTCTTACGCCTGTTTCTCCCCCCCCCCCCACGTGTTTCCTATCCTGCCACCCAGTTCAGCCACCAGAAGCCCCAGCTGTCAGCATCGGCCTCTCTGGTTGGAGGACTTTCACTGAGATTGAGCTTTGAATGCAGTGAAGGTAATAGAGAATTTAGTTAATGATAATGTATCAATATTTAATTGTAACAATTCTGTAAAAAAAAAAATAAGTCAAATAAGAGAAACCTATTGCATCAAACAGGAAAACTAGAGCAAATGGGTGATTTCCTAGGAAAAATATGTAATAAAATGGAACCTAAAATAAGGGAAATACAAATCGCCCACCCGGGCCTCTCCCCTGCTGCTGCTTGTCCTCCTGTCGTCCTGGGGTCTTCCCTTCAGGAGGGAAGGAAGCGGACAGAGAGCCACTGCCCAGCACACCCCGCCCAGCGAGGACACCACGCAGAGGGAGTCCCAGGGGTGACTGACTGTGATGCGTCAGCTAAGACCATCTGATCGCAACGTACTGGACAGGCTTATTTAAGTAAAATGTTAGTATTTTTTAATGGCAGAAATGAACACTTGCAAGTTTAAGAGTGGGCTTGGACGGGGCAGGTGCAGGTTCTCCCACAGTGGGACCAAGTCCCTCTCCAGCTCTCTACCTACAGGCCCGGTTCCTCGCTGTGAGCTGCCCTAGAGCAAGGGAACTTGGGAGGCCTCCAGCCAACAGCTAGGGAGGAACTGAGGTCCTCAACCTGACGTCACCTGAGGAATACAATCCCACCAGCAACCACATCGACGAGCCTGGAAGCAGATCCTCCCTGCTATGGGTTGAGTATCTGTCCCCCAAAATCCATGTCGAAACCTAACACCCCATGGGGAGTATTAGGAAGTGGGGCTGTTGGGAGGTCATTAGTTCATGAAGGTGGAGCTCTCATGAAGAAATTAGTGCCCAGGAACCTGAGAAAGCACCATCCTGGAGGTCACCTACCTGCAGCTTGTGTGCAGATGCCAAGCGGCCAGCGAGGGTGATCCCAGGAGTGCAGCTCGCAGCTCCCCCACATGACAGTCACTCTCTGCCAGTACACGGCCCTCAACAATCCTAAGGAGCAGGAAGGAAAGAGGCCCTTGCTTCACTCAGGGTCCAAAACAGTCTGTGGCCAGGTGGAGGGTGGTGTCCTCACCCTTCAACCCATCACAACACACACACAACCACAGCTCGATTCTTCTAAAGGACTTTTATTTCCTCCAAGTCTTCCCTAACCCTATGGGGCAACCAGCTGCCACTGAGGGGAAGCTCCATCCCCACAATATAAAAATATAGGTTTTTGAAGAAAAAGAACTCCATCCATTGCCCTCCTGTCACATGAGGTTAGGGGCAAGGCCAAGCTGGGCATAGACTTCAAACGGGACTCAGCGGGTGCCTTGGTCCTGGACCCCCAGCCTCCAGCTCATGAGAAATAAACTCCCGGTGTTGATATGCCAGCAAGTCTCTGGTCTCTTGCAGTTGTCAGGACCGACGGACACTCTTGCACTCAAGCCTCAGGCACCACAGCCCCAGCCAGCAGCGTGACCACAGGACCCAGCTAAGCTGCACCCAGGTTTCTGCACTTTTTTGTTCCCCCAAAACCACACAGTAGGATCTTAAAGCTGTGACAGTGTTAGGAGGTAGGGCCTCAGGCCCTGGAGCATCACGATAGGCTTGGGGCTGTCGCAGCCACTGAGGGGCCCTTTCCCGACCCTCCTGGCACTCACAGACTTTTAGCCTCCAGAATGTGAGGAATAAACTTGTTTAGAAGTCACCCAAAATATCAGAATGACGTTTTGTTATAGCAGCCCAGATGGACTAAAACAGCCATGTGTGGGGAAAACTGGACTTCGAAATGAAAAAGACATTTTTGCAATAGCACCTCAAACACTGAAGTCCTGCCCCTGCCCCCTGCCCCTCAACCCCAATCCTAAACCCTGGCCCTGGACCAACCCCAAACCAGCCCTAACGCTAAGCCCCCTCCTTTGCTGCTGGTAAGAGGTGCAAGTATCTTTCAACATTTCATGTTATGGAAAAACTGTGCCAGAAATCGAAACATAGACACTCGTCACATACCAGAATTAAGCAATGAAACAAAGTGAGAAAGAGAAAACATTCTAAGAAAGAAAAACATTTATTTTTTAAGATTTTGGGGGGGGAAATGTGGTCAAGCATGTCCACCCTGCACAGGAAGCAGAAGCGAAGCCAAGAAGGCCGCGCCTCAGCCGCCTCGACACCTTGTGCTCACTCAGGTGCATCGGCTCCTTTAAATCTGCTTCCAACTTGTTAACCCCTGAAAGGTCCAGACTGGCAAAAGCATATTCACACACAGGTGGTTTTTACATTACACACTTAGGATTACAAGTCTGAGCTTTGTTTTGTACACCTCCATGGCTTTACTACTTTCAAGACAAAAGTCACATATAAAAATACAGACAACTCTAAACAACAGTGCACAGCATGTGGAACGAGGTGTGGAGCTCGGGCTTGCCGGCGGCTCATCTGTCTGAAGACGGCGACCGCAGTGCACGGGAAACCCCCTCGCAAGTCTCCGTCATGTTTACAAGATAGACACCAAATATTTCATATATATTATGTTTTTTAACCAAATTCTGGTTTAAAAATCACAACTAAGAACAAGTAAATACAAACTGCTAGGCAAGATTTTACACATACATAGGAAAAACATGTCTTATGCATTGTTTTTGTTTTCTTTTTTAAATATGTTTGGTTTTTTTAATGATTTCAGAGAGAGAAGGGAGAGGGACAGATAGAAACATCAGTGATGAGAGAGAAACATCGATCGGCTGCACATCCCCTCCTGGGACTGAGCCCAAAACCCAGGCACGTGCCCTGACCAGAAATCAAACCTTGACCTCCAGGTTCATGGGTCAACGCTCAACCATTTGAGCCACACTGGCCGGGCATGCACTGCCTTTTCATAAGGCAAACGTGGTTTAAAATAAATGAAATCCATATACAATCATAGGGGAAAAATTTAGTCAAGCAACGTAACAGAACAGATTTCAAAGATACCATTTATTTAACGTCATGTCCAAAAATGCCCACATTTTGCACAGGCCTCTACATATCAAATAGAATGATGTCGCCCTGCAGTTAGCGAGTCAACACACCCTGTTCTCCTCTCTGACAGACGATCTGAGTTACAGGCAGTTCAACAACAGCCAGGAAGGGCCTTCTCAACAGCAGCTTAAATGTACAAGCCTAGGACAAAACGCATGCTTTCCCAGCGACTCCAGCACATAGCATCCTGTGACAGAAATGACCCGGTCACTAAACACAGCAAAAAGGTAAGAAAAAAAAAATAACCAAAACTCAGTTAACTGGTTGAAACCACAGAGACACTGAACCTCAGCCAACACCCCAGAGGCTACTGGATAAAACTCATCCTGAATCTGGACGGGGATCTGACTTCAGCGCTGAGTTTGGGTTTACTGTTGTAACATTTAATACTACTCTTTTCTTTGAGTAAAAAAAAAGGAAAAGGTGTTTTGGAATCAGTGATGTAACTTCAAAACAGCCTGCCAAGACCCTCCTCTGGACCAGAGCCTGATCAGACGGAAGCCCTGACAGGAGGCCCGGTGCTCGGTCCCCGTGAGTAAACTGCTCTAATGCAGTGGAGCTAGCAAAATACAGAGATTTGTTAAGAAAAATTACAAAACAGGTATTTTTCTCCAGAATTACAAAAGATAAAATCTGAGTCAGTACTCTAATGGGATTACAGAAAATACCACCTCAAGTTAAGAAAAGCACAGGCCGCCTAAGAGGCCTCTGTCCAGGCCACAGCCCCACCTGCTCTGAGGACAAGCCCGTCACCCTCAGACCCGTGACCGCATGAGGACCACAGCCATCCCCATGGCCGGGTGAAGTTTAACAGTTTATTACCAACACACGACACTCAATTCATTCTTCAGGCTATTCTTCCAGGGATTACTAGACATTTGGTTCTTTTATTTCTTGATTGATTGACTTTAGAGAGAGGAAGGGAGAGACACTGGTCTGTGGTTCCACTTACTTGCGCTCTCACTGGCTGATTTCTGTATGTACCCTGACTGGGATCGAACCCGCAACCCTGGTGTACTGGGTCGACTTTCTAACCAACTGAGTTACCCGGCCAGGGGGACATTAGTTCTTTTGAAGATAAAAGTGTTGGGGAAAAAATTCCTTGGAATTCTTTTGGAATTCCTAAAAGATACCTGGCAGCTTCACACTTTTATTCCTGCTCCCTCAACACAATTAGAAAAAACTACAACTGACGACTCCCGTAGTTACTCCAATTACTTTACAAGATGGCTTTTCCAGAATGCACCCGCTCTGGAAAACTGGGTTTAGAGGATGTCAGGGCCACGAGTTAAGAGGCTGACAAACGTCAAATTCAAACGTGGAAACAGGTGTGTCGCACCCAGAAAGAACTTCACACACCACAGGCCACGCTTCCCTTCACGCTCTGAGCAACAGGGCGAGTGCCAGCCGCAGTGTCCCTCTAACGCAGACCTGTCTCGGGCAGAGCTGGGCGTAACCTCTTGCCCTAGGAAACTCGGTCCCTTTCAATGAAACATTCTCCCACGCACTTACATCTGTCAGATTATATTTAAAGAAATCTACCATTTAATGAAAATTTTACAAGATGATGAAGATCGACCGGAAGAGCTGTGCAGACAGGGGGCCTCCGCTGGCTACAGCCTGCGCCGTGCCCGGCTCACTTGTCCCTGTAGTAGAGCAGGTAGCCCTTCAGGGGGTCAGGCAGGGGCAGGCGCAGGACCTTCTCCCGCAGGACATTCACCGGGGGCTCCGGCCTCGCCTCCACCCGGCTTTGCTCCTCCTCCCGCTGCTCCACGTCCAACCCTTCACAGCTGGTGTCCTCAGCGGGGTTGGAAATCCGACTGGCAAACACCTCTTTGTCCAAAAAGACGATGGTTTCCATTCGACGGCGGCGAACTCTCCTTCGCTTGAACCTGGGAGTGGTCTTCAGTCCGCCCCCACTTCTGCTCACTGCCTCCTGGTGGATGGCCTTCTTAATGGCACCCCGAATGGCGATGCGAGCCAAGTCCTGGAGGCTGCGGACCGCCAGGGGGGCTGCGGCCAAAGGACAGGAGTCAGTGTCTGGGATGACAACACAGGCCTAACCACCCGAGAACTGTGTGTGACAAACAGCACAGAACATGAGCTTTTTCAGGAGACACTTCAAACGCATAACCTGAACTTAGACAGGAGAGGGGGCCCCGCTGCTCTGTCATTCGCAGCCACCTGGTCACTCTGGTCACTGCGTCTACTTGCGATTCTCTTGCATCCAGTGCCATCCAGCACTCTCCTGTCTACTTGACTGTTTTCACTGTACTCTACAAACTATTGCCTTTGTTGTTAAAGTAGAGAAAACTAGATCCACAATATTTTAAAGAACAAAAAGTCCACAGCACACCCAAGAAAAGTAAAACCTGATGATTAAAGCTCTGTTTAATGTAGGCCCTGTGTGTGGCCCGGGAGGGCTTTCGTTAGAGGGAAAGGACCTAGGGATCAACTGTTTCAATCCATTAAACTCAAAATCAGCATCACTTTTTCTCTCTAGTACCTAAGTAGCCCAAAAATTATAACCCACAGTAGGGGGGCTCTTACAGTCACTTTTATTGACCAAATCGTGGGGGGAGGGGGCCTACGCAGAATCTCAACAAATGCCCACTGATCCAGGGGAACCCTAGAAGCTCCTGCGATCCCACTGTCAGCACCAACTCTTCTCTCAGCTCAACTGTCCTCCTCCAGGAAGGGCTCCAGGGCTCACCCTGTTGCTCGCTGCTGCTCCTAAGGCAGCTGAAACGAGTCCTTCATAGGCCACCAGACTTCCCATTGCCAGCGCCAGCCTCCCTGAGAGGCCATGTGGGGAGGTCTCTCACTGGCCCCTCCTCCACCCAGCCCTAGGGGTGTTTCCTAAGATTCTGATTTTCACCCTTACTCCTCTCCAATGCTCATTCCTTGGTTTGACATCTATTCTGGGGCTTTATTGAGCAGAAACCGGCCAGCAGCTCCCAGGACTCAAGCCCAGTCTTGACCAGGGTCCAGAGCCTCCCACAAATCCACATCTATAACAGCCTCCGACATCCTTCCTCAGAGGTCCCTTGTGCCTGCCCTGGATCCTCTCCTGTATAGGCCAGTGTCTTACTGCCCATCTTCATCTCTGGCCTAGAAAACCCCAATCACCCTCTAACTTGCTCCTGCCTGCACTGTCCCTCGCTCGTCCAGACAGCTGGCCCCGTACACCCACACAACCTCACGAGGCACCACCTCCCTGTGTGACATGACTAGTCCAGAAGATACAGTTACGAACACCTGGACTGTTGCTCAGTTCAGGAGCCCTAAACTGCATCACACTATTATTTATCTGACATTCACTTTGAACCAGGCCTCGAAACCCACATCCAGGGTGCCCTCCATGTGGCCATGACTCTCATCTAGGCTCGATCAAGCCTCCTAGACACCCCATTGTCCTCTCACCTCCCAACTCTGCTAGGGCTCCGGAAGGTGGTGCCTTCCCCAACCGCGGACAGCATCTGCTCAGTTATTCTGTGGGATTTTCAGGGAGCAGAGGGTAATCCTGAGTGCAGACACACACATCTCTTATCTGAAACCCTGGATAGCTCTCCAATTCTGTGCAGGGCCCCCCCCCCACGCCTCCTCTGTGCACCTGGGAACCGGCGCATCCCAGTGACAGCCTCAGGCCCTTGCCTCCCTCTCTTCTCTCCTTAGGGAATTCCTCCCAGCCTCGACAACCAGGCGCAAACATCTCACTCTCTACACACCTGACCCTCCTACGGCTGCTCGTTACCACAGCTCCTCACCATGTTGACATCTTGTGACCTGCACTTAGCATCACTTTGATAAATGATCCCTCTCATACATTAAAAGACAATTCTGGGAAGAATTCACCAACATGATTGACTATCTTGGTGGTGAGATTAAAAGTGATTTTTTTTTTCTTCCTTTCATTTCCCAAATTTTCTGAATGATCAGAAAGCAGAGTGCATGCTGAATGCTTTTATTTTAAATAAAGACATCTGTGATCCTCCTTCCTGTATAAATTTTTTGTTGAAATTATAAAACAATGTTTGGTTGAATGCTGAGCTCTTTGCTGGGTCTACACCCTGTGGAGTAAGGGGAACAGGCCTGGCAGGAAGGCTCCACTGCACACCTGCCCCCAGTGGAGTGGCTGACACAGGGCCATGCAGTGCCCAGAGCAGAGTGACCCAGGAGCGCCAGCCAGAGGTGCCGGGACACAGGCTCCACACAGCAGACTTAACTCCCTTCCAGGTGGCTCTTCTGCATCCCATGGCACCACCATCAGCAGCTTGCTGTGGATTTAAAACAAGGCTAAAAGAACCTACAATAAGCTGGAGATGAACTATAACTTTCTAAATACCTAAAAATCACTTGGAAAATTTTTAGGTTATAGTGGGTAGAAAATGCTCTTTCATATTAAAGGTTCCTTCTAACGAGATGACAAAAATCTGAAGAGCGGGTTCAGTCTCTGTACTCACGTAACTGGACAAGTCTAGATTTCCCTGACTCCGAGCGGCGTGGCTGGACCAGAGGGGCAAAGGAGACGGCCAGGATCTTCTTGGTCTCCCAGGCAGACGGGCCGGTGCGTGTTATCTTCGTCAACTACTCAGAGAAAAAGTGAGAACACTCAAAGACCTGGCTACCAGCAGGTTAAATGTAAACACAACCACTCCTATATACAACCTAAGAGCACTCAGACACACGAGTCATGGGAGAGCCGGAGTCAGCGGTACCGACCCGATGGGATGTGACAGAAACTACATACAACGTATCAGTTATGCAAGTGTGTAGTCTGAACATATTCACGCTCCCAAACCTAACTTATGTTTACAGGAAGTACCTACGATAGAGGAAAAAGCTAAATGGCAACAAGAGGAAATGATCAGATCAGGAGTGTGGATTCATAGGGGGTGGAAGTCAGGGCTCTAAGAGACAGCCACAAGGCACAAAATGACAATGCCCTAGCCGGTCAGACCTCCTTATATCAAGTGGGTCCCACAACCAACACACCAAGCGACAGCTACAGTTACAGAATCACAGCTACTTGCTGGGAGTGTAGGGCCTATCGTCACTCTGGGAGATGCGCAGTGAAGTCCAATGAGCTGCCCAGGACCCCTGGAGGCAGGGGCTAGCTGCGGTGTCAGTCTCACAACATTCCCTTGAGTTAGCTTCAGGGGCAGCACAACCACCTAACCAGACAACACGACCCTCCCGTGGGTCCTGTGGGCCTCTTCAGCTCTCGTGGCCCAAAAGGGTCACAGGACTATTTCTGATCAGCTCTGACATGCTAGGATTACATGCCCTCTTATCTAAAATTATCTAAACCGGCAAATCCTCTCTAAACTAAGACTCTAGGCCATGAATCTTATAAAATACGAGAACAAAGCAGCCACGCACCCAATGGACGTCAACAAGTCGCCTGCATTCTTGTCAAACAGCAAAGGCATTTCTCAAAAGGATCTCTAGTTATAATGAACATCAAATATTTAAATATAATTTAAAAAAACCAATGTGTGGGCCCTTAAAACTATAAACCCCTATTACATGTTCTGGATGAGAATAATGTTGAAAATATTCTACAGTCCTCAAGTTAATCCAGCTGTAGCACAATTCCAATAAAAGGGCCTATGTATTTTTGCACAACAAAGATCCCTACAATCATTCGTAAGTAAAGACAACTTAAACACTATCCTGACAGTAAGGAGCAGGAATGGGAAGTCTTGTCCTGTCATCACCGACCTGTGAAAAGAGCAGGAATCGGACAGCAGGACATCACACTCTGCACATCTCTAGTGGAATAAAAAGCAAAATAGCACACACACCCCCAAACAATCTTGAACTGGTTACAGAAATCAGATTGCCGGTGATCAGAGTGATGCCATGTGTTGTAGATCAACATCGTGCTGGGCACTGGGGCAGATGCTCCGGGAGGGACGACAAGGCTGATGTGGCTGGCAGGGGGCAGAAACCACCACCCCCCACAGGGGAAAGGGCAGGAAGAAGAACACAGGGAGCACCTCACAGACACACAACCCCTAACCCAAGCTGGAGGAAACTCTGCAAGACAAATGATCTCAGTTCTTCAACAAATAAGTTTCAAAGAAAAAGAAAAAAATCTACAGATTAAAAACACTCAGGTGACATGCCAACCAGCTGCGGCGCACACACCTCACAGGGGCCCCATCACACAGACGGCTCTGAAGGACTTGGAGACAATGAGGAAAACGTAAAGGCTAGTTGACAGTCAAAGATGTTAAGAAATTACTATTAATTTTTTAGGCTGATGATGGTTTTTTGATTATGTTTTAAAAACAGAGCCCTTACCTTATACAGATACACACTAAAATGTTTATGAATAATTTTTTACTTGGGAAATTCGCTAACTCTTTATGTAGCAGTCAATGACAGTGTGTCCAATCACAGCACCAGGCAGCGCACGGGCTAACACCTCAGCGGCTGCCAGGCAAGGCCTGAGAACAACGATGCTGCACTGACCTACTTAGAATCACACTTGTGGACTCCTCTGAGTAAACCAGGGAACTTCTGAAACCTGCACAGGTACCTTCTTAACAAGGGCATAAACCTGAGACAGGCACGAGGACCACACTCAGCCAGGAGAGCGGGAGCATCAGTTGTCCTGAACGTTCACTAATTTCCTAAAATGGATGATTACTTTTCTAACAAAATGAATTAAATGCAAACATTTAAAAATTACAGAAAATTGCAAAAAAATGCACAATCTCCTAATTTAAAAATTTTGTTAACCCTCACCCAAGGATACTTTTTCCATTGACTTTTTTTTAAGAGCGTGGAAGAGAGGGGAGAGGAGGAGGTGGGGGAGACGAGGGGGGGGGGGGAGGGAGGGAGGGAGGGAGGGGGAGGGAGAGAAACATAGATATGAGAGAAGAATTGAATGGTTGCCTCCTGCACGCGCCATGACAGGCCCCAGGGATAGAACCTGCAACCCAAGTACGTGCCCTTACCCCAGAGGGAATCAAACCTGTGACCCTTCAGTGCGCAGGCTGATGCTCCAACCATTGAGCCACACTGGCCAGGGCTCCTGATTTTTATCGTTTCTGTTTCCCCTAGTTCTTTGTGACAGTGAGTCATCCTTCCCAATGGCCAATTCACATTGTTTTTCCCAGTGAAACACAGTTCTGAAAACAAACTGAAACACGCTCGACCAAACAGCAGACTTGGGCAAGATCCCACCAAGCAAAGGATTCCTGTGAAATACCATCACAGTGTTTCACCATTAGACCACCAATTAGAATAGTGTTGCTCTAATGACTTTTATACAGAGTAGTTCTAATAACACAACAGCACAGCGGTGGGGGGTGAGGGGAGAGTGCACAGTGAGGCTCTGAGATGCCTATTTGACCCAGGACCTGTCTTTGCCTGGAGCCTCATTTGTGAAACACAGGAAGTTGTTACAGGAGTTACAAGAAAAAAATACGTGTCAACTACCTGGGACAGACCTTGGCAAACAGTTGCATGCCTAGAGACGTCAGTTAGGAAGGGGGTCTAACCTTCTCTTCCAGGGGCATGACCAGGATGCCCCCCACCTTGAGAAGACTCTTCATGTAGTCCTCATGCTCCTTCTGAACGCCGGCCCCGCAGTACACCCGGTCGTACTGAGAGCAATCGGGAGAAATCTCCAAGCAATTGCCAGTAACAAAGGAAGGCTCACAGAAGTCAAACCTGAAAGTAAAAAATGTGTTCATTCCACAACAACGTACCTTGTAACAGGTCTACACAGTAAATGTCTGCTAACCACAAGTTGTCCATACTCATTTCACAATCCCACAGCGATGGATACAACTCACTGAGCCAGACTTCAAAAGGAATTACAGTATCAATAATTAAACCCTAGAAATTCCAAACAAAATATCACAAGTGAACATCATAAGCATGACCCAAGCTTAAACCATCCAACCTCCAGGCATCATGATCTTTGCTCTGCATTTACAATTCATTATTTTGCTCAAAGTCACTACACAACAGTGAGATGAGGGTAAGTAAAAAAATTTGGTTTTAAGCCCTAAAGAAAGAATCTTCGTACCTTGTTTAAAAATGGAAAGAGCTAGTTACAAATATTGCTCACAAATTCTGTTTTAAAAACAATCAGGTGATAAATGTCTATATCAGAAACATGAAAACTGAACAACATGAACATTCTGTCTCCCTCTTATGATGTCAGTGAAAACTGCCTTTGCCTAGGTGTCAGTTAACAAACCTAAAGCCCTTAAAACCCCAATATATATAAAGTTTTTTTATTGATTTTTAGAGAGAGAAACATTGATTTGTTGCTCCACTTACTGATGCATCATTGGTTCACTCTTGTATATGCCCCGAACCTGCAAACTTGGCGTATGGGGGTGATGCTCTAACCACCTGAGCCACACCAGCCAAGGCCCCAGCATACTTTTTTTAAAAAAAAAAAAATATATATATATACACATATATATATATATATATATATCTTTATCAATTTCAGTGAGAGGAAGGGAGAGGTAGAGAGAGAGGAAGAAACATCAATGATGAGAGAGTCATTGATCAGCTGCTGCCCGCAACCCGGACATGTGCCCCAACCGGGAACCGAACCCCAATCGCCTGTATCCTAGGTCGACGCTCAATCGCTGAGCCACGCCCGGCCGGGCTAGGCCAGGATACTTTTAAATAATTAGAACATATCTACGCACACCCTGGTCTCCTGCCAAACCAAACTCATGTCTTCTGGTCCAAGAACACTGGAGATGGCTTTCTCCCGTCTCATCAAGCTTATGCTGCAACTTCGCCCAGGGATAGGCATGACCTTACCTGTCGAAGCTGTCGCTGGTCCTGATGAAGAAGTCGAGCTTCTGCTCTGCATACTCAATCACGTCCGGATGGAGCTCCACACCATGGTTCACCCCAAAAGGCCCTACAAGGGTTCAGAACAAGAAAACTCTCCAAACTGGAGCAACAGCTCCTCCTCTTCCTTCTCTTGTACCGACTGCACCGGCCCTGACCTCGCGTGAGCAATTGCAGAAATCCACAAGGCTTCCTGGTCTCACCACACAACACTGGCCTACATCACTGAGCTAACCTTTACATGCAGCGTAGCCTCTGCTCACATCACTCATTTCTATGAGTTACTGACTCCACAGCTTTCCAAAGTCTGAGCCTCCCTGCTCGCCAACTTCTAAAGAATTATTTGAAGATGTAAAAGAGTCACAGTCTCACCCAGCCGGCGTGGCTCAGCAGTGGAACATCAACCTAGGATCCAGGAGGTCATCAGTTCAATTCCCAGTCAAGGCACATGCCCGGGTAGTGGGCTCCATCCCCAGTGTGGGGCATGCATGAGGCAGCCGATCACTGATGTTTCTCTCTCTCTCTCCCTTCCTCTCTCTCTGAAATCAATAAAGACATTAAAAAAAAAAAAAGTCAAGGTCTAAAACAGGACCTCAAGGTCTTGCTAATAACTGAAGAAGGAACATGTATTTGCAAATAAAACTTGACACAGGACTCTTACCCCGACGGTCCCGCCAAACACTCAGATGTGGGCACTTTAATAATCCTCGCAAAACAGGTTTTAATCACCATTGAAATAAAACTACAGTTCCAAGTCACAATGAAACATTTTTTATATCGAAGGAATTTGTCTGTGAGAGGTTACCTGATGTGTGTTCCCTGCATGTAAACCTTCCTCTAGGTAGCTGAGGTGAACTGTGTGTGGGAATCCTCTGACATGAAGGTCAGAAACAGGCAACACCATCTGTGTGATGGAGGGAGCGAGTGCTCCTCTCCGGAGTGGGTGGATACTATGGATGGGGCAGGGTGTGGGGGGGGGGGTCTCGGGCCCCAACAACTCTGCATCTTGCTCTGGGTGTGCTCACAGGGAAGTGGATGCATATGTACTAGTTCTCCAAGCTCCACACTTCACACCTGCCCAGTGCCTCCGTTTCTATATCCAAAGTGACTTCTTTCACAACAAATGACATCTTTGTTCTCCAGACTCACTGTAACACAAGGGCCTGGGCAATCCCAGCAAGGGACAGGTTGCCTTTTCTATCCTGCGAGGCTGCCAGTTTTGGACAGGAAGCCCAGGACCAGGTCCTGTTTCTGGCGCAATAATTTTTTTTTTCCAGACAAGCTTCTGGCCATGAAAGTTGTTACTACACCTTCCCCCACTATCACATTTTACACAAGGTAGGAATTAAATGAATCCTCAGTTAACTGATACTGCTGTTGCTAAATGGCTACAAATAACTTGTGAAATCCCTCTCATCCTGGAATTCACCTAAAAATAACCTTACAGGTATTAATTCTTCTAGTTTTCAAATCACAAAACAAAAACTATTTGAGAGAACTTTAAACCCCTGGGGACTTTAGAGTTAATTATTCTCAATTTAGAGAGAAACAGGGCAGGCTGAAGGAGGTATGAGTCACGAACTCAGGTAAGGTCCAGGAGGAGGGTGTGCTGCACACCTGCTGGAGGTACAGGTGGGAGGGGACAGGGAACAGGAGGGGGTCCCTAGGGCCCTCCTTCACCACCCCACCCAGTGACGATTGGTAAATGATACCAGGTAACCCTCAGAAGGCTGAGGGTAGTCAGGTCCCTACGAAGGACACTGCCAGCTGCCTCTTTTGTCCTGCAAACTCTCCAGATTACCTAAAATGAGCCCCACCATGGAGCTAAGGTAGCCGGTGCCACTGCCCAGGTTCAGGAAGGAGAGCCCAGGCTGCAGGTCCAGGGCTTCCATCACCTCCGAGTAGATGCATGGAGCGGACAGGTGGATGTTTCCATGCTTCCACGCCAAGTCTTTATAAGCATTTTCTTTAAATTCTTCAAGATAATAATCTGCACGGTCGATCGCTCGGAAGGCCTGCTCCACCAGCTCAGTCCGGATGTACTGCGCTTCCTTCAAATTGTCTATCAGCTCATCGTTGTCTTCGCCAGCACTCACAGCACCTCCCATCTTTGAAACCACACTCGCGCAACACTGCAACTAAAAATTTTTAAAAAGAGCCATTTACATGAAAGGTAAGAGCAGAACAATGAAAGTGCTGAACACATACCAAATTCAAATTCTGAATTCTGAAAATAATACAGATGGAATATATTTTGTCAACAGCCACCTGTTCCATCCCCAAGGATACCAAATTCAGAAGAAAAAAAAACTCGATTTGTATCCATCCAAAAAGTCTGTAGTTTATAGCATCGACTGAATTCAAATTAACTTGAGACACCTAAGACATATTTAACAACTTTAAAATATATTAAGCTAAAAAAATATATAAATAAAATATATTAAACTGTGAATTCCATACTTTCATCAACAATCTACAGAGTCAAGATTTTAGGATTAAATTTATCTTGAACACAGATCTGCCTTAACAGGAATATATCCACTTATGGCAAAATCATTGAACGTCAACACATCAGCAGAGCAGACGATTTGAAAACTCATCCTAACAGCAACTGCTCTTTGAGTATTTCAAGTACTGCAGGGTTTTTTGTAAATCTTTAAAGCAAAAAACACTGAAATTTAGGAAAACAACAAATACTAAAACGTATTCATTGTTTATGAACACATGGTGTCCTGTATTTTATCTGGCAACCCCTCACCCCTCATACACACAGGACGCCGAGCCCAGCGACGCAGAGGATCTGCTCATTTGGATATTCTGATGTGCACAGTTCAGGCAAAAGGAACATCCACAAAACTCTTACCCGATAGAACATATTGAGACAAACCCATTATTGTAACAAACACAAAATCTGTTCCAAGGCAACAGTTTGTGGGTAGGAGGAGCTGCCACTCCAACCCCTACAGACTCTGAAGTCCCCTACGCGGCCCCCAGCGCCTAACAGCACGAACGGCCTGCGCCCTCCTCCCGCCCTCCATCCAACCAGCGCCCTCCTCCCGCCCTCCTCCCGCCCTCCATCCAACCAGCGCCCTCCTCCCGCCCTCCATCCAACCAGCGCCCTCCTCCCGCCCTCCATCCAACCAGCGCCCTCCTCCCGCCCTCCATCCAACCAGCGCCCGCCGCCCTCCGGCCCAACCCAGGGCCCTTCACCTCACTCCCGGGGAAGCGCCCGGCACGCCCCGCTCCCCCGCCTACACGGCCGCCTCCTCCGACTCCGACCGACTCCGCGCGACCGCCTCAGGCCCGCCGGCGCCCGGAAGGACGCGGCGACCTCACGAGCTCACGCCCGCTCCCCGCAGCCCCCGGGTTCTCACGGCGCGAACCTGAGGCGGCGCTGGGCGCAGACCCCGCCCCTCACCCCCGGAGGCTCGGCGGGAGGGCGCCTCCCAGCTGCTCCGGGGCCACGGGCGCGCGGCGGGCGCTCCAGGCGGGGGCAGGTCGTCGCCGCGGGGCTCTGCCCGCATGGGCGGCCGCATGGGACACCCCGCGAACGAGGTCGGGCTTCCTCTTGGACGAGCCGCTTAGATTTGAGCCGAGTCCGGGGCGGTCACCGTAGGGTTTGGGTCGCTGGTGAAAAGGGGCTGCGCGGGCTGCGCCGGGGTCTGTCGGGAAAGGCCCGGAGCCGCCGCGGCCGCCGCCCCACCCCGCCCTCCGGGCCGGGTTCTCTCGCGCCCCCCCAACTCGGCCTCGCCTTGAAAGCTCGGTCCACACGCACGGCGGGTTCCCGGGGCCGCACCTCCGCGCGCCGCTCGCTCCCGCTGCCCGGCGCCGCCAGGCGGACGGGGCCGCGCCCTCGGACCGCCGCGCGCAGCACGCGAGCCCGCCCGGCCGGAGCCGACGTTCGCCCACGAAAGGCGGCCCTCAGCGCCCTGACCTCGGCACCCTGCTCGCCGGGCAGCACCCTGGCCGCAGACCACGTCCGTCCGTCCGTCCGAAACGCCGGACGAGTAGCCCGTCTGCGCCCCTGGCGGCCGCCCGCGGCTCTGCAGGGCCGAGCGGGCCCCGCCGCGGCCGCCACGCGGCTGCGCGCCCCCTGCCAGCCCGCACCGCCCGCCGCTGGCCCCGCGGGACCGGCCCTCACGGCCAGAAGCACCCGCGGGCCCAAAGCCGCCCCTCCCACCCCATCGGCCCACCCCACTCGAGCCCGAACCCCGGGACGCGGCCCATCTCCGGACGCCGCGCTGGACGGCGCTTCGCGACGCGCCTCCCAATGGACACGAGCACCCCGAGCCCCGGGCGTGCGGGCCACTCGCGGAGGGGCTGCTCCGACGGGCGGGGCAACGCCATTCGCGGGAAGACGAGCCCGAGAGGCCCCGACCCCGCACTTGCCTGACGACTAACTGCGGCCGCTTCCCGCTTGTCACTCAGGGGCCGGCGGCGGCCGAGGCTGTGAGGACGCGCTCGGGGGCCGGGGGCGGCGGCGGCTCCACCTCGGGCTCGGCCGGCCCGCGGCCTGTGTGCGGCGCGCCGACCTCCGCCGCCGTAAACATCCGCTGCCCCACGGCGCCTGCGCGGGCAACGGCCCGACTGCGCGTGCGCCCGGGCGGCTCGTGGACCCCGCCCCGCCCCCGGCCGCCCGGGCCCCGCACCGCCCCCGGCCCCGCACCGCCGCACCGCCCCCGGCCGCCCCGGCCCCGCACCGCCCTGGGGGCGGAGGAGCGAGCCCGAGACGCGGGGCTGCCTTGCATCCTTCAGGGTTGCGGGTTCGAAGCGCGGCGGGGCGGGAGTCTCGCCTCGGCGCCCCGCTGCCAGCCAGGCCCCCTCCGTGAGCACGGCAGGGGCCCACAGCCGGACGGCCCCTGGCGGCGGTGGCTGCTGTGCCTCGGGTGGCGCGGACGCGACGTTCAAGTCAGGGCGCGGGACACGCGGGTCAGCCCGGAGCCCGGCTGCGGCCCCTCCCGCCGCCCGCGAGCCCGGCGTTGGCACCGGCCGGGCAGCCGTGAGCCCACGTGCTTCCGCGCGTGGAGCCCTTTTGCGGTAGGGACCCTTGAGGACATCGCAGATGGCACCCGTCCCGGCAGCCTCGCCTGAAGAAACGAGGGTGAATGTCACCACGTCTGGGCTCCTGGCTGCCGAGCACGTGCAGGAAGAATTGGGGCCGGCGGGCGGGGCCTGGGGTCCGGGCTGCGGGCTCCATCAGTGGCTCTCTCATCATTGATGTTTCTGTCTCTCTCCTTTCCTCTCTCTGAAATCAATAAAGATATATTTTTTTAAAAAAAAGAATTGGGGCTGGCAGGTGTCGCTGGTTGGTTGAGCATGGACCTCTGACCCGGGGGTCACGGATGGATTGGGGCCCCGCACACGCCCAGGAGGTCACGGATGGATTGGGGCCCCGCACACGCCCAGGAGGTCACGGATGGATTGGGGCCCCGCACACGCCCAGGTCGCTGGCTCAGGCCCCAGTGGGGCGCAGGCGGCAGCCCATCAATGTTTCTCTCATGAATGTTTCTCTCTCTCTCCCCCCTCCTCTCTCTGAAACAAATAAAAACATTTTTTTAAAGATTAGGGTGGGGGGCTGGCTACTGCGATTCAGTCCCCGCAGCCATGAGCACATGGCACAGAGGGAGAGGAAGGAGAGGGGCGTCTTGCCAGAGGGGGGGCCTCCTGCTATAGCGGGGAGGCTGGGGCGCCCCCCCTGCAGGATTCCTGCCTTAGGGGACAGCTGTGCATTTTGACATGGGGGAGAGTGGAGTCTGGTCAAGAGGGCCTACTGGTAAAGTTTCTCTGGGTCCTACAAGGCAAAGAGAACTTTTTTGAATAATTATGAAAAGGAGCGATATGCAGGTGTGAACTCCAGAGCTACACAGGAGCACATGGTGTGTGTAAGGGGGTGTCCACTTTGTTCGTCTCAAGGTGAGTCAGGGCTACCCTGGTGACATCGGCCAACTTAAGCTTCAGTGGCCTGGCAGGTGGACCCGCACAGGCTGCCTGCGAAGCCCTCGCTTACGAGAGTCATTGAGGTACCTCTGCCGGACATCAGTCAAGATCATGCTGGGTTGTCTTCAAGGTATAATACCAAGGCTTCCTTTGAGTGAGGTAACCCACTTTTTTAGTTTTTTTAATTGTGGAAACATAAATAACATAAAATTTACTGTTTTAACTATTAGTTACATGCACAGTTCAGTGGCGTTAAGCACATTCACCACCATCATCTTCAGAGCTTGCTTTATCATCTGCAGCTGAAACTCTGACCAAGATGCAGTGGCCGGAGCTGGACTGGCTCTCGCGCCTGAAACAGTAGACACAGTATGGGAAGCAGCAGTTCTTAGGACACTGGATATTATGCAACAAAGCTCAGTGGCTCCTGAGGAATGAAAAACCAGCAGGCAGAGCCTAACAATTGTCCCTTCCTCCTGCTGGCACAGCTTCCAGACTACAATGCAGAGCGGAACCCAAGCAGGGCCGGGAGGTCTCCCTGAGTTGAGGAAATAAAACTGAGGATGCAGGGAGACCAGGGCAGATAACAGTCCCAAAGCGGACTGGTCATGGGGAAGTCTCGAGATCCGAAGGTTCCCGCAAGGATCCAGTGGAGAACTAATCAGCACCTGCAAAAACGATCCGAGGTACCACTGGCCGCAGTCCCAGCAGGTAGGGAGTCGTGCCTGTCCCCACCAGCCAGGCTGGAAAACTTGTGGTCCATGGGACATTAGACGGAGCACACGGCTCTTCCCTCAGCTGTGAGGAACAGCCACTGACCCCAGCCAACAAGTCAAAGAAAGATTTGGAAGGATCACATTGTTCCTAGTAACTGTGTCCTAGAACAAAGCTCAACAGTATTTACTATAAGAATACAAAATCTTCAATACTCCACAAGGTAAAATTCGCAGCGTCTGTCAGCCAGTCTGAAATCGTCCAGCGTACAAAGGAGGAGGGAAGTACGACTCCGAGGACAGCATCCGGAGCTGACGGAGACCTTAGTGTTTGCAGGCAGACGTTAAGGCCTGCACAGCATGTTACCACAGTGAATACCGTAGGCATCCGCGTGCCTGACGATAGAGGAGGTACAGTAAAAGTATGTCCTGAGAGACAGAGGGGGCACACGTGAGAGGGCACGTGCTGCGAGGGGCGCCTCCAGGACGGCGTGGCTCGGCGAGTCAGGGTCAGGCGGCGAGCGGTGTGGAGGCCAGGACGTGCTGGACGATTGGTAAACGCTGTACACTTAGGCTACACTCAACGCATTTAAAAAATTTCTCTCAAGTAATAAAGCAACCTTGGCTTACTTTAACTTTTTTACTTCATAAACTTCAAAATTTTTTTAAACTTTTTGACTCTTGTTGATAACAGCTTAACACACAACACAATGTATAGCTGTACAAAAATATTTTCTTTATATTCTTATTCTATTTTCTATTTTTAAAATTTTATTTATTTCTGCATTTTAAACTTTTTTTGGTAAAAACTAAGACACGAACACACACATGAGCCTAGGCCTACGCAGGGTCAGGACCACCAGTGTCGCTGCCTCCCACTCCACGCCCTGCCCACCGGGAGGTCTGGGGGGGGGCGTGTGGCCTGTCCTGTCCCGTGACAACAGCGCCTCCTCCTGGAACACGTCCCGAAGGACCTGCCTGAGGCTCTTCTTGAGGAAAGAGGTGTCCTCTTGTCATAAATATGCCCACAGTGGCTGACTTCGTTTCTTTTTTCCAATCACAGATTTGCTTGTAAGCAGATAGTGCACCA
Organism: Miniopterus schreibersii; assembly: GCF_964146895.1. Lineage (NCBI taxonomy): Eukaryota > Metazoa > Chordata > Mammalia > Chiroptera > Miniopteridae > Miniopterus > Miniopterus schreibersii. Next base: position 348,864 of record NC_138110.1, read on the forward strand.
TGAACATTCTTCTCTACTTTTGAGAGCTTTTCAGTGTTGGGGTCTATGCTTCCAAACTTTTCAAGGAGCTCCTGAGGTCTGCAAAAGCTCCTGCTAAGCCCTTCACTGTGAATTTTCCAGGGGGTCTTATTTTCCTTCTCTGGCAGGTTCCTTTCTCTTGTCTCTTCTCCAGCTCTGCATTGCTGTTCCAGTTCCAGCAGTTCCCCATGGCCAGCCCCTCAGGAACCAGCTCCAGGAGCCCCCCATGTCACCCTCATGCTCACCCAGGCGAAGTCATTGGCCGTCTCCCCACAGCCTTGACTTCTGCAGCCACCTCATCCTCAGCAAATCCTTCGACGTCACGGGGCTACAACCTCATGCGGCAATAGGGGTCTTTCAGCTCCGTGATAACCTTGTGGGACTGCCGCTGCCCACGCGCTCCATCACTGACCACAACATAACTATGTGAGGTGTGACCGCAAACCATTAACCAATTTGAATTTGAAATTAAAAACAATACCATTCACATTAGCACAGAAAAAGGAAATACTTAGGCATAAATCTAACAAAGCACAAAATCTATATGAGAAAAACTACAAAATTCTGATGAGAGAAATAAAAGATCTAGGTAAGTGGACAGATGTTCCCTGTCCATGGGCAGGGAGACTTAGTATAGTTAAAATGTCAGCTGTTCCCAATTCAAGCTGTAGAGTCAACACAGGCCAATCAAAATCCTAGCAAGTTATTGATGGGTATCAACAAAACAATTCTAAGGTAATATGGAGAGGCAAAAACAGAACAAACGAACACAGAACAAACCCAAAATCCAGACTAACTAGCACAACATTGAAAACAAACAAAGTTGGAGGACTGACACGACCCAGCTTTCAGAGCTGCTGTAACTACAGGAACGGGACAGTGCAGCATCGGTGGGGGAGCCGACAAACATCAGTGGAACAGAACAGAGCACAGAAGTAGACTCACAGATAGTCAGCTGGGCTTTGACAAAGGAGCAAAGGCAACTCAGCGGGAAAAGGACAGTCTCTCCGACAATCTGTACTTGGACAACTGGACATCCACATGTGCAAAAACAAGTCTAAACACAAACCTCACAATATTCCCATGAAAGTTGTAGAAAGTTACATAGAAGGTGGCTGACCTGGGCATGGCAATGATATTTTGCGTACATCACCAAACACGTGGTCCATGAAAGAAAACTGTGGACTTTAGTTAGTAACGTATCAATCTCGGCACATTTATTATAACAATGTTCCACACTAACAAAAGATGCTGATAATAAGACTGTACTATCTCTGCAATTTTTCTGTAAACCTAAAACTGCTTTCAAAAGTACAGACTATTAATTTTTTTAATGATAAAATAAAAGCCAGAAGAAGAAGCCAACTCATACAATGTTGACATGAAAGGGGAGTTTCCAGGCAAAAAGCAAGTGACACCAGATGGAAAGATAGGTCTATACAAAGGTATGAAGGGCACTGGAAAGGATGGTCATGTGGGGAATATGTGTGTGTGTGTGTGTGTGTGTGTGTGTGTGTGTGTGTGTGATTATTTCCTCGGTGTGTCAGTCCTGGCTGATGACGCCACTTCTTGTTTTATTTACCACAGTGCTGTCTTACTGTTTTTACCATGGGAAAGTATTGCTTTTGCAATGACAGTAACTCCAGTATGTTTTATCAGCTAAGAGTTTTATGCACAGCACCTGTTTTTGAGGAGGAGCTCCGTTTCTAAACCTGAGACAGTGATCAGGAAGCTGAGTCAGGGCTGCAGATGGGGACTCCTCCGGCTGCTGGAGTGGAGTCAGACAAACAAGCCCCCTGGGTCATGGGGGCTCCTTCCATGTCAGCCAGGAAGCACTGCCAAGCTCACCCTCACTGCCTTTTGCAGAGGAAGTGGGAGGAAGTGGGCAGCCTGGTCCCTGGCCGCCCTTTCTGACAGATGTCTCCAGTGGAGGAGGAAGGTCTCATGCCCACTCGGTGTCCTGAGCCTCTGAGTGAGATTTTTGCCTGCAGATGAATGAACCACCACTGGGCTGGGGAAGCAGAGCAGCCTCTCGAATGGATGGCCTTGTACCTGAACCTTCTCTCCTGCCTCTGACAGGTGTGTAAAGTAGCCAAGGAGGGGCCACTCCTGGAAGCGTGGGGCCACAATGATAACAAGGTTGGATATTCAGCACAAGGTGGCACCACAACACAGCTGTTGTGATGGGAGCATCCAAACTAGGTTCTCTGAACAAGCGGACAAATATTTCTTCCTCTTTTTAAGGCCTTTGCAGCCACAGTGGTCACCCACAGCGTTCAGACTCGCACCAGGCCTCTCTGCTGTGCGTGCTGCATGGGCGACTGCCGCTTCATATCCCCCTGAACGTGTTGGCGAGCTCTAACATTCGTATTCGTATGTGTAAACTGATTCATAAGATAAAAATAAAAATAACTTCTCATCTTAAAACAGACCACCTTATTAAAAGTTAGCAACGCATGGGCATGGGGAAGGAGTTCGAGACGGTTGATTTTATGTGTCCACTTGGCTGGGCCACGGTGCCAGATGGTTGGTCAAACATCAATCTAGACATTGCCATGAGGGCACGTGTTGTTTTTTTAATGTGATTAACATTTAAATCAGTAAAATTTGAGTAAAGTGAATTCTCCTCCGTAATGTGGGTGGGCCTCATGCAAGTAGCTGAGGCCCTAAGAGCACAGATGGGACCTCAGGGAAGAAGGGACTCAGCCCCAGAGAGCCCTTGGATGTGAGGCTGCAGCACCCACTCCCCCTGGGCCCAGCCTGCTGGCCTGCTCAGCCTCCTGGCCCGCCTACAGAATTCAGACTTAGCCCCTACAATCGCATGGGCCAGTCGTTAAAATAAATCTATCCTCTATGTGATTGGTTCTGTTTCTCTGGAAAAACCTGACTATTGCAGGGCCCTTGCAAAGAAGTGGCATCAGACCAGGGTCCAGAGATCTGCAGGACACCAATTTCTTAGGATGTAGGTCCCAAGGTTAGAGGTCTCCTCTCTTTTCACCAGCCCCCCAACCACTCCTCATTATTTCTTGTGACTGAGGAGAGGAAAAGCTTCAGGGAAGAGCATGAGTGAGTGATCACCTCAGCAAGGTGGGGCGTGAACTCCAGCACTTCCGACTGCAGCTGCTGGTGGCCAAGACGTCGCTCAGGGAGGGGGTAGCAGCAGATGTATGCACTCTGCAAGCACCAGGTAGATGGCAGCGAGACCTGTGCGTGTTTACAGGAGGGTCCTGGGTGGCAACTGTGGTTAAACATCAGGTGGCTGGCGACCTGCCAGGAGCAGACCGAGGTGCCAGGAGTAGCAGCTGGTACAGATGAGAGGAGGAGGCGGGTTCAGGGGTGTCCTCAAGGTGGTGCATGATCTGGGGTCTGGGCTCCCCCTCCTTCAGCAGCATGTACTGTGGACCCCTTTGCAAGGAAGGAAACTGAGGCACAGAGGCTGGAAGTGATCTGCTGAAGGTTCTCAGGTATGAGATGGGCCCAGACTAAAATCCAGAGCTGTCACCTGTCTCTGCATCAGAAACCAGGAGCCCCCATGAGGGGGATCTCGCCCAGCACCCCTGACTCGCCCATGTGCCATCCCTCAGACCTGGCAGCTGCCCCGTACAGACCAACTTCCTGGTCCCCACCCCCCAACAAAGCGTACATTTTGTGTGTGGCTGGCTCCCCTCCTTGGGGTCTCTGAGGCTCTGTACTTGACTGATGAGGGGAGACTAGAGACCCTGTAGGAATGGTCTGTCTGGACCACTCCATGGTGCTGGGCATCTCCCCAAACCACACAGGCTCTGACCCTCAGCCTTGGCCATTGAGGGTTCTGTGTAACATTCCATTCACAAGGTTTGTTTGCTTGGACTATGTTCGAAAGTCACCAGTCCTGGCCCCGGGCTCTAGCATGCAGGGTGACAGTAGCAGCTTGTGGGAGGGTGCTGTGCTGTGTGATGCACCCTGGACCACCCACACCTGTCCCACCTGTGGTCCCTTAACACTGGCTGCCAGGAGGCCTTTGAATGCCCACCCACCTAGAGGCCTTTGGCAGAGGCACACACATTCCCAGCTTCACCTACACATCCACAGGCTCCCCCACTCAGAAACTGATGGTGCCCCTATTCGTGTCCCCTGCTGTGCCGCTGGCTCCAGGCAGCCCAGGAGGGAGCCAAACTCTAGGGCCCCTTGCATGGGGACCCCAAGCAGCATGTGCCACAGGTCCAGGGATACGACCGATCTTCCAGGGCCTTTCCCCAGGGCCCTCCCCCAACTTTGGCCTGACCATGGGGGCACCCTGCTCAGCTCCATAGGCAGGAGGGCCAGAGGAGCCCTGGGGGATGTGTCTCCACCTCAAGGAGTCCTCAGGGTCCCTAAACAGAGCCACCGTCCCTGGGGAATGGTCGGAGCATCCTAGGAGGCAATGGCATTTACCTGGGAGCTCCTCCAAGACTGGGTCAACCCTGCCCCCCACTCCCCAGCCCACTCTCAAGCCCTCCAGGATGAAGTCACGTCAGCCTGCCGAGGGACACTTTAGAGTCAGGCTTGCTCACATCCAAGCATTCACATATGATGGACATGGGTACAGCCCAGTCCCCCGTCCCCCATCCCCACGGGGCTTCAGCAAAGGAGGCCTCCAGGAGTCCTCTTCAAACCTCCTACACAGGTTCCACACGCCTTCTTCTCTGGTCCCCAAAGTCAGCAGCTGGAGCTCTCCAGACACACAGAATGTGTCCTGGACCCTGTCGCCTCAGACAGGGGTTGATAATGAACCCCAGAATTCCTAAAGCATTTCCTTCGTTCACATGTAAGATGGGAGCTCCAAGTTGGTATGCAAAGGCCAGATTCCCAGGGAGGCCAAAGTGAGCTGACAGGTTGGGTGCAACTAGAAGCCCCAAACCTAAGTCTAACCCTGGGGCAGCTAGAGCTACACCTGTCAGAAAAGTGTGAAACAGCGAGGCCAAGAACTTAAGCCAAAAAAAAAGGAATCTGTTGCCTCATATAACTGGGAATTGCAAGGGTAGATAGCCTTCAGGTATGGGTGGATTCAGGAGCTCTGAAAAGACCATTAGAGAGCTCTCTCTTTCCCCCCTCCCACCTCCACCTTTCTCTCCATTTCTCAGCCCTGCCTCCATAAGGTCCAAATTCTCTCCTACTGCAGGCTTTTTCCTTGTGGCCAGGAGAAATGGCCCAGGGCAGCACCCATTCCCCTCCTCCCCATTAACAGCCTCAACAGGAAGATTTCTCCCTGACCCCATGAGAAAACAGTGGTTTGCCCATCCTGGTTGTGTGGGCAGAGAGGGTGCAGTGCCTTAGATCTTCTAGAATCACGCCTCAGGGGAAGATGCCGGTTCCATGTGTGGCAGCAGGAAGAAGCCTGAGATGAAAGACTCTACACCCACCCTCGCTCCCCAGGAAGGTGATGGAGGGCTGCACCCAGGAAGGCAACTCGGCTCTCAGGCGCAGGTGGCGTCCTCACAACACACGCTCCCACCACAGTCAGAGTGGACTTTTATTAGGAAATCACCCTGCAAACACGCCGAGAAGCACTGTGCTGTGGGCTCGGCGCATTTCCTGAGGAAGGAGGGTCACAGTATCAGAGCTGCGGAGGAACTGGGGGCCAGCAGGCTGCCAACTGCTCAAGTGGTGGCGGCCAGCACTCCTCCCAGGGACGGGACGCGGCCATCGTGATCCGCACGTGGTCGCGAGGACGCGACAGGACACACAGCTGCGCTGCACGAAAATAAACAATAAATACAGAGTCCCGCCTGCTGCTGTCTGGGCCTGAAACACAAGGAACCGAATGGGATAAAGAAAACCAAGACTTTCTTTCCACTGGACCAAGGGAAAACATCCCCAAATTATCAAAATTTCTCAGTTACAAAATACTTTTTAAAAATTCCATTATTAAAAGAATAAATAACAAAATATATAAAAAATAACTTGGTTGCATCAAAATTATAACTAGAAGTTATAGCGAGACTTTGTGTGTGGCCCTGTTCACGGTCAATTAGTTAATTCTGCTTTGATTTCATTTGTTTCTCTCTCATGGTGTCCTGATGTGTGGGGCAGTTCAAACAGTATAAAATTAATAAATAAAAATGTCAAATAAATAGCAAACGTTAACATAAAAGAGGCAGTGAATAGAAATACTTACATCTTGACAAAATTAAGTAATTTACAGAATAATTAAACTAACTACTTTTTTATGTCTTCCAGAAAGAGCAATTTCTCTACTTTTAAATACTAACTTGGAATTGCAGTCACAATCAATTTGGACTCTATTTACATGTAGAAACATTGTGTTTTTAACACATTAAATTAAAATTTACCTTTTCTCGCATCTTGAATAGATCTAAAAGGAAGTGAAACCTTGGTGGTCTCCAATTAAGAATTTGTCCCCTGGCCTCTGTGATGCCATCTCTACCTTGCTCAAGCTCAGCCATGACCCAGGTAATGCAGCAGAGACAGGTTCTAGGCCTGGGTCACACACAGAGAGTCCAGGGCCCTGGCCCCGCGTCAGACCTGGATCTAGAGCTGCAGCCCCAAGAAGGAGCTTTAGCCCAAGCTGCTCATGTCTGTGCATGTTAGAGAAGGAGCTGCCCCGGACATGAGGTGCTTTCTTGAGGAGCCAGAGGCTGACTTTCAGGGGCGTCCCAGGTTGGACTCCAGCTGCAGCTCACCCTCACTACCCGCAGGAGCAGTGCTTTGTTCCGTTCTTAACACAAAACTGAATTAACTGAAAACAAAAAACACATTTGCCACACTGGCCCCACTGAGCAGACGGGCCGGGCGTGTGCTCCCGGCTGACCCCACAGCACTCCCAGCTCCACAGACACAGGATCACTGTGGAGCAAACTCCAAACTTCCCTGAGAACCACTGGATGCTTCGAGCTGCTCTTCAGATTATTTTCAGAAAACAAAAATAAATCAATTTGTAATACTTCACGCTCAGCCCTCGCTAGGGGAGGTTGAGGCCTCAGACCCGACAAGTACATCGAGGGAGGCTGATTTCCAGGCCGCCCTTTAGATAAACCTGCCCGAGGCTGCCCGGCTGCCACCTAGAAGTCACTGTGACTTGGGAATCTCCATGGGAGGGCAGGGCGAGGGAGGTAAACAACAGAGCCCAGCTGGGGTCCCTGGCGCCCCCTCCGCAGGCAGGGCCTAGACCTGGATGCCCCTCACGGCCTGCTTGATGCTCTCCAGGAGGTCCTTGTTCTCGGGGTTCCGGTAGCACTCCTTGTTGGAGTACATGTCGGTGAGGGTGCTCACGTAGGCGTCGAAATTCTGTTCACATATTGGCTCCTGGAGAACAGAACCAGTCTAGCGAGCCTGCCTTGCCACAGCCCACGACCCACAGCCCACGCACTTCGGAAACTATGGAAATCAATGGGGACAAGGCCACGCCCACCCAGTGCCCACTGCTCCGCCTTCAGGCTCAGTCACCCACGAGGGCTTGGCTGTGGGTCATGAGCAACACGGAGGGCTGGGTCTGTGTGGCAGCAGCCTGGCCGGGCAGCACCCCAGGGACAGAGGGGTGTGCTCGTTGCCCCCCCTTGTCCTGGGGCAGGTGAGTGCCCTAGGACCACATGCCGCTCACCAAGTGTGGAAGGCGGATGTCAGCGAGACTTTGGATGAGAGCCTGGCTCAGGCCCGACAGCTCCAGGAGGAGGGCTTCGTTCTGCTCCTCGATGAGCCTGTTCTCCTGCTCGATGGTCCTCAGGCTCTTCTCCATGGAGCAGATCTGCACCGGCGAGACAGGAGGGCCCTGTCCCTCACGTCCTCCAGGACCATCTCAACACTCTTGGGGAGAGTGGAAAGGCAGGGGCCCTACCCCTGGGGGGTCCTGCCACAGTGAGGGACTGGCAGTGCCCTGGTCCCTGGGTGGAGGAGGGGAGATGGTGATTGAGCCGGGGGTAGTGGAGGCCATGGCTTCCTGTGCCGTGTCTTCTTTATAGGGGTGGGAGGAGCACGGGGTCCAAGGCACCTGAGCTCAAACCCTGGGCAACACTCACTTTGTATTCCACGTCTGTAATGGGGATTCTGTACCCAGTGGGGTGTCCCCCACCACAAAGACCAACAACATGTCTAACATGGAAGTGGAAAGCAGGCAGAGCAGGCAGCTGGGTGGAGTGGCCAATGACTCCTCCGGGCACCTGACAGTGCCCTGGGGTTTCCAGCAGGACACCGGAGGCAACTCCCAAGGGGGCTCCACAGTGGAGCCTCAGAGGGCAGTGATGACAGGGCTGCCAGCCATGGGCAGTGCTGTCTGCTCTGGGTGGCTCAGGCCACCAGGTGAGTCTCAGCATAACCCTGTGCATAGGTATACGGCCCGCGTGGGGAAGGGGGGAGCCTGACCTGGGACCTAGCCTGGAGAAGATGTGCTTGGGGGCGGCCCCCGGCCTGACCGCACCTCGAAGGAGCCTGGGCAGAGGCCAGTTCACCGTGTCAGTGACACACTGAGCTGTCCCCTGTTGTGGAACAGTGAGCTGCCTGTTAGCAGGCTATGTACCCGACAGAGTGCTTTCCTCCAACCAGGAGGCTCTGTGACGAGTGGCTGGGAGCATCGTGCTTCTTCGCCTGGTGACAAGCCTCTGGCTTTAAAGGTGTGAGTGGGCTGGGGGTCTGCCTTCTCTTTGCCTGAGACTTCTGCAGAGCACATGGCCCAAAATGGGGGCCTTCCCAAAGGATACTGAACACTGTCTTTAAAAAGGTGGGTGCTGGCAAATTAAGAGAAGTCAGAGGTGCTACCTGTGGGGTTCGACACCAGAGGGCCTGTGGTCTTTGAGAGGGGAAGGGCCAGGGAGGGACAGACACAGCACAGCGATGTGTCTTTGGCGCCAGAGATGGCCTGACGCTCGTTCTCTGCGTCTCTTCCCATGAACCTGGGGAAGATGCTGCTGGTAAGGAAGCCCCTCCCTGCTCTCCAGGGCTGATGTGCCTTTATACAGGCCTCTGACTCACGGGTAGTTGGCAAAAGCCCTCTGCCGGCGAGGAAAGAGCGGTATCAGACATGCCAGGCGGCAGCCTCAGGACAGGGGCCCCACCTTCCTACCGGTCCTCTCTGCCCTCAGGTCCTGCAGGACCTGGTCCCCTCCTATCCCTTTGTCCCTTCAGCCATAGGGACACGACTAAGTGTGGCCCCACTCCTGTACCCCAGCTCTGCTCTGGGCCCCACTCAGCAGTCAAGGGCAGGCCATGGTCTTCTTTTCAAAATAAGACCGTTACTGCTTTTTCATGATTACAAGCCCTCATTTGGAGGAATCAGAGAAATATGACACATACACTTAAAGTCCTTGGCAACCCTATCGCTCAGCAACAGCAGCTCTTTCTGGGTCACACTCCTGCTAATTGCTTTCTCGTAGAAACGCATTCATCTTACAACCACCAGGTGCAGTGGATTGGTATTGTGCCCAGTCCACTCGAGAACATGAAGGGGCACATGACTAAGAGGTCGTCAGGTCACTCAGCCTGGTTGTGGTCACCCACCCTGACGGGAACACCCACCCTGAAGGGACCACCCACCCTGACGGGACCACTCACCATGATGGGGACACCCGCCCTGACGGGGTCCCCCAGCTACCACCAGAGCACTTGCCCTGGTTGAGCTGCCAGCACAGACAGGCCGAGCTTGTCAGGGTGGCCCTGAGCACTGTGCCCATCGGCTCAGCCCGACAGTGACCTTGATGTGGGCTCAGCTCTCCCCCCCACAGAAGAGGAGGCCAAGGACCAAGGACGAAAGGACTTGCTGAGCTGGGGACCCGCGGGCAGGCGGGCGGCCCACCTGCGACTGCAGCTGCGCCATGGCGGCCTCCGCCTCTGAGTTGGCCTCGTTCAGGTCCCGAATCTCCTGGTCCAGCTGCCTGATGTCTTCGTCGCTCTCCAGCACTGCCCCGGGGAGAAGCCTCGGTCACGGAGCCCAGCCTTCCCCAGCCACAAGTGGGGGTGTGGCAAGGCCTGCTCCCTGCATGGACCTGGGGCCCCTTTCCAAAAAGAGGTGCCCAGCCTGCTTTCTGAGCTCCCCGCCCACATTTCGTGCTGGGGTGGCCGGTCTCGGACCACTACCCGCGTGTCTGTGTTTGCCTGAGGCCCTGGGTCATAGGTGGGAAAGTCCAAATCTCGTTGGCAGGTATTAGTTTCCAAGATCAACACGGGAGTGTTTTCAGATGACACTGAATTTCCTCAGCCTCTCTCCATTGAGGTTGTGTTCTCTGCTCCAAAAACCCCGAGGACACAGCCTCCAGGGCTGCCAGCAGGCTTCTCTGATGCCAGAACTCACGTGTGTCCTTGCCAGAGCCAGAGAGCTGGGAGCCCAGACACGGGCCCCCAGAGGTCAGAGCCAAGGTCGGGAGAGCCACTGGCTCAGGTCAAGGGGTCTGTCTCCACCACGACGGGTTCTGCGTCCCAAACCCAAGCCCTACAGGTACTGCTCGCGCACCCAGGGTGAAGGGTCCCGTGCAGACGCCGCTGGAGGTCATCCTTACCGTCACTGGTCTTAAACTTCATGCCGAGAACTTCATCCCCTGAGAGTTTTCCCTTCTTTCCAGCAAAGGTCGCTCTGGGACAGCCGGACAAGCTGAGAGCAAAGGTCACGCATCAAAAACCAGTCCAAGGTGACACATCCCATTGAGAGCCACGTCCTCACCACGGCAGCCTGCTAGGGTCCTGGATGGAACTTTCTAGCTCATGTCCTTTTGTCCCGCACCCTGGGGACAGTCTTCCAGCTCCCTCATTCCTTACCCAGTGCCCCGGCCACTGCCCTGAAGACCCGTCCGCCCGTGTCCTGAGGAGGAGGGGCAGGCCAGCACACCCTCCCTGCTGCGATTCCCGGTGCCGACCAGGCTGACCCCCTCAGCGTTTCACTCGCTCTTCTGTTGTAATCTCTCTCCCCACCTTCCCTCTCACGTCGACTGCAGGACAGGAACTGTCGCTCTTGCCTCTGCCCTATCTCCAGAGCCTGGTTCTCAGTGCACTCCAGGAAACACCATGGAATTAATGAGTCCATTGACCTTACAGGTGGTAGATGAGGCAAGGACAAGAAAGACAGCTTCCAACAGGACCAAGTGGTGGCCCTGCGCATCTTGCTGTCACTTGGCACAGAGAGGAAGAGGGTTGGCGAGGTGAGGTTCGCCTCGCCCTCGGGCAGGTCTCAGGAGGCAGGTGAGCACGCAGGGGCCACTGCCAGGGCCAGGAGGGGTCCTGTCACCAGGCCCCTTTGCAAGACAGGCAGAGGCCTGGCCCCAAACTTCAAAGAATGTGAGGGGCAGGGCACAGGTTGTAGCAGACAAAGCTCTTCATGAGAAGCTGGCAGCCTGCTGCCGGAGGGCCTCCTCTGGATGTGGAGGGGAGGCTTCTGATAACAGACATATAGGTAACACGGGTCACAAGCACTATCTACTGGCACCAGCAGGCTTCCTCCCCCTCCCCAGTCAGCTACCAGTCCTGGCCTTGGTCTTCCCTCGAGAAAGTGTGGATCACCCGAGCCCCTGGTGGATCCCCCAGGAGCCTTGTGCAGAGCCCCATAGCCAGGCTCCCATGGGGCACACGGTTGGGGGGAAGGGGGCATTTACCTCCGGTGAGTGAGGAAGCTCCCATTGGCATGGCCAGAACCGTCACAGCCGGGAGTTGGGCAGGCGGGCCCTTCACTCTTCAGCGGCTTCCAGGAGAAGGGGGAGCCGTTGAGGGAGCCCTCCTTCTGCCTGCGGGAGGCCAGCGGGCAGCCCGACGCACTCCTGTGAGAGGCGTATTTGCCACTGATGTGACCAAGCCCCACGCAGCCTGGAACTGGGCACCTGGGCACAAACAGTTCAGAGGTGAGCAAGGGGTGCTGGAGGAAAAGCTCGGGGACCCCCTCAAGTCGGGCCCTGCAACCTGCTGGGTGCTCCTGGACAAACACCCACTCTTGCAGCCCCAGGGAGGTGACTGGAGCAGGAATCATGTCCCCTCTCCAGCCTTGGCTTCTTGCCCCCCTGCATGACCAGAGGGTCCCTCGCAGACCTGAGCATGATGTCCTGGGCCCTGGAGTGGTTCTCAGGGGCCTCTGGGACCTTGTTGCCAATGTGACCTCTGTGCCACTCAGCCATGAAAGTGTTGGCTGAGACCACCCAGAGACTACTTGCTGGGAACTTGCTCCAAGCACCAGGTCTGGGTGGCCTAGGAGTCACAAGAGGTCAGAAATTACCCTCAGCCAGGCAGCTTGGGGACAGCAGGGGACAGCCACCCCACAGCATCCCAGAAGGAGGCTGGTCATGGCATGATGCCCGTGGATGTCCCAGCTTTGCCACATCTAGAATGTGTGTTCTGGAAGGACGAGTGCGAGGCCACAGAGCTCAGGTGGGAAAGGTGTGACTCGGACATCCACAATGACTCAGCCCAAGGCCTGCGGTCCCCTTTGCTCAGGTTGTTCAAGGAGAGGAAGGGATCCCTACGGATCCCAAACGCCACAGGACAGTTGAAACAACTTGAGAAAGGTTCAGAGTGACTGCCCCCCACACTGCTATTAGAGTCCATGTGGTCACATGAAACGGTGATGCAGCAAGTCCTGGGGTCCCTCCTCGTGGCCTTCGGGAGGGGCCTGGACTCAAGCTCACTGTGGTGCCTCTGAGCACTGACAGCTCAGGACTGTGGAATCAACATGTAACAGAGGACAAGATCCTCCATCAGCAAGTTTCTAGTCTTCAGTCTTCTCCCTCCAGCAAACGAAACTCATTTAACTTGATGTTTGTCACCCACTTTCCATGTGCTGCAGACCCAGCAACACACAGGACCCAAGAGGGGACACATTGCCCTAGTTTTCAGGGAGGTTCCTGGGGTCCAAAAAATCAGAGGTAGGAAGCCCTCAACAGGGCCAGGGCCGTCCCAGGGGCTCCTGCTGCAATGGGGGGTGGGGGGCCAGCTGCGCTGCCCGGTGACAAGGCCATCCAGGCTCATGGCCCCCACACCCTGGCCTCAGTCAGAGGCAGCCACCACAGACAGTACCAGCCTATCTGCCCCCCTCTGCCAGCTCTAATATCTTTGTTGGTCATCCTACCCACACGGGCCTCAGGCCTGTGGGGTGTCCACTGAGCCAGTCCAAGGTCATCTCAGTCCATAGTCCAGAGCAGAGAAAGCAGGGGGCTTGGGGAGGTTCCATTTTACACCCACCCTCCAAACCTGGACACCTCCCAGCTGGGGGGTCTTGGGGGATGCCTGCACCAGGTGCTCTGAGGTGCTCTAAGGTGCCCGTGAGGCCCCAAAATGACTCCACTCTCCGCAGCTACAGCCCATGGTCGGACCTGAAGTCTTCTTCCTCACTTTCTGTGCAAACCCCTCCCCCATCTGGAGGGCTGCAGGGCTTCCCTGGAATTGCATTCCCAGGGAGTGCTTTCTTTCCATCCACCCGCTGTCCAGTCTTCAGAGCTGTCAGGTGACCTTATGTTAACACGTGTGTGGGATGCCAACTTGTGTGGCTTCTGTGCTCCCCAGGCAACCTGTGCTGGGGCACAGGAGTGATGTGCCACCGCACCCCAGGGTCACAGGAGCATCTCTTCTGTCAGATGCCACTGCAGCCAGGAACAACAGGGCATTCAGCTCCGAGCCCCAGGAACCTCCACAGATTTTTATGGCCAGTTATTCAGACATGGCCAAAAGGATTTACCACAAAGTGCTGATGGGACTTAATCTTAAACAATGTAGGCACTGGGCAGCCCGCCCGTCCAGACGCAAGCGAGCGCTCAGGAGATGCCACCACTCAGCAGGACTGAGCGCACTGCCACCATTCCTACTGTAGTGAGCACTTGGGCAAAGATGCCACTTGGTAATGAACACGTTCAAGTGTATGGCTGGGGGAGGCCTATGAAGGGAGGCTCTAGCGAGTGGCTCCCTCCTTGCCTTGGAGCCACTAGGGACTCACCCATCCTATAGATGCAGAACTGTTTCTAAAAGTCACAGTCTCCAGTTGGCTGCAGAAATCTTGTTTGTTTGTTTTGTTTTTTAAACAAAGTAGACAGCACATTAAGAGGAGGAAACCATTTCTCCCAGTTAACTTGAAAAATGCTGATGTTGGTTTGAATCATTTGCAAACACAGCACAATACGCTCACAACAGCTGACCAGCAGGACCAGGCCTTCCATCCACATGATCACAGGCAAACCCTGGACTCTCAGAAGAAAACACTCTGAGCCACCCTCGCAGTTAGTAGGCAGCATTCCAACAGCAACCTATTTTGCATTTTTGATTTAGCATTAATTACATTGTTACTATATAATTTAAATAAAGAGAATAGTGACAGCCTATTACATGAAACAGCTGATGGGGACCCCCTTTGAAGGGTGTCATGCTGATCAATTAGGCCCTTCCTCTGTGGCCAAGCATAGCTGGCCCAGGTTGCTCCCCTCTGCAGGGGAGGCTGTGACTGGCTTCCAGGCAAGAGGGTCAGAGCAGGCCTGCTTCCCCCTTGTGTTGACCTGACCACCTGATGACCTGGCCAACTGACCACCTGACCACCCTATGGCCATGCCCTGACCAAGACAGCCCTGGGTGCTGGGCCATGAGAGAGCCACAGCCATTCCCTTTCTCCACTCCTCACTTGCCAGGAGGACCCATTCCTGCTTTGCCACATCAGCTCTCAAATTCCTGGGCAAATTGCATGATGGGTCACCCTGTTTGCACTTGTGGCCTTGCCTTGCCCCCACCTGCTAGTAAGGACCTAAGGGGACAAGTTCCCTTCTGGAAAGATTAGCTTACAATGGTATAAGCCCCCACTGAGTGGGGCACACATAGGGTCAGAGTGCATGCACAAGCCCCCAGTGACAGGTCAGATACCCCTAGTGAGGTCAGTAGAGGGTTCCAGGGACTTCCATCAGGTGAGGCACAGGATGTGCTCTCTCCTCCCCACAGCCGTGTTCAGGATGAGCCTCCAGGGATGTCACACTGGCTCCCTGGAAAGGTGTGTGAATGTGCAGGTGTATGAGGGTTTGTTATCTTTCTAACCACAGCCTCCTCCTCGACTCCTGCACCTGACCTTTCCCACCAGACTGAAGTTGTGCAGAGACTGATGCCCACAAGCGCCCTATGGGGCTGCCCCACACCTTGAGCCTGTTCCCAAGTGGCCCCCAAGTGCACAATTAGCAGGTCACTTTGCCTCTCAGCCCATGGGCCTGGGCTGCAACACACATGGCTCGCGCCTTCGTAGGCGTCCACAGGCAGGTGTTGTCACGGGTCAGCCGTGTTCATGGAAAGGGGGTTGAGAAGGAGCGTTTTAGTTCTAGGACACAGGACAGGCACAGCCCCGCAAAGCAAGGGCCCTGACTCACTTCATCAGCTCCGGGTCTTCCTTGTCGTCCTTCAGCGGTGCCACCTTGGCTCCACTTTTCTTGGCACGAGGGCAGCCTGATAAGCTGGTTTCGAAAGAGGAAAAATACAGCCGTGGTCCCGACAGCAGCTGCTCACCCTCCTCTCGAGCCTGGGGTCAGCAGCCCCGGAGATCCACGGCAGGGGCCGTCACCAGGAGCCCCAGTTCTGGGCGCAGAGGGCAGCCCAGCTTGGTGGCCGGCAACATTAATGTCTTATTTGGAGCTTTACACCTTCACCTGAGGAAGAAGCCCCACCCCATTGGCACCCCAGGACATGGCAGGCTCACCTCCTGTGTGAAGCATAGTTCCCCGTTATGTGGCCAGAGCCGTCACAGCCAGGCGTGGGGCACCTGCAAAGGACATGGGAGCTGGGACCAGAGCCAGTGAAGCTGCACGGCCTCAGAAGGACACCCTATGCGCCCAGCCCCCTGCAGACCCACCTGCCCACCCAGGTGAAGTGTCACAGTCGGCGGTGCCTGTCCTGGCGGGCCTTCTGCCACAACCTCCGACCTTCACAACTTTGCCACTCGGTCTCCCAAGGGGGCCGGGAAGGCCAAGAGGAGAGCACATCCCCACCACAGGGACTCTCTGAGCCCGGCCTTCTGCAGGGTTTTGGACTACAACAGAAGGTTCCAGAACACATACAGGCCTTCACTTTACACGAGTGGTCAGGAAGGCAAACCTAACACCTAAGATGGATTGTCTTGGTGGCGTCACTGGGAGGAAGAGGGCTTCTCTCAAGGAGGGCTGCACATGTGAGCACGTGAACACAAGCTTACTGAGCACCTGCACCCACACCCACAGAGCTGGCACCTCGGGGTGTGTCCTCACCTAGGGAGGGTGGCAGGTACCGGCGCAGGAGAGGAGTGGAAGCACGACACAGAAGCCCTGAGTAAAATGCGTGTGTTCCTGCTGCTGTCAGAGTGGGAGCTAAGCCTGCTCTGCACATGCGTCTGCAGGAAGCCCCTCCAGAGTCAGGTGCCACGTCATGTCTTGTCCCTTGTGAGGTGCGGCCGGGACCCTGGGGACCAGGCAGGACTGTGGTGCTTGCATTTGGAGAGCCGTTACTCACAGAGCACTCTCCTACTGTTCCTGGTTTAACCAGCACACACAGAGAGAACCCTGGCACCCCAAGTGGTCCGGGAAGATTGTGGGGACTAGTGCCCACTGGAAGAGTACAGGGCCTCTGCCTCCAAACAACAGAGGTGCCCAGGTGCCTGCACTGTGTCCAAGGCCCTTCCTTGGGGCCTCCTGCACCAGCACATGCAGCATCTGGAGTCTGGGGCAGGACAGGAAGCTGGGATGCCAGAGGACTTCCCACAGTCTCTGGGCCACCTCCTAGAACCCAGCAGTCCGGCACTGCCTGTCCCCATTAGAGAAACCTCGAGGCTGGCAACCAACATGGGGGGCTCAATGCCCAGGGACCTCCTCTGTCCTCTCCCTGCCCAGCTCCTTCTCCAGCCCCAGGGACATTCTGGGGCCCCTCCTCATCACTGCCCCGGGGCCACACATCAAATGCCTCCCTGGTGTGGCAGCTGACCAATGGGTCAAATCACCCTCTGACCAAGTTTTGGGGTAACTCAAACCCCATTGAGGTTATGATGGCTCCTGCCCCAGGCACGTGTGGTCACACTTCAACCCACGCAAGTCTGGAACAAAGAAGTTTTTGCATTTTACTAGAAGCTACCCCCACTTTCATCTGGCAGGCATCACCCTTTCCCACAAACCCCGGCTGCTGGCACTCCTGCTCTGACACCTCGTGTCTCTGCATCGTCTGAGGTCCCAGGCACCAGTAGCTCGGGCACTGGGTCCTTCAGGCACATTGGGGGAGCCTCACATGGCTCTCTGTGCTGAGGCCACAGCCTGTGACACCCCGCTGCCCTTTCCTCAGGTGAGGGTGGCCTGCCAAGTGCTCCCTGGAGGCCAGTGCAGAGTGGGGTGAGGTCGCAGCTGCTCAGGGGGCACCTGGTTCTTCTTAGCCTCGGGGCAGAAGCACAGAGCCCAGGCTCAGCGGGGTGGGTGTCCCAGGCCCTGATGGCCCCGGTGCAGCTCTGGGTAATAGGTGATGGCCCTGCCAGGCCCCCCAATGGGCCTGAGTCTCGGGTGGGGGAGGTGACTTATGGAGAACACGCACATGCTGGGACTGGCAGGGGGGACTGTTCTGCACTCCTTGCTGAGACCAAATTCAACAGCTTTTCCCAGAGCTGCATCCAAGAGAGGATGGTGTCCAAGTGGCTGGAGAATCAGCTGTTCAGGTCAAGCACCTGCAGCATCAGCCATTCTTGGGGCCCTGAGTACCCACAGGGTCAGCTGCAGGGACGCTCCCACCATTTGCTTTTTAGTGGGTTGTCGGGGCAGGAGGAAGAGCCCTATGTCTAAGGGACACACTACAGCTTGGCAACATACAGGCTCTCACCTCCAAGCCTTATCCCTGTCCCCACCCTCTGTGCAGAGCCCCCATCACACCCTTGCGCCCCAACTCCCCACACAGAGTGAGCTGAGCAACCGTGTCCCAGCCCTTAACCACATTGGGTACATGAAAGGGAAGAGCAGATGCCCTTGGGATTTAGTTAAAACACAGAAAACAAATCATACAGGGCTGTGGTTGTGTCCCGGTGTCAGTAGGGAGGCCACCAGAAAAGCCTCATTGGCAAGGCAGAGGCACAGGAGTCAGCCTGAACCCCTGCCACAGGGCCGGTCAGGAGCAGCCCATGACAGACACCCACTGGACAGAAGGAGGGGGGAGACGGGGGAGCTTCAAGCACCAGGAAGGTGCTGGGACCTGGCCCACCTACCCCTGTGGCCTGAGTGAGGCAAGTAGTGGGCTCCATGCGAAGACCCTGTGCAGAGAGAAGGGCTTCTGGAAAAGTCAGGGGCACCTTGGCCACAGTCCCAGGCCCTCCTGAGGCTGAAGACTGACTTGTTTTCACACAAGGAAGACTTTCTGTTGCTATTTCTAAATATGTTTTGGGTTAAAGTTCTTCACAGGCTTTTATTTTTAGAGGATGCAACCCTCCCAACAGCCACGTTTCTGACATTTTCCATCCCGTAGCCCTGAGCACCCATGGTCACAGCTCTAAAAATCATTCAGGCCCTCAAACTAGAAGTCCACAAAAACCAATTACAGGTGGGAAAGGCAGTAGAATTGAAAAGAAAACAGGGGGAAGGAGAGTGAAAATAATGGAAAGATAAAAGACAGGCAAGAGGGAGTTGAGGAAGGGGGTTCCAACAGGGCTGAGCGTTTCAGCTGGATTTCTGGGGCTGGACACCATGGTGCGTCCAGTGAGCTGAGGAAACACCTGTGTTACAGCTGTCACTCCCCGAAAGACGATCTGGTGGCAAACCCACCAGCCCTGTCTGCAGGAACAGAGGCCTCCCTGGTAACAAGGGGAAACGAGACACTTCTCCCAGGTGCTGGGGCAGACGTGCCTCCTCACAGCACTCTGGGAGATCTCGAGTTTTCTGCCCCGTTTCTAAATCAGCTCAGGTCCTTGGAACCCTTCAGGAACAACAGCTCCTCAGCTCAGAGGCACCAGGGCCCTGGCTTTTGTCTGGCCACAGAGTGGAATGAACCAGAGAAATCTGTCTGGATTCAGGGCCTCCCAACACAGAGGCCTAAGGGAGGGAGGAACACTCTTGCAGAGGGGGTGGCCTGAGGGGCCAGAGTGACACCTCTTCTCCCTCCATGGCTTAGCCTGGGAGCCCAAGACCAGCATGTCACAGCTCAACTGAAGGCATGAAAACCAAAGGCAAGGACAGTCCCCGACTCTAGCTCCAAGAGGACACCAATACCTGGGAAACCTCTGGGTGCATCGAGAAGGGCTGTCAAGCAGGTGCTGGTGCCCATGGGGCCTGCCTGGCTGTGCGTTAGGGGCAGTGAGGAACAGAGGCAGAAAGAGGAGGGGCTCGGCAGAGAGAAAGGACAAGCAAGGAAGAGAGGCACATCTAAACACCAGGGGCCAAGGCAGCAGCTGGAGGGATTGCAGAGAAGGGAGGGCAGAGACTTTTCTCTTTCATCAGCACAAGCTGCACAGCCTGCAGTGGGCTGAGCCACAGCGAGACTTACAAGGAGAGGTCAGTTCTGGGCTGCTCCCGACCCCAAGTGCAGGGAGAGAGCAGGCCCTCAGTCAGGGCCCTCAGACAGGGACAGAATGGGCCGGGCCACCGGGGGCCAGAGGCGGGTCCTGCTGCCCTTGGAAAGGCGCCAGGGCCGAGGGCAGTACAGGAGCCTGCAGCGGCCCGGGCCAGCGGGGACAGACAGGCGGCAGCACTCCGAGCAGGGAGACACAAGCAGCAGCGGCCCCAGCCAAGCAGAACCAGCCCCTCCACTGCCCTGCCTCTCTGCCCCATTCCACAGGCGGGGCCAGCCTGGGACCGGAGCCCTGGAGAAGGCCGATTTGGGCTGGAGCCTCATGGAAGGGGACAGCAAAGCCAGGGAGCCACCCAAGAGATGGGCGGCCAGGAGGGCAGACATACTTGAGGTCAGCAGAATGGGCAGCCATGAGGTTTCTGAGGCTCTTGTCAGCAAGAGGGCAACCAGAGAGGCTGAAAAAGAAGAGATGGGGGTAAGCCACAGAGGGGAGCAGAGCAGGAGAGGAGGAAGACCCACCACGCAGCACCCCGGCCAGGCCGGCCCGAGCGGGGGACGAACCTGCGGTGGGAGGCATAGTTCCCAGTGATGTGGCCGCTGCCGTCACAGCCGGGGGTGGGACAGCTGAACAGAGGAAAAACAGCGTCAGAACAGAGAGCAAGGCTCGCCTGCCAGGCCTGCCCCGGCTGAGCCTGCACAGGGACGGTGGTGGCACCTGCTCCTGGGTCACCCACTGGCCAAGGGGCAACTCCTCCACTCAGCCTCAGAGCGCAGCCTCGGCCTCGGATGGCAACTCGCCCACATGACTGAACTCGAGAAGGAAAATGGAACCGAACCAAACCAACTCTCAGCTTGAAGTTAGGATGCCCCAAGCAGACGTGTTGCAAGCACACACTTGTGGGTGCCGTGAACACGCAGGGAGTGCCTTTCTAAAGAGCGTGGGCTTCCCTGAGGACAAGGCCCCAGACTGGAGCCCGGATCTAGCCACCCTGGGGAGCCAGCCACAGAGCAGGAGGCTCAGGACAAGAAGAGGAACCTCGGGCACAAACTAAGCACAGGCAAGACTGGATCACCTGTGGTGCAGGTGCTAGGTACGGCCTCACACGGTCCTCTAAGAGAGGTGGTTCTCAGTGGAGGTTGACCAGAAGGCTGTGTGGTGACATCTGGCTAAGAATGGCTTACATCCACTAGCAGCTTTCCTGCTCTCCAATGACATCTGATTAGCCCTCTAGGACTAGCTGGAAGGGCTAGCCAGGCTGCCAGTGCTAAGGGCACAGAGTCCTGAGACAGACGCACATCAGGCCTGGCTCTGTGACCAGGGCAGGCCGCTGCGGCTCAGGGGAGGTCAGCTTCCCTCAGCTCTCATCCTGCCATGTGGGTTGTTCTTAATCACATCGGAGGATTATGTGAGCCCAGCACAGTGCAGAGGTGCGGGAGGCCTGTTCCCCCCATGGCCCAGCCGAGCCCATCCCGCCCACTGAGGGCAGCAGGAGGCCCCAGATGCGTTGGACCCTACGTCCCAGGCCTAGCCCAGGCTGCGGTCCTTCCCAGACTGCGGAGGTTCTCCCGAGAGTCCTGGCAGCCAAGGCGGGGACTTACGTGAGCAGCTCCTTCTTTATGTCCTTGGAGAGAAACTTCAGCTTAAAGCTGGTCAGGGTGACTTCCCCCGGGTACTTCCGCTCCTCGGGACTCTCCCCCGACACCTCCTGGTCATCTGCTTCAGAGGAAGCAAAAGAATGGGCTGCTGGCTCTGACTGCAAAAGACCAGCAGGGAGAGGTTTTAACGCCGGCGGGGGCGGCGCCCGGCCCAGGGGCGGGGGGCACCTGTCAGAGCGGCGTCCACAGAGGTGTTTTCTGGAGTCTCCTGTCTTCTGGATAAGGGAGGAAGATTACCCCCCAAAGACACAGAAGGCAGCACCCCAATCTCAACCAGAGCTGCCCCAGGAACAGGGGGCCTCCTGACACCCTCCGTGTCCTTGGCACACCGGCCACCTCCTAAACACGAGAGGAGGGATGTGCTCAGTACACAGTGGCCACCAAAAAGTACCTGTCGAAATGCCGTGATGATGAGGTGACAGGAGAATAACAGCACACAAAGTGCAAGGGAACTGGTCCCCGACCCCCTGGCCACCGCCCTACGTCCCACTGGCGCAGTGCCTGGGCCACAGCCAGCACTTAATAAGCTTTTTGAACTTGAATGCTGGGTCCGGAGGTGCTCAGTCACCACCCAAGGGCAGGGTGCTATGGACGGGGTGACCAAGCACCCAGCCTTTGAGGTTGGGGGGCAGTCTATAAGAGTCAGGAAGGTCAGCGCCCTGCAAGTTGGTCCATAACAGGCAGTTTCAGTGGCTCACAGCTCACATCCCAGCATCGGCACTTGCTTTATGTCCCAAGCAAATGTTCAACCGCCTGGGACCAAGGCTCCCCTTTGAAACTGGAGCTAAGGGCAGCCCCTCACAGGACTTCTGGGGATCAAAGTTGGAAATGCCCTGGAGCACACAGCCAGCATCAGGACTGCCTGAGATCAGTCACTGCTATTGACTCATTCACCTGATCAAGTTGCAAGCTATTAACCAATGTCACCCCAATAAATTTAATTCAAAAAAAGAAGCTGTGCTTCAGGATGGATGGGGCTCCCAGAAGCACCAACCTGGAGAGCATCCCAGAGGCCTGTGGGCATGGACACTGAGTATGGGCTGCAGCCGGAGGCTGGGGGAGCAGCCCCCCCGGACAGGGCAGAGCTGGCAGGAGGTCTGAGTCAGGAATCCAGGGCCGTGGTACAGAGACCGAGAAGGCCTGGCTCAGGAAGTGTTGCTGAGGGTGACCCAATGGGCGGTGAGGTCCCCATGCCTAGGGGAGGCAGCTGGAGAGAGGAAGGGGCTGGGTGTGAGCTGAGGCCTCTGCCTGGAGGGTGGACTGTCGGCTACAGGGTAGAGCGTGGGAACAGGCTTCAGTGAGCGAGAGCCTGGTGACAGTCCTGGGAGAGGGCAAGGGTGCTCAAAGAGGAGAGGGGCAAGCAGCCCAGGGAGGGGACCAGCCTGAGGTGGTGGCTGAAGAAGGAGCCAAAGGGGGCCGGTGAGGGCGAGGTCGCCAGGGGGGCAGTGAAGCTAAGTCCTGGGAGCAAGACAGGAACAAGGATGACAGCAGATGCGAAGGCCCCGCCTCCACTGGCAGCCCCCCACAGGAAGGCCCCACCAACTGGGCACGGTTTTGCCAACCAGGGGGAAGGCGGCAAGTACAGCCCTGGGCAGGCGGGTCTCGGGCAGCCGCCCTCCGTCGGGGCTCAGGCTCAGGTGCCTCTTCTCTGAGGCCTAACGCCAAGGCACAGCCATGTGACTGAGCCACAGGGTCTCGGCCTGGACCCGAGCCTGCTCCTCTGTAAAGTGGGGGTGCATACGTCGCGCGTAGATGAAGCTGGCTCACCAGCAAGATGGAACCAGAGAGGAGACCTCCCCACTCCCTGCTCCACAGGGCCTGCCCTCCTGGTGTGTTGAGGGGGCTGGCGGGGAAGGAGGAGGAGGGAGGGGACCTGCAGACCTGTGCACACTGTGCAGAGGCTGCCTGGAGCCCGCGACAGCCTCAGAGTTGGGCTTTGCTGTTCAGGATGCACAGCTCTTTGGGAAAAGCCCCCAATCAGCCCCCATCTCAAGTTGGTGGAGTGACTAGGCAGAAACTGTCCACTGTCCCCAGACCACAGCCCATCACAGACACCCGACTTTTTGCTTTTTACCAGGTGGTGCTTGTCTTGGGACTCAGGCCACTCCCCAGCATGGGGGCTCCGAGGCCAGGAGTTCTCTCCTGCCTTTATCCAAGGAGCCAGGTGGCTGGAGCATCCTAGGGACCATAGAAAGGGCTGCTGGGGTTTGGGGTGCCCCTATTTGGAAAGCGGGTTGGCTGGAAGCCCACAAAACGAAGTCATCCCTGGTGGGGCCTGAGAGAAGCCCTCTCCTCCCCAGGCTCTCAGAGGCCCCATGTGTGCTGACCACTGTGTCCTAAGAAGAGAGACCACCTCTCTCACAGGGACAAACACAGAGCCCCACCCAGTAGTGAAAACCCTTCACAGGGGAGGGTGAGTCCTGGCTGCCCTGAGGGTGCAGAACCCTGTGTGCAAAGGGACAGGACCCCCAGAGGCTCTGTCCAGAGAAGCAGCCTCAGTCTGCGGCACCCACCTCCTCAGGCTCCCCCTCTCGCTGGCGGCTGGGCTTGGTGTAGTCCAGAGGCCGGTCCCACTCATCCTGGCGGGAGACCTGGTTGGATTGGGGCGAGGTCATGGAGCTGCCAGGGGTGCTGGTGCTGCTCTGGCGCTGGGAGGCATCTGGAGACTTCACTCCAGGGCTGCGGCTAGGGAAAGCGCCTTCCGGCCGGCGATGTTTGGGCATACTCAGGTCCAGGGTCCCGTTTTCATCCACCTCGACCTCGGCATCCACTGCCTGCAACGCAAGGGCCATCTGTGTTTGGGACCCCACGTCCTCCCACATGGGCCTTGAGGCACTGAAGGCAGCTTTGCAGAGCACCCCAAACGCGGTTCCCTCGAAAGGAAGCAGAACGAAACCGAATAGAAGGGCCTCTGAGAAGCGAGTCCTGAGGCCCAGACGGAGGAAGCTCTACCTCCCTCCTTCCAGTCCCCCGGACCACAGACCAGACCCTTGAGGGCATGAGCTCGGTCGGACGAGAACATGTGCATAAGCCTCAGACTCAGGGAGACACGGGAACACACGTGTGCCAGCCACGTGGCCCCTCTATAGGCACACCACACAGAGTCTCAAAAGGCACCCATCCACGCTCTCTGCTCACCAGGGGCCATAGCTGGGGAAGAAAAGGGAGAAAAAGTGATAATCTCCAGATAAACCCTGGATGATCCTGAGAATATCTCGCTCAGAGGCTTGTGGTCTGGGCTGTAAATTCCTCCAAATGAACTCCGCCTCAGAAGCGACTCCCTGCAGGGGGCACACCAACCTTGCTGGGCACGTCCTGTGGCTTCGTGCTGAGGTTCTCGGGCATTTCCCAGCAGCGCGTGGAGAGGTTCAGGATGGCGGTGGCGGCCATGTGCGCAGCCTCGGCGTCGTGCGCGTAGTCGAAGCCTACAGAAGAGGGCGGGGAGCAGGCGCTGTGCCTGGGGGAAGGGGCCTTTGGGAAAGGTCTGGCTGCAAAGAGGGAACACCAGGCTGATGTACAACTTGAACAGCAGGTGGCACACAGACACATAAGGGACTTTAGGGTGGCTGGGGGTGCACAGGGCAAAGCTACAGGGAAGGTGGGCTTGGGGCGAGGTCGTTCAGGTTGCTCACATGTCCACACACCCAGCTCCTACTTGCACTCCTGTCTGGGATTGAGGAGGTTATTTCTGGCCTGACCAAAATTTGTGCAGAAAGAACAAAACCCTCCAAAGACATTCCAGCATCCCTGATATTTTAAACAAAAACAAATATCCATCTGTGAATCATTATTGAAAGACTAAAGAATTCTGTAAATAGGATGGCTGTTTGGAATATCACACAAGTAGGACAATTGTGTCAATCATGTCAAAAGGCTGATTTTGATGTCCCCATAAAAGGCTCTGCTTTAGTAAAGTAACATTATTGCTCAAATAAACATAAGGCATAAAATGTTATCTTTTCTAGTAATTGTGCCGTAGCCATAAAATCACTCTCAGGTATGAGATTTCTGAGTAATGACAATATCCCCGGAAAATTTCCAGACCTACAGCAAGCTCCATGTGAGTGTGTGGTGCTGGTGGGTGCCTGTGCGTGAAGGCGGAAACACCTCAGTCCTAACAGATGGGAGAGGTGTTCATGCTTCAGCTGCAGTTGTATCAGTTCGCATTTTTATTATTAACAGGTAGGAAACCCATCACTACTGCATTGGGGCCCATTTCCACCAGGAGATGCCAGTTCCAGCCTCAGGTACAGTGGGGTGCTTTCCACTTCGTATGCACTTCCAGGGCTAACAGACTGGCAGCCCACAAATCAGTGTAATAAGGGACAAAAAGACAGGAAGGGTTGTTCCTGAAGGTTCAATTTTGTTAGTACAAGTACCTAGAACATTTGTTGCTAGTATTACAAATAACACATCGTGTCCAGCAAGATGCTCCCCAGCAGGAGGGGAAATGGCTCCTGTCGGGGTACCAGGCTCAACACAGCAGTTGTCTGACCTACCCGACACCAAACAGAGACACAGACACACGCACGAACACACATGCGCATGCACACACGTACACGTGTGCCCTGCCCCTCTGTGTCGGAACAAACAGGCTGGGAGAAGATGGCCAGGAGAGGGAGATTTTGCAGGGTGGGCCACATCAGCAAAGCCATTCTCAAGCCTTTGGACACGCACACCACAAAGGGCCTAGTTTTGTTTCACAAATAGCGAGGGCACACACGGAGTTTGACGGTGAAGAGGGAGGGTAGGCACTGAGACAGCTGAGGCCCTGATCCCACCCCATCAGCAGATGGGCAGATTCCCCTAGTGCTCCTGGCCAGGGCCCTTCCTCCACCACTCCTCACTCTATACCCCCAGGAGCAATTCTACCCAACTTACATTTAAAGGCTTTAGGTGAGGTTTCGCTGGTCTGAATCTTTGGGGCAAGCATGCGTTTGCCAAAAACCTGAGCATCAAAACTTGCGTAGTCGAAGGTGACCTTGGAGAACTTCTCCAGTTCCTTGGCCAGGTTGGCCCTGGGTGTGGCAGGGGCCACACTGGGCCGGTAGCTTCCGTATGGAGGGACTTCGAGCTGCTTCACAAAGCACATGGGTCTGGGGTGCAGGACAGAGGCAGAACCATGAGGACAGGACCCAGGGACCCTGTGCTACTCATCCCCATTGCTTCACCTGACAGCCTGCACAGGGCCCCACAGAACCCAGGTGGACAAACACCCTGGGAGACCTTCCCCATGTCCTACCACTGACAGTTGCCTGGGGCCTGATCTGTATGAGGAAGACTGGCATGTCCCCTTGCAGACAGCACCAGCCAGAGGAGGGGGGACGTGAGACTTTCTCCCAGGACTTAGAACAGATTTCCAACAGGTCAGCGACAGTTAGTATGAGCCCGTGGCCAGGAGCTGGGCAGCAGCCACTCCACAGCAGAACTAGTGGTGGGACGGCGTAGAGTTCCTGGGGAGAAGGGTCTGAGGCATGTTTCTGAAACCAGTCTCAAAGCTAGCCCCACTCAGCTCTTCAGTGGGCAGGGAAGGTTGAGATGGCCCCTGAAGGGGCTGCAGCAGGGTCAGGGATAGGCAGGAGAAGGCCACCGCAGGGGTTTCATTCATTGTTACTGAAGCTCTTCAAGAAGTTCAGATGTTTAAATGCGTAAGAGGCAGCAGGAAGACCCCAGCCCAGACAACACAGGATCCCGGGCAGGAAGACCACCTGGGAGGAGACTGCCAACTGTGACAGGTGTGGAGGGGCTTCTGTTCCCATCAGCTCAGAGAGAAGATCTGGGAGACTTCCACCCTGCCTCTGCAGCAGACTGGAGGCTGTCCCGTGTGCCCCTGAAGCTGCCCTCCATCCTGGCCCTGGGAAGCCCCACAGCTGCTTGAAGCATCAGCTCCCACACCCGCCCACAAGCACATGCAGCCAGAGGCAGCCCTTCCGGAGCTGCGGTCCTTGCACTCACCTGAGGATCCGATCGGAACTAGAGCCAGTCTTGGAAGGATCTCCTGTCTGTGGCTGTTGCTTCTCGTGAGATTTGGCTAATTTTTCTGCAGCAGCAATGGGACACCCGGACAAGCTAGAGAAAGACAAGGGGACAGCTGAGCCCTCTCCTCCAGGCTCTGTCTGTCGAGCCGGGGGCACAGGCGGGCACCTGCGAGGAGCCCAGGGAAGCCCAACGACATACAGAGGTCTGCCCGCCATGCACCAGCCCTGGGCCACGCAGGCCCAGCGCCCCTGCCTCCCTCCACGCCCAGCTGGGTGAGTACCTTCTGTGTGTGTTCCGGTTGCTGTTCACGTGGCCCTGGCCCGTGCAGCCGGGGGTGGGGCACTTGAGTACATTCTCGTGCATGGCCAAGACTGTAAGGGGAGGGCGGGGGGGTGAGCACGGCAGGAGGGGGCGGGAGCCCGTCCAAAGGCCGCAGCTTCGTGGGGTGGGCACATAGCACCTGGGAGCAGAGGTCTGGTGGCTCCAGCCCCCAAGCCTCAGCCCAGGCATGGCGCACACACCCACCATGCCCCCTGCTTGCCTGGGGCAGAAACGGATTCAGCTTTACAACCTCTGGCTGCCAACCTCTTGGTCACAGCTACTGCCTCCAGCCCAGAGGACAGGACAGGCTTCCTCCTGAGCCTTCAGCACAAGCGCAGCCTCTCCACAGCCGGCTGCCTCGTGTCCCTTGGGTATGCCCAAACCATGCCCGACTTCTGGGGGCCCTGATCCAAGTTGCCATCTCAAGGAGGATGACTGAGCATGCTCCATGTCCCCAGCCTTGTAGGGCTCAAGTTTGGGCATTGGGACAGTACCAATCCAAAGGACAGAGCCCCGAGTGGCCACTCCCCCACATGGACACCGTCCGAACATCAGAGGTCCCCTGAGCTATGCAGAGCTACTCACTCTCCGGAGGGATCCTGTCCTTGTGGGGGCACCCAGACAGGCTGCGGTGGTGAGGGTACAGCCCCGTCACGTGGCCAGTTCCGTCACAGCCCGGTGTTGGACACTTGATCTCCCGTTTCTCTGCTCTTGAGGAATCTAAACAGACATGACACACCAGTCGGAAGGTGGCCAGGAAGCCATGTGGCGGGTGACGAGCAGCAAGGGGGCGGGACAGTTCACCCTTCTCTGGCCATCCAGAGAGGAGACTGGCCAGGCTGCCCAAGTGCCCAGAGGGGCCTGGGCTGGACAGTGAGGTGACTCTGGAGAAACTGGTCCACACCAGCTGTCTGCCCAGAGACGAGAAGACCAGAGATGGACAAAACTGCCCCAGACAGCAGGGTGCACAGTGATCTGAAGGGCAGCCCACATAGGGGCTGGCACCACTTCCTCTCCCAGCAGCTCGAGTGGGGGCAAACCTTCCCGGAGCCCCACCCTTGAGGTCCAGCCTCTGCATAGGAAGGTGAAGGTAATGTGACAAGCCCCCTGCAAATCTAAAGGCAGCCTTTAGATTTGACAACATGAGAACAAAGTGAAGAGACTTACCCAACGTCACATGACAAACAAGCGCCTGGGCAGACATTTAAGCCCAAATCTCAGTTACTGGGCTTATCTAGCCTCTGCAAGCCCAGAGAGGTCACTAGTGAGTGTGGGGGACCAAAGGGGACACCTGAGAGGACACTGATGATCTCCAACATAGCCTATGCCCTTGAGAAACTCCTGGACAGAGCCGTCCCCTCTGGGAGAACCCAGACACCACAGAGCCACACACACAGGGACGGCTCACAAATCCCTCCCAGCACCTGCTTTCTGAGCTGGCCTCTGTGCAGGGCACCCATGTCTGCACCTCAGCATCAGCTCCACATGGCCTGCGTGGCGCTGCCTGACGCTCCTAGCTCGGCCACCTGCGTCTGTCCCACGGGTCCATGCCCTCAACTTTAGCCCTGAAAGCAGGACACTACATCTGATCTCCTAATGTCCATCCCATAGGTATGAGTGCCTGAACACTTGGGCCTGGAGCTGTCCCTCTGTCTGTGTCCCCAGTCACTCTCCTCTCCAACACTGTCCCTGATCTGTGGGCCCCAAGCCCACCCCCAACTGACACCCTACATCATCCCTGAGTCTACGTCACCTTCACGTGTGTCTCCTTGTGTTCATGTCCTCTCAAGGCCTATGCATGAGCCTGTGCTGGCCTGAATGTGAGCCCCCAAACTGCTATCCCTCAAGTCTGTGCCGCCCTGAAAGGGTCTCCCCTTGACAGCTATCCTCAGGTTGCAATAATGTCCCCCTCTGTGTACTCTCAGC
Source organism: Miniopterus schreibersii (assembly GCF_964146895.1). Classification (NCBI taxonomy): domain Eukaryota; kingdom Metazoa; phylum Chordata; class Mammalia; order Chiroptera; family Miniopteridae; genus Miniopterus; species Miniopterus schreibersii. The sequence goes on from NC_138110.1 coordinate 378,165, forward strand.
TGTGGCCCTGAATATCTTCCCCTGAGCTGGTTTCATGAGTGAGTGTTTCCAGAAAACATGGCCCTGTGTGTCCCTCCATGATCCAGGTGCGTCCCCCAGGTCTGTCTGTGCCCTCCACAACCCAAGTGGGTCCCCCAGGCTGTGGCTGGGCCACTGAATTGGGTCACTGTCCCTCCCACCCTCCTCCTCTCAGCTAGTGCCTCAGCTCTGTCTTTCTCTCCGATGACCCTCTGTGAGCCGTGGGAGCCCTTTCTTCAGGTTCAATGACCAGACTCTGTGGTCGTGTGCCTGTTTGTCCCTCATCTGCACCTGCCGCCCTCCCAGCAGGAAAGGGCGTCAGGCCATGTCTCTCCTGGCCCTGTATCTGCACACCTGGGCATCCTGGGTGAAGGACTGGAGGATGCGTGTGCAGAGCGGGCACCAGCCCTACCTTTGCTGCAGTAGGTCTTCCGCGTGGCATCCAGGGGCCTGGCCGCCTTCAGCGGCTCGCCTGGGCCCTGCTCCGCAGGCTGGCACAGGGCATGCACCTGCTCGGCCTTCAGGGCGATGGCCTGCTCCAGGAGGCCCAGGTTCCCCCGGGTCATCACGTCGTACATCTCAGACTCGTCCGGGACCTCGTCCCTGCTGTCCTCAGAGTGCAGCTCAACTGTGATGGAGCCCTCCGGCTCAGGGCTGCGGGGCTCGGGGGCCTTCTGGGGGAGGGCCTGGGGGGCGCCCTCCTGGCAGGTCACATCGGGAGTGTCCTCCTCCCCCTCCTCGGGACCCAGGGACACACTGGGCTGGCTGGACTCCTCGCTGGTCACACCCTCCAGGGACTGGGGACACAGCTCCCGGGAGCACGCACGGGCGACCCCGATGACTCCCTCCGCGCCCCCCGGCTGGATGAAGACACCCTCCTCCCCTTCGTCGCTGGTGGCCCCTTCTTCCACTTCCTCCTGAACCAGGGGCTGGACACCGGGGCCCGGCATGGCGTCTTGGCCCAGGCCCTCCCCGACCAGTGCCTCTTCTGCAACTTGGCCCAGGTTCAGGAGAGAAGCTGCGATGATCTCCTGACAGCTGCTGCAGCTGCCTGTGGAGGAGCCTGTGGGGCTGCCCATGGGGTCGGAACCACAAGGAGGCTGGATGGGGCTGCTTCCTGCACAAGACCAAAAAAGCCACGTGGAGGGGTGCACAGGAAGGGGGGGTGTCCAGGCCCCTGCCCCGCCACCTGCCACAGCCGGGGAACACAAACCCCTAGAAATGGGGACACGGTGAGGTCGTTTTAGTCACAGCCCCTGCCTAGGTCGGGAGATCACATTGAACTTATTTTAGGAGTAGACGGAGTAACGACTACTCTGTTTTTAAAGCAATTGCGGTACTTTCTCAAATCATTTCACCAAAGCGAGCCCAAAGAATACATCAGATTTTTAAAAATTGTTTCAAAATCAAAAAGCAGTAAACAAATTTATACTTTTTAAAGGACTCAGCCCTAACCAGTTTGGCTCAGTGATTAGAGCATCGGCCCCCAGACTGAAGGGTCCCGGGTTCAATTCCTGCCAAGGGCACAGTTGCAGGCTTGATCCCTGGCCCCAGTCAGGGCACATGCAGGAAGCAACCAATCAATGCATTTCTATCACATCGATGTTTCTCTCTCTCTCTCCCTTCCACTGTCTCTGAAAAGAAATGGAAAAATATCCTCGGGTGAGGGTAAAAACATAAAAAATAAAAATAAAAAAAATAAAGGACCCAAATTTAAACATTTTCACCACCATGACTAAGATGTAGGGTGCACAGCCCTGTGGAGTCTTCCACAAGGTCTTGGCAGCCCAAGAGGCCAGCCCTGCAGTCCATGCTCCAGGGGACCGAGCAGGGAGACTGACACCGGACCCCAAACTCCCTCCTTTGTAATTAGTGCTTCCTACCTGGAGCCCAGGAGGCCACACACACTTCAGGCACAGCCAGAGCCTCAGAGGGAGACAAGTGTGGATATGCTCCAAAATTTAAAATAATCCGCCTCAGACCCAGAAGTTCAGGGGTGCTGAGGGGTTTGGACCCGGGGCCTTCACACCAGCATTTGCCAAGGGCTGGGTGCCCCACAGGAAAGACGGTGCAAGCAGGCATCCTTCTCATTCTCGCCAGACGCCAAGCAGACCCCCGCCCCAGCCCCAGGCAGCTCTTCCCAAGGGCCAGACACACAGCCATGTCCATGTGTCCGTCATCTCTCGTCACACGCACAGTCACACACACAGTGTCTGCACAGATGCAGCCGCCGGCCCTCTCCAGGAAGCCCAGCCGGTGTGGGACAGGACATCGCTTGTTCTCAGGAAGGGCGTTCTTGGCGGGGCCTCCCGGCTCACGGGCTGCGACTCTCCAGGGACACACTGAGCATCCTTTATTCGAGGCAGAAAGAACAACAAAGCACCTTCAGCTGGCCCTGGGCGATGAATCTCCTCCTGTCCTGACATCTCAGCTTCGTCTTCCTCCAGAGTTCCTTCCGACGCATCGGAAACAGAGGCGTCCTTCACCTCGGCATCCTCACTGCCGTCACTGTCTACACCATAGCCCTCATCCAGAGCCAGCCTCAGGGGGTGTGACTTCCGCTTGGACACCAGGTGCTGGGCCTTGGCGCCCTCCAGCTTCCTCTTCTTGGCCAGAGGGCAGCTCTGCAAACTGGAGGAGGGGACCGGGTCGTGGCCACCCCGTCAATACTGCCCGGGCCCCCTCCCACCCTTCACCCTGTTTCTCTTGGTATCTCATTGCCATCCTTCCGCTAGAAGCCCCAAACTCACTGGCAGGCTGGTTCCAGACTTGAGTGAACTGTCCTGACTGTGCTTTAAATGGCATTTTCAGCTTCTGTCAGAAGACCCCCGAGGGTGGGGCCGGCGCCCGCTGCTCTGCTCTGCACCCACCCAGGCCCACCCCTGTCCACCTGCACACCCTTCATACCCTTACCCACCCTCTGAAACTTGGATGGCAGTGGGGGTCCCTGAGGTCCAGCAGACCCCTCGGGATGACTCAGATCATCCCAATGCACCCCAGGTCTGTTCCAAGCTCTGCTGCTCAACTCACACAGCCTCACAGCAGCCTGTCAGGGAGACCTCGCACCCACGCCATGGCAACACTCAGCCTCAGCTGTGAAGGCCCCTCAGTAACAAGTCGAGTGGGAGGACACTGCAGCACAGCACTCGTGAGCAAACGTGGATCCACAAAAGGCCCAGGGCACTAGGTGGGCTCCAACACCCCAGCAGCCCACCCCCCTTCCCAGGAATAGTGGTGAGGGCCCTCAGGCCTCCTTACCTTCGGTGCCTGGAGTACTTGCCGCGGATGTGTCCTGAGCCCGTGCATCCTGGGGTGGGGCAGCTGGGGAGACAAGTGGAGTGGTCATTCAGGGGAGGGGCCCTACCCAGACCCTCACCCTGGGGAGCAGAAGATTGTCTCCAAACTGTCCATCTCAGAATGGATGCTTGCAGTTGGCTAAAAATTAATGAAATAATTCCCCCCACTTAAATAAATGAACAGTTCATTACAGTTTTATGAATGTGTTTAATTAGAGATCCCTATGTCTGAGATAAGACTCCCAGCACTGGCATCTCCTAGGAGGCTCTCTTTCCACACATGAATCTTTTCCATCGCAGGCAAAGTGTCCCAAGGGGACGGGACACTCTGAGGCACCCCAGGACCAGTGCCTGAGGCCGGCCCAAGGGCAAAGCACAGACACTGGGACTCTCCAGCATCACTGATGTCCCGCAGCTCTGAGCCGTGGTCTCTGCAGCCTTCGCCCAGTATGCCCTCGCCTGGCACACTGGGCCAACACAGGAAGGACCGTACAAACACGTAGATATGGCCAAGACACCTGCCCCAGGCTGGAGGCACCCAAACCTGGTACGGCAAAACCAGGAGGACCTGCCCTGAGACCTCAGTGGGGGTGATGCTGGGCCTCTCACAGCCCCCCTGCCTCAGGGCTGGTGAGTAAATGTGGGTGGGCAAGAGCCCCAGGAGCTCCTCACCCTTCACTATCATCTCTTCCCACAGGACCAAACCATGGGCAGCTCCAGAAACTTCTGATCATGAACACAGACCATAGCACCCAACCCACTTCCCCAGGAGCTGGCTCCCCAGGGCAGCAAGGGGGCCTGTGTGGAGTGTGGGGTCAGTGTCCTGTGGGCTGTTGGACACATCCACAGACCAGTGACTGCAAAGAGCTGTTATCACCCTATTTTAGGAAGCAGCAAACTGATACTCAGCAAGATGGAGAACCTGTGGGAGGTCACCTAAAGGAGGGGGGCTGAGCCTCTCCTGGAAAGGCGTCACCCCAAGGTGCCCCTGTCCAGATGAGAAGGCTTTATTTTTAACAGGAGCAGCAACAAGTTCCCACCCTGGATCAGACATTCCCAGAGCCGTGAAGGAAGGAGCGTCCAGGCCACTGACACCTCAGGCCTCTGGAACCCAGAGAGGGGCCCACCCTTGACCTCCTTCCAGATGCCCCCAGTGATTTCTAACCTGACTGATCCCAGGCATGAGTGCAGAGAGCTGTGGGGCCCAACTGGCCAGGAGGCCACACCTACTGACCGGTCAGGGAGAAACAGAACAGTATGTGGAGGCAAAGCCCCACCCGGAGCTCAGCAGTGGCCTTTGGGGGATCAGGGTGTCTGGTGGGAAGACTGCCTGCAGCCCCCATGTTGGGGCCTCATGGATGATCTCAGTGCTGATTTTCATTGTTTTTAAAAGAAGACAGAAGGAGCGATAGAGGGAGGGAGGGAGGGAAGACACTCCACTTTTTACTGTGGATTTCTTCTGTGGACACAGAGCTGTGGCCACTGTCCCCTGGTCTGCATGTCCGTCCAGTCTGTGCCCTACACTTGCTTCACACTCTCAAGAACTAGTTTTGAGACTTTCCACAAAAACTCCTTGTTATGGGGGATTTGAAGCTGAGGTCCCAATTAGTCGATTAATCACTGAGCTAATCAGGCAATTAGGTGACAGCTGCCGGGGAGGCCTGTGGGGTACTGGCACTGCCCCCAGCACGTCACCTGCTCTAAGACACACCTCCGCCCACCAATTCAGAAGAGACCTGGCTGCCAGCCCAGCCTGTGTGGAGAGCTGGGAGGGCTACTAGGAGAGGCGGCTGGGATGGGTGGGCTCGGGAGGGCCTGGCGTGGTCAGCACTGAGCAGATCCTGGAGACCGAGGGTCTGGCTGCGAACAGTGCATTCTGGCAACAGATGGGCCCAGACTAAAACCCAAAAAAAGTGTCTGGCACCTTTTTACCGGCTCGAAGGTAAAAACCACCAGACCCCTGTGTTTTCTCTTAGACACTTAAATTCGGCTGTGGAGGCAGAAGGAGCTGAGGGCTCACTTGTCCCAGCTTCTCTGCAGCTCACCTCATCACAACCCCATGCTGCTCCCCAGACAACAAGGGGCTGTGCTTGAGCTAGTGAAGAGACAGCTCGGGAGAGGTGACACAGAGTCTGGGACAATGGGGCCCAAGTCCCTTACCCACGGAGTGAGTCCTGCATGCAGCTCCTTACATAGAACACAGCAAAGAGCTTTCTCTGTGGTCACACTCCCTGTGCCGGCACCCACAGGGGAAGTCTGACCGGAACGGGGCTTGTCTGCTTGTACCTGGGAGAAAGTCCTGTCTTGCTTGTCTGCCCATTCCTGTGGCACGGATATGCTCACAGTGGGCGACGTGCACAGAGCTGAGCCACCAGAGGCCACAGGTCACATCCCCGCAGGCAGCTCATGGCCACAGGCAACAACGGCTCCCATCTCGTGGGATGCGTGTGGCGCTTTGGCACAGTCTGCTCCACTTCACATAAGTACTGGTTCTCAGAAACGTGCAGAGCTGCTGAAGATGCTGTTGCTAGGATGCTACACATAGTTTCCTTAGTTTACACATAGGAAACTAGACAGGTGCTGCTGTTACCAAGTCCATAGGTTGACCCGTAAGACTAAAGAAGGTAGACAAGGCCCGGTGCTCACACAGCCTCTCTCATGTTGGCTGTCCTCTCGTAGAATGTTTCAAAGCCAATCTATTTTGAGTCACTTTTTCTTCGAGCCTCAAAGTTACGAGAGAATATCCAACCCTTTGGGTTTGCCTTTCCAACTCCTTCCATAATTTCATCTAGTGCCAAAATTAACTGCCATTACCAAAGCCAGAGCTTCCCAAGGACTGAGCCCAGGGCCCATTGTCACATGGCCCAGGCGAGGAAGTGGCGCCTCCTCCTGGAAGCTTCCCCACCTGTGACCAGGGCCCTTAGAGATCACATGTTGTTGCTCAGGGGTGCTGGTCCGACTGCTGCCATCCTCACCCCACCACCCTTGACCAGGGCCGGGCTTTGAGCTGTAGGGCATGGGATTCCGCTCTTCTGGTTAGATGACCTTTACCCCACTCATCCTCAGTTTCATAAATGGGACAAGAGCACCAGCAGGCACAGCCTCCGTGAGGGTCCCTGACATCAAGACCGTACTGGCCGGCCACCACAAAGCCTGCCCAAGCCTGGGCTCTGAGCTTCTGTCCAAACTCCCACGCCCCTTCCCTTCCAAATCCAAGGCACAGCCCCAGAGCTGGAAGGACTCTGGGACACTTTGAGGGCCTCCCTTTCTACTGAGTGGCAAAAGCCAATAGCTCAACAACCATCTAGAGAAGAATAAAGTGGCCCTGGCCCCTGGGTTGTTCTGTTTAGTGAGAATCTCCACCCCTAAGAATTACAGTCCAGCTGAGGCCCTGGGGCCCTGGCATCATGTGGAGAGCTGCTCAGGAAAGAGCGGCATTAACCCTCAGGAACCTGTATGTTCTCTGTCTCCACCCAGAGTCTGGGAGCTCACAGAGACTTCCATCGAGGTGTGCTTGTCAGCCTGGCCCACAGCATGGGCACCTCATGCTGCGGCACACCTACCTGCTGTCTTGGGGGCTGGGCACCATGGTGTCCTCAGCACCAGAGCTGCTGTGGGGCAGGAGCCCCTCCACCCCTCCACGGATGAGCCTCGGGCACGTTGTCTCATAGGAAATTCGTGAAAGTTAAATGGGGCACCCATTGCCTGCATGGCATATTGGGGACCCTTAGCAAGTGTCACCTCCCCTCCTTCTCTCGTGTTTTGAGCTCTAAGAGGATGGCACCGGAGATCCCGGGAAGAGGCCTGCAGAGTCTGCAGTCTGCAGGCAACGTGGGGTGGTGCTGGGACGGCCCAGCATAGGGATTGGGGTGGTTTTGCCTCTAGCCGTCCCCCACCCCAAAGACTTTGGCAAGGCCCAAGGCAGCCAGCAGGTGAGGGCACTGCAGCCTCGGGGAGGTAGGCCTGGCCCCTCCTGCTCTGACCGACATGTCACTGCAGTGGGCTGTCCTCCTTTCTTCCTCAGGACACTCGTGCCCTGTGAGACGTGGCCTGGAATCTGCAGTCACAGAGCTCTGCCACACAAGATCACAACACACAGAACCACCATCTGCATTTCTGAGTCAGTCGAAGACTTGGGGCCAGGAACATCCTGTCCCAGTTCTGGCCAAATGGGGCCTAAGACCATCAGACAAAGAAGCCTGTAACAGCCCACTAAGACCAGCAGATGCTGGTGGTGGCCAGGTGTGCACACGTCTGTGACCCTGACGTGAGGTGGCTGTGTGGTGGGATCAGGGCAGAGGCAGGGTGACGACAGCTGACATGTGGCAAGGAGAGAGGGGCACCATTAGGGAAAGGGGACCCCAGGGTGCAGCTGGTCAGTTCCAAGTGCCCAGTGTGGGGACATTTAGGGCCTGCAAGACCACAGGTATGACCATGCTCAGTGCTAGCAGGAAGTCTTTCTTACCTAAGGTCAGCACCTGCAGGCTCTGGGAGTGCTGGTGAGAGAAACAGGAAACACTGAGTCAGTATTGAAAAGGCACAGAGGAGAAAAGGTGGGGCCAGTCTTCTCCTGACCTTCTAGCATGCCTTAGGGTCTAATGGAGCAAGCCGCCTCCTCCAACCCCATGAGGGGCTGGTGGCTTTGCAGAGGGATAGATGGATTCCCCCCCACACACACACAGGCTCTCTGGGCCCTCAGGGCCAGGGCGGTATCTCTTTCTCTAATTGCACATAGAATTTGGTTTCTGGCAGGAAACCTGACCCAGCAGATAAAGCTGGACAAACAGAGGAGCAGATGGGCTGAACGGCTGGGGCTCAGCGATGGGCCCACTGAGGGCCAAACACACCGGGGTCCCACTGGGCAGGCAGCACACCTGAGAAGCTTGGTGTTCCCCTCACCTGTGTGTGCCCTGTGGTATTAGGGGGGTGAGGTTGGCCAAGGGACAGGGCTCAGTCCTTGCAGAGCCCCTCTCCCTCCTCACCCCACTGCCAGTTCAACCCAGCCACCTCCCAGTCCCCACCAGCACCCAGACTGACATCCTGGGAGGTGGAGGCTGGTGACGGAAAATTGGCCGCCTGTCACTTCCAAACAGAATGGCCCCCTGACACTTTTGCATTCCCTGCCCCGTGGAGCTGGGTCTGTCTCCTCATCTCTGCCTAGCATGCTTTGTCTGGGCCTGAGGCCCTGCAGCTGCCCCTCAGGCACCCTGAGACTACCAGAGCCTTATGCCCCAGGCCCCAGGGCAGGGGAGGAAAAGGCCAGGCCTGGGCACTGCTGTGGGCTCTGGGCTCCTGAGGAACACTGTTGGAGACAGTGACATCTACAGCTTCAGCCGCTGGGACTGGGGTGGAGCCAGCTGTGGATGCTGGGAGGGGAGGGGAGGGGAGGGGAGGGGAGGGGAGGGGAGGGGAGGGGAGGGGGAGGGGAGGGGAGGGGAGGGGAGGGGGAGGGGGAGGGGAGGGGAGGGGAGGGGAGGGGAGGGGAGGGGAGGGGAGGGGAGGGGAGGGGGAGGGGGGAGGGGAGGGGAGGGGAGGGGAGGGGAGGGGAGGGGAGGGGAGGGGAGGGGAGGGGAGGGGGAGGGGGAGGGGAGGGGAGGGGGAGGGGAGGGGAGGGGAGGGGAGGGGGAGGGGAGGGGAGGGGAGGGGGAGGGGAGGGGAGGGGAGGGGAGGGGAGGGGGAGGGGAGGGGAGGGGAGGGGAGGGGAGGGGAGGGGAGGGGAGGGGAGGGGAGGGGAGGGGAGGGGAGGGGAGGGGAGGGGAGGGGAGGGGAGGGGAGGGGAGGGGAGGGGAGGGGGAGGGGAGGGGAGGGGAGGGGAGGGGAGGGGAGGGGAGGGGAGGGGAGGGGAGGGGAGGGGAGGGGAGGGGAGGGGAGGGGAGGGGAGGGGAGGGGAGGGGAGGGGAGGGGAGGGGAGGGGAGGGGAGGGGAGGGGAGGGGAGGGGAGGGGAGGGGAGGGGAGGGCAGCACTCACCTCGCAGGGCCTTGGATCGCGTGCGAGCTCGAGTGTCCTCATTCTCTAAGCTCATCTGCAAGGAGAAACAACTGTTATGTTCACGGGAAGGCAGGGCCGCCCGGACCTGCGGCCGTCTCAGCTCAGACTTTGCTGGTGATGGCAAGTCTGTGACACAGAACTACCGGGAACGGCTCACGGGGCAGGAAAGGCCTGGGGCCTGAAACAGCAGGCCAGCCCCAGGGTCCCCCATGCCTTGTGCCTGCCCCCCACCCCTGCCCCCTGAGGAGGAAGGGGCCTGTCCCACCTGCTGCTCACCGGGCACAGGTGCTCAGGCACTAGGGCAGGTCGTTCGTCACAGACTCTGACAACACCATGCCCAGAGCCCAGCTTCCCATGGGAGTTATGTGAGGGTCGTCCGGTCAGAAACAAGTGGCTGGGACCCAGATGGACCATCCGGGAAGCATCCAGAGGTGAGACAGCTTCAAACTCCATTGTGTGCTGTCCCAGGAACAGTCCAAGGAGAGGTGGCCTGAGCTCGGGGACCTTCCCTAATGTGAGGCAGGACGCTCTGTGTGTGTTCCTAAGGGCACCAGGGCTGCCAGGACACGACCACCCAAGGGACTGAGCCCAAGTCACACAAGTCGCTGTGAATGTTGTAATGTTCTAATAGTCCCATTAACAATGTAAAGAGAAACAGCTAAGATTAATGTTACCCTAAAGTAAGTTAGCCCAATCTATCCAAAACATTATCATTTCAACAATAATCGGTGTAAAAATTGTGAATGGGACTTTGTTCTGTGATAGCTCAGAAAACTTGCATGCCTCCAGGGTTCACAGCACATCTGAGTGTGACCAGCCACATGCCAGGTGCCCATGGCCACTGCGCTGACATGAGGCTCTAGAGGCGAGAGGTGGGTCAGTGAGAGCCAGGCTGGGACAGATCAACCGGACCCACTGGCCACCCTCAGTGTCACTTCTTCCAGGAGTCCCTCCTTGAACCACTTCTTGGGCGACACTGCCCACACAGTCCTCCAAGGAGTTGAGGGAGAGCCCTCAGGAGCTACAGGTCATCACACAGGATCGTTGGCCTGAGGCACTCATGACACATCTGATCAGGCAGGTGATGAGGCAGGAGGTGGGTGGTCGGCAGGAGCCCTGACATGCTCCATGTCTCCAAGGGAGAGAAGCCTCTGCCTGGTCTCCTACACCCCAGGAGGCGCCAGGAGAGCAGGGCTCACCACCTGTGCCCATGGTCAGGAAGAGGAGGAAGCTGTGCCACCTGTCTCAGACCACACTGTGGCCATCAGAGGGGCAGCAGACAGTGGGGAAGGAGTGGCAGGAGAGAGGAAGCCAGGCCGGCAGGAGGGTATGTCTAGGGTACCACCCAGGAAGACAGAAGGAGGGATCCCCCCAATTAGTGAGATAGAATTTGCAGAGCAAACCTCCCCCCAAGCAGCACTAACATAGGATGATTTGTGTGATTTGTTAAGGAGGAAAAGTCAAAACCAGGGGTGACTTATGCAGCCGGCCGGGGTCCAGGCCGAGGAGCCAGGGTCCGAGGTGCACCTATCACAGCCATCCAGCAGCGAGACACAATGGCCACCATTTCTATTTTGGAAATGAGGTTCCCTGTGACCAACAGCTGACGTTGAAAGTGAAGAGAGGAGCAGGCTTCAAAGGGGCTTCATTACCGCCATGAGCCTTCAGACGCATCTGTGGGCCCAGGCGCCTGCCTTCCCTGCAGGATGCACCATGACGCTGATGCTGCCAACTGCTGGGCGCCTGCTTGCGGATGAAATGCGATCTATAGCTCTTTTTTTGTCAGGTTTCCCAAGGAAACTGGCAAGCAGTCTGCTACGTTAAAGCGTGCCTTGGCAATTTGGATTTCCTGCAGATAAATTATTCAAAGAGCAGAGAACAGAGAGGGTGGCAGGGGTGGGTCGTGGGCGCTGCCTCCAAACCGTGAGCCCTCTGTCGAGCACCTTCCCTTTGCAATTTATCTGGTCAGTCAGTGAGAAATTCTCTTCGGTGCATGTAGCTTTGATTTTAAGGGGGAAAACTGCTCGACGGGATGAAAGACAAGTTAGCTCTTTAACGTGAGAGTGGATTTGTAAGAGCCAAAGACTTGGGATATTAGCAACGAGGCTGATTTCTGAGCTGTCTGAAGCCGGCAGTCCTGGCAGTCTCGGACACAGGGACAAAGCTGCGATAAAACCAGTGAGCTCCATGGTTTTCCCTCTCAGTGGACGTGCAGCACTTCAGAGGTGGATTCTCAGCTGTCCTCATGCCCTGGAACCCTGCTCCGCGTCCCAGACAGAGCCCAGCACCACCCAGTAGCTCCCACCCCGCAAAGACAAGGAGACACATTCCAATTTTTCATTCATTTCTTGCTTAAAAATCCTTTGTTTGTTACAGGCACAAATCCACAAATAACTGAACAGCCTCTAGCCTTGTGGGTAAAAAGGCCCCTGCGTCACAACTGAGCCACCTCCAGCCCACTCCTGTAACACCAGCCCATTCTGCCACGCGGAGCGTCTCCCTCCCCTGTGCTCCTTAAACGGGCTCTGTGCTCAGCCAGCGTTCCACTGGTTTTGTCTTCAATAGGAAAGCTGGGGAGGAGAATCACTTACACACGCCACCCCTGCGAACCAGCCAGGTGGCCTCCGGTCCTCCATTCGCCTGCTTCACTGACACCATTGACATGGGTCTCCCACGGGGCTGCTCCTGCTCCTTCCACGTGCGGTTGTTGGTAAAGTCGAGAGTAGCCCTGTGAGCTCTTTCTAGGTACAGATGGTTCTCACTACAACTTGCATATCACTGTTGCCCAAATTGGGTTCCCTGGGTTGGACATTTACAACTGGGAACCAAACAATTCCCTGTGGTCAGCAGCCTCCAAACCTGTGGATTCATCTGGACTCTGAGGCCATGGAGGGGAGAAGTGCACTCAGACCCAGCCAGTGGCACAGTGGCCAGGAAGGAGGCACTCTGCCCAGGAGTGCTCAGCCTAGGCACCACAGGCTTTATGCCAATCTTCACTTTTACCCCGAGGTCAGTTCTGCCCACACCCTAAGTTCTGTCCTTCACAGCGCAGGAGCCTCCCTGCCATTCTGCACAGACAGCTGAGGCCTGGCCCCGAGAAGCCCCAGACAAGCTGCCTCCTGGCCCCTGCAAGATATCCTGGCCCGAGCAGCGCCACCCTCAGTAACAGAGGGTCCCTCACTCCAGGGAAGGGGGGAGTCAGGGGAGAGCTCAAGAGGAAGGGGGCTGCTCAGACCCAGGAGCCTTAGTAGGGAGGGGAGGATGAGTGGATTAGTGGAAACCTGAGGACATTTAGGCTGCCTCAGGATGGGAGATGTTCAGAGCTGGGGAGCAAGGAGCACCCTTGGGTGGCAGCTCCTCTCTACAGTCAGGCCTGTGCCCTCCTGCTCTGCCCTGCGCATGCTCATTTCCCTCACAGCCCTCAATTCCATCTCAGATAAACTCCTTCATTCCAGTTTCAAGTCCATCGTGTCCTGCAGAGCGAGGTGCCATGGCCTCATTCACTGCTCAGCACACGTTATGTGAGGATGGACGGATGGACAGACAAGCGGGAAAGTCAGAAATGTCTCTGAGACCCTGGACTGGAGAAGACAGCTGAGCACACACCAGAGCCCCAAGCTGGGTGAGGGTTCCAGAACCCTGAGACCACAGGGACATTCACTCGGCCCTGGGCTGCAGGTTAGGGCTTCATTTTATTCAGAATTCATTCCAACAGCTGCAAAGTTGCAGAATTACAATGGACTTAGGACAATTTTTTAAAGCCACAAGATTATATGGATTATAGTGTCCCTGGAGCAGACTTAGAGGGAGAGGCGGGAGCATCCACTGACTCCCAGGAGACCACAGGCAGCCCTACCTGAAGGAAGTGGTGGCATGGAGTGAAGGGGGCAGTGGGACATAACCGGAGGTGGCCAGGAGCTGACCATCACCTGCCCTATTGGCTCTGAAGTACCCACCCAGTGACCCCTTTCTCCAGGGGAGGGCGCGCTCTGTTCTCTCATGGTGCTCACCTGAGGGTGCGCCTGCTCACACTGGCTGCTAGGAAGCCCCTGAGCAGAGACCACTGCATCTGATCCCACCCACTCCTGGGCAGGACTCCAATTCAGGACTCAAGAGCAGCGTTTCAGGATGCTTCTTGCTCCTCTCCCGTGGAATCCTTCAGAGCCCTCCTGCCTCACCCTGCACAGCCTCCCCGGCTTCCCTTTCTTCTGAACACACGCCTGTGCAGGTCAGGGTCTGCCTCAGAGCCACCTCTGCTTCGGGACCTGCAGGTTCTGCTACCTCCGGAACCCCCAGCAGACCCCGGCTTTCCATTCTCTGATCTCTGAGGCTTAACCACTCGCACACACCCGTGCACCCCTGGTTACCTGCAGTGACAGCTCTGTTCCCCTTTGGGGCATCCCACTGCGTGTCTGACATTCTCCTGGCATTTCACCCATTGTTCTACCTCCTGGCACCTGAAGACACCAGCCTCCGTTTTGGGTTGCAGAGAGAACACCCACAGAGCATTACTGACCACGTGTCCCAGGAGAGGTTCTCCAGGCACCTCTAAGCATGGGACCATGGCTCACTCCAACTTTAAGTTAAAACTTACAGCTACGTAGCCCTGGCCGGCATAGCTCAGTAGTTAGACCATCGGCCTGTGCACTGGAGGGTCGCGGGTTCGATTCCCTGTGTCTCTCTCACATCGGTGTTTCTCTCTCCCCGCCCCCTCCCATCTGCTCCCTCTAAAATCAATGGGAAAAAATCCTCACTCCTCAAGTGAGGATTAAAAAAAATTATAGCTACATAATGACACCAATAAAGCGACCACGTCTGCGTCCCTGTTTAAACTCCACAATAAATGGAATTTGTACCTGCCCAGAGGTAGAAATTGGGCCATGTTAAGTGAAGTGGCACCTCCCTCCCCCATCAGGAACCCCAAGGCCTGCCTGAACGTCCTGCAGTCAACCTTCTGACTGCTTATCTCTAGCCATCCACTGGGTAGCATGTGGCTCAGGGCCCCAGTGTTTCATTCTTCAAGGTCACGTAGAGGTATGAGGACCTACAGTCAACGCCCACTCCTTGTCTCTTTAGGGCTAAACAAGCGCACACTCACAGACACCCCACTCAGCACTCCCCCAAACACAACCACCTGGTCTTTTCCTAGGGCCCCTTCCAAACCCACCTATGAGCTGTCCACTTGCCTGGTGCTGAACCCAGAGCCGCTGTGCGTGTGAAAGGGTCCCACACAGGATCCCGCCGCCCTCCGGACACTGAGCTCCTCGCCCACCTCCTATCTGAGGCCAGTGCTGCCAGTGCCGTGTGATTCTCTACTGTCCCGAGGCCAGCACAACTGTGCTGCATGAGGCCTTCTCAGTCCCCCCGCCTGAAGCTACCGCCTGCACCAGGTCCCCAGTTCTGGGAACCGACCCTTCCACAAGCCAGAACTGCAACTCAGGCCCTACCTGCCCAAAACAGAGTGAAAAGTCTCTCTTGTGAAACGGTCGATGCTGCCGGAGAACCTGACCGTGGCCCACAGACTGGTCCGTGGTAGGTCCCACGCCCGCAAGCTCCTCACACTGGAGCCAGGGAGATAGCACCTCCCTCCCATCCCTCACGCAGCCCCATCAATGCGGGTGGCCCAGAGCCCTCGGCCTCAGACGAGGTCCAGGCAGCCTTCTGTGGCTTCACAGATACTGTTTTTTTAACAAATGGAGGGTCTGTGGCAACCCTGCGAGGAGCAAGTCTATTGGCAATATTTTCCTACAGTATTTGCTCAGTTTGTGTCCCTGTGTCACTTTTTGGCAATTCTCACAATATTTAAAACGTTTTCATTATTAATATATTTGTTGTAGTGACCTGTGGTCAGGGATCTTTATGTTACTATTGTAATTGTTTGGGGCGCCATGAGCCATGCCCATATAAGGCAGCAAACTTAATAAATGTTCTTTGCATTCTGACTAAGAAGCAAAAATTTGTGTGACTCACTTTATTGCAATATTTGCTTTATTGTGGAGGCCTGGGCCTGCAGTATCTCTGAGGCTGCCTGTCACTTTTCTGGTCATGGGATCTCTGTTTAGCTGCTCGGGGCTGGGATGAAGCAAGTAAGGCATTTACCTGGGTGCAAATTTAAGGGGGAAACAAAAACTCAGCAATCGCAATTAAATAATAGTTATTGCAATATTTTAAGACATCAAAATTAATGTAAAAAAATCCATGATGAACAAAATGCTAAAAATTTAAATAAAGGTAGGATTGGTGTTACCGACTTTTCCTTTTGCCTCGGGCTCCAGATGGCTCGGCACAGCACCGATAATCCCATAGGAATAAAAGTTCAGACAGGGGTGCTAGCACAGAGCCATTAAAATGCACATCCCAGCCACAGATTCAAAAGAAAGATGTTGGGCTTTGAGAGTAAAATACAAGCACCCTCGGATGAGGTTGTCACCTAAAACTCTGAGGTCCTGCCCATCTACACCCTGGGACATCACATCTTGGTGGCCGTGCCTTGGGTCACAGCTTGAATCCTTGACAGAGGGCGACTCTGTATCTAGAAAATGAGATCAGAATCTAAGATCTGGGAAGGGAGGCCCACCAAGCCTGTTGTCACCTGCCCTCCTATCTCCAAGGGTCATCTGAGCCTGGGGACCCAGTTCTGCCCAGAGAATGTCATGGGAAGTTCTAGAATTAGAGGTGTGGCGTGGCTGTCAGCGCATGTGATGTCCTGGGTTTTGGCACAGCCCAGGGAAGGGCGCCTGAGTCACCGTCGTGAATTTTAGGCCAGCACAAACCATCTGCCTCCACTTGGGAAGATCGAAACAAGCAAGATTAGACAGTTCCTAGGGATCCCCAGCCTGCCCAGGTCAGACGACAGTGACTGAGGCAAGTTAGGCAGCCCGGCCCCCGTGCCCTGCTGTGGGTCAGCTCTGCCCAGCTTTCTCCCTCTCCTTTTAAAGGGACCAGATTGCTGATGGTCCCAACCTGCACTTTGCTTAATCTAGACTGGTGATGACCAGCCCAGACGTCACCTGTGTGCTGCATGCCTGGAGTGGGAGGGACCTTTGCCCAGGCCCCGGGCCAGGGTGGGGCGGCCCTCCCAGTACCTCACCTTGCCTCGTGTGTCCAGGAGCCTCGAGGTGCTGCAGCTGCTGGCCTTGTCTCCGTGTGTCCACCTCTGACTCAGCAGCTCACCCCGGAACTCATTTTCTGAGGGTCAGAAAAGGAATTAGTGAGTCCAGCTGCGCATCCCAAGGGCAGAAGCAGGGGAACATGGGTCCTGTTTGCTCAGCCATCTATGTGGTCCCCGTTTTCTGGAATCCACCAAAAGACACGCAAGGGACAAGAAAAGGGGCCCTTGTAGGAACGTCATTCTCCTGATTGGGACACCCCTGCACCTCACCCAGGGTGTCCACGGGACACACTGTGGGTTCCAGCCAGGGCTGGTACAAGTCACTGTTCCCCCCGCCCTGGTTCCTGGCATCTTTCCTCTGCAGAAGCTTCGAGTTAATATTTAATTCCTCACAGAAGTTCACAGGTCCCCGCAGAGGCTGAGGCATCAGCTGGACGTGACAAAGAAATGCATTGTGTACCTATTCCCTGCTCGGCACTCCCTGTTTCCATGACAACCAGCTTTCCAGAGCCGGCAGCGTTCAAAGGAAGGTCATTAGTAACCAACAATAAAAACAGGAAATGAAAATTCCTGCGTTCTGCTCTCTGCTTCTCCTTGAAAAGAGGTTTGGATTCTGCTGAAGGCAAGTCAGGCCCACCGTTGTCATACCCATGGTCCCCTCTCATGCTTGCCAGGCACCCCCAAAGGTGGTCTTTCTGGAATTCCACCTCTCCTGCCCCAAGCACCCCCATGGTTCCTGGCGACAGCGTCCTCGTGTCTGGAAACACCCCCATGCCCTCAGAGGGTCTCCTGTGACCTCCAAGAGCACAACACAGAGAGAAGCAGACTGGTCGTCAAGGAAACACCTAATGCAAGGTCTTCAAAGGAATGGTTTGGTACCGTGTGCCCCCCTCGCTGAGCCATGGGCCACCTGCAGGGGACCCCTGTGAAGACTGGCCTCGACCAAAGAGGTATGAACTGTGTGACTCTTGGTTCCTAGGTCCTCACAGGTCACAAGCACACTCAAAATGGGGCCAAGCCCACACAGGTATTCAGATTTCCAAACCCATAACAGGCATGTGGGGGACAGCCTTTGGGACTCACACGGGCCCTGAGTTCACAGGTGGAGGCACAAAGAGGAAGCAGACAGACTCATACACAGAAGCGATGAAAGACACTCAGGGTGAATCAAGAGGCATAGGGTGTGTCTCGCAGCTGAGGACAGAGGCGAGAGCACACGGGGCTCACTTTCCACACACACCTTCCAGGAGAGGCGACCCCACAGTCCTCTGTGCACTGGCTGGTTTGCGAGACTCCAGTGGAATTTCTTGTCACTGTGACATATGTAAACCTGTGAGGTGACTGGGGCATGTGTCACTGACAGCTGGAGGGGAAAACATAAGAGCCTAAGATCTGTGGTGCTGCCTGACCTGTGTGGCTCAGCAGCTGAGCATCGGCCTAGGATCCAGGAGATAGCGGTTTGATTCCTGGTCAGGGCACATGCCCAGGCTGCGGGCTCGATCCCCGGTAAGGGGCGTGCAGGAGGCAGCCGGTCAATGACTCATCATTGATGTTTCTATCTCTCTCTCTCCCTTTTCCTCTCTCTGAAATCAATAAATATGTATATTTTTTTAAAAAAAAAAAGATTTGCAGTGCTGGCAGGACTGTTTCCCCCCTTGGCACCCCAGCAGGGGGCCCTAGACACACACACCCCTGTGCGACCCCCTCGAGGTCCCTCCTGCTTCCCAAAGCAGCCCAGTGGGGTGAACAGAGCAGGTCTCTGATGGGAGACAACCAGAAAAGCAGGTGTTTCCCATTCTCACCTGGCCCCATTCCCTGTGTTCCCCACACCTGTTCAGGCAAAGCAGAGGGTAGTGAGAGCATTGTCACCTGAAATGCCCACTGCTGCCTCCTCTGGGCCCAGGAGCAGGGTGGCACCTCAGTGACCTGGAGCTCACACCCCTGGTGTGTACCATCAAACAGGGCACCCCCAAGACCAGATCCTTATTCATGAACCCGCTCTACCCTGATGTGAGTCCTTCCTTTTCCTGGGAACTTTTTGACAGCAGACTATAGTCACTGCTGGAAGTCATAGCTCCCCCTGTGCTGGGAAATAACTAGGGCCCTAGGGTCACCCTGGGACCACCTGTGGCCAGGCCACATGCAGACCAGACCCATCCTGTCTGACCACAGAGGCAGCACATGAAGCCCCCACACGCCTGACTCAGAGCTCCCAGGCTGGAGGAAGGCCCTGCTGGGGCCCCATCAGGATGTGCCTCGAAGAAGTCACCTGCTCTGGGCACACTGGGTGGTGGGGCAGAGCTGCCCCCATATCTGGCCTGAGTGTGCCCCTCTTCATCTGGGATGCAAAAGGAAAGCGACGCCTGGGGATTTAGAGCTTTCGTGGGAAGCGCCCTCTCAGGGCCTGGTGCACGGTGAATGTGTGAAGATGGCACTGCCTTATTATCAGGAATCTGGAGCACGGAGCAGGTTTTCCTCAAGACAAGCCCTCCTGTGGGTTCTTAGGTGTCTAGTGAGCTCATCTGAACTCCTGTGCACAGAGGCAGCAGACAAGCTGCTTGGGAACAAGTGGTGTGGAGGTGCTGGCTGGGACCTCTCGGGGTCTGGCACCACAGTCCTGCCTGTCCCCACAGGGGCCCCCCGGCAGGCAGAGACGCTCAGGGAAGCAGCACAGGCCGTGGAAAGGAGGCTCCTCCTGCGCTGGCCCAGCCGGTCCTCTTCCCAGTGGCCCCACCTTCTCCACTCAGCAGGCCAACCCCCAGGCCCGGACTCAGCAGTTCCCAGAAACAGCAGAACAAAGCCCTGGACCCCAAGCGTGCAGGGTCCCCTTGGGAGGCCCGTCAGCCCAGCTCTCCTCAGTCCCTCTCTGTCCCCTCCATGTGGGCTTGATGCCCCCACTTCCCGTTATCAATTGGAGGGTCCCCGGGTCTTCCATGACACCTCACACTCCTCTCAACTTAACCCTTCCTGGGGCTTTTCAACTCTTCAATAAGCTTGAGGCGTCACATTTAAAATCATGGTCCGTGTGGACTGCACACCCAGCGACATCTACCTCACCCCCAACACAATCACGTTTCTTAAGAGACCCAAACTGGCTGACTCTACACCTCGCTCCCACGGCAGTTGGCCTCCACCTACAGCCCTCCCAAAGCAGCTATCCCTGAAGGGTCACCGTCATGTCCATGTCACATCCCCACAGTGCACCCCCTGAACCTGAGCCCCCCTCTGCAGCCTGTGGGCTCCTCCTGGCTGCTGGCCATCCCATCAACTCCTCTTCTGACTCTGGTCCCTGCTCCTAACATCTGCTCCTCACAAGACTGAGCTTTCCTCTCCCAGGGACACTGGGATTGTCTTGCACCTCAGATCCTGCCACTGTTGTGTTGTGAATCTCACCAAAATCTGGCCACTTCTGTTTCTCCAGCTGTTTTGTTTTGTTTGCAAAAACTGACAAACTAATTCTAATATTTATATGACAGTTCAAGGAAAATAGAAGAGCCAAACAATGAAGTTGGGCCCTCTCACACCATACACAAAAATTAACTCACAGCGGATCACAGATCTCAGTGTAAGAGCTAAAAGTCTTAGAAAACATCGAAGTACATCTTCCTGGCTCTGACTTAGGCAATGGTCTCTTAGAGGTGACACCAAAAGCACAGGTAATAAAAAGGAAAAGTGGATAAATTGGACTGCATCAAAGTTTATGACTTTTGTATGTCAAACACCACCAATAAGGTGAAAAGACAACCCATAAACTGGGGGGGAAAATATTTGCAAATCATGTATCTGATGAGGGACTGGTATTCAGAACACATAAAGGATGCTTACAACCCCATAATTAGACAACCCAATTTGAATAGACACTTGTCCAAAGACAACATGTAAATGTCAGTATACACACGAAAAGAAGCGCAACATCGAGTCATTAGGGAAATGCAAATTAAAACCACAAACTCACTAAAGTGACTATAATTTAAAAAAACAAAACAGACAGTAACAAGTGTTGGAGAGAACCTAGGGAAACTGGGGCATAGATGTGCTGCTGACGGGATGAAAAACGGCACAGCTACCTGGAAAATAGCCTGGTGGTTCCTCAAAATACCAAGCACAGAGTCACCACACAGCCCACAGTGGCCCAACAATTGCACCCTTAGGTACAGGCCCAAGGGAAATGAAAACATATGTCCACACAAAGCCTTGGGCACAGCCCTGCTTCACATCTTTATTCATAGCAGCCAAAAGGTGGAAACAACCCAGATGTCCATCAACTGCTGAATGGATGAGACAAAATACCGCTGGTCCCCAGCCAGGCGGCTCAGGTGGTTGGAGCACCGTCCAAGATGCCAAGGTTGTGGGTTCCACCCCGGTCACGGCACATGCAAGAAGCAACCAACGATGCGTAGACAAGTCAACAACAGATCGGTGTTTCTCTCTCTCTCTCCTCTTTCTCCCTTCCTCTCTTTCTAAAATCAATCAATAATTTTTTTTAAAAAGGCTGAATTGTTCTTGGCACTAAAAAGAAATAAAGTGCTCCTGCATGGTGCCGTGTGGGACCCGCATGCAGGGCGGGCTCAGCAGAGGCAGAGAAGAAACACTACCCAGAAATGGCGAATCCGCAGAAACCCAGGTGTATCAGAGGTTTGGGGGTTTGGAAGTCAAGTGGGGAGTGACTGCTGATGGCACTGGGCTTCCTTCTGGAGGGAGGGAAGCCCTGTGAAGTCAGTGTGGGGACTGTGCAGGGCCAGGGACGTGCTGAGGCCACTGAGATGCTCGCCTCATTGGGGCGCCTCAGAGGAGGGGGTGGGGGTGCCTCAGAGGAGGGGGTGGGGGTGCCTCAGAGGAGGGGGTGGGGGTGCCTCAGAGGATGGGGGACTGGGGGAGTGCCTCAGAGAACGTGGAGCTAGCATTGATCAGCTTCCACTGGTCAGCAGGGACTTTTGCACATCAACATAATGATTATAACCCACTGGATAAAATAAATCATGTCTACACAGATATGAGTAAAAATGAATAAATTGGTAGTTTAAGGAGGAATGAAACATTTCCGTAGTTTCAAAGTACCCTCCCCCAAATGCTTATTAAGTGCAAAGAGAAAGACTGTCACTGCCTTAGGAGCTGTGGGATGGCACCATCTCACCCACTGACCAAAGCAGGGGCATCAGGATCAGGGAGAAGAGCGTCACACCTGGGTGTCCCCAGTTAACCCACATCTAGTCATGGGGACAGCTGACAAACCCAAACTGAAGTTCTACAGAAAGCTGACCAGTACCCTTCAGGAGGGTGAGGGTGAAGACTGACGAAGGCAGTGAGATGCAGCAACCAAGGGCGCGGTGGCCCTGAGCCTGCCCTTGAGACAGACTGTGCAGGTGAGGGCGATGCTGGAGGACACACCTGAGCAGGTGTTCTCAGTGATGGGCATGGACTTGGCAAATGTTCTCTCAAATGGTTGAGGAAAAGCAGCTCCGTCCTGTATTTGAAATGTTTCTGTGAGTTTGAGATTGTTTCAAAAAATATTTTTGAAAGTAATGGGATACAAGGATATGATTTTGGTCATAGTGGTGTGTCAGTGGAGGTCTCTGTGCGGAGAGACTGAAGCTGGGGCCCGGGGGTGGGGGGTCCTCGGGCCCCTGCAGGTGCACGTCTCCACTTCGGCAGTCCCGGGACTGTTCCTGGAAACCCAGGGTGGCTAAATGTCTGGGCCGAGGCTGCCTCCAACCAGCCCTGCTTGCTTTCCTCGGGATGGCCTGCTCTGTCCGGGCCTCCTGGGTGGCGCTGCCCTCCAGAGAGTCTGACAGCCCAGAAAATGAAAAAGGGAGTGGCAGCGGTGCCCTGGACAGCGGGTGCCTGGGCCCCAGGCAGGGCGGCAGGAGGGCCCGCATTTGCCCCCCTCCGCTCTCCCTGCAGCCCCAGGCCTCCCAGGCAGGGTGCCCGCTCACCGCCGCCCTTCTCTGCTCCACGCCTGAAACTCACAGCTGCAGGGGGCTCTGCTCCTGGTCCGGGTGGGCTCTCGAGGCAGGGTTGGCATCCCACCCCAGACCAGGTTCTGGCAGGAAACACAGACAGGGCCACGTGACAAATGAGGCACATTTTGCTCTCTCCTTCCTTTCTTCTTAAGCCGGATTCAGTGAGGGTAAAATGAAGACTTGCTGAGCAGAGCAAAGGCGGACCTGCCTTTGCTGAGCTTGGTGAAAACGGGGGGGGGGGGGGGGGGGGGGGCGGGGGGCTGGCAGCTCCACCCCGCACATTCCTCTCCTTATTTTGCTTCTAAACCAGCCTCGCTGGAACTTTCTGTATCCACTAAAAGCCAAACGCAAGCCCTTTACCTTAATCTCTGCAGCAGCAGCTCTCCGCAGAGAAAATGATACCGATGCAACTTCCAGCCCGTGCACTTTCTTTCCATTTACATGCAAATAGTGACCTTTCACCCAGGCAGCCTCACAGAGTGTTTCCTTAAAAATGCAAATAGCACGTTGCAGGCAGTTACTGTGGCTGAGTCTTTCTTATATTATTATTATTATTATTATTATTTCTTTTAACCTTACCAAGCCTGCAGAAAAAACAGCTAAAGTGCTCGGCAGTAATAGAGACTTTACAAACCAAATCATCAGCTGCTCTCCAGGCGGCCTGTCGGAGCCCGCCAGCCCGGAGGGGGCCCCAGCGGGACGGGACCCGGACGGGAGGCGGCTGTCATCCCCCCAGGCCCAGCCTGCGGGAAAGGCACAATAGTGCCCAGCTGTTTCAGTCTGAGTCGCCCAGGCCAGGTCTCCAACCCAGGCAGGTGCCCGGAACACAGGCTGCAGGAGCTCCACACAGATACATGGGACTTCACAGAGAACTTCCCACGCAAAGTGGAGTTCCACGCTCGGTGTCCACTCTGCCTCCAATCCCCACCTCCATCGGCCAGCTCACATGCTCTCCCCGAGAGGAGGAGCCGGTGGGGAGGCAACCCTCCCTGCCAATAGGAAAGGCTAGAAGAATAGGCTAGGAGAACCAGGGGGAACCCAAGGGAGATGGACAGGGCTACCATATTTGCATACCGTATATGGGGTGAGGGGCTCCCTCCACCTCCGCATGACCCACCCCCCTGACCAAGCCAGGCCACAGGCCAGGCAGGAGCTGGGAAGACATCTACTCCGTCACCTGCACCCGCCCACAGATCCCAGGGCCCCTGTAATTGCCAGCCACCCATCCTCTGTGTCTGTGGCCCCCCAAGCCCAGAGCTTCGGTCACCCCAAATGCTCACGAAAAGGAGGGTGGTGGCCAGACAGGCGGAGACACTCTTCAGAGCAGGTGCATCAGAGTTGCCTGTCTCAACCCTGGGGTGCAGACAGGGGAGCACAGAGGAGAAAGAGGCAGCCTGACAGACTGGGATGGCACACCCGCAGCCTGAGGGCGGTGCCCTGGGCTGGCCCGGTGCTGGGCAGTATTGCTGGGTGGCCTGAAGGGAGCCACTTCAACCCAGTCTGCACCTCTCACCTGGGAAGCTAATTGGTCTCCCAGCCTCGGTGTCTGTCTAGAAAACAAGAATGACCCAGCATCCATCCACCCACCGGGCACACTGATGGGAATTAAATGGGTCCGCACCACCCCAGGCACAGGGGTTGACATGACAGTGTCAGATGTGCCTGTTTCATGGGTGGCGGTCCAGCCTCAATGAGAACAATGTCCTAAGTCCTTCCAATTTCAAGTCCGTCTTTGCTGCCCAAAAGCAGGCCAGGGTAGAAGGTGTGAGAAAGTGCACAATTCATGTGCAAACCGGCGACCAACAGGCGAGCTCATTGTTCTGCTAAGCCTGGTAACTGAATAGGCGCTTTGAACACGAGTCCAGGGACCCTGGGACAGTGACTGCCCAGGAAACCCAGGGCTGGGAGGGCCCTTGTTCCGAACGCACGACTTACGTCACAGGTGAGGCACACCACCTCGGAGACGCCTCGTGGAGAACAGGCAGCACCTTCAGTGGGAGCCCTGGGCTGCCCTCGGAGGACAAGGGCTGACGCCGGTTACTCTCAGGATTCAACGACCCTGTAGGTGTAAAGGCTGAAGGGCTGTGGCAGGTCAGCTCAGCAGGATGCACAGGGAACCTGGGAAGCATCTGGGCCCTCAGAGCTGTGGGTCTGCCTCACGATGACCCAGGGTCTTACCCCCGAGCCATTAGCCCCTGCGGGTCTGAGGTCTGGGAGCCCCACAGACACTCTTGGACCTTGTCAAGCAGGCACCTCTGCATGACAGTGTCCAAGCTCCGGTCCCAGCAGAGAGAAATTGGGAGGTCGGCCATGGTCCAGTGATGGGCCTGCTGGTGGGAGCAGCCGCCTGGCCTTGGAGCTCCGGGGAGCCTGTCCCTCAGTCTGCTCCTCTAATGCACAGTTTTTAGACAACAAAATGGGGAAAAAGGAGAGGACCCAGATGGCTTCTGCTAGAGCCTTCAGACCAACATCCAACTGGATCCAGGTGTGAAGCCAGCGTGAGGGTGGGTGGGAGCCCAGCAGGCTGCTCCATCGGCAGATCAGTCCATAGGGGAAGCCCACGATCCTGACTCTAGATCGTCACATGTGCACAGGCGCACCTTGGCCAGCACCCTGACCGACACAGAATGCCAGTTTTCAAGGACCTATCACACACCAGCCCCGCTCTGGCCATGGTCACAAACCAACCCCGCAGTGCACCACACATGACAGACCAACTCCAAGCTACCCCCGGAAACTGACCCCTGAAGTTGCCGGAAGCACCTGAAGGTGGGGCTGCAGAAGCTGCGCCCCAGGGTGGCAGGACAGGTGGCCGTGAGGCCCAAATACCTGCCCCTGGGCTGGGCTGCCTCTCCCCTCCAGCTGCTGCACTAACCCTGACAGAGGCAGGCATGCTCACAGCCATCGTCTGAGTTATTTTCATCCCTGGTTGGTTTGGCTCAGTGGTTAGAGCATCAGCCTGTAGTCTGAAGGGTCCTGGATTCGATTCCGGCCGAGGGCACGTAGCTCAGTTTCAGGCTCGATCCCGGGCCCTGGTCAAGGCACCTGCAGGAGGCAGCCAGTTGGTGTCTCTCTCACATCGATGTTTCTCCCTCTCTCCCCCCTTCCACTCTCTCTGAAAAGCAGTGGAAAAAATATCCTCGGGTGAGGATTACAAAAATTGCATTTTTATGGGCAAATTTAAAAACAGAAAAGGGATGAAGCAAAGGGTGCAGCCCTGTTGGCACAGGAAAAACACACGTGTTCCTGGCAGTGCGTCCAGGAGGCGGGAAGGGCTCCAACGTGCACCTGGTTCGCTCCAGCAACACTGCTGACAAAAAGGAAGCGCCGGGAGCTGTGCTTCCCCAGCATACACCACAGATCTGTCCCCTCTAATGCAAGCTTACGGAGTCTGAGTGCAAAAGCATTTCAAGTCAGGTGAAAACCTCTCTCTCTCTTTTTGTTTTGAGCTTTTAAAGCAACATTTGGAGAAATTCAGTGTCCATGAAAGATAGAAAGTACTCTGAGGACCTGGAGACTCCTCCCCCCACCTGGACCCCAGCAGCACCCTGGCGGGGCTGCACGGGGAGTGGTCCTGAGAGAATGGGCTGTGGGGTCTTCGGGAGCAGAGAGCCTCTGGGGCAGCTGCTCTTATCCCTCTGGGAAATAGTATTTTTCAGGCTGACTAATCTCCTAATGACTCCCGCTCCCAAAGACCATTTTCCTGTAAACTCTCACCACAAAATTCCCGTTAAAATTACATCTATAGACACTCAACTCCTGGTTTATTCATGAGCGAGTTCACAAGGAAAGCACACAGGCAAGGATCTGGGAGCTCGGATGGGAGGGAGGCCCCGGCCCCGGCCCCGGCCCCTGCCCGCACCACTTCACTCTCCTGCACAACTTTCTACAAGATGAAAGTCGACAGCAAGAGGACCTGGGCGGGCCCTCCAGGGCCAGGCCGGCTCAGCGTTGATCTTCCCAGCAAGCCTGAGTGACTGTCATGCAGTCTGACTGGCTGCCCAGTGCCCTACCTGCCCGCAGATCAGGTGACCAGTGGCGCCCCCGCCCCTGGGCCAGTCCCCGGCCTCCCATCACTCCATCACTCTGAGCTGGCATGCTGATCCAGGCATTCGTTCACCCAGGCGGGGTTTGAGCTTTGCACCACAGCACGTGGCATATAGAGCCCATCCAGGCGGAGCTCGGCCCCCACCAGCATGCCCACCACCATCAGGGCAGCTATGGGAGGCCAGGGGGAAGTCTCTGGCATTCTGGCACTTGTCAGTCTGCAGACACTTTGTCCTGCTGTTGTGCCCAGTGCTGGGCTGTGCAAACCAGCATTCCCAACTGTGTGGCTATTGCCCAGGCGTGGGCACCATCCAGAGGGAAGTAGGCTTGGCTCTGCCGCCTGCACACTCCAGGCGACCGACTGCCCCCTACCATGCTCACACAGAGTCACCATGTCCTGGTGGGCACACTGAGTGACTCCAGGCCAACGGAGGGCAGTCGGAAAAAGGAGGGGCCCAGGCACCGGGCAGCACCAGGGAGAGCACCCAAAACAGCCTGGCCAACCTCCAGTCAGAACCAGCCAGAACTGGCCAGAACCAGTGCTACTCTGAGTCAGGGGCAAGCACCTCTGCTGGCCTCTCTCTGCCATCTCTGAGCACTGACAGGCTCTCCAGTAAAAGCTGCTGTGACACCTGGGGCAGAGCAAACTTTCAGCACCGTAGGCTCTGCCCACAACGAGGGGGTCACCTCTGACCAGCTCCTCTGCTGTCTGGCAGCAGGAGCAGTCAGGGAATGAGTGGCTCTGTCTTTGCCAGAATCTTCCAAGAAGGTATATTGGCTCCAAGTGCTTGGGGCTGCCTCTAGACTGAGGCAATCCTAGGGTCCCGCAGGCCCCTCGGGCCAGAAGCAGCTCCCTGACCTGCATGAGCTCCCAAGGGAGCTGGAACCCAGGTGGTTCCTGGTTCAGCTCTCCATGGCCCCAGGGAGGTCCAGTGCTGCCCAAGGGCCAGGGAATGCTCTAGGGGTTCCGTCTCCAGCTCCAGGGGCACAGGGTTCGTGCAGCTGCCTCCTCTTCGCAAACAAGCTGCCCCTGAGCCCTGACGGGCCCCCTCTGCTCAGTGAACAACCAGGGAGCTAGGCAGTGTCCTGCCCCGTGGGTGACACCCCCGGCTGGCACCGCAAATCCCAACCCCTGCTCTCCCACTCTTTTGTTTACCATTAATTAATGGAGCATATGGAAGAAGGTAATAATCACAGCCAAGGACCAATGGGAGGGGGGCCCTGGTGGCAGGATACCCCCCAGGGCCAGAGCAAGCACACCGGTCACACCTCACTGAGGGCTCACCACCTGGGGTTTGTCCAACACCCCCCTGCCTTTTGTTCACTCAGCCACTAGCCTCAGAGACCTTCGCAGGTTTCTCTGAATTTTTTTTTTTTAACCACTATGGCAAAATTTCCCACCTCCCTCTCCCAAAGGGTAAGGATAATAATTGATGTCATTATCACCATTACGGGGACAGTCTGAGAGACCAAGACCAGAGGCACCTCGCAGATGTTTTGTTTCAGGAATTAAACAAACTTGACTGGCCAGCGACGTCCACTGATGACATGAAGCTGAGACGAGAGCAGTCGGCAGTGACAGGAAGAGAGAGGAGGTGGACTCCTGCATGAGGACCCCACACACACAAGGGCCACCAGGCTCGTCTGCTCTCCTGGTTCACAAAGAAGAAAGTGAATCCAGGGCACAAAACAAAGTCCCTGGCCCAGACACGTCACCCTGCAGGCCAGGGCATGACATTACTCAAAGCTCTCACCAACTGCGTGGCCAACCGTGATTTTTAGTTTTAAATACGCAACTCCAGTTACCCTGACACATACACACCGGCTCTCGGACCCCATTGCATCGCGAGAAACAAACCAAGAAGAATGGCTACTCAGTCCTGAACGTCTCCACAGACACGCCACCTAGACGTCGCTCCCTAACTTTAGAAATACGTGACACGCAAAGACAAAACGCTCACATGACCATCTCCACTCCGCGACTCGGGGGGGGCACACAAGGTGCAGGCTCTGAGCCCCGTTCCAGAGAGGTTTCTGCCTAAGGAGCCAGCGTCTTCCCCAGGTCACAGACGCAGGGTCCCACAGCTGTAGGTATATTTCTGTTCCTCCTCCAGAAATGTACATAAAGTTTCTCTTCTCGATACAAGGTCCCCCAAGTGTCTTTTCTGGCGGATGCACAGCGTGATCACCAGACTCAGAGAGGCCAAGCGCGTGAGCAAGCCAAGGGGGGTCGGAGAGAGAGGGGGGAACAGCCACGGGCAGACCCGGGAGAAGAAAGCCTCAGTCCAACAGAGCAGCCCCAAAGAGCCATCCCCAGACCTGCTCTTCCTGCAGAGAAAGCCTTCGTCTCAGCAGTTGACTGCTCCCTGTCCCCCTCCGAGGGGAGAAGCCAAGCACCCGGTGTCTGCCTTTGTCAGAGAAAGAACGTAACATCGACTTACCTTTCCCCACAGCTATTGTCTGTTCTCTTTCAAAATGACATCACGGAAAGCAGTCATGAAATTTACATGGGGGGTGCAGGGTGGCCGGGAGGAGGGGCAGGCAGCTGCTCCGCGCGTCACATGTGGGGGAGCCTGTGTGCGGGTCTCAATTAAATATCTTCTCCCCTCAGTGTGCGAACTCCTAAGCCAGCTAAAGGCGACGTCTCATTTACTTAATGACTGCTCTCATTAGCGGCGGTGGCACGGGCTGGCAGAGAGGCTCCTTTGTAAATACGCTACCCATGAACCCTTGGGGCTCAATATATCTGTTTACTCTCCGAGGTGAAATAAATTTACAGTATAGCATCAGCAAGATGGATCTGCTGACCCGGGAACTGAGAGGCGCCGGGCTGGCAGGGCCCCGGCTCCTGCTTCGACCCTCCGCCAGCACAAGGCACCTGCATTTGCCCACACTGATTTTAATTAATATGCAGCATGATTGGGGTTTTTATGCAAAATACACCAAAGGGCAGAGAGCGTCACAACTGCCACGCTCACCCCCCTCTGCTTTCTCCAGCAGTGGTTCAGTCCAATAATTCCTAATAGCAGCCACCGGAATGACAGATGCCCTGGGTTAGCACGGCTGCAGAGAAAGCACTTTACAATATTTATTGGTGGTTAAGAATATGACCCACCATCATAAAGAACAGACAGCAGAATTTATCACTCAGGTGGACCAGGAGGCCCACAGGGGCTCGTCTGCATATTCAAGTACCAGTCACTTAAATGGATATGCATATATATATATTTTAAATATATCTTTATTGATTTCAGAGAGAGGAAGGGAGAGGGAGAGAGAGGGATAGAAACATCAGTGATGAGAGAGTCATTGATCGAGCCCACAACTCGGGCATGTGCCCTGACCGGGAATCGAACCCCGATCGCCTGGATCCTAGGTCCACGCTCAACCGCTGAGCCACGCCCGGCCGGGCTGCATATATATTATTAAAGTACATAAATAGTACCTATGGCCATGGACAAAAAATAAATTCATATGCACAAAGAACCGACCAGGAAAAGATAGTCGCCTTTCATCACACAGTCTCTTTCTGAGTTACGTTTTAAAATAATAAAAACCCTCTCAAAGACTGTGGGTACCTCCCGAAGCCCTAAACTGTTACATTCACCCCAGCCGCAGGGAAGCACACTGCTCAAGTTCTCTGCTCTTTTTGAGTCTTTTTAAAACTGCCTGCAAGGAGCCACCCAATGAAAATCAAGGGGAGGAAAACCCATGGCGCACACAATGGAAGTGCCCACCCCCTCTCTGGGCACCCAATTGTCTGCTTTCTCATCTGATCGCTTTGTGATTTTTTTCCATACTCAGAGATAAATGTAGGAATTTCCTCAGTGTACCCAGGAGCCCAGGTATTCTTCCTTACTACCCAAATTCCCTTTTCTTACTGAAAAATCAGGCAAAGAGTTCTCTATTATATTATCATAATCGGGTTGTTAGGAACTGTCCCACGATTTTCAGACACTTCCCGAGGACGGACTGTCGTGGGCCAGCTGAGAGCCGTGAACCCCCGGCTCAGAAGTAGCGTGGAGATTTCAGGGCAGCAAATAGCGCTTCTCAGTAAGTTACTCAGGAACACATCGCCCCAACTTAATTAGCACTAAAGGGCTCAGGCCACCAAAAGTATGAATAAAGCAGAACTAAAACATTTAGAATTCTCTAAGAAAGCATGTGTTGAAAACCAGCTAAAACTCTTCCACAAGCAATTATTTTTAACATGCAGTGTTCTGTTTACAGTAAACCAATGAGCTTCACCCTATAAGTAGATATGTTCGGTTCTTATACACACACAATATTCTCATCAAATAAAATACACAATATACAAATAAAATACATGATATGCAATACGCAATCTCTCAGATTGAGCAAAAGGAAGTAAGTGCACACCTTCACTGGTCAGACTGAGGATGAAGTGTTAATTAGCCAAAGGAGAGTGGTTTGAGGTTTCCCACAGCGTCCATTCTTTCGGACGCTCATGTCCATTAGCACAGAAGGACACAGTCAGTTGAGAGCTCTCCTGAAAAGCCATTTTCTGTCTCCTCTGGACGCTGTGAGTGCTGGGATATTTTACATCCAAACCTTTGGCATTCAGAAATTCTATTTAAGTCTTATCGGCAGGCTGCAGGCTCGGGCAGCCCTGAGCACCATTGTTTGAGGTGGAGATAGACTCCAAGGGGGGCTGGCGCTGAATCAGCGGGTTCCCCACAAAGCTCCTCTCTCAGGAAAGCACTTAATTCAGATACGTAACAGTCAAACTTAGGAAACAGCAACAGACAGAGGTAACAACAGGGAGAGGTCAGTTTGTACAACAAAAGGCCTGGCTTGCAGCAGCATTATTTTTTCAGGTAACAGAAGTTCTTTCAGCGCAGCCTACGTCTCAGCGCTCCGCGCCCCTGAACCCCGAGCAGTGCGGCCGTGGGGACTGGGCCTCCCAGGGTGCTGGCCGCCGGCCGGAGCCCGGAAGGGACGCCCTGGGAGCTGTTTCAGAAGATAGGTTTTGACAAGCACAGGTTCCCAATCTCGAGCTGGCTCGTCAAGAGAACAAAGGAGGAGTTGTCCTGATCGGAGAGGAGCAGGGAGGGACTTCAGGCCGCGCCGGTCAGCACTTCGGACAGCGCCGCCCCACCAGCCTTTGTCCCTGCAGGCCCGGCGGCCGGTGACCGCGGCCAGCAGCCCGGGGCTGTCTTACACCGGGAACAGCACTCAGGACGTTTTACATCCTAAGACACTTTCTTTCCCAGAGCGAAGCACTGAGCAGATTGTTCCTTTAAGCTTTATAGGGAAGTCACGTGTGACTTAAGATTGGGAACATCCACAGGGAAACCACCTCTGTCTTCTGGAGGGTCCCCGAACTCCACCCCGGGGGAAGGAGGGAGATTTGCAAAGCCAAACTGTGGCAGGAGCCCTGCTGGGGAACAGGCTTCAGGATCGCTTAGCTGGAAAGAGCATTTCGGATACGGTGTAATTCCTTGCGCACATCTGCATGCAGACATTCCATGTGTCTGTTCACTTGCTTCATAAAAACTCTTTCAAGTAATTTTGGTCTTAACTTTCTGCATGTGTAATTGGCCCCACCTTCTCCAGTGACCAGCTGGGGGTGAGGGTTTTCTTGTGTGTTTTTTCTGAAGCTTCCCTGCAGATGGACGCCCGCCTTAAAGCTGCAGATGACAATTAGGGCCCTTGTGTGTGGAGCCGAGGTGGTCAGCATTAATATTGTATATGAACAGCTGAGGGTGAGGGGGGGCGGCCCCAGGCAGGCGCTGGCAGATGGAGCAAACAAAACCCAGAGCCACTCTTACCAACACCCTGGGCTGACTTTGTGTGCCTGTCTCGTGCACACACACACACTCTAGGCCATATTGTGAGACTGCTTCACGCTGAGATATCAAACACACCAACCCTCTGACACTGCATGAACACATGTACACATACAAACACACGCATTGGGGAGGATCTGTGGGGTTCACACAGTAACTCTCGCTCCAACACTGTGTTAACAGTACACACAGAGAGGAACACAGCAGCAGGCCCCAGCCAGAGCCCCTCTAGTTCAGGTGAACATCTCCCGTCACACACACAGGACATGAGAGGCTCACATGCCTTCTCTCCACCCCACCTCTTCCCAGGGCCTGGCAGCCCTGCCAGCACCCACACCCTCGCTCCCTGCCCTCTCTGCCTCCAACCTTCTGAGGCCAGCCGAAGATGGGCGGCTTTGACAGGTTTTGCAAACTCTCGACCAGCTGCAGGGGAGGTGGCAGGCTGGTTTCCATGGGCCTGGCTTCTTTCAGGAAGGAGCCTGCCTGTCACCTCCTCTGCTGGCCAGAAAAGAGCACTGAGTGCTGACCGGGGACGCACAGCTAATTAGTCTCTTTGGCATCTTGGCAGAAACATGTGAACAGGCCCAGGGAGGAGTGCAAGGGGCTGGGGGTGGGTACATACCCAGGAAGGTCCCGCAGAGAGTCATCCTGGCTGGGCAGATAAACCTCCACTCCAAGCCTGTACACACCGTCACTTCAAGCTGAAAAAAGTTGCTGCACAAACTTCTATGTAGTCGGGCCCTGGATAGCCCCCTTCTCGTCCAGCCAATCAGAGCAGAGAACAGACAGTCACAAATTAATGCCTTGCCAATGAAGCTCCCTTCCCCACACAATGGGCCCAGCCCAGACAATGGCCCCGCCTGCAGGTGGGCAAGAGAACACTGCCCCTCACACTACGGAACTAACCAGTGAGCCAGGGATGGGTCCTCCAGAGGAGGCTCTCCCCTCCCCTCGCGCCCCTTCCTTCCCTGAGCTCCTCCTCCCGCCCCTCCCCCTTCCCCTTCCCCCTTCCCCTGGCCCCTCCCCCTTCGCCTTCCTCCTCCCACTTTCCCTCTCTTCCTAATTCCACCCAGACCAAGTCAGGTCAGATACCTGGTGGGAGACCAGTGGGATGGGGTAGGGTAGGATCAGGTGTGGGGAGCCCTGGCCTGTCCCCAACACAATCACTGACTGCTTAGGGGGCAGGCCCCTGGGGCTCTTGAACTATGGACTCCCCACCACCTAGTTAGGGAGCCTTAGCATTGGGGTGGGGGAAGGTGAAGGGAGGACCAGGAACCCACCTCTCAAGGATGGAGGGTCAGGAGGGAGGAACTTGAGCTTGGACTCCAGCAGCTCAGTCCAGGCCAGGGGTTGGGAGGGGGGTGGCCTTTCTAGGACAAGTCCTCTTGCCTCACCCCCTGTCCCTGACTCTTCATTACCCACAGGGGCCCTTTTATGCAAAGCTTGGCCATCCCCAGAACTGGCTGGACACTCCCAGCTTAGAGCCTGGCTCTTGCTTACCCTGAGACAACTCAAGTTTCACCTCCTGGGGAGGTCTCCATCCCATCCTGTTCTGGATACTCACCTGCCTGTGTGCAGGTGTCTGCGGCTGACAGGTGGGGGATACTCAGGCTGCTGAGGGTCTGGATGTGGGATGAAAGCAAAATGGGCCTGAGACATCGGGTGGGGGCAGTACCACTCACTAAGGGGGAGGGAGCAGGTGTGTGGGAATCGATGTGGGTTCCAGTCTGAAGCTCAGGGCCCAGATAAGGCTAAAAATAAAAGGTGGGTCTTCTGATTAGCAGACAGCGTAGTGAGAGTGGGAAGTTGGTGAGGGTCCAGGGAGAGAAGGGCAGAGCAGGCAGGTGGGGGGGTAGGAGGGGCAGATGAGGGGCAGAAGAGAGGCAGATAAGGGGAGGGGCATGTGGCTACAGACACTGCTGGGACAGGGTGGGAGGTCCCCTCTGGTCAATCACTGTCCTTTGTCTGCAGTGGCCAGTGGCTTACAGAGAGCTGACCTTGGGAGAGTTATCCAACCCTTCTGTGACTCAGTTTCCTCGTCTTCAAAGTGAGGGCAGCAGGGCCAGCCTCCCTGTGTCCCAGACAGGGTGGCACTGACTGGCTTTGTGCTGAGTCATTACCACTGGTCCCCATCACACACCCCAGCGGTCCCAACCTCAGAGACCCCAGGAAGCCCTCCCCGCACCACAGGTACCAGGTGCCTGCAGTTAGCAATTCAGCTCCCTCCACCTCATCCAACTCCCTAACCTTGGGGAAAATGCATCCTTTGGATGGAGTTAATTAAGATTGATTATTTAAAGTAACAATGGGGGAATCTATGAATGCTTGTGCTGTTTCCTTTAATAAAATCAAATGGCCTCCTAATCCATCACATGACAAAACCACTTGAACAAGTTCAGAGTCAGGTGAGACAAAGTCATCTGTCCTCTGAGGGGCTGCAGAGGGGTCCTCAAGGCTTCTCCACCCCCCACTCACAGTGCTCAGGGACCAGCAGGACCAGCACACAATCCCGTCCTCTCCATGCAGGCTGGTATCAGGGCGCTGCCTGCCTAGAGTGAGGGGTCACAGTGCAAGCTGAGGGTGAGCTGCTCCCAGGTGTGGGGCCCAGGAAGCTGAGCACCGCGTCAGATAGCCCCAGCCCTCCTCCCCCAACCTGGCCATTTTGGAGTGGAGGAGGCCAGACAGGTCCAGACCTGAGGGAGAAGCCCCACCTGAGAGTTCTAAGAGAGTCCAGGACAGTGAGCAGGAACCAGATGCCTCCTGAGGGCCAGGACAGAGAAGGGAGAGAGAGCAGCTGACCTGGTAGAGGAAAGAGAGAGACAGAGAAAAGACCTGAGTGACAGGCAGTGGCAGGGAGGAGCTGGAGGCAAGGGTCAAGGGAACAGACACAGAGTTGGACACAAACAGGCAGAGAAGAGACAGAGGTGGGGACAAAGGAGAGACCAAGGCAGAGAGGTGAGGCAGAAATCAGACAGGCTTGGACAGACAGATGGACAGAGAAGTGAGGAAAGTAGAGAAAAGGAGACAAAGGACAGGAAACAGTGCTGGGTGGGAGTCTCCCTGAATTTGTCCTTTCTGTGGCCTTGCGCCCTGCAGGGGTCGCTCATCTGTGTGCATGTGTGGTGTGTATGTATTTGCACACGTGTGGGAGGGCAGAGGGCTCAGCACCTTCCCTGCTCCAGGGTCTGTTTAAATGGCTTTGGAATGCTCCTCCCAGAACAGATGGCCTGGAAGATAAAGCCACCTGGAGCCTGGACAGAGTGAGGCCGAGGGTGGTTGCCATGGCAGCCAGGCTGCTTATTAGTGGCCATGAGACTGCTGCCCACAAATGTCAAGACAGCTCATGGGGAAGGGAGCCCTCCAGCAGAGCCCCCAGAGGAAGCACCCTCGCCTAAACATCGGCCCCCAGCAGCAACAACAAAACCTGGTGGAGCCAGTGGGCACCGGCTGGCTGAAAGCTTGGGTCTGGGGACAACAGTGGTTTGGTCACATGGGGAGAAGGCTGAAGGCTTGGGTCTGGGGACAACAGTGGTTTGGTCACATGGGGAGAAACACTCCCTTCCAATACTCAGTCTCAAGTTGCCGGAGGTGGAGCTCAGAACAGCTGACCCTGGGGTGTTCCAGCTGCATTCAGCATTGGAGACCAAGAGCCAGCCCAGGGCCAACAACACACTGGATGAGTGAAGGAGGGAAGAAAAGACCCAAGTCAGCCGGTCTCAGGCACAGTGCCCTGGGGTGAGGGTGGAGGTGTCAGGGCCCTCCCATCTCAGCTGGTGCCCCAGAGCCCAAAAGGGGTAAAGGGCAGCTGGAGCCCTCATTGGAGCAGTAGTGGGGGACAGATCCATCCGGGCACCAGGTCACCTGTCATCCCAGCAAGCACACGAACCCCTGAGGGAGCCAGGCAGGATGTCCCAGGTGGTCCCTTGACCCAGCAGTCCAGCCCCTGAGGAGGAAGAGACATCACTCCTATGCCAGGCACTGTGAAGTCCCCTGCAGGCCAGCAGTGTTACTCCTGACTTGCAATCCTGGCTCAGAGAGCCATGAGCCCACAGATCCCAGGACAGAGCTGGGACCGGAGCCCAGAAATCTGGGGCCAAATCTTGGATCTCGGCCTTCGGCACCATGAAGAGGCTTTGGGTGCTTCCTCAAGGGGAACTCACTGGGAAAGGGCTCTCCGTGCAGGAGTCAGAGTCTCTGGGCGAGGAAAGGTCCCACCCTAGGCTGAGTGAGCCTAGGGCTTCCCAACTATCCAGTGGGCCTGACCAGGCCAAGCCTAGCAGCTCTGTCCTGTCTAGGGCCCCAAGGCCATACCTTTCCTTGGACCCCAACCAAGCCTTCATAGGTTAGAACAGCTTGGAACCTTCCAAACCCTGTGCAATCTCCCCACCCCCAACACACACACACACACACACACACAACTAGAGCCCTGAACCTGCTGGATGAGGCTATAATGAGCCCATCAATAGCCCTGACCTCTCCATGCCCCAACTCTGCCATTCATGAGTGTGAGGAAGGAAGGAAGGAAGGAAGGAAGGAAGGAAGGAAGGAAGGAAGGAGGGAGGGAGGGAGGGAGGGAGGGAGGGAGGGAGGGAGGGAGGGAGGGAAGGAAGGAAGGAAGGAAGGAAGGAAGGAAGGAAGGAAGGAAGGAAGGAAGGAAGGAAGGAAGGAAGGAAGGAAAGGTAGATGGATGGGTGGGTGGATGGATGGATGGATGGATGGATGGATGGATGAGTGGATGGATGAGTGGATGGGTGGATGGATGGATGGGTGGATGGATGGATGGATGAGTGGATGGATGGATGGATGGATGGATGGGTAGATGGGTGGATGGGTGGGTGGATGGGTGGGTGGATGGGTGGGTGGATGGGTGGATGGATGGATGGATGGATGGATGGATGGATGGATGGATGAGTAGATGGATGGATGAGTGGATGGATGGATGAGTGGATGGATGGATGAGTGGATGGATGGATGGGTAGGTGCATGGGTGGATGGGTGGGGGTGGGATATGGGTGGATGAGTGAATGGATGGGGATGGGTGTATCCCTTTGCTGGTTTAGACTGGTACATGTGGATGGGGCTACATCTGACATGAACACGGGATACAGGTCATTGGGGGACACCAGTATAACAATCCACAATGCCCCTAGGGCTCAGAACCCTGCATGTCCCTACCTACCTGACCCAACCTCACAAACACCTGGAGCCCTGGACACATCCAGGCAAGGCAACCTCATGGCCAACCAGAGGTCTGAAAGATGACATCAACCCCAGCCCCACACACTGGACATCCTGGGTCTGGAAGGAAAGAGAGACAGGCCGACAGAACACAGCTACCCCTGGTCCCAGGAGCACAGGCTGGGGCAGGAGATGAGGAGGAGGCTGCCGGGTGAAGGCCCAGAGCTGGCTGGGAGGTGAGTGCCGTGAGCCCAGAGCCTTCCCCTACCTTCTCATGGTAATCAGGCCTTGAGGACATTAGAACTGTGAGACTCCTCTGAACCACTAGGCTCCCGGCCTGTAAGAAAGCAAAGAATGCCAAAGCAGCATTCCCCAAGCAGGGGTGTCAGCGTTCACATTTGGAAACTCAACCTTCTTTACAGCTGAGCTGTTCACACGAGATCGCTGGATCGAGTAAAACACTCCAGATGCATGGAGCCCTGCCTGGCTGAGCACCACCCTGCTTGGAGGGAGCCCCAAAAGTCTTCACAGGAGACTTTTGTGAAAGTACAGCCTGGGTCTGAGGGTCCTCCTGTGGCTGCAGGGATGCCCACCTGTCCACCTCCAGCAGGCACAGGGCCCAGTTCCTCCTTACACAGCCCTGCAGCCCAATTACAGACGAGGAACTGAGGCTCAGACAGCCACTAAGAGTGACAAGGCTCCAGGGACAGCTAATGGCAGACCAAGGGCTCCCCAAAGGCCCCACACGCCAGAGCCCACCGTCCCCCACTGGCATGGGCACGAGGCAGCAGCTCTGAGGAGGCAGCAGGAGAATGAGACCCATTTCCAAGTGGCCATTGTCACACCACCTGTGCTTCTGTGCCCCACCCCCACTCCTCAGCTGCACCAGGCAGGGGCACCTGTATGCAAATCCCCCAGAGGGCACAGGG
This sequence comes from Miniopterus schreibersii, assembly GCF_964146895.1. Lineage (NCBI taxonomy): Eukaryota > Metazoa > Chordata > Mammalia > Chiroptera > Miniopteridae > Miniopterus > Miniopterus schreibersii. The sequence continues at coordinate 416,503 of NC_138110.1, forward strand.
GAGGGAGGGCTGAGCAGACCAGACATGGCAGGGTGCTGGAGAGGAGGGCAGGGGGACGGGGTGGCCACAGGCCCCACCCTGGAAGGAATAAGCAGGATCATGGGAGGAGGGCCTTCGAGCCCCACTCTGAGCTGGGGAATGGCTGAGGGACAGGATATTCAGCATGTGGGATGGCGTGGACCTGGACACAGCAGTCACTGCGTGAACTTGAAGCTGCTGGCTCATCTGTTCACTTAGCTGCAAAGTCTCCTTGGAAACACAACAATGGCTCGTCTGAGTTCTCGTAAAACAAGAGTGAAGATCATGGTGGTGTCAGGAGGAAGAGTGGTGGCCAGTCACTGAGCCCCTGGAAGGTGCCCTCTTACAGTTATCGCAGTGAATCGTCACTGCGTTTCAGGTAAGACCGAGTCTACCTGTTTCATGGACTTGGGCCACAGTGGAGCCAGGGCACTGGTTCCCGTCCTGAATCGGCCAAAACTCACTGGAAGCTTGAAAACCATGCCAGGGACCCTCAGCGTCACACAAAGCACAAGCAGAGCATGGGACAGACGCCCTGTGCACACTGTACAAACCGGGCGTGGGAGGTGGGGGCCACGCAACGCCCTAGGGTCAGATTGGAGGCACCAGAGACTCAGCTGTATGTCCAGGGTAAACAGATGGACCCCACACACCCTATCCTGCACCTTACTGCTTGTTTGCAGCCTGACTGAGGGGGACCCAGACACATGGGGTACATTCTGACACTTGCTTCTCAAACCAAGAAAACTCCAGACAGTGCGTTAGGCTCCAACGGCCAAGGCAGCCACACACTCCCAAAATTTCCCTTCATGCAACTGAACACTCGTCACTGGTGTTTGCAAAGTGGATTTTCCAGTGCCACAAAAAAGGCAAATGCAAATGGAAGAGGCCTGGTGACCCAGCTTCACCCTGCAAGGGCATGGGTGAGAAGCTCCTGGCAGCCAGCAGCACCGCAGGCAGAGGGGCAGGGCTGGGCCCTGCCGCCGAGCTCAGGCCACACCTCCTCAGGGGAGAGGCTGCCATGCCCTCTTCCTGGCTGGACTCCAAAGCCCATTCTGGGCCCATCCTCAGACCAGGCCCTGCCACCTGGGGGTCCCACAGCCTGCCGGAGGCTCATGCGCATGATTGTCTCCAAGCGACAGCGGCAGCAGGGGCTGCACTGGGGAGCTGTTTGTGTGAGTGCGTGTCTCTGTGGTTACACGTGTACCTCCTGTACAGTGTATGTGCACGATTATGTGTGCACATCTGTGTGTGCACATCTGTGTACATGTATGTGCATGCATGTCTATGTGTGTGTTTACTTGTGCACGTGTACATTGCACATCCATGTGTTTGCACATATGTGCATCAGTGTGTTCCCATGCACACCTGTGCACACACACCATCCCTGTCCCCACGAAGGGCACTAGGCTGGGGAAAGCACCAGAGCTCAGGTCTAGCCCCTCACCCACCGGAGGGCATGTGGACCAGCCTATCAGCCGCCATGCACCTGGACTTGGCCAATGCCTAGTCCTGCCACCCACCCCCACTGGTGTCTGCATCCTTCCCAGCCCAGGCCCATCACATCCCCCTCCTCAGACTATGAGGCCTTCCTCCAGGTGGGCTGTGTGTCCCCAGACCACGGCCTCTTGGGTCTCCGGCTCCCACAGGCCCTGGCACGTGCTGGCCACACAGGAATACTCCTGGCTGCCCCTCGCTGAGGGAACAGGCTGCATCCGCCCGACCCTCAGCTGGTCAGCGGCGCCCCCTGCTCCGCACTGCCCGTGGGGTGTTCCCTCTCCCACCAGGCTGTGAGGCAGGCCTCTGGGGCCCCGTGTGACCTGGCGTGAGTACCTGTCAGCGCCTGCTGTGTCTCCCCACAGACCTGAACCAGAGGGTCTCAAGCCACAACCACAGCCGCCTGCAGCCATCTACGTCCTGTGGCCAGTGGCCTGAAGTGTCCTTATCTTGTTGCCTCTCTGGTGGTTTTTCACGTTTATCCCGGAATGTGGAGGCGTTCTGTTGGAAACAGCTTCATCAGAAAATGAGAACCTGTCATGGGAACAACAAGCACCAGGAGGGAACATTCTGGCCATTAAGCAGCACGTGAGGCCCCCCACCTTCCTCTGGTCTCAGCGCGCAGAGTCCCAGGGGAGCTGGGGTGGGAACAGGGAGCAGCCCTTCTCAGGGCCAGAAGGAGGTTTGGGTGAAGTGACTGTTTCCAAGTGAAGTCACCCCGGACTTGAGATGGTGCCCTTCAGTGAGACATGGACACACCTCCTGTTTTGCACTCACAGTGACAGGAGTCCATAGTTCCCAACAGCTCTGCGGTGGTACCACCATTCCCAATGTAATCTTACTGGGTGATGAGGTCCCCAAGTCTGGAGTCCTCTGCCTTATAACCCTCAGCGTCCCTTCCTTATGGGACCCTAGGTGGACCCACTTGCTCAGCAGTAGCTGTAGGGACACAGGGCATGAACACTTGCATGTGCTCAGGCCAAGAGTGATGGGGCCCAGCAGAGATGGCCACCCACATGGACACAGACAGCCATAGCACAGCAGGGGCTGGACATGGGTGTGAGTTTCACAAGTAGAGGCAGGCTGGTTCCCTTATGCCCTACCACTGAGGGTCAAACACCCCAGAGCCCACCCCAGACCACTTTAGCTGTCTACCTGGCTTAGTCCCGGTGACCTACAAGCGCATGGGAGGGGTCTCCACTAAATCAAGTGCGCCCTTTCCTTGGCTGGAGAATGGGGGGGCCCTCCTTCTGCCCATGCCCAGCACCTCCCTGTACCCACCTGGCAGCAGCTACCACCCCATCCTGTGTGCCCCCCCCATTGGGCCCCATCCTTCAGGATAAAGGCCCAGGCCTCCACCTGCCCCTGCCACCCCTGAGCTCAGCCACAGTGGGGCCTGCTCCCTCCCACTTCCCAGGCTTTGCCCAAGCAGCTCCTTCCCAGGCCCCTCCTGCTAAGCTCTTTCTGAAAAGCTTCCAGATGAGGTCAGGGCCCCCTCCTCCTGGAAGCCTTTATCACAGGTGGAATTTCACAAGTCATTGTGTCACCGTTTGTCCAGCATCCAGCTCCTCAGGGACAGGATGACTCGCTCAGGGCGGCTGAGCTTCAGAGCAGAGTGGATGGAGAAGGAAGGGAGGACATGGCTAGGACTGTGCCAACCGCACGTCTAAGAGGCTGCGTGGGTGGGGTCTCCCAAGGATGCTGGGAGAACAGGCGTTCTTTGAGAGCTGGGAAGGAGGGGGCAGGGCCCGGAAGGCTTGGTGGGGGGAGGGTCCTACAAAAGGGCTCTGTCTACAAAGTTGGGCCCTGCACCTGCCCTATACCCCCTCCATCCTCTCACCCAGAGGAGGGGCCTGGGCCTCCCCCAGGGAGCCTGCAGCACACCAGGTCACCTCCTCCATGTGGCCCTGGAGCTGGTTCAGATGGCCTTTGCCACACACAGGGGCACAGGGCTTGACACCCACTCACCCTGGTGTGCAGGGTGCAGAGACCAGAGCCCCAAACAGAGGCTGAGAAGCGGGCACATTCCTTCCCCAGAAAACTGCTATGGATTGCTTCGCCCACCCCTCAGACCACAGAAGTGGGAGCAGGAATGTCACAGGCAGCTCACCTAGTGCCCTCATCTCCCTGAGGACAGGGATTTAATTCCCCTCTCCTCCTAGCCTCCCAACCAGGAAGGTCAGAGAGGCCCACGAGGGGCAGGGAAGTGGGAGAGAGGGAGAGGAGGGGTAGGAGAGGGAGGTGCTCAGAGGGAATTTGCACCCAGCACCCTGGCTCAGGGGCTGAGCTTCTCACCAGCATCCTGTCTTTGTCTCCTCCACAAGCAAACCAAGGCCCAGGTGTCTCTGGGTCTCTCTTCTGGGCTGCTCACCCTCCCCTCCTAGGACCCTGGAGAGAAGGTGAGCCCTGAGCTAGATCTCTAGGCTGGGTGAGTCAGCAGCAGCTGCCAGGCTAGGGGACAAAGAGGGGATGGGGCAGGTGGGGGACATGAGTGCATTCAGTTGCCTGCAGCAGCCTGGCTGCTAATTCTCCCTAATTGCTTTAAAGTTGTACTAATTGAACTGATTGAAAACAGAGTCTGGGGAGGGGGTGGAATGAGGGAAGGGGAGGATGTTGTCCTGGAAGTCACAGCCCATCCCCCAGCCGAGCTGAAGCCCCTCAGCTGCCCAGGATCTCAGCCAGGGTGGCTCTCTGTCTCCTGACCTCAGGTCTAGCCAGAGCCCCCTGCCAGATTTGGAATTGGGCCTGGTTGGGACCCGACTCAAACTCAGAGCCTGTCCAACCCAAGGGTAGGACACAGGCAGGAGCTGACAATCCACCCCACCAAGCCCAGGGCTCAGCACAAGGGGTCCTGGTCCTGGGGCCACCAGACTCCCACAGCCTTGTATGCAGTTATGACAAGTCTGTTCCCCCACCTGGAGACCCAAAAAGCAGGCCTTGGCCAGACCTTCTGCAGGACCCCAAGAGAAGGGCCAGCAAACATTTGGGCAGGGGAGTGAGTGGGTATGAAGGACCCTTCACCAGCTCAATATACAGACATGAGTATGGGTTTGTGTTTCTCCAAAAGTAAGCCTCCGAACCATCTATTAGCACAGAGTCTGTGATCTCCTTCCTAAGCCCCCTCCTCCAACCTTAGTACTCAGTGGTACAAAACCAATAAGGGCTCACTCAGCACCAAGAGGGCTGTGCTGCCCCAACCCAGGTAGAGAGCAGCTGAGTTCCACCAGGTGCTGCTTCAGTGGTGGCCAGAAGGTGTCACTGTGGAACACGGGTCCTGCACAGCCCTGTTAACTGGCTCCTGGATCTGTGGTTTCTCTGCTGTCTCCATCCCCACAGGCTGCAGTGAGGACAGGGATCATGACTCTCATCAGCTGAAGCATGGCACACATCCAAAGCCTGGGGGCAAATGCATTACCTCCCTGTGTCCCCTCACAAATCTCCAGGCCCTGTGTTGAACCTGGTCTTTCCTCTTGGGCTAGGGGGACTGGCAGTTTTTCCTATCAGCCACCTTCCATCTGGACGCTCCCAGTGCATCAGACTGGCTGTAATAATGTTTGACCTAAAATTGAAGGAGCTGGTGGGATGGGAATGGCCTCTCCTTTTCCTCCCAAGAGGATGCCATGTAAATGTCTCCTCCTGGCCTGGCCTTGCACCCTGGCTGGACCCCCAGCATGGAAGGGACACCCTCAGAGGGATATTTGGGGAGGTTCTGCACACAGAAAGTGCTCAGCCAATTTCTCTATACTGAGGGGGCCTGGAGAGGACTACAGAAATGCCACCCAGAAGATGACTCAGTCACCCTCAGAGAGTTCAGAGACCGAGCTCAGGGCCTGCTGGTGGGAATCTGATCCACCAAGAGGATTTTCCTGCTCAGGCTCACTCTGCTTCAGCTGCACACAGGCTCATTCTGGGGCCAGCCTGTGGAGGGGACCTGGGCAGGGGACCAGAGCTCCTGGGAGGACTCTTGCCATGCCCTGTACATAGGAGGGGGTCAAGGTTAAATAAATGAATGAACAAACATATGAACAGATGTGAAACCTACCTGAACACTCCACAAGGCACTCCTGGAGAGACAGGGCCACACCGGTACCAACACACAAGCAGCAGGAGCTGAATAGTAGGAACAGGTGCTGCTTACAGAAAGGAATGAACCTTGGGAGCCCAGGTCTCCCTGTTTCATGTAATTCCTTCTCTCGTAGAGAAATGGGCAGGGAGACCCTGGACAAGCTGAGGGGCCACAGGAGCCGGAGAAGGGGAAGGAGCCCGAGTCAGGGCAAGTCAGCAGGGCAATGTCAGACTGGTCACAGGGGCACTGACTCTTCCTGAGCAGGGACAGCAGATCACAGCAGGGCTTGGGTGACTGGAGAGGAAGGCTGACCCTCCAGGAGGTGGGTGGGCCTGGAGGGCAGCTGCACAGGAAGTCGTGACCAACTGCAGGATCTGGGAAGTGAGAAGACTGGGAGCAGGAAGCAATGTAGAAAGATAGTGAGCTGATTGGCAAATGAGTGAACAGTAATCTCTTGATGGAGGATGTTTATGGTGCAATTAGCAGCTGTGCCATAAAAGAAGTTTTAACTGTGTGTGATCAACTTGTTGAGCCGCAGGAAACAGCTCCCCGGGACTGAGCCAGGCTCTCACACTGTCGACTCCATGCAGTGTCCGTGGTGCATCCCTGAGTGCACCTCCCTCTCCAGCCCACATCTCCATGCCCAGCCCTATCCTGACCCAGGACCTGGGGGAGAGGAACCAACCCCTCACTGGGCCATGACATCTACTGCCCAGATTCTGCAGTCGGGTGCAGGTACGTGTCCCCACCTGAGCTCCATGTTCTCAGAAATGTCATTCTGATTCCCAAAGTGACCTGCTGGGTGCAAGCCTACCTTGAGGTCAGAAACTGAGCACCTGCCCCACCGCCAGCCTTTGCCCTGGACTCTTTCCCTCTGCTTCCACTCTTCCTCCTACAAAATCCTGCCTGGAACCCCCATCCTCTGCCTGCCCCATGGCTGCCGGCCCCCTCCCCCCCGCCACCAGGGCAACCTCCCAAAGCATGTGCCCCCTTGCCCCAGCCCTCCTGATCTTTTTGTTTTGTTAATTTGTAGGCATGAAAATGTTCAAACACAGAGACAATGATAAACACTCCGAACTCATCACCCTCCCCTAAGGAGATTGGCTTGTGTCATCTCTGCATGTTTTCAATTTTGCCATCTACATACACATCCAAGAACATCACATAACATTCTTCGCATGTTACATTAATGTGAATTAATGTGATCACACAGAATAAAACCCTTTGTAATGTCCTTTTTATCACTCAGCATTGTTTCCGAAGTGTGTCAGAGCTGGTCTGCCTGACCTTAACCCTGTGTGTCATCACATGAAAGAAATAAAATCTGTGCTTTTCTGCCAAGGGACACACAGGTCACTTTTTAGTCATGACAAGTACATTTTCAATGACCCTGTCTCCTTGCTGCTGAGTGCCACAGATGAGCCTGGATGACACAGATGACCCTGAGTAACATGTATAACCCTGGGTGACACGGGTGATCTTGGGTGACACGGATGACCCTGGGTGACATGAATGACTCTGGGTGACATGGATGACCCTGGGTGAGAGGGATGACCCTGGGTGACATGGGTGAAGCTCCCCAGGGCTCCTGGTGGTGGCTCTCTTGCCACAGCATGAAGTTCACATTTACTTACCATACTTGGAGAATCCAATTTTCAGTTTTGCCAGCCTCTTGTGTTTTCTGGGTGATTAGTGAGGTTGGGTGTCTTTTTATAGGATTTGGGGTGGGAAGTACCCCACACACACAAGTTCCAATTATTAGCCAACGACCAAGAACTTCAGGATGGTCATGAGGCTTCTCCCAGGTCTTGCTCCTGCAGGGCCTCTGGGACTGGACCGTTCTCCATGCCAAGCAGAGCGTAGCACACCCTTCCCGTTCTGAGGAAATTCACAGACATTGTAGCTGCCACCCAGGATAGGCTCCGGCTTCTCAGACACAGGTCAGCAATCTGGGGCAAGGGAGGCAGCACTCAGGGGTCCCCAAAAGCCACTTCTCCAGCTCCACTCTCTCTGAGCAGCTCACCTCTGAACAGCCCCATTGCCCATTTTTTCCATTCAGTTATTTTTCTGTCAGTGTGAACATTTCCCCCATGTTGGGGGAGTAACCCTTGCTGGCTGTGTATTACGAATGTCCACATCCAGCTGGGGCTCCTCTCTTTCCTTAGGTTATGAACTCTGCACCCTAACCCTGACCCTGCCGCGCTCCGGGAACCGGGCCCTCCTGGCAGCCTCAGGGCACTTTGCTGCTATATACTTTAAACACGTTTGAGTGGTTTTTAGAATTTATTTTCATCATAGAAGAAAGGTGGTAACTCACCTCCTGAAAGAAAGGAAAGAAAAGCACCTCGTTGGTGTCCTGAGCCCGTTTCACACACTGGTCCATGGGCACCTGCTTCGGGCTGCTGCGGGCTGCTGAGGCTTCAGGCTCTTGTGTGTGTGTGTCTGTCTGTCTGTCTATCTGTCCCACTGGGCGGGACGTGGAGAGTGAGGAGGGGCTGGCGAGAAACCTGGGAGCAGCAGAGGGAGGCTGGTCGAGGCCTCGAGGGTATTTCTTAGTGAGAAACCACTGATGTGCTTTCATGACAGGGCAAGACTTCCTCCGCCCAGCCACCTCTCTCCCCAGCCCTCACCCCCCCACCCCCGGGTCCTCCAGAGTCCCCTGTGTGTCCTCTGTGTGTCCCCTGGCCCTGTTCTAGCAAACATCTCACACCAACACTTCCACACACCCCAACAGCCCATAATTGCTCTGGCTTACCTCTCTGGGCTCTTGACACCTATTCCAGGTATGTCTGCGCTGACTGTGGGCTCTGCGGGTGCAGGACTGCACCTGCTTGTAAGTAAATGCTGCTGTCTCCAGTCCCTGGGGGCTGCCTGTCTCCCGTCTGCATGGCATCTTCAGTGAGGCCCAAGGTGGGGACAGTCCCGGGCATGGGGACAGCTGCTGCCCTCATGCCAACCTCCTCTCACCCAGCACAAGGGTTGGAGGGAGGGACACCCAGCCCCACACCCACCAGGCCTGAGGATGCCGGCAAAAAGGTGAGGGGTCCCTTTAATTTCTTCCCAGGCAAAGCCTCCAGGCTACAAAAACAGCATTTTAATTTAAATTCCGATTCCACTTTCATTCACGGAGCAGCTCTGGGCAGGGGTTTCATTAAAGGCTTTAATAGATTTTGTGGGACTTGTCACGTCCCATAGAAAGGAAACAGAGAAAATCTATTTCCTCTGCTTCCAGAATTTCAACAACAGCTCGGAAACAGATCTGCTGTGAAGATGCAGAGCAGCCCAGCCTTGCAGAGATGGGGAGAAGTGAGACTCGCTCCAGGGAAACAGCGCTGGTGATCCCCACACACATCGGGGCCACTGCCACAGAAGACCAGCAAGCCCAGGTGTGCAGAGGGTTTTGCCTTGAGCAGGGGAACGAGAGAGTCCCAGGAGGCCAAGTCCCTGCAGGGCGGGCCAGACCCCTTGCCTGGGGCTCCTGGGTGCGTTGCCCTCTGTGTCTACCACTCCCTTGGTTTGGGGCGAGGGAAGCAGCTTGAACTCTGACCTGGCTTCTTCCCTCTTTCCTGTAGGACCCTGGCCTCTCAGACAGGGGGCTGTAGGGGCAGCTCTGACACCTGAGGAACAAAGACACAGCGGCTGCCGCTCAGGAAGGTCTGCCAGACAGCCTGGTTTTAAACTGAGCCCCAGGCCCTGGCCGGGTAGCTACGTTGGTTAGAGCATTGGTTAGAGGCTGCTGGTTCGATCTCGGGTCAGGGCACATGTGATGCCTAAATACACGGAGGAGCAAAGCAATGTTTCTCTCTCCCTCTCCCTCCTCCCTCCCCCTTCCTTTCTCTCTCTAAAAATCACCAAATAAAACCAACCGCCCCAGACACCCCATCATCCAGGCAAGCCAGGGTGGTGGGCCACAAGGTCAGACAGGCAGCAGGCCAGCCCACCCTACTTGGGCCCCCATGGCTTCCCCAGATTCAGCCGTCACCAGCAGAACCACTCTGCCCTGTGGCCCTGGGCCGCTCCACCAGGAGAGCATCCCACAGCTCCCCTCTCCTCCCACCTTCTTCTCTGACTGGGCCACAGACCAAGGGGGCCACCTGCTCCTCACCGCACATCCCATGCTGCCCAAGCTCAGCTCCAGGCCATCCTCCGTAGTCCTGGAGGCCCCGTCACCCCACCACAGTGTGGTCATCAGCAGTGCCTGCAGGATAACAGCCAAGCCCCTCTCCCTGGGTGACCTCCCTGGTACCCAAGCCCCTGCTCCTCCCTCCCACCCGCACCGTCAAGGCCCCACCCACAGGGACCCCCCCAGCTGGGCACTGAGTCTCTCACAGTAAGAGCAAGTGTTAGAGCACCCTCAAAGCAGGGCCTTTGTTACAACAATCTATGGCTTAATGTTTTTTGTTGAACTTTATGTCAGGAAGGATCACAACTTTTTGACAAGGGCTCGACACACATGTGCTGAAGAATGGATGCATGCATGGTAGCAATGCAGCGCAGTGCCCTCGCTCTGGGCCCGCTTGGGAGGAGGCTGCAGACGTGCACGTCGATGGCCTCCCCAGCCTCCCCGCTCCCACAGGCCCAGCTCCTTGTGGCTCCACATCGTCCAGACCAGCTCAAGGCCACTCACCCCACACGGTCTTTCCCAGCTCAGTATGGTTCACCCTCCTGTGCCAGACGTGTCCAGCATCCAGCTCACCCCACTGACCCCTTCTCCACCCTGCCCAGAGCTGGAGGTAACCTGCAGGTGCACCTGTGGGCTGCCTACCTCCTAGTTGGGATTGCCTCAGAGGAGCCCCACAGGAGGTGGGGAGCCCCAGCCCCCTCCCTGCTGGGTCCTCACCCACAGGTCTTGCCTCCTGTTGGGCAGCCTTCTCCAGGTCCTCTCAGGTTAAGGGTGGACTCTGATTTACCCTTGGTGGCTTCTCTACACCTTGCCCACACCTGAAGCCCTTTATTCCATTCCCTTCAAATTTCCCAGCTTGAGGGTGACACCCGTCTTTTACTTGGACCTTAACAGACACAGATCCCTGACTTGGATCTTATAGCAAAATAAATTCTAAGTTGGTCAAAGATACAAACGTTTAAAAATAACCATAACGTACGAGAAGAAAGAATAGGGTCGTATTATGAGCTCACAAAGCTCAAATCATAAAGATTAATTACCTCACATGATAAAAAATTCCTACATGGCAAAGCTGCTTTAAACAAAGCAAAAATCAAATAGCAAACAAGGAGAAATATTTGTAAATATTTAAGGATAATGCCTTTCTATGTAAAGAGTCTGAACAAATAACTAGGACAAAGTCCAACAACCCAATTTTAAAAAATGGGCCAAGGCCCAGCCGGCGTGGCTCAGCGGTTGAGCATCGACCTAGGATCCAGGAGATGGGGGTTTCACTCCCCACCAGGGCACAGGCCCGGGTTGTGGGCTCGATCCCCAGCAGGGGGCGTGCAGGAGGCAGCCGATCAATGACTCTCATCATGGATGTTTCTCTCTCTCTCTCTGAAATAAATAAAGATACATTTTTTGAAATAAAATAAATAAATAATGGGTCAAGTATAAACCATTTACAGAACAAGGGGAAAATATAACTTTTAAGCAAAAAGTTGTTCCACTTGACTCATGGCAGGAGGCGAGCAACTTTAAGATACAGAGTTTCTCTTTTAAATCTGAAATTGTCAACGATGCAGAAGTTTCCTACCAAGGACATGTTGGGAGGGTGTGGGGTAAAACACTCCATCCACTACTGTGGGCTGAGTGTGCGGGGAGCTCCCAGGGGCAACCGTAACTGCACCCTCGCCGCTGGGAACTGCACACACTCAGGGCCTTACTGACGCCATTGTCTGTGCAAAAACGGTTGGAGATAACCCACCTGTCCGTGGATAGGAGCATGAGCTCTGTGGAGAGATGGCCAACCCGTGACAGCCACCCCGAGGGCCCAAGGGAGAAGAGTAGGGAGGCCTCTCCTCTCCACCGGCCCCTCGCTTTTCTCGTTGACTCTGCTCTGTATGTATGGCCTCTTCTCCTCATCCAAAAAATAAAACCAAAATATATTAAAGTATTTCAATATGCATGTATGAATTCCACTTCTGTTGTCAATGCCAGAGGTTCTGACCCTGGGGCCTGGGGTGGGGACCCCCAGGAGGTTCTGCAGTGCTGGGGGTCGGCGGCCAGGAGCAACAGGTTACCACTTCCTTCCACATCAGTCCCTCCCATGGGGGAGTCTGCCTGCACCCAGGAAGTCTCAGCACCCCAAAGATGGGCCCCCAAGGAGTCCTGCAGCTGTCCCAATGGGCAGACGTGAGGAGACGCTGCCATCCTCTGGTGAGGAGAAAGGAGACACGGTCTGGAGGACCCTGCTAAAACCTGGGGGTCGCTGCAGAGCCATGTTCATTCCATGTGGTCCGAGGCTCACTGTGAGTGTCCGTGGGACTCACACTGGTGCTTGAGTGTGTTGTGTGTCTGCTGTGCTTCAATCAGAAATAAAGAAACCCAGGTGCCAGGCCCCTCCTGACCTGCCTGGGCAATGGGAGGGTCTGAGGTTAACGGGATCCACAGGCACCCCTGGAGGGAGTGCTCAGGCTCCTTCCAACATGGCTGAGGCCCAAACTGAGATCCCGGAGAGAAATGGGTCCTCACACACACCCCAGCCCCCAGGGCTCCACCAAGACAGAGACAAGTGAGGAGAGCCCCACACCATGAGAGAGGAGCCAAAGCAGGCTGGTGCTGGAGAGAACGAGCCCCACCAGGGCACCCCCTCCTGGCTCCCAGGTCATCACCCTGCTTCCTGCCCTGCCGAGCTCAGGCCCAGCCAGACACCCTGGAGCATCACTGTGCAGATGTAGTGGTGGTGACCAGACAGCCCACCTCATCCACTCTGAGACCTGCTCCTGCACCATGGGGTCTACACTGCAGAGGATCCTCCCTGCACTATATCCCGTGCACCTCTACCCTGTGTGTCTACATTGCAGGCATCGACCCCGGGCACATCCACCCTGTGATCCGTCCACAAACACAAGTGTGTACACATGTGCACACACCTGGACCCAGGGTCCCCAGGAGCCACCTCCCCTGCCATCTGTAGACTGAATAATGGTGTTAACTGTCCAAGAGAAACATGCTAACCCTCCACCCTCAGTGCTCAGCACAGTCTTCCCCATGGCCCAGAGTGAGAACTCACACAACCTTGGACATGAGGGTCATTTGTTCACCTTCAAAATTCATCTCAACATTTTCTAGAAGGACTTGTTTTTTGCTTTTTAGGGTTTTCCCCCCCAAAAGCCTCCCATTGCCTTTAGGAAACAGTCCAAACTCCTCTCTATGACCCACCCTTCCAGCCAGGCCCACCCGTCCCAAGCACACTGGTGAGGCCATCCTGACTGAGGGCAGAACTCCAAAACTCCCGCCAAGCTCCAGAGAAAGATCCTTCCAGCTTCTGGTGGCCCCCGTGCTCCTAAGTCATGGACACATCACCCCAGCCACTGCCTCCCTCATGACTTGGTGTTCTTCCTGTGTCATCGGTGTCTCTATCCACATTTCCCTCTCCTTATAAGGACACCAGTGTGACCACAACTAATAACACCTGCAAAGACCTGACTTCCAATAAGGTCCCACCCACAGGTCCTGGGGATAGGACTTCCACATGTCGTTTTGGGGACACAATTCAACCCACAACACTCATTAATGAAGAAAGCAGTAAAATGTTACAACCCAGTTCAAAGGAGAACCCGGACCACAGAGACACACGCAGGCAATCAGGAATCCTGAAATGATTTGTCAGTAGACGCAAAACTGGTCAAGCCCAAAGAGCAGTCACAATCGCTTTCCATTGGACAAAATTAATTTGCATTTCTAGGAATAATTGTTTGCATTGCTATCAATTTTCTGCAATTATAAAGCATTAAAATAGTTCAAAAATAATGAAAGACAACCCTAGCTGGTTTTGCTCAGTGGTTAGTGTCGTCCTGTGGACTGAAGGATCCTGGGTTCAATTCCAGCCAAGGGCACATACCTCAGTTGCAGACTCAATAGCCCCGGTAGGGCAGGAGACAACCAACTGATATGTCTCTCTCACACTGATGTTTCTCTCTCTCTCTTTCTTTCTCTCTCTCCCTTCCACTCTCTCTGAAAAGCAATGGAAAAAGTATCCTCTGGTGAGGATTTAAAAATAATAATACTAATAATAATGAAAGACAGACAATCTGGAAAGGTAAGCCAACAGGACACCCAGTTAAATTTTTTTGACATTCAAAAGGTCTTTTGCAATTTATCCTGACAGGATTTCAAACATATACACAGGTGCCGGGTGGGCATCACTGAACTCCAGCAAAGACAGGTGCTGGGCCACTCTAGCTGTCTGCTCTGTGCCCACATCCACAGGGTCACCTTGAATCAATCCCCAACCATGACCACTTCATTTCATTCATCAGTATTTAAATGAGTCATTTTCAAGGCTTTGGGAGAGAGAAATAACATGACCTTACTGCATTGTAGGAAACGACCTGGCTGCCAAAAATGGCCTGAAGAAAGAGACAGAAGGAGCAGGGAGGACTCAACCCAAAACACACACACGTGTGCACATGCAGACACAGACATGCACACACTAGACACACATGTGTGCTGGCACAGAAGCTCCCCTACTCCAGGGATGACAGTTGTCAGGTCCCCAAAGCACCCCTCCGGCCTGACCCTGTGGCTGCCCTCAGGCTCCGGCCTCATCTATTGCCCCTCTCGGCCCTAGGCAGCTCCCACTGCCCAGGCACTTGTCCATCCTCAGAAGACTCCTGGGCCCACTTCTCTGCTATTTCAAGATGTGGGATTTCACCCCCACACTGCCCCTGCCCAGTAGGGCAGGAAGATGACTGAGGCCTCCCCAGGGACCCAGGTTAGTCTGAGGCCCTTGAGACCTATTAAGCCCCTCTCCATGGACCCTCCATCACCACTTCAGCTGGCAACTGAGACTCCAGACCAGGTTCCCGTCTCTCTGTTCTCAAGAATGCTGGTGTCCATAATCGCTCTCCAACCCACACCCTATGTTCAGGCTGTCCCCCACATTCTGTGACAGTGCCCACCCCCTGCCAGGCTGCAGTCACTGGCTCCAGTCCCCACTGGTAGCTACTGTGCCTCGATGCCTCTCTCCAGCTTCCATCCAGCAGCCAGTTGACTGTTGTGAAACACAAGCATGGCCATGTCACTCCTCTGCCCACAGCACTTGGGCCCCCACAGATGAAGTCTCATTGCAGCCCCCTCCCAGTGCAGCCCCTGCCCCTCAGCCTCAGCCCTTCCTGAACTGATCACAGCTCTCTCACCAGCCTTGCTCACTCTCTCCCATGCTCCCCGCTCCCTGCACTCCTGCTCACCCTAGAAGCACAGCTCAGAGGCCACCTCTCTGGGAAGCCTGCCCTGACCCCCGTTGGGGTTGGCCCATCACAAACAAGCTTCGGGCATCACAAACATCAAATCCAGAATAGAACTCCTTAGGGGCAGGGCCCACTGCCCCAAATCTTCAGCGTTCACAAGCCCCAACTGGGATCTCCTTTGGGTGTGTCCCGGTTATTCCTCAGGAAGGGCCCTGAGAGGCCGGAGCTGGGGTCACAGACAAACCCCCAGTCACACATTGTGCCAACTGTCCTGGCCCCTCTGCAGCAGTGCTCAGAACTGGCCACTGGGGGTCAGAGTTGGGCTGCATTGTGCAGGACTGGCCCAGGTGGGAGGTAGAGGGGACCCTGCTATCTGCCCCAGCCTTGGGGAGATGACTGCCCCTCAGTTGGACAGAGCTAATCCATAAGGGCCCCCTGGAAGAGGGGGTTTTCAAGGTGCTGTCCCTCTGTGGCAGAGTCCCACACCTCCAGTCAGTGGTTGTCCTGGTATCCCACAGCCCCTGCTGACCCTGATCAGGGACCTCCCAGACTGACCAGGCCGTGTCAGCCCTTCCCAAGATGGCCTGGCCTGGCCTGGCACCTGACCTCCTCACAAGTGGTGTCAGCACTGCTGACTCCATGTTAGCAGGAAGGAGCTCGAGGTGCAGGCGATGTCCCCAGGCTGCCTGCCCACCTCTCCATTCCCAGCTGATTTCAGCCTGATGGCAGACTAAGGCCAAAATTGGGGGGTGGCACCAGTCTGGATTCAAACCTCTGTCCTTGCCCAGGCACCAAAAAAATGGTGGCCATGGGGCCCCAGGACACGGGACTGTCCCCACAGATGCTGCAGGACCACCAGCAGGCCAGGCCGATGAGGTCAGCACAAGGCTCTTCTACAACCCCTCCCTGAGCAGACCCACATTTTGGACCTTGGTAGGGACCGAGGTCCCAGGCAGGGAAATGTAAGCCCTGACCAGGCCACAAATCTCACCTGTGTCAGCACCAGCCCTGAGTTGCCCTGTGGCTTCCACACACACCCAGCTCAGGCTCACATCTGTATGGGAGGCCTGCATTGCTATGGTAACCCCAAGACTTTGAAACCTGTTTCTGCCAGGTATTCCTCTACTGCTGAAAGTTCCTTCCACTTGCATCCACAGCCCCTCCCTCCCTTCCTAGCACCCGCAGTTGAGCACACTGTGGTCGACAGGATGCCTCATGGCCAGCCCAGGGCCTCATGGAGGGTCAGGCAGGGAGGAGAGATGTGTCTCAAGGACACATGATGAAAGGGGCCCAGACAAGTGATGGCTTCCTGGACTGGAGTCATCACTCACTTCTCTGTCTCACTCAGTCCCTCAGACAGAAGCCCCACCAGGACTCTGGAAGCAGAGCCCTCCCCAGCCCCAGCCCCAGCCCCAGCCCCAGCCCCAGCCCCAGCCCCTCTCTTGGCAGCTGCCACATGGCAGCAAACGCACCCTTCCCATGAGCCCTGGACAGGCACCCCCAACCCTTCCAGGTCCCAGCTCAGTCTGGCCCCAGCTTGTGCCCGGGACCTGGTGCACACTGGGTAGCACCAGGGTGTGTCCCACAGACCAGCAGAGGTGCGGTGAGCAAACGGGTGAGCAGGGTCCAGCACGGCTCCACCAGCAGGAGGCTGGGGTGCAGCAGGGTCCAGGACTGGGGTCTCCGGGCTAAGGGTGCCTCCCACCTTCAGCAACCATCATGTGCTTCAAACTGAGGCCACAAAATGTACTCTCACGTGCCCCCTTGTACTCCGCCTGCTCCCCGTGCCATGGCTCAGGCCCCCAATGGTCCAGGCACCTCTGTGTCCTCCAAGCCACAGTCTGTGGCCCCTCACCTCCTGTTATAGGAAGCAGGGCCCTTCTGCCAGGGCCTTTGGACCCCCCACAGTCTAGAGGGGTCATCTGCTATTTGGAAAGGCTGGCATCTGGACACTTTCCTCCCCAGGGTGTGGCCTGAGGCCTAGACAGCACCAGGGTCAGGGTGGGGACACTGAGCTCCTGGCTGCTCAGAGAGCCTCTTCCCAGGTGGGAGGGGTGGGGCAGTCCCTGAAGATCGCTCTAGTGGCCCGGGCTCTGCGGCTCCCAGCTGGTTCCACACTTGGTGCCCAATAACCCTTTGCCACTCAGGTGCCCCAGGTCCCTCATGACTCAGAGCTCTGACCAGTCTGCCCAACTGGCATTCAAGACCCACCATTCGCCATCCCTTGAGGTGGCCCCAGAGTGCAAGACTGAATTCCCCACCCATCATGTACTCCAGCTTCCCCCATCACTTGGTCCTTGCCTGTCTGAGCTTTGAAGAGCTCAGGCCCACATCCCCTCCTCTCTCTCAGCCTGAGACAACTCAAACCCCACCCAAGTCCCACGGTCGTCCCGAAGGCACCGTGTTAGTAACCTACTGCTGAGAACTTTCCCAGACCACAGGTAGGTCTCGTCCTGTGCGCTTCACAGATACTGAGCTTTCATCAGCATCCAGGCAGGACGCTTCCCCAGCAGAAAGGTCACGGTTCACTGAAGGCTCAGACAACGATTAGCATTTTCAACACTAAAGCGTTTTTGTAGTTAAGGTGTGTACATTGTTTTTTTAGACAGTGCTATTGCACACTTAATAGACTACGGCATACTGTAAACATAACTTTTATATGCACTAGGAAACCAAAACTTTCGTGCGGCTCGCATTATTGTGAGACTCACTTGACTGCAGTGGCTGCTCTGGCCCACAGTGTCTCTGGAGGGTGCCTGCCACCACAACCGTGGGTCAGGAATCTGAGAGCAGCTTTGGACAGGTTCCAGCTCAGGGTCTCCTGGGCTGAGGCTCCAATCCGGGCTCCCTCACAGGGCTGCGTGGGCATCTCCTGACGGCGATCCCCAGGGCGAGCCATGGAGAGAGCCAGGGTGTGGTCATGTTCTCTTCATTAGCAGCGAGTGCCCACGCTTGGACACTTTTTAAACCACCTCGGACACCCATGCCTCTGCCCCTACCTCATGCACCACAGTCACCCCTCTGATGCAGGGGGTAAACTACCAACCACATCCTGTGCCTGAGAGCAGTTGTGAGGTGTGAAGGACACTGTAGATGGTAGGCCTAAATGAGGAATGGACAGGCAGAGGCAGAAAGAGCAGGAACATGGGGGAGATGCGCCATGTAAGAGACCCCCACTCGGCCCAGTTTGCCCTCTGGCCCCAGCAGAACATGTCACAGCAGGGCAGGTGCCAACCAAACCACCTCAGAAGACCCTGGGCCTTTCTTCCCTTGGGTGGCTCCTGACCCCTCCGCAGCCCTGCAAGGAAACCAGCAAATCTTCCACTGGAAACATCATGACGGGGACCAGGCAGATCAGACACAGCCAAGGGCCAACAGAGCCCCGTTCCATCGCACTTCCAACAGGAGGGAGACCCCAAGGACTGGGGAGCCATGGGGGAGCCATGGACCAGCACAGATGCATGGGGGGAGGTAAAAGCTCTCTGGGATCCTCCTGCCCAAGGAAGTTCCTGGCCTGGGAGGGGAATGCCCCTTCACCCCAGCCCAGAGATGCTGTTTGTCTCCCACACTCCACAGTGACTTTTTGAGATGGACAAAGGCACAGACAGGGAGTGTCCCCATGCTTGGGGTTCCTGGTCCCAGGGAGAAGCCAACCCTCCCCTTCTGGTCCCCAAATATCACTGCCATTGTTTAGACCCTGGCCCAGCAACACCCAGCCTGCCCCTTGGCAAAGCGTCCTGTGGGCCACATTGGCCCTGATGGGCAAAGCCCAAGGCTGCAGCTGGGCCCACAGCTTCCCTGAGGTCCAACCAGGTGTGGACCCCTTCCCACGGCTGGGCCTTCTTCCCACAGCTTGGGTCTTTCCCGACCCCGCAAGGAAGATTCAGCTGTGCCTTTTGCTCAGGTGAGAAACCGAAGCTCAGAGGAGCCCAAAGACCTGACCAGGGGCTGGGGCTGCGGTGGTGGGGGTGGGGGATGCTGGGGGTTTGGTGGCGGCTGGGACATGGGCTAATGTTGGGGGTAGGTGGGAACAGGGATGAGGGGCTGGAGTGGGGGACAGAGGTTTGAACCACAGTAAGGCAGGGGCGGGGCGGGAGCTGGGAGTGGGGGCAGAGATGGGGCTCCTCCCCGGAGAGGTGAGGGGGGATGGCTTACTTTCAAGGTCCCCCTGGCTGCTGCCCACCGCTCAACCCTGCCTGGCCCGACACAGCCTGACTGCTCCCTGCCCATCAGCATGGTTGGTCACTGTGGAGTCGCCCTGGACGCACAGCCTATGTGGTGGGAAGGTCACATCCCCGGAGCCCACGCCGGAGCCCCTCCCCGGACCACAGCATCTCCTGAGTGCCCTTCGGGGTGGCTGCCTAACTACCACTGTGTGGCCCATTCCTCTCAGACTTTCCCTTGAGACTAAATTTTGTCTGTTAATCTTAACCCGAGGGTATTTTTCACATTGATTTTTTAGAGAGAGTGGAAGGGAGGAAGGGAGGGGGAGAGAGAGAGAGAGAGAGAGATGTGAGAGAGACACGTGGACTGGCTGCCTCCCGGCCAGGGCCAGGGCACAAACCCCAACCCGGGAACATGCCCTTGGCGGGAGTCAGACCCGAGACCCTTCGGTCCACAGGCCAACACTCTAACCATTGAGCCATGCTGGCCAGGGCTTGATAGTAAATTTTTGTTTTAACAGCAAAATGCTCATCATTGAGGCTTGTCTAAAACTGCACCTTGGCCCTGGCCAATTTTTTCCAGTGGTTAGAGCATCGGCCTGTGGACCGAAGGGTCCCAGGTTCAATTCTGGCCAAGGGCAGGTACTTTGGCTGCAGGCTTGATCCCCAGCCCCGGTCTGGATGCGTGAGGGAGGCAACCCATCGATGTGTCTCTCTCACATCCATGTTTCTCTCTCTCTCCCCCCACCCACTCTCTCTGAAACAATGGAAAAATAACTTGGGGTAAGGATTTTTTTTTAAAAGAAACTGCACCTTGGCTGTCTGCCTTGACCAAGCACTTCAGCCAAGGTCACCCTTGCCATCCCCTCAGAAGCCCCTCTGACAGAGTCATCTGCCCCGAGGGTCAACCTAGGCAGAACTGGGCCCACACAGAAGCCAGGAGGTCACCTTGAATCTCAGGGCCACCAAAGGAGGCTCTTCTGTCTATCTTTCATCAAAACTCACCTCAGAGCTGCTCAAGGAAGGAGAACAGGGCTGGGGCGGGGGTTGCTGGGACTAGGAGTGAAGGAAGCCACATCCACTCCTGCACACGCTGGATCCACAGGGACCTCCCACTGCAGGAGAGAGAGGTGCCGTGGTGGTTGTTTATGGAGAAACTATTTGTGCTGAATGAAAGCTAATAGCCCCCAACACGTGAGCTAGTCCCACCCCTTACCAAAGTTGGAGCTGGTGGGGTTGGGGTGGAACCCTCCACTAAGGACAGAGCCTGGCCAGGTGAGGAGCACAGAGCAGGTGGGAAGACCACACATGCTAATCCCAGAGAAGTTACCCCAGAGAAGTTATCCCAGCAGGAGTCAGAAACCCCTGTTGTGAGGAGTGTGCCCTGATCAGTGGGCAGGGGTTTAATATGAGCCTTCTCTTGAGCCCTAGATACAGGTTCAGGGTGGTTGCATGCAGGGTGATCACACTGTCACATGCATAAATACATGGAGAGACAGGGCGCACAGGCACAAATCCACGAATCTCTCAGTCTTGGCTAGAAAGCGCAGCCATGGTGGCTGGGTCCTCAGAGCTTCCAAGTCAACCCCACAGGGTCAGGGCTCCTGAAGCAGAAGCCAGCCAGAGTCAGCATTTCCTGTTCTTTACAGGTGCTTAAGGTCACCTGGCCCAGGGCTGCAGCTCAGCTCACAGGTGGAAGCAGAATAGTCTTTTCAACCTTGCAGGAGGACTATTTGCAAAGTCACCAAGCTACAGCTTCCATCTGCAGAATGGGTGGGGTGGGGGCACTTCTCCCGTGACCACAGCAGGGAGACGCCCCCACTAGTGTCCCGCAGCCCAGATGGCTCTCACAGCTTCACTCAAGCAGACCCCGCTGAGCCCCACCTCACACCCCAGCTCCAAAGGTGAGACTGTCCTCTGATTTGGCACCGGAAGCTCAGGCCTCCCCTGTAGACACCTGGAGGCTTGGAAATGAAGCAGAGAGTCAGTCACTGCAGCTGCAGAGCAAAACCCATCCCAACTGCCACCCTCTCAAGACCACCAAGACCTAAAGAGGGCACAGTATCCTGCCAGCAGCACAGTTGCTGACCTCTGATTTCAAGCAAAGGAGAGACTGTGAGGGAGAGAGCCCCAGGCGGGCACAGGGACCCCCAGGCGGGAACCCCTGGCATCAAGCAATCAAGAACAGATGCACAGGGCTGCTTCGCAAATGACGGACAGAGCAGCTTACAGTCATCCTGCCGTCTCCCCGCGCCCACCCCAGCCAGCCCCACACACTTGGCCACGTCTGCAGCACAAGAGTTCACTGCTCTTCTGGAGGGAAAAGGCTCCCTGAGGAGTGGCTGGAAGGAAGCAGAAGTGGGGGGCAATGAGGCGGCACCAGAGTGAGGCTCAGGCAAGTCCATGTCAGCAGCTCCCAGCTAAGGGCAAGTCCCACTGCCCTCATGCAGACAGCACAGCACAGGGACACACGGCTGTACACACTGCTTTACACGGCCAGGTGTGTGCCGCCCGGAGCACGCAGGGTGCAGCTGAGCGGCCATGGAGTCCCATGAACCGTGGGTGTGTCTGCAGGAGCTGTGGCCAGGCACACTCAGTGGTGAGCTCATGCACACTCACACCCTGCACCAGGACAGGATTGGTGTGACTCGGGCCACGGGCAGCCCTGAAGCTCTGACCTGTCGCATGACGTCACCAGGCCTCTGGGCCACAGGAAAGCTTCCAGAGGCTGGTGACGCTCAGGGGTCAGGTTATGCGTCAGCCTAGAGAGCAGTGACCTGGGTGAGCTCCGTGTTGGGCGTCGACGGGCTCTGTGGGCTGACAGGCGCCATGGGCAGGTCCACGCCTAGTCATGCCGGCCGCGGTACTGTCTCGGAGGTCCTGCGGGCGAGGGCCACATCCCTGGCCACGCGGCGCAGGCCGGGCGGCGGGCCCTCGCGGCGCAGGCCGGGCGCGCAGCAGAACTTGCGGAAGCAGGCCTTGAAGTTCTCGTCCAGGAAGGCGTAGAGCACGGGGTTCAGGCAGCTGTTGACATAGCCGAGGGCCGTGCAGAAACGCAGGACGGCCACCGCCGTCTCGCTGCCCGGCTGGACCCCCAGCCCTTGGACCAGCACGAAGACCTGGACAGGCGTCCAGCAGCCCACGAACACGGCCACCACCACCAGCACCAGCCGCGTGATGCGCCGCAGGTTCCGGTCTTTCTCTCGGGAGCCCGAGAGCAGGCGGACGCCTCGCAGCCGCCGGATCATGAGGCTGTAGCAGACCGAGATGATGAGCACCGGGATGATGAAGGAGAAGAGGAAGACACAGACGGCAAACAGGGGGCCCCAGTAGTCCTGCGGGGTGGGGATCTCCACCAGGCACTCGATCTCTGGGGGGAGAGAAGAAGGGTCAGGTGGAGCAGGGGAGCAGGGCCCCGGGGAGGAGAGGCCCCCAACCGACCTTCATCCTCAACCTGTGCTGAGCCCATGATGGCCACGGGGATGCCGATGACAGAGGCCAGGGCCCAGATGGCCACATTGACAGCCTGGGCCTTGCTGGACGTCCGGACATCGAGCGCGCGGATGGGGTGGCAAATGGCTACATAGCGGTCCACGCTCATGGCGGTCAGCGTGAAGGTGCTGGTGAACATGTTGTAATAGTCGATGGCAATGACTATCTTGCACAGAGCATTCCCAAACGGCCAGAAGCCCAGGAGGACATCTGTGCCCTGGAAGGGCAGTGTCAGCAGCACCAAGGTATCTGCCAGGGCCAGGTTAAAGATGTAAATGTTGGTAGCTGTCTTCATCTTGGTGTGTCTGCAGGGAGTACAGAGAGGGGACAAGGAGAGCTTCATTTGGCCACTGGCTGGACCTGGGAGCAAAGCCACCATGACGGGCACCCACTCTGAGACCCTTGTTCGAGAGCAGGCTCCCGGGTACTGCGCCTGGGGGAAAACATTTTAACAAGATTCAAGTACTTCTGGAACACACAAGAGGGCTCCAAGCCTAGAACAGGTCTGCTTTGGAAAAGTGAGGGGTAGCAGAGTACACCTGACTCTGCATGCAGCAAAGGGTGGGAATCGTGAGAGAAAGAGCCTGGCCTCCTCCCTTGGAGTTTCCCCCCAGGCCCTTCGTGGATGAAAATGCTGTCCCTACAACTGCCAGAGTCCCCCAGGGCTTCAGGTCTGAAAGAGCACATCAGAGGCCTCCCAGGCCACATTGTTGTCCAGCCATGGAGACCAGAAATGGTGACAGTGATGGGAGTGGTGCTAACAAGGTTGGTTGTATCTAAGCACCTGGAATAGGGCTGGGGAAACTGTGGGTGTTCCAGAAATATTTGTTGAATGAAGCAATAGTTGTGATAGTGGTGGTGGAAGTCATGGTGATGGCGGTGGAGGTGGCAATGGTGTTGGCAGAGGCAACACCAGAGATGAGAATGACCATGTCATGAGGGAATTACCAGGTTTACTTCCGACTCTTAAGGAGGGATTAAGAATCAGCACAGAGCCCTGGCCAGTGTGGCTCCGCGGTTAGAGCGTCAGCCCACAGACTGAAGGGTCCCGGGTTCAGCTCTGGCCAAGGGCACACACCCTGGTTGCAGGCTCGATCCCCGGCCCTCCTGGGCCCGTGCGGGAGGCAGCCCACGTCTCTCTCATCCACTCTCTGAAACACAGTGGGAGATACGCACTCGGGCAAGGATTAAGAAAAGCCGCAGGGAGCCTGGCTTATGACCCAGTAACAGGGATAAAGGCAGATTCCTGAGTCAAGCTCTTCACATGGATTTTATCCTATTTAAGTTTGCAAAAATGTTAATTTGATCCCCACTCTATGCAGAAGGACACTCGGGCTCACAGGATCTAAGTGTCTTCTGAAGGCCACCGAGCTGGTAAACAACTGAGAGGGCCAAGGGAACAGGAAGACCAGCCACAGACAGGAGAGAAAATTTGCCAAAGATACAAGACTGTTATCCAGATGCAAAAAGCTAATACTCAGCAATAAGAACACAAACAACTGGTTAAGGAATGGGCCAAGGCCCTCGCAGACCCCTCACCAAAGATGCACAGGTGGCAACTCAGCAAATGCAAAGACGCTCCACATCCCATGTCATCAGGCAAATTAAACGACAATGAGACTCCCCTGCACACCTATCAGAACGGCCACAATCCAGAGCGCTGACAACACCAAGTGCTGGCGAGGCCGCGGAGCAGCGGGAAGGCTCGGTCACTGCTGGTGGGAACGCAGACGGTGCGGCCACTTTGGAAGACAGCTTGGTGGTTTCTTACAAAAGTAAATACTCGTAGGATCCAGCTGTCATGCTCCCTGGTGTTTACCCCAAGGAGCTGTAGGCTGGTGTCCCCACAGGAACCTGCACATGGATGTTTATTGTCGTTTTATTCAGAATTAGCAACACTTGGAGACAACTAAGACGTCCTTCAGCAGGTGGATGGATAAGTCAACTGCAGTCCATCTGGCCAGTGGGATGTTACTCAGCACTAAGGAGAAATGAACTGCCCTGGCAAGGCAGCTCAGTCGGTTTAAGCGTCATCCCAATACACCAAGGTTACAGGTTCAGTCTTCAGTCAGGGCGCACACAAGAATCAACCAATGAATGCATGAATAGGTGGAGCAACAAATCGATGTTTCTCTCTCTCCCCCTTTCCTCCTTCCTCTCTCTAAAATCAATAAACCAATAAAAATAAATGAGCTAACAAGCCATGAAAAGACATGGAGAAACTTAAATGCATATGACTAAGTGACAGAAGCCCATCTGAAAGGGACACACTGTGTGACTCCAACATGTGACATTCTGAAAAAGGCGACGCTTTGGGGACAGCCGACAGATCCGTGCTGGGGGCTGGGGAGGAGGGTGAACAGGTGGGGCACAGAGGGCTCGGGGCAGTGGGACTGCTCTGAGTGACGCTGTCATGGTGGACACGTCATTACACATTTCACCAGGCCCACAGAATGTGCAACCCTGAGAGTGACCTGGTGGAGTCTGGGTGATTATGATGTATCAAAATAAGTTCATTAACTGTAAAAATTGTACTCTTTTGCCTGGTGGCTCAGCAGTTGAGCATCGACCTAGGATCCAGGCGATCAGGGTTCGATTCCCGGTCAAGGCACATGCCCGGGTTGCGGGCTCCATCCCCAGTTGGGGGGCATACAGGAGGCAGCCGATCAATGACTCTCTCATCATTGATGTTTCTGTCTCTCCCTCTCCTTCTCCTTTCCTCTCTCTGAAATCAATAAAGATATATATATTTTTTAAAAATTGTAATGTTTTGGTAGGGCATTGGTAATGGAGAATATGGTCCATGCGTGCAGGTAGGAGGCATGCAGGACATCTCTGTGCCTTCCTCTCAATTTTGCTGTGAACCTAAAATTGCTCTAAAAAAGTAGTCTTTTAAAAAGAGACAGGCTTAGAACTGGGGTCAGCACTGGGAAGGGGGCAACTGCTCCTCCCATCCCCTTGTGTGAGCATGCACACCAACATAACACCATGCACACATACATGTGCACACTTGAACATACATGTACATGATTGGTTACATGTGTGCATTGTGTGCATGTTTGACCGTGCATGTGCATGCTTGCACACACTTCTATATACTAGCACATGGATGTGCTCATTTGCATGCATGTGTGCATGGTCGCAACATACAGGTACATGCTTGGATACACATGTGCACACTGGTACATATATTTACACACTTGCATTTGTGCACGAGTGCATGTGAATGTGTTATGTGTGCGTATGCATGTATGCTGTATGGTACACACTCACAGGTACATGCACACACTTGTATATGCACATACTCACATGTTCCTGTCCCGCTACAATGTCCCTCCATGCTAACCCCACACTGTCCCCACCCTGTCCTTGCATGCTGTCCTTCCACATTGTCCCCATACTCTCCCACGCTGTGCCTCCACTGTCCCCACACCCTCCCCCACACTGTCCCTAGGATGTGTGGGGATGTGTGGGGCCCTCGTAGCCTGGCCACCCCTCTGGGCCCCACAGGTTTTGCATTCTGAGCACCCACAGGTGCTGGAGGAGGCCCAACACCAGCAATGAACAGGAGCCTGGGATAGACTGACAAGAGCTGCCTTTGAGGTCACTGTAGGACCTGTGAGACCCTCCTGGCTGGAAGCCTGGCCTGTGGCTCAGACCAGGGAACATCATATGTCAGGAGTCAGGGTGATACTTTGTCTGGGGCAGAACAAGGCTGGTCCCCTCTCCTCCCTCTCTACCTAGTCCAGTGCCCCCACCCTGAGGAGTTGAGCATCCAGGGCCTAAGGACTGACCATAGTCCATGACAGGACAATCAGCCACCTGCCAGGCCCACAGAATAGCCCCTGTCTCAGTTTCCCCTCTGCAGCAGCATGGGATTCACCAGTCAGGGACTTCAGCAGGGCCCAGCTTACCTGAGGATGACATACATGACGAGGCAGTTCCCCAGCAGCCCCCCGATGCACACAGCCAAGTAGAGCCCCACAATCGTGACCTTGAGCCCAAGGGGCAGGAAGGCCCCATGGCTGACATTGAGTAGCAGGTCAGGGGGCAGCAAACTGTGGTTGGGGCTCACGAGGTTGTCCTGCAGGTCACTGCTGTAGATCACCCAGGGTGGGGTGGGGAAGAGGCACTCCATGCTGCTGGCCTGCGTGTGAAGCGACTTGGCACCTGGGAGGGCACAGGGACACACAGCACCTGACGCCCACCTGGCTGAGGCCTCCAGCACCCTGTGCATGGCCCAGCAGGCCCCCACGGGCAGTACAGTCCCAGAGGCACATGCATGCACGAAGGGACACAGGCACACACATGTGCACACACAGGGACACATAAAGCACAGAGCCATGCTTGCCTACACAGGGACACGCAGGCACACAAGGGACACAAGCACACAGACAGACATGAAGCACAGCCGGGGACACGCGCAGACCATGAGTGCACACACAAGGGCGCAGGCATTTGGCCAGGAGGCTCCCCCATGGGATGTGCGGATGTAGCTGCACGCGGACGTGTCCGCCCACAGGGGCTCGTGCACATGCAGCTGCCCGTGTACTTACAAGCACGGGGACGCGCGCGCGCGCACACAGATGCCCGAACCTGCTGTCATGCACACACGGGCACAGAAGGGGCCGAGACATGCCCAGAAATACCTGACACAGGACACGAGGCGGCCGAGCCGGCTCCCTCCTGCCCCTCCTGAGACCCGCAGGCTGGCTGCCGGTCAGCCCACACCCAACGCCCAGCAGCCCAGGCCTGACCTCGGCACCTCGGGGGGCTGGGGCCGTGGGGACCCCAACCCTCGGCCCACGAGCGGGGCGGCTGGGAGCTCCTGCCCGGCAGCACCGGGCCTGGACGGGGCTGCAGCCGTGGCAGCCGCTCCTCCTCGCAAACGCCGGACCAGCCGCAGCAGCTCGCGC
Source organism: Miniopterus schreibersii (assembly GCF_964146895.1). Lineage (NCBI taxonomy): Eukaryota > Metazoa > Chordata > Mammalia > Chiroptera > Miniopteridae > Miniopterus > Miniopterus schreibersii. The sequence continues at coordinate 444,015 of NC_138110.1, forward strand.
GCGGAGCTGGGGGAGGGGAGGAGACTGCGGCGGGGGGTGGGGCCGCGCAGGCTGCAGGGAAGCGGGGCCACCAGACCCCACCTGAGGGGCAGACACAAGGACTAGGCATGCATTTAGAGACCAATGACAGAGACAGGCTCAGACCCACAGAGCCCAGACAGAGGCAGGCTGGGACACAGACAGAGGCACACAGAGGCAGACAGGAACTCAGACATGTGGACAGACAAACAGGAGGACACATGGAGACGCAGGGACAGGCACACGGGACAGACACACACACAAGGAAAAATGGAGACACACACAGACATGGGACAGAAACATGGGAAGGTGCACACAAAACACACAGACTGGGACACAGTATGAGGCCATGTCTTACATGCAGAGATGGCCTTGGACAGACTCAGACCAGCCTTGCTTGAGGCTCCCAAGGGAGCTGAGCCACAGCAGGCCAGCAGGTGGGTGGACACTGCAGTGCCTTACCTGGCCAGTCTTGAGTGGATCAGAGTCTTTTTTTTTTTTTTTAATATATCTTTATTGATTTCAGAGAGAGGACAGGAGAGGGAGAGAGAGAGATAGAAACATCAATGATGAGAGAGTCATTGATCGAGCCCGCAACCCGGGCATGTGCCCTGACCGGGAATCCAACCCTGATCGCCTGGATCCTAGGTGGACGCTCAACCGCTGAGCCACGCCCAGCGGGGCGAGATCAGAGTCTTGTCAACAAGCAGGATACCTGGACTCTCCTGTTCACCCTGTGTACCTACTGTATGCCCCACATGCCTCCTGGCTCCAAGCCAGTCACAAACATGAGCTCATCCATCCACACCACACCTGGCCATTGCTCTCTGTATCACCTTTGTGCAGCGAAAGCATTAAGACTCAGAAGTGTGAAGCCACCTGTCAAAGTAGCAGAGACAGGGTTTGAACCCAGGTCTATGTGTCACTTTGAGATACACTAAGGAGGTCTGTGCCACAGCTGGGTTCCAGAGTAACATCTGAGCATCATTCCCTCACACCTGGACCCTCAGCAACTACACAGCTGACAACCCCCATGGAGAAGTTCCTTCCTAATACTGGGGTCACATGCCATGTGTGGGACCCCTCAGCTGAGTCGTCAGCCCCACCCAGTCATGGGGTCGGTCTTCCTGCACAGGCTCTGCCCACACATCCCAGACCTTGTCTGAGCATCCGTCTCCAAGGATAGGGACCTGGTTGCTAGGTGACTGGCACAGCGTCGCTAGGATACCTGGCGAATCAGGAGAGGACAGAGCAGGCAGATGCCCCAGGACTCAGCATCTCAAGCTGTCCCCCAGGACTCATCTCTGCATTTTCTCAGCAGCCGACTCAGAGGCACGTGTGTGGACATGGGGCATGTCCACAGAGACACACAGGTTCACATGCCTGCAAACACAAAAATGCCCAAACAGGCACATGGGAAAACACACAGACAGTCACATGCTCAAGTATGTACAGACACTCACAGGGACACACAAACACATGGGCTGCATACATGCAAACCCACACCAAAGTGCATGTGAGGCACATGGTTAGACATGAGAAAACAGGCAGACAGATAGAGCCAGGCCCTTATGTTACTGGAAAGGGGACCTGGCCCTGAGCAAGTCTGCCTGGGGCCAGCAGGCAGTGTATGGGTTCTTGACCAGGGTCCTTGACTTTGTGCAGGAAAAATTTCACCACACTAGTCCAGGTCACTATGACTAAAGCTGGGGACAGTCGAACAAGAAAGAGCTTATATTTAGGAGAAGCAACAGGAGAGCCCAGGCTGGGCTGCCCTGGCTCTCTGGGAAGTCAGAGAAAAGGGGGCCTTGGAGACAGGTTCAGGGGACTAGCCTGTGATGAGCCGCCGCTGCCCATTGCTCCCCTGGTTGCAAGTCTCATGGGGTCCCTGAGAGTTTAGGAGATGCGTGCCTGTGGAAGAAGAGGGAAAAGGCAATGGCAGGGTGGAGGTGCTCCCCAGAGGGAGAGCACGTGTTGGGTCCTTTGTCTTGAGGCATTTATTTCTCTTTCAGACAGGAATCTTAGGAGAGGTCTCAGGGGAGGGTTTTAGCAGGATATTCATCAGTTGTCTAGGTGTGCTCCTCCAAGGCCCTGGTCTCCACTGATTGGTCAGTGTCAGGGCAGGGGGTCGTCAGTTATTGCAGCTGGTCCTGGTATGCCCACCTGATTTTACTGCTTTTCTGGGTCTGAACTGAAATACAACTGAGGCCTAGATGTTATCTCTAGGGAGGCGACTTGTATCTACCGTAAACTGTACTGTCAGTTTGTTCAGCTGTCTGTCTCAGTTTCTGTACTCCACTTGTCCTGGCTTACTGGCTTGTCTCACTTAGACACCTGGGGTACACACAAGTGCACCACCCTCTCCAGGTGAAGCTTGATCTCACTGACCTCAGGAAACTGAGAGGGTCACCTCCTGCAACTGCCCCTGGCTAGGCTAGCCAAGGTCTGAGCAGCCAACCCCAGTCCCTCCTGCATCCAGGAAACCTCTGTGCAAAGGCCTGGGGGGGAGGGGGGGTTGGAGGATGGACAGTCCTTCTGTGGAGCCTGGGGGTGGGGTGCAGGCTCAGGAATCTAGAGGCAGAGACTCATAGTTTACCCTCTCACCAGGAGGCCAGAGCAAGCTTGCAGAAACAATGGGAACAGCCAACATACTCCAGCAGAGAGGCCTGAACTTCAGCTGAGACCAGCTCCAAAGCCTGAACACTCATGGCATCAGGTCCTGAATTCACAAAAGGCACAATCATGGGCCCCAGCACCCACTGCCCTCAGGACACATCCATGAGTGAAGGGGAGCGTGGTGCAGGCACTGTGAAAACCACTGATACTTGAACAAATTATGAATGAAAGCACTAATTTGGGCTCAATGTAAAGGGTGGGATGAGCATATGAATTAATGAATTCCAGAATAAACTGATGAGTGCATGAATAAATTATAGAATAAACTGAGAAGTGAACTGATCATAGAATAATATGAAATTAGCAAACACACAGATTACAGAAATCCAGGACCCAGAGGTTTAGGGTTCAACAAAATCGGGTCTCATCTTGCGGGACCCCTGGGACCCCAACCTTGCCCTGGAAGAAGCGAGTGGTCTTGCGTTTTCCCCATTTCCCCTCTGTGAACACCAGCGGCTGTAGAGGGCGGGCTATGCAAAGGGAAAGGGCCTCATCGGGAAGGTTGCATCGCTGCGCCCCCTGCCCTCAACACTAGCCGCCAAAAACCTTTCCAGACGGGAAGCTGGGCCCACAGGCCCCAGGACAGTGTGTTTGGGGCTCCCCAGAAAGGAAGGAAAACGCACCGGGGCTGGAAAAGCTGGCAGTTGCCACCTCCACAGTCTACGATCTGCTGGGGAGGCTACGGCGTCTCGTCCCGGGGATAGCGACGCCGGGGGCGCGCCGAGACCCGGGCTTTGCCCACGCCCCTCGCTAGGGGCCGCCCCGCCCCCGCCGGGTTGGTAAGGGGCGGGGCTCCCGGTTGCCCCGCAACTGAGTCAACAGGCCCCAGAGAGCCGGGGCTTTGTTGGAGGCTCAGACTCCAGAAGGCAAAAAGTATGGGGTGTGGGAAGGGTGTGGGAGGGGCTTGGGAAGGGGTGGCAGGGTGGGACCAGGACGTGGCCCGGGTCTGGGGCCTGGACCCCGAGAAGGGAGGAGCCCCGCAGAGCTGAACCCGGGCCCTCGGGGTGTTTCCCGTTTCCCCGTCGTGGGCCCTCCCCCCTCTATCCTCGCCTCCCTCTAGACCCAGCTGGGGACTGACTAGGAGGGTGGGTCTCCCCTGAAGCAAGCCAGCTGTCCATTTGGCTCTGAGCCTCCCCGGGGGGTGCAGATTTAGGGACCTGGAGCACAGCGAGCCTCCTAGAGCGCTTTCACCTGGTCTCCACCCCTGGGTCGGGTCTGAGGTCAATTCAGGGGTCTCAGCATTTTCTCAGAGGGCAGGGAAACAGCCCGTGGGCAGGAGGGGAGTGGAGTGTCCAGGAGCTCCGAGAGGATCGGAGTGTTCCAGCGGGACTGAGCGGGCGGAGCGGAGGTGCAGAGGCTGCAGGGCGGGACCCGGGCGCTGCGGGGACGCTGGAGGGGCGAGGCCCGACCGCGGGTGGCGGGCGCCGACGGCACCCACAGCGCGACGCCCTGTTCCCTTGGCGAGGGAAGATGCAGCCGCCAGCGGCGCAGGAGGCCGGGCGCCGAGGCCCGCGGGAGCCAGCCGCGCGGGGCGCGCCGCGCGCAGGGTCCTGTGAGACGTACACCGAGGGGGCACCCGCGAGCGAGCCCCCCAAGCCAGGCTGGGCTCTAACGCTGGAGGGGCTGGAGGCGATGAGCCCCAAGCAGGGCCACCGCCACCTGCTCTTCGGCGACTTGCTGGAAGACGTGGGCGCGGCCGCCTCCATCTTCCCACGCGAGTCAACGGAGCTGGGGTACGGTATGCCTGACCCGCGGGCCTGGACGCAGGCCCTCGAGCCGCCGGCGGTGCGCCAAGACCGGCTGCTCGGCGTCCTCAAGGCCGCGGAGGCCCGCGGACGAGTCCGCGCCCTGCGGCTGCGCTACACCTGCCTGCGGGTGAGGCGAGGGCGCGCGAGAAGGTGCGGGGCAGCCGCGCGCGCCCCGGAGGAGAGGGGGAGGGGAGACCGGCCGAGCGGGGCGGGGACTGGCGGGGGCTCCCTGCGAGGGCCGGGCGGAGGGGGCGGGGGAAGACCCGCGGGGCCCTCTGCGGGGAGCGGGGCGGAGCCGACGCCCGGGCGCGCTCGGAAACGCCCCGCGCCGCCCCGCCCCAGGCCGAGGAGATCTCGCTCCTAATCCAGCGACAGAAGTCTGCGCGCGCCGCCATCCGGCTGGAGCTGTTCCTGCCGCCGCAGCTGAAGCCCACGCGGATCCCGGACCCCCTGGACCGCCAAGAGGTGCCTGCAAGCCCGGGAAGGGACGGAGAGGGGGCCCGCCCGCCCCCCTGCACACCTGGCCACAGCCCCTCTCCCCGCAGCGGAGACGCGTGGAGACCATCCTGGAGGAAAAAGTGGAAGGCTGGAGCTCCCTGCGCTGAGGGCCACGCCGCGGCCACGCCCCACCCTTCCGCATAAAGTTCTCCTTCTCCAGTCCTGCTGGTCTTTACGCTCCCCCTCCAGGTCCCCCAGGAGGGAAAGGGGGTGTAGATGCTGCCTCTCCCACATCGGGCATCACAGACATGGGGGGGACACAGAATGGGGCTCCTCCAACAAAGCCAGAAGGTGCAAGGGGGTGGGTGTCAACAGGGGCACCCTTAACCCCCCAAATCCGAGGCTGCCCCCATTAGGCAGCCTCCTGCCCTGTGTGTCCTTGGGGCCGCCAGAAGGGACAAGAAGAGCCTGGCTCAGCAATAGTCATGGCTGCAGCAGAAGAAAGGGCAGCCTCAGGGAGAAAGTGCACCCCGAGTGGGACACCTGACTGCAGGTCATCCCCTCAGAGGTTCAGGGAGGAAAGTGACATTCTGGGCAGGGGAAGTGACTGCACAGGCCAAACCTGGCATTTGCAGAGTTGGTGGTGCTGGGAGATCCTGCAGAGAACTCAGGGACTGGGGAAGGGGAGACCTCAGCAGGGAGCCCCTGCTGCCCCTCTGGTTTTTCTTTCCATCCTGAATGGCCTCCTCTGCCCTGCTCCATCTCCCTTTCCAGCCCACCACACACACACACACACACACACACACACACACACGGGAGGAAACCACCCCTGTCCCATCGGACAAACCCACATCCTGCAAACCTTGAAGATTCTGAAGAGCCTCCAAATTTCTGGACAGACCTTTGAGAATACTCTTGCTGTTTGCAGAGCCCAGGACTTCCCTCAGCCACTTCTCCCAGCCCCAGCTAGCAGGCTGAAGTGGGGGCAACAGGGACTCAGGCAAGCCCTGCCCCTGCCAGGGGGCTCCTGCTGAGTGGGCTGCAGCAGAGAAGATCCTGGAGGTTGCATTTTTTACCCGCTGAGGTCAAAGCTGGGGTCTGGCAAGGAATCTTGCTCAGTGGCAGTCACTGTCCCTGTCCCAGCTCAGGATGGGGACAGCCGCAGGGGGACCTGGGCTCTCTGTGCCCTCAGCAAGCCCTTCTCCTGTTGCAGTGACCCTTTGCCCTCTCTGGGCTATAGCTGCCTTTGGCCTGGATCACACCCAGAACCGTGTGTGGAACTGGAGTCTGGCAGCTCCAGGAGAGTGGGAAGAGGTGTGTGTGGAGCTGGTGGGAGGAAGGTGTTCAGGAAGGGGGGAGACAGAGAAGGTGGCTTGGGCCAGGAGAAAGATAGACAGGGATGGGGAGGCAATTTCTGTCCAGAAATAGGGGCCCCTCACACCCTGACAGCCAGCCCTGGCCCTGCAGGGAGCTTGGCCAAGCTCCCAGCAGTCTGCACTCCAACACCTGTCTCTTAGGGATGGACTGAGTGCCCAGGATGATTCCATCTGTTTGGTGAAAGCACATTTCATTTCATCAATTCTCTGAGCCTCCATTTCTTCATCTCTAAAATGGAGGTCTCAAGAGTCTCACTTGGCCCCATGCTCTCTCCACACAGTGATTACTCCACAAGGGAGGGGTCACTCTGCATTAGGCAGGCACCTGAGGACAGAAGGACAAGACATACTCACAAAGCCCTGAGAAGGCCAGCAACAAATGGCTGCACACCAGCCGTCAAGCTGGCACACAGGGCACCCTTTGATCCCCATGCTAGGAAGGGGACCCTAGGTCTACAGAGGAGGCCAAGGAAAAGTGGGGGGAGGGGGGCTTAGAGGTGGCTGCTGCTATGAGCAAGGGAAGTATGTGGGCCAAGGCTCAACTGGGGGCAGTGAGGGATCAGGTGCGTTCTCAGGGCTGCAAACTTATGCTCTGGACAGAAGGTCCAGGGTTCAAATCTCACCTCCACCAATACCTGCTGCATGGCCTTGAGTGTGTTCCTGCCCAGCCCACCTGGGCTCCTCCCATGGAATACAGGGACACTCTACAGAGACAGACTCCCCAGAGGAGGTGGAGGAGACACAGAAAGGCTGAGGCAAGGGAAATGGAGAGCAGGCCCAAGTGGCCAGAGGATATGGGGGAGTGACCCAAGGGGGCAAAGAAGTTTTTAGACCCCCACCCACGGCCAGCTGCCCCTCACATTTCTCAGCAGGTGGGTGGAGACCCCACACCAAGGGATCAGCCTGACCTTGACCAGGTACTGGTGCATCTTTGTAGGACCTACCTCTGAGGACTGTTATCAGGGCTAAAGAAAAAGCAGCTGCTCCCTGTCTGGACAGGCTTTCGGCCTCTGCCCCCGTCCTAGTCAGCCTATCAACATGGCAGCCAGGCTCCCTGGGCCCACAGCATCAAGAGATGCCCCAGGACCTGGCGGGTTTTGCTCAGTGGTTAGAGCATTGGCCTGCGGACTGAAGGGTCTGGGGTTTAATTCCAGCCAAAGGCACATACTTTGGTCACAGGCTCGTTCCCCGGCTCTGGCCAAGGCACATATGATGATGTGTCTCTTTCACATTGATGTTTCTCTCTCTCTCTCTCTCTCTGAAAAAAAAACAAACAAAAAAACAAACAAAACAAGTACCCCATGCTCCAGGACCCTGTCACCTCTCTGCCTTGCCCCCCCTCCTCCAGCACAGCCTCCACCTTCCCAGGCTCTGTGGGGACAGCACAGCCCTGCACACCCTCCCTCCTCCGCTCTCCCTGCCCTCTTCACCCCTCACCCAGTGTGCAGTCTGTTTCTTGTCTGCTCCAGGGCTGGTCTGTTTCGCACATTGCTGGGTCCTACTGCCTGGCACACAGGGGACACCCACGTACTTGCTGAATAAATGAAGAGCGGTGTACAATCTCCACTTCCCTTTACATCTCAGAGTTCAGCAAACATGTATACAAGGTGACTTGTGCAATTGGAAGTTGTTCTGTGAACAGGACCCGGCACCAGGAGCTGAGCAGGCTGAACACCTGCCGGGAGAACAGCTGTACATGGTCTGAGACCAGGGGTGCGCAGACACCCTACAGGCCATTTCCAGAGCAGGGTCAGGGCCACTGTGACGCTGGATGAAAGCTGGCTGGGATGAGAAACTGAACTAACAGCTGTACCAGCTCATAGAATATGAGGTGAGCCCCCCAAAGAGAAGGGGCAGGACTTTCCTGGCAAAGGGGACGATGTGGCTTTAAACTGTAGGACACCTTGGGGCAACAGGAGGGGTTAGAAGGGACTCAGCCAAGGCCCCACGGATTAAGACATTTGGTGACTCCAGATGCAAGAAACCGTATGCCCAGCATCCACCTCACCGCAGCCCAGGACCCCTGCCTCCTCGGTGAGCCCCGTAAACACGGAGGCAGCGCGCTCCGAACCCCAGCCGGGGAGAGGCGGGCAGAGCAACTACGGGTCCACGGCAGTCCTTTCCATTGGCCTCCTCTTATTCAAGCGGGTCAAGTAGCATATGGGGATGCCGGAGTCTCCGGGACACTGGACCAGCGTCTCGTGCCACCCACAGGAACGGCAGAGCCAGAATGGCCCGGCCGAGCAGAGCCGGGGGAATGGCCACACCCAGCTGCTCCGGAGCTGGCTCCGGACGCCCTGCGGCCAGAGGCCCGTTAGCAGCAGCACCGCACCTCCACCCCGGCCGCAGGACCGCGGGGACCCAGGCGCCGGGCGGGCGCGCGGGCGGCGGGGGTGCGCAGAGCCGGCCGAGCGCGGGGCGGGGCGCGCCGCGCGCGCGGGCCGGCGCCTCCCAGCGCGAGGAAGTCCCTGCCCCGCGCTTTGGGGAAGTGCGGCCGGCGCCTGCGCACACCGCCCCGCGCCCCGTCCGCAACGAGCCTGCCGGACTTCGGAGCGCGGGCCCGGCGGCGCGAGCGGCCCCAGGACGCTGCGGGTGAGTGCGCGCGCGTGGCGCCCAGGGCCACGGCCCTGCCCCCCGCCCCGGGCCGCGGGCCCGTGCGGGGCGGGAGCCGCGCGAGCAGGCTCTGGGGTCCCTACCCCAGGACTCCGCCGCGGGGTCCACGTGGACCCTGGGCCGCGGCTGGACTGGAGTCCGCCTCCACGCGCGTGGGGGAGGGGGCGCTGCAGCCGGGTTCCCCTTTTTCGTAGCTCAGAGCCTGGGGAAGTGATTGCTCAAAGGGGGGGCGGAAGAACCCAGGTTTCCGCGTCTCCCGCCCCCCTCAGCCTGGTGGGGAGGGGCCGAAGCGGGACACCCTGTCCGCTCCCGCTCGGTTGGATCTGGCAGCTTCTCTGCCCTGCGAGTAGCAGAGGAGGCGCCGCGCCCCCCCCAGCTCGTCGGCCCCCCGGCGCCGGCCTCCCTCCAGAACGCCGCGGGAGACCCTCCTGCCGTCTGACCTGAGTCCTTGCTGCTGCGGTGCACGCCCCTCCGGCAGCCAGGGTGGGGCCCAGGCCGAGCCTGCCCCTCCCGCCCCCACCTCACCTTTTGGGTCGCTGGTGAGTGGGGCGCCATGGCGAGTTCCTTCAGGTAGGGGTGGGAGGGTGAGAGACTGGAGGAAGGGGGTCCCTGCAGAAGGAGACAGGCTTTTCCAGGCCAGATCCTACCAGCGGAAAGGGGGGCAGAGAGAAGCGAGCGCCCCCCATTTGGAAAGGTGGGCTGGGAGTGAAGGTCACCAGGGTTAGGAAAACTGGCCTGCCTTGGAGGAGACAGTCTGGGGCTCCTCCAAATGGGGGGGGGGGAGGGGGTAGCAGATGAGAAAGGTACTGGGGAGGGTCAGGAGGGAATGGAGCCCCTCTGTCGCACACACACAAACACCCCCAAAGGTTATGGCATTTTCGTAGGTCTTCAAACATTTCAATCTTGTTTTGGACTGGGGAGTCCTTTCCTTCTGTGGGGCAGAGCAGCAGCTGCTCCCAAGGGAGCCTCTGTCCCCAGAGGGTAGACTTGCTGCCTGTCCAGCCTCTTTCATTCCAGACTGGGGGGCAGACGACCAAGCTTGGAGGGTCTGGGGCTGGGGCAGGAGCCCCCTCTCCAAATGCCAGGGTGAGGAGTGGGAACCTCCGTTCAGACCTGTACTTGCCCAGGAGAGAGAGTGGGTGCCCTGGGGGCACAGATGACCCAACCAGCCTTAAAAGGGTGCAGGGCGTCAGCTCAAGGACCTGCAACCTGGACAGCAGGAACTTGACCTCCCCCTGCCCCAAACTTGAACCCCAGCACCTGGGCCCTGCACCCTCAGACAGGTTCCCTCTAATTCAGAGCTGAGTTGGAAATGACAGCCAATGCAGGTATATTCTTCAGATGCTAGGGGGTAGGGGATAGGACTGAGTCCCTGCCCCCACTCACAGTGGGTGGGGGTGCAGAGGAGGAAGAGAGGCTCTGCCTGGGGAAGTCACAGCAGTCTGGGGTACAGCTACTAGACCTCAGCGGTTGCCACACCCCTTCCTTTCCCTAGAAACTTGACCCCTGAGGGAAAGGCTGTGGGGCTGCTGCTTCCCCATCTGCTTGCTGGGAGCCCCTGGGACCAAGGTTGAGCGTGCCGCCCCTTGCCATGATCCCAAAGTGGTACGGGGCAGATGCGGGTCCAGGCAGGGGCCTCTGTGTGCCCAGGCCCTGGAGGCAGGGCTGCCCTGAGTGCGCGTAACTCACGTGCTGTTCCCTGAGCACCGCTCTCACGGGGTGCGGGGGGCTCCCCCGCCCTGCGGGCCCTCGCCCGGGCTGAGGTGGGCACAGGCAGGGGCGGTCGTGGGGGGTGTTCAAAACTGCCTCCAGGGCGCTGATTGGCTGCCCTGTGCTGTCGCTGCGCGCACTGGAATCCACGGCCGGCCGCGCGGAGGACACAGGCGGCTGCCAGGCTGGTGCCTTCAGCGCCCACCCTCCCTGCGCCTCCAGTGCTGCGCAGACGCTGAGGACACACCCTTTGCCTCCCCAGGGTACCCCGCAGTCCAACCCGGGAGCAGGACACCCCCCTGCCGCCCACTGCGTCGTCCTGCCCCGACCTCCACCCACCTCCGCCCCCCTCGGCGTCGCCGCCCGCCGCCCTGTCTCTAGGCGGCGGTTTCCGCAGCCTGGTGGGGGAAGGGGAGAGGGAGGCCAGGGACCTGGCGGTAGGTGGTCAGCTGGGGGTAGGAGCCACCAGAGACCGCATCTAGGATGGAGGAAAGGTGGGTCCGCGGGAGCCCCACTTCCCACACCCTCAGGAAGTCCTGCTCCTTTCCCCACTCAGACCCTTCATGCTTCAGGCATAGTCGGCTGCCCCTTGCTGAGTCCCAGTGAACAGACCGGTTGCTCTGGGGCCCACAGGCAGATCCGGATTCCTGGTAGGAAGCAACCCTGCCCACCACCCCACCCCACCCCACCCACGCACAGAAAACCCAGGATGGAGGGAGCTGGGATGGGGGTTCTGAATGTCTGATCACCACCCCTATGCACCCACCTGATAGCCCCAGACTCTTGGGGCCCCCAGCCTCTTTGGGAGGGGCCAGGAGCCGGAAACCAAGAAAGAGGAACCCAGGCTTCCGGCTTCCCAGGGACCTAGCAGATGGTGGTGTCCCAGAACCTCTGTGGAGTTCTCGTCGGGTCCCCTCCTCACAACCGTGCACCCTTGGCAGCCCTGGTGTAGGCTGGGGTGGGGGTGCAGGCAGGGGAGCCGGCCCCACTGGGGCTGCAGGAAGGAGGAAGGCAACTCTCAAGACCCCTCCCGGGGGGCATGCAGGGGCTGGGGTCTCAGGTTCTCTGAGAACCGTGGCCTCTCTTCTCAGACCCCCAGGTTGTGGTGAGGGTCCTGAGCCAGCACCACGGAGCCCAGGCGACCACCTCTACCCACCCATGCCCACCGCGCATGAGGCTGAGAAGCAGGTGCACCACCTCCACCCCTGCTTCTGCCCCCTGGGAAACTGGGAGGGCAACAAGGAGTTGAGGGACCCACCAGCACCTGGGAGGCTGGAAGGGTTCTGCCCTTGGGAGCATGGCCACCAGCAGGCAACTGTGAGGAGAGGTGGGTGGGCCTGCAGTTTGCCTGGTGACTGAGACGGACCATCTTCCCCCAGCACACAGGGCCAGAGGAGGCAGACCAGCCTCCCTCCATGTCCAGTCATGTGGCCCCCCCGGCTGCCCCCAGCCGCAACCCCTGCTGCTTGTGCTGGTGTTGCTGTTGCAGCTGCTCCTGGTACGTGGGGGGGGGGGGGGGGGGCAGACCTGGGCCCAAGGTCCCACTCCCTGACCCTTGGGTGGCTTCTGAGGTGTCGCCTGCAGGCAAGACTCCTCTGCCACCCACATTTATCCAGGGGCTGTTGGGTTCTGGTAGCCGGTAGCCAATGCCCAGGCCCCTTTGTGTTTGGCATTCTGCCTGGTGCGCAGGCCCTGTGTGCGCGTGCCCCTCTGTCCTTTTATTCAGCACACACACCACCTACACCACCTAGAGCTGGCCCTGGGCCATCTAGAGGGGGCCAGACCATCAGGTGGAGGGGTGCTAAGCAGAGACCTGTCCGTGGGACAATGGGCACGAGCCTAAGGGGCAGTGTGCTAGAGTGGGTGTGGGGCTTCCAGGTGGTCCCAGGGTTTTGTAGGCACTTGGAAAGCTGTTGGAGTTTTTGTGCCTTTCAGAGGCCTGGCGCTACTCAGGCTTCTGGCCCTCAACTATTGAGTACAGCACTGTGGGAAACCAAAGGGGGACCAACTGACCCATGAGCAAGCGAGGCCTGAGCCCAGACTCAAGGTGGAAGAGGGGTGGCCTGTGAATGGGAGAACATGAAGAGTTAGGACTCACTGAGTTTGGCTTTAGAGGCCAAGGGAGGGTTTAGGGTGAGACAGGCGGCAGTAGGTGCTGAGTTCTGTGTGGACGCTTTGGTGTGAGGTGTCTGTTAGCCAGGTATGGATTTGGGAGCCAGCCCTGACATGGTGCCAGGAGCCACAGGAGGGAAGACAGGCTCCTAGGGGGAGTTGGGAGTCAACCTCTCAGGCCAGAGGCTTTCCCATTCCATCAGTGGGGCCTTTGGAAGAAAGGGGGCAAATAAGGTTAGGCACAGGGGTGGGGGGGGGTACCCCGGGAGCCTGTGAAAGCCCCAAAGGCAAGACACAGGAGAGGTCCTGGGTCAAATGCAGCTGAAGCGGCCTTGGCCCTGGGTCTGGGACAGGAGGGGTAGAAGGAGCAGATCCCAGGGCTGCCACCTGCAGTGCGCTCACGCGTGCTGAGAGCCCCAGGCCTCACACCTACACGTGCTGAGCATCCCATGTTCACACAAGGGCCTGTGTGTCTGCCATCAGGAGTGAAGGGCGACGGCGAGCATGGCGGGCCTCCGGGGAGAGCAAGCTGCAGCCCCTCCCCAGCTGCGAAGCCTGGTGAGTCTGGGGTCTTGAACATCTGCGGGCTGGGGGGCTGGGGGGAGCAACGGGTGCTTGACCTGGCGGCGGGTGCCCCAGCAGCACGCCAAGCCCTGAGGAGGTGCAGAGCTGGGCGCAGTCCTTTGACAAGCTGATGCACAGCCCCGCGGGCCGCAGTGCGTTCCGGGCATTCCTGCGCACAGAGTACAGCGAGGAGAACATGCTCTTCTGGCTGGCCTGCGAGGAGCTCAAGGCCGAGGCCAACCAGCACGTGGTGGACGAGAAGGCACGGCTCATCTACGAGGACTATGTGTCCATCCTGTCCCCCAAGGAGGTGAGCCTGGACTCCCGCGTCCGGGAAGGCATCAACAAGAAGATGCAGGAGCCGTCTGCACACACATTTGACGACGCGCAGCTGCAGATTTACACGCTCATGCACCGGGACTCCTACCCCCGCTTCCTCAGCTCCCCCGCCTACCGTGCCCTGCTGCTCCGGGGGGACTCCCAGTCTTCCCATGAGGCCTAGACTGCCCCCTCATGTGGGCAGAGACTCAGGTCACCTTCCACATGTGTGGCAGCTGGTGTCAGGTACACCAGGCCCAGCACCCTTGGGGCTGTCCTAGGCAGGAGCTCCAGGTGCAGGGCAGGCCAGGAGCACCTGCCACCCAGAGGACCTAGTGCCCTGAGGTCCTATTAGGCAGGTGTGCTGACCAGCCGCCTGTTGAGAGGAAGACCCTCCAGGAGGCATTTTGGACCCACCAGCCTCACTGGGCACCTGCCCCAGGCAGCCAGGGACCTCAAGAAATGCCTTTGGTGGAGAAGAGGGCCTCTGTACTGTCTAGTTTTGTGACTTGGCGAGACCCTCCAGCTTGAGCTCTTTGCTCCTGGGAATCAAACCCAGAACGTCCAAACCAGGCTCAAGGTGACAGGACCCAGTTTTTCTCTTCTATGTTTGTTAATTTTGAACCAGGAAACATGTCTTCACTGTATTTTATTAAAAAAAAAAAAAAAAAAAAAAGTTTTTATATTTATCTCCATTCTGCCTCCCCCCAAAATGGGATTTCTCATTATTGAAGATATTTTTAAAACAAGTCTCTTCTCTTTCCACATCTCAGACCTAGGGCAGAGGAGCAGCCGGGTTCTGAGGGGACCTGCCCCAGGAGCTCTGCCCCACCCCACCCCTCCTCAAATGAGGGCCCTGCAAGATGAGGGTGCCATGACCCCAGGAGGTGTGGCCCCTCAGCACTTTGCCAAGACTAGTGATGCAATGAGAAGCACTGCCCAAGTCTTGGGTGGGCAGGGTCCTGGAACACATCAAAGTTCATCCCCGGAGGCTAGCGGGTTGGGGCTGTACACATGGGGGTGACCTCCCTGAGGGTCCCCGGGTGCCAGGCAAGGTTACCTCCACTGTCTCTCAGGCATGCGCTGGCCACTCCATCCATGAATTTCTGGGACACAAAGGGATTCAATACTGCATCTGGTCCGGGGCCCCAAGAGCCAGTCGGGGGTCCAACCCCACCCTTCTGCCTCCAAAACCAGGCAGAGTGAGGACTAGCCATCACAAAGGGCTGCAGGCAGACACTGTGGGACCCAGCTTGCCCTGGGCCCTGAGCAGCAGTGCTTGGGGAGAGAGACCCAGGTCCTCTGTGTGCCAAGGCCCACTCCCACCCACTCCCTGCAGCACTGCTCCACCAGGGCCACACCCAAGTGTCACCTGACCCCAGGAAGGAGGGCTGCCTCAGCCCAAGCCTGTGCATGGCCCACCAGAGCCAAAAGCCAAGGACAGCACAGTGGCAAAAAGAAACATTTAATAATTGGGAGAAAGGTGCACTGCAGATGGGGGAGGGCAAGGTGTGCTGCCTTCTGGGGACAGCCTGGAGGGCAGAGAGCGGGTCTCCAGAGAAGCTGTGTCTGTCGACAGGATGTGAGGAGGGCAACGGCCAGCACTGGCCACCGCTGCAGGCTCAGCAGAACTGCAAGGAATGGGGGGACAGGCATCTGACCACTCAGCATTGGTGACCCCACAGGGCAGGAGGTAGGGGAGGGGTCTCTACTACCCTCTCCAGAGCTCCCAGGAGGCTGCTGAGCAGGGTTGTCCCCCAATTCGCACCACTTGGATCCTACATGGGCTGAAGACACCCACCCCCAGAGGAGGGGGCTGCAGGGCCTGGGCTCACCCACCTACCTTCCAGCGGTTCCCACACTCATTGCAGACAACGAATGTGGTCATGGGTTCATCAGAGCTGCGGGTCTGCACCTGCGGGAGAGACGTGGTGAGGGCCCCCAGCCCAGAGGGAACTGAGACGCTATCATTTGGAGTGGGAAGCCCCAAGCATCAGGTCTTCCCTAGAGTCACAGCATGGGAGGCTACCCATGATGGCCTCGCAGCCCTGGGGCCTCTGTGGGTGACCTATGCTGAGGCTGCCCCAGCAACCCAGCCTTCCAACCACCCTGACCACTCTCCTCTTACCAGGGCCCCAACATCTCCTGGGGTCCACAGTAGCATAGCTTCCATGGGCCTGGGCCCACCCCCTCCCGCCAATAGCAACAGTCCTCAGGCCCCTCCATGCTGGGCTGGGCCAGGTGTCCCAACTTCAGTGTCCACAGCAAGCAGGACCCACCCCCTCAGACACTGCTTACTGGGGACCAGGGGTCCTGGGCAAGGGGAGAGGCCCCAAAAGTGACCATCACTCCCTGGCTTGAGCCCCAGCCCTGGCACCATTCACACCATGTGTCCAGGTGCAAGAGTGTGGACCCCACCCACAGGGTCAGTTCTGAGAATGGGGCCCCGAGTGGTGGCAGCGGCGCACCTGCGTGTAGGTGCAGTTCTTCTTCCTGCACTTGCTGCAGGTGAACAGGTCTGTCTGTGTGCCACCTGTGCGGGCCATCTGATGTTCGCGGATAGCCTCCTTGGTCATGGCCTTGCGGATCTCCTTCAGCTCGTCGCTGGCCATCTCCTGGAGGACCCGGTTAGCTGCTCAGCCCCAGCTCACAGGACAGCACCACCCATGGGGGGAGGGGCGGGGAGGCTCACCTCTGACGTCATCACCGCGATCTGCTGGGGCGTTATGGTGCCACACAGCACGTTCCGCCGCAGGTCGGGGTTCTTGGCATCCCTGAGGTTGGCAATGCGGCTCCGCACACGGTTCTTGTACTTCATGTCCGTGTTCCCCACATCCCGGAAGATGCGTGCAGGCATTTAAGGACCCATCCTCCTAGGCTGAGGCTGCTGCCCTCCACCCATCCTGCCAGGCCAGGGAGGGCCTCCCAGTGGGGTCAGAAGGGGTGGGGGCTGGGATGGGAAGAGGAGCCCAGTGCTCTGTTAGTCTGCCCACCCAGGTCTGGCGGTGAGCTGAGGGGCTGCTGGGCAGCCCACCCCGGACCCAGTCCTGGCTGAGTCCCAGTTTCAGGCTCAAGGTCCCGGGGACCCAGGCCCCACCAGCAGGCAGAATCAGCCCTCAGCAGGCTTGGGGTGCACCTACCCCACCACCCAACAGCCTGGCAAAAGCGCCAGGGCAGTGAAACCCCCAGCCCTTACTTAAGCCCTGAACAAAGGATATACTCCTCAATCTGGGCCGATAGGCGCTCACAGTCCGTACTGAGGGCCATGTGGTCACCTGCAAGAAGCAGCCCTGACCAGCCGCCCTGCTGGCTCCACCCAGCACCCACGTGGCTTCAGTGACTGTGGGCTGGGCCATCACTTGGGCACTCACAGTCTGTCTGCAGGGCGGCCATTAGCATCTCACGGCACTTGTTGCGCACAGCATCACAGGTGACCGGCACTGGGGGAAATGTGGTCATCCTCGGGGTCGACAGCATCCTGGGCAGCTCCGGCCTCTTGTGGCTGGATAAAGACAGGCCCGCTCGGGCCATGTTAGCTCATGACACACTGGTCACCAGTAAAGCCAGTGTCACAGCCAGTCTCCCCTAAATTCCATCTGCTCCACCCTGAGAGCAGCCCATGACCCTGGGCATGTGCAGTCCAGCCCAGCATGCCTGTGAGGTCTGCCCAGCAGGGTGAGGCATGCCCCACCCCAGCAACAGGGGCACAATGGGGACAGCATTGCCTCCAGGGAGGCCCAGATCCCTGGGCCACACCACCCAACACCAGCTGCCAGATCGGGGAGAGGCACGTGGGGCAGGCAGTTGCCCAAGGCCAGGTCTGCCCACCAGCATGGCTGCCCCTCACAGGGCTGGGAGCTCCCACCCCGGGGCTCTTTGCTGTTCAGGCTGCATTCTCCAGCCTTCCCATCACAGTCTCATGCCCCTATAACCCCACGAGGGAGAGCAAGGCCAGCAGTGAGTGATGCAAGTTCAAGGGGTGTGCAACCCGAGAACCAGCCCAAGACCCGCCTGGAGCCAAGGGATGTGGGAAGGGGGCTCCCACCAGCCCGCTCAAGGTTGCAGCACCTCTTTGCAGCCTGGACACAGCCTCACCCCTAGATAGTGTGGGCTGAAGACAGTGTTTGGAAGGGCTTTGGAAGGGAGGCATCACCAAGAGGCCAGCCAGGTGTGACTGCCTAGGGAGAGTCACCTCCAAGAGGCTAAAAGGGCCCATGTTCATGTGTCATCGTGCTTGAAGCACAGAAATCAGCACCTTCGTGCTGAGCAAGTAGGTCCCCAGTGGCAGAGGGTGTGCACCTGCCTTCCAGGTGCGCTACCTGGGATCCTTGGCCTCGGAACCCTCCTTCGAGGACGTCGTGGGCAGAGGCCCGCCCCTCCTCCGTTCCCTGGCTTTGGCATCTGAAGCATCTGCAAGTGCCCAGAAAGGGGGTGGGGGGTTGGCTGGCTAGGGGAAGGCAGGCGGAAGGGCAGGGCCAGGCCAGGGAGGGGAGATCTCCAAAGCACAGCCTCAGCTGACTTGCCAGCCAGCCCCCCAACCCTGCCCCCTACCCAGCCCCCCTGCTGAGCCTTCCTGCTAATGACCAACTGGGCACCTCTCCTGCCCAGACTCAGGAGAGCCCTCACACACCTTTCCCACACATGCTGCGCACTCAAGCAGGCTGCCTGTGGGCCTTTCTGGGGTCCACCCCACTGCTCGTCCTGCCGGAGGGGGCTGCCATCCACCCAGAGTGATCCCTGAGTACAAACACAAACACACACACACACACACACACACACACACACACACACATTTGAACTTCGACAAAGGCCAATCACTACAGGCAGGCAGTACGTGCCCATTCCCCAACTGGACCTTGGGAACCACAGTGAGCCCCCATCCACTGAGCACACCCCCCACTAGGCTCCTGAGACCCTAGTCTGCCCTGGGGGCCTTCCCACGGGATGAGGAGCATCCCACTTGCGACCAAAATAAACACAGTTGTTCAGCATGTGGCCCTCTGGCTATGCAGGACTGGAGGGAGGCCCAGGACACACGTCCGTACTTTGCAGGCTTTGGACAGAGCCCAGGAGAGGCTGGAAGGAGGAGTGGGGACTCCAGGTAGACAGGTGGGCACCTCTGTGACCCCCAGCCGCCCTGCTGTCCCCAGAAAGAGGCTGCTCCAATCCCTCTGAGTGGCAATGCCCCCCATCCTCTGCCACCTTCCACCTTCTCTCCCTTCCCCTCCTTCCTCCTCCCCACCCCTTGGCCCTTCTCTCCCCTCCTCCTGCTCTGCTCCCCTGGCTGGGGGCAACTCCTTGCCCTCTGCTGCCCTGACACGTTCCTCCTGTGTGGCTTCCCAAGCCCTACACCCACCCCCAATTCTCCTCTCTCCTGGCCCTACGTACAAGCCTCACTCCTCCCAACCCTGAGCCCCGGCTTCCTGGACGGGTCTGTGATGCCCCCATTCCCAGGTGGCCCTGACTCAGGGACAGCTGGCCAGCACCAGCAAGGTGCCCCTTGCCAAGTGCTCAGCCCATGCTGCCTGATGCGCACCCAGGAGCTTCTTCCATGACTTGATGAGCGACTTGGCCAGTGCGATCACCTCTTCATCAGAGCTCTGCTTCCGTAGGGCGTTGACAGACATGCCGACCCGGGTGGACTGCAAGGCAAGAGCCTGGGTTGGGGGCAGGTGTCAGACCCTCCTCAAGACCCTTGGAGGCTCCCACCGGGCAGGGGCTGGGATCAGCAAGGGAAGGGGGACACTCTTTCCGAGGGCTACTGCCACATTTGGGACCTAGGAGTCTCAGTGGTGAGGGAGAGGTGGGGCACCCTTGGATGACCCTCCCCATCTCAGAAAAACAGAAAAAGGCAGGGATGGTCTCCTTAGGGAAGGTATTTGTGCTAACCAAGGACAGGGCGGGGGGCCAGGGAGCCCTGCTAGGCCCCCAGGAGCTGTCCCTGGAGCTGTCCCAAACAGGGGACATTGGGGGGCCCTACCTGGAGCAGGTGTAGCGTCACAGGCATGGCCTTCAGCTCCCGCAGCAGATCCATGGCTCCCTCCTAGAAGGAGAAAGGGGTACCTTCATGGAGGATTTTAAGATCATGGTAGACAAGCCCACAAACACAGGAGGGTGGGGCAGATACAAGGCAGTGACAATTTGGAGATCCACCTGGGGTCCAATGCCCAGGGAGGACAGGAACGAGAAGTGGCTGTGCACTCAACGCTGGCATTACAGGTCACGTGACTTTTCACACAGCATCGGGCACTGACCAAGCCAGGATAGGAATCGCCTTGGAGGGCCCGAGCCAGGGGAAGGTACAGCCCCAGGGGTGCCCACCCCGTTCCATCCTATGTCCCTTGCCCAGGTGGGTCAGGTAGCCTCTTCCTAAAGTGGCCCACTCACCAGCTGAAAGGAGCTGACCCAGGATCCGCCAGTGTCCCCTGATGAGGCCAAACTCTCAGGGCACCTCCACCATACCCACACCCAGCCCTGCCCCATCAAATCAATCTCCCCAGCACTCACTCACCCCAACCAGCCACCACCCCTCGCCCAGACCCCTGGCCTCCTTTTTCTTCCTCACTCTCCTGCCCCACATTTTCTCAAAGCACTCATGCGACCAGGCACAGTTCCTCAGTGTTCCCTGAGTGTGCCAAGCTGCTGGTCCCAGGACCTTCCCATCTGCTGCTCCCACCGCCAGGGGCCTGTCTCTCCCAGGATGCCCAACTATTTGTGCCCTCCTTTCCTCGGGAGCTTTGTTTAAATGCCGCCTTCTCAGCAACCAGCACCCCTCCCCCTCCCTGCTTTTCTTCCCTCCACAGACGCCTCACTTTTTAACGCAGGAATGTTTTCATGTGTGGGTGTCTCTCATTTAAAGGGGCAGAGATGACCCCACTCAGCCACCCAAGGTCGTGAGAGCCTCAGTGTCCTGCAGCCCAGGTCGTGGGAGGGCTTGGCCTGCCCCGACCACCAATCTGGGTGGCATCTCTGCTCAGGATACAGCCCTGGGGTGACCTCCTCAGAGGGGACAGATGGTCGCCAGGGCCAAGGGCACAGTGCCAGCCACTGCTCATCTTCCGCAGACCGAACCTCAGGCTTCACAATGCCAGCTTCCCGGGCTCCAGCCAGAGGCGCGAGCACAGCCACCGACCCCCGAGCACGGCGGCTCCCCCGGGCCTGTGGGCGCTGACCCACCAGGAGCCCCTGCTAGCTCTCGGCACCTCCCCTCGGGGCGCGCAACCCCGCCACCTCCGCGGCCCGGGCCAGGGCCACAGCTGCCCCCCCCGCCCCGCCCCGGGGCAGGACCGGCGGCGCTCCCTCCGCACGCCCCTCCCCGTGCGGCCGACCCCCACCCGCCTCCACGGGTTTCCGGACCTCTCTGTGCCCCAGCCCCGGGGGGTGTTTGTTGTTTGTCTCCTTCAGGGGCAAGCAGCTTCCTTCCCTGGTCATCTCCGGAAAAGGCTACAGACGGCCCACACGGCCCCGTGTGCGGCCCACAGGCGCCCGGCGTGGAGGGGCGCCCCTTGCGGGGTGGACGAGAGCGGGAGCCAGCTCCCGTCGCAGGCCGGGGCAGCTCAACCCCGCGCGGCCCCAAGGCCCCCCGGCCAGCACACAGCCCCGGGTGGCCGCGCAGGGGCGGCGAGCCCACGACTGAACCCCCTCTGCCGCCGAGGCCACCCCCGGCCTGGGACCCAAGGGCCCCGCGAGCGGGGGCGGGGCGCCGGGCCCGCCCCACCCACCGAGGCGGCTTCGCGCCGGGGCGCGCCGGTGCCGGGCTCGGGGCTGCTGCAGCCCACCCGCCAGGCCCCGGCCCCTCCCGCAAAGGCCCGCGCGCCGCGGGCGGGGCCCCGAGGCCCCGGGGTCCCCGCTGTGCGCCCGCCCCAGGTGCTGCGGGCCGAGTCCTGGCTCAAGCAGGGAACGCGTTTATTAGGGACACCTGGTCTCGAGGGGCGGGGGGGAGGGGGAGGGCCCGCGGCCGGCGCCGGGTCCGGCTCCCGCAGGGGCGGCGAGGCCGCGGCCCAGCCCGGGGGCAGCCGCGAGGATGCGGGGCTGGGGCGCCGCTGCCCGGCCCCCGCGGGGCTGGGGGTGGGGACAGGGCAGGGGCGGCCCTAGGCCTGCGGGGCCTCAGCCTGCGGCCGGGGTCTGCGTCCAGAGCGGTGGCTGCGGGACAAGGTCCAGGCCCGATGGCGGCCTCCGCCGTGGGTGCGGGGTGATGGGCAGGGCTGGCCGGGGCAGGGTCTCGGCTCGGCCGCCGGCGGGGTCTCGTCCTGCCCCTCGGGGGTCTCCCCGGCCCTGACGGGGGCTCGGCGGGCTCGGCGGGGGCTCGGCGGGACGGGGGTCCCGGGGTCCTGAAGGTCCGCGCCCCTCACCGCGCTCTTCTTGGTCACCATCTTGTCGAGCCTCCGGGCGATGCGCGCAATCTCCTCCTCCTTGCCCATCACTGCCTCAGGGGCAGCGCCCCCGCGCCCGCCGCGCCAGCCTCAGCCTCAGCCTCCCGGCCCGGACGCCACCCCAGCCGCGGCCGCCTCCCGCACCCGCCGCAGCCGACGCAGCCCCGCCGCGGGAGGGAGACCCTCTGTTCAAACCCTCGGCCCCCGCGCCAGCCGCGCTGCATCCTGGGACATGTAGTCCCCACGCCCGCCCGTCTCGCGCTCGCTCTCTCCGCTCTGGACCACAACTCCCAGGAGCCACAAGGGTACGCACGGCTCCTTGGGAATTGTAGTCCCGTCGTGGGCCGTCACCACAGGCCTACGGAACAGGGGGACTCGCAGTCCCACAAGCCCCAGGACGGTCCTGTTAGCCGGTGGAAGGCGTCGCGGTGGCGCGTGGGGCTGGGCTGTGCGTGCCTGGCGCGGCGCGGACCCCGGGGGCCCCTCCCGATCCCCCGCCCGGGACGGGCCGGGCGCCCCCTGCGCGGGCCCGGAGGAGGCGCCTTAGAGGGCGTGCCCCCTCCGCCCGCGGGGCGCCCTCCCCCGCCAGCCTCGGCCGTCGCGGAGCTGCGGGGCCCTGACTCCAGTGCCCTAGAGCCAATCCCGCGGAGACGCCCTGGCGCCCGAGGCCGGCGCGCGGCGCCTGGAGGCGGGAGGGAGCCGAAGCCGGCGGCGGGTCCGGGAGAGGAGTGGGCTGGGCGGGCGAGGCGCCAGGGGCACGGCGGCCAGCTCCCGGCGAATCCCGGCCAGTCATCTATTAGCCTCCGTACCTCGGTCTCCCCGGCTGTGAAGTGGGACGCTGGCAGCGGCTGCCTCCCGGGGCTGCCGTCAGGACGGTGCGAGCGGGCGGGTGTCTTCGCCGCGCTGCTGGAGGCCCCGGGCGGGGCCCCGGAGGGCCGGGCGGGCGAGGCGTCAGCGCGCCACCCAGTGTCTGCCGCCTCCCCGCAGTGCAGACGCCGGGCGGTGCGCTGTAGGGGCACAATGCCGGGGGGAGGGTAGAGGCCGGGGGACTGAAGCCTCCAGTGTCGGGGCTCCACAGTCACTAAAATTCAAGCCAAGTAACTGTGAGGCCAGGTGGCAGATGGGTTGTCCAGATGACCTGAGCTGACCATGCCTCGGGCTCTCAGTGGCATTACTTAGATATAACTGAGTTTCCCAGCAGCCAATGAAAAGAGAAACACAGGTTATGAGATTCCTCAGTAATTATAAGGAAAAAGCATGGAACTGGGGAGCAAAGGTTTTTCCAGGACAGAGGCCCTGTAACAAATGAGCACAGCACCGCCAGTTTACAGACAGGCTCTGATTCTCCCCATCACCGTGAGCCTGGGCCACAGCTCTGAGCCCAGCCCAACCATGCAAGTCCTCAAGGCCAAAATCTCCTGGTCCGAGAGTGTGTGCAGCCTCTGAGGGTCCAGCAACACTGGGACACTAGGGAGGCTGGAGCCACACACCCTTCAACCCCTCTGACAACTGACCAAAACAAGGAGCTGGCCAGGGTCCTGTAAGAGAGAAACCAGCCCTGGAGATCAGGCTGCAAGGACTGCAAATCTGGCTCTCCATCTCCCGCAGGGACGTCTCCATGAGGCTGCCCAGCCAGCACCTCACACAGACAAGGTTAAGTGGACTCAAGGACTGCTCAGAGGGAACTCCCCTTTGTGCTGACACCAAGTCTAAGCACCACGACTGGGAATCCAACAAAAGTTGGAGCACAGGGATGGGAGGTAAACCCACATGGTCAGTGTGGAGCAGCCCTCAGTCTCTACCCTCTGCAGCAGGGAGATGTACATCCAAGAGACCTCAAAACAGCTTCTGGTCCCTAAGAGTAGAGTCAAAAGGACAGGCCTCTCAGAAGCCTCACCTGGGCTGTCAAGAAGGGTGTGTGCCATTTGCCCAACTTTGGCCCAGGCCTCAATGGGGCAGAGTCTGAGCTGTCAACACAGCCCCCTGGAGTAGGTTGCTGCCAAGGAGCCAGCCTCAAGGCCAGTCCCCATCTGATCTCTCCACGGGATGGATCAGCACAAAGTGCTGGGGAGGGGAGCGGACATGCAGATACCCTGGAGAATCAGCCTGAGGATTCACCTTGACCCTGCCTGGGTAGACTGCCCCTGGCAAGGAGAGGTCTCCTATTATCCTGTGCAAGGGGATTTCCATAAAACATGCTTCTGCCCAGCTGCTGTGGCTCAGCGGTAGAGCGTCAACCCATGCACCAAGAGGTCACCAGCTGGATTCCCAGTCAGGGTACATGCCCGGGTTTTGGGCTCCATCCCCAGCGGGGGGCATGCAGGAGGCAGCCATAGATGTTGATGTTTCTCTCTCATCGATGTTTCCATTTCTCTCTCTCTCTCCTTTTCTCTCAAAATCAATAAAAACATTAAAAAGAAAAAAAAAAAAAAGATGCTTCTATGTGTTTGGCCGGGTTGAATGTTTTAAGCCACAAAGACATGCTAGCGCGACTCTGTAAATATCCATTTGTGCACTAAAGGTCACAGGAAAGGAGGAGCTATTCCCTTGCTTGGCCGGAGTGGAAATCCCACACTGCCTACCCACCCTGACCCTCTCCCCTCCTCCATGAGGAGCCGGGTGGTCTCCACCTCTGGGAGACAGCTCATAGGAGCCTGGCATGTCTCAGTGCATCAGAGGCCCACTGATGCTGCAGACCCAGGAGACCGAGACACTGTCACCCCACCAGGATGATGGCCATGAGGTGGGGGCCCCTGCAGAATGAGTGCCCAGCAGAGGGCTCAGCCTGTGGGGGTGAGGCGGGGCATCCGGGGAGGCAGGTAATGGAAGAAGGAGGCGGACAGGACAAGTGGAGGCAGATGGCTTCCACGCTGGGAACCTGGGGGCCACAGCCCTTCCCCCTGTGATAGATGCCCTGAACCCCTACACAGTGCAGTCCTACAGGGAAGCCACCACCGCAGGGGAGGGGTGTGGCTCCATGCCAGGTGAGTGAAGTCCAGGGTCCAGGTGGGGTGATGCTGCTTTGAGTCTATGTGGCCCAGCATGAGCAGCACCCTCTAGGTGGCGGGAGTGAGCCACAGACCGGCCTGCCTCCCAAGCATACGCCCACCCCCTAGGGAGGTCCAGTAGGTGGGGCCACCACCCTGAAGCAGCCAGAGTGGGGCTGTGGTTAGTCCTGGAGAGAGATCCTCACTTGTGGAGGCTGTAGTGGGTCCCACCTCGCCAGGGCTCAAGCTGAAGTGGCACTGGCCAAGCCCAAAACTCCCAACTTCCCACCTGAGAAGTCCCTGTCCTTGGACCCCTTATGAGTTCATAACCCCCAGAGCCTTGCCCACCCCTGACCTCTGATGGATCTTACCCGACCTTGGGAACTTCCTTCTCCAAGGAGTTTCCCCAACAAGCTGCCTGGGCCGGCAGACCCTCTTGTGCCCTCAGCAAGCTGTTCCCAGAGGGTGACTTTAGACCATGGGGCTCTCCTTCCAGGGGCTTACATGAACCTGGCCACAGACAGCAGGGTGCCCACCAGGGCTGGGTCCTTCCAGACCCACTCCCTGCACTGCCCTCGCCTTATTCCAGGCTGGGTTTGGAGGATGTGTGGGAATAGGGGGTTCCTTAGTAGAGGTCAGAGGATTCAGGTGGGAGACAGCACACTTACCTCCTAGACCCCCACCCGCACCCCCACCCTTATTCCAGAAAGCCATCCTGGACACCACCAGCCCAGCGCCGGGGGGGCCTCTCTCAATTCCCATGATGTCTCAAGAAGCACACACACACACACACACCACCGCCACTACCCACCCACCCACCCCACTCCACAACCCCCATGCACCAAGCCTGACCTACTCCCCTGGGGCTGCCCTCCCCTCAGCTCATCCCGCAGGGCTGGATTCCCTCCTGGTATTCCACACTCCACCCCTTTACTCAGGAGCCTTCTGTAGGAGCCCCATTCTGTCCAGGGGACTGAGGGGTGCAGACATGGCCCTGGGAGGGGTCTGGGGACACTCCAACGACACCCCACACAGGCCTGGACACACCTTTAGCCCAGAGGCCTGCCCCTCCCCTTTACTCAGTCCACAGGAACATCAGAAGCTCAGGCCATTTATTTTTCTATTTGTGTCCCCTGCCCCCCGCCCCCCGCCCATCCAAAGCAGGCCATGATCCCAGTGGACTGCATCCATGCTTCCCTTCCGGCTAGGGCAGGGCCTTTGTGGGAAGGCCTGTGCTTCCAAACTCACATGGCCCCCATCCCATCCCATGGCTTCAGGCGGAGGAGGGGGGTCTTGCAGCCTCTGAAGCACCCCCATCCCCTGCTATCCTGCAGGCAGCTCTCTCCTGGCTGAGCACCCACTCATTTCTTGACCCTGTTCCTCAGAACCCCTGGCCCACCATAGTGGCTCCAGGTTCCCAGCACAAGGAATCTGGGATAAAGACCCAGCCACCCTCAGAGACTGGCCTCTGAGGTCAGGCAAGGCAGTGACCAGGGACTTAGATCCAGCAAGAGTCCCCCGTCCTGTGCACCAGTGCGTGTCTTGGCTCTGCCACTGTGGCTCAGTCTCCCAGTCTGCAGAATGGGAAGAGCCGCCTGCCCAAAGCAGTGTCTCTTGGAAAGTCCCTAGACAGCCCATTGCCTTGGCCCAGACCCAGCTCCCCCCACCCAGAGGCAGCACTTGGGGGGAGGTAGCCGGCATCCCCCAGAGGCCCGTGGCCTGCTCCAGGCTGCTCTAACAATGCGCTTCCCCCACACAATTCCCAGAAACACGGCCCTCCCAGCCCTGCCAGCCCGCCAGCCTGGCGGCCACTCCACCTCCTCTCCCCAGGGGCTCCAGGCAACAGCGGGTCAGGGGCTATGGGTGAAAGGAGGGGGTCAACAAACCCCGGGGGCCAGGCACACTGGCCCTGCCCTTCTGGGGAGAGAGAGAGAAGAAATTCATGGGGGAGGCAGAATGGGGGACTGAGGAGTCAGGCCTTGGGAGGTGACTTTGGCCAGGCACTAGTCCAAGCACAGACCCCCTGCCTTTGTCACCTAGCCCAACAAAGGCCCATCTCCATACAGCACTGTGCTGAGGCTGTGGAAGCTGTCAGGTGACACCCCTCCTCTGCTCAAAGCCCTTCCAAATTGCTGTCTCCTTCAGAGGAAAAAGCCAGACCCTCCCAGGTCCCACATAGCCCCCTCCCTGCTCTTCCCACAGGCCTGCACATTGTCCTGCCCCAGGGCATTTGCACATGCTGGTCCCTCTGCATAAAACACTCTCCAAACTATCCCCTCATGTCTTTCAAATTCTTCTTCAAGGAGCAGCTCAAGGGTTACTTCATGAAAGTCAGTGGCACCCCTGACACAGCCCCTCTCCTCTGTGCATGGCACCATTCCCCAAAGCAATACCACAGCCTGGCATACCTATTCTCACTTGTTTGTAGATTTGCTGATTGTCTCTCCCTCAAGACTGGAGCTCCCCACTGGCAGGGACTTGGGTCTGATTTGTTTGCTGCCACATCCCCACTTCCTAGAATAGGACCTGGTATACAGCAGATGCTCAATAAACACAAATTAATGGATAGAGAAATGATTCCTGTCCCTCAGAAAGAAGGGATAGATGGTCCCTAAGAATACAGACCCTCCCAGCCCATCTGACAGCCCCACCATCAAAGCCACTTGTCAACACAGCTGCAGGGCCTAGTGGGCTGAGGACCACCTGAGGGCTCTGCTCCTTTCCATGATTCCCTGGGGAGCTGAGGACTGTCACTAGAGCTAGGCAGGAGAGTGTGGAATCAGGCCAGCCCAGGGCTGGGCAGTCAGGGGGGCACCACACTTCCAGGACCCAGGATACTCAAGTGTGCCCACACATGGCCCCCATACACAGGGCACACAGAGAGCCCCACCTATGCTCCACCAAGAGCCACTAAGGGGGGGAACAGGGCACAACTTCTGTAAAACAGCCAGCCTCAGACCCAGACCCAGGGCACTGAAATCTGAATAAAGACAGTGGTACCTGCAGCTGCCTGGTGCTCAGATTGGGTGGCATGGGAGTGGAGCCAGGGGCAAGAACGCCGGACAAGTGGACAGACAGAGTGTCTGGCGCCTGCTCAGCCAGGCTGGCCCTCGGCTCCCTCCTCGCAGCTGCAGCCTTCCTTCCTGAGCTGGTGTTTCCTGGCTCCTCCCTGCTGTTGCCAAGGAAACCTAGAGCAGCCGGATCCCCCAGCCTGGTTCCCATGGAGCCCCTGCTGAGGGGGGGGCACACAGCAGCAGCACCCCAGGACACACACAACCACACAAAGCCCCCAAGGGCTCACACAGCTCAACATCCCAACTCTTGTCCAGTGCAGCACCAGCTGACACTTGGAACACCCACAAAAGTCATTCCTACCACATATGACCTAACCCCAACTGTCCACGGTTTTTTACCATACAGCCTGCTGTCACTCACAGGCCTCCCCAACCCCCACCCCAGGCCCTGTACCCCCCTCAGCTCAGTCCTGCTGGCCCAGCAGCACTCAGGCCAGATCCAACACCCTGCACAACAAGCGCCCATTCTCACCACACTGAGGCTCCCACTGTGGCAGCAACATACCCCTCTGCTCCTTCAGAAGGCTCAGACCCTTCGCCAGCCCCGTGCCCCATGAGCACCAGGACACGCGGCTCCACAGCCACAGCTCTGCTCAGCTGCAGGCCCATGTGACTGGGAATCACACATTGACCCCAAACCCAACCCACTGGAGAGCTGCCACACCCTCACCCTGCCTACCCACTGTCCTTTCCCAAGAGAGGCCCGTAGCACCTGGAAGACCAGCTCTCTGCAGAGCAAGCCGGCTCTCCCCAGGCATGCGCCCCAGTGTCCAACTGAACCAGCCCTATCACTGGGCCAGAGACACACATGCACATGTGTGTGCCACTTGATTCCAGGCCACCGGGTGGCCTGCCCAGCTCTGTCCCAAAACTCCCAACTCCCCTGTCCTTGAACCCCTTCTGAGTTCATGACTCCCAGAGCCTTGCTCACCCCTGACCTCTGATGGATCTTACCGGACCTTGATCTTCTGCACACATTTCTCAGTGCCCCTCCCACTCAACCCAGGTGGAGGTGGAGGCTGACCCACATCTCACATTCCCCACCTTTCCCCAGGAGCAGCCCCGCAAGGACAAGCATGAGGACCTGGCCAGGCCTGCAGCCCTGGTCTCAAGGACATGAGGCAGGATCTGAACTGGATGGCCTGGCTCCAAAATCGAGGTCTGAGGAGACCAGCGAGTCCCTTTCACCTGGACCTGTGTCCAATGGGGACCCCACCCCCATCCTCCAGGAACAGGAGGGTCCAGCCCACAGGGACTCAGTAATTGGTCCCAGGCTTGCTCTTCCAGCAGCAGAGCTGGGAGGGTGGGAGCCTGTGAGGTCTGTGCCCCGGGCAGTGCCTGGGAGGTCTGCCACCCCAGGAGCCCATCCATGCCCCCACCCAGAGCCACTGAGGGGAATTACCCAGCATCCTTTGCAGGCTTCACCCAGAGGCTGGCTGGGGGGGTCCAGCCCAGGCTGAAGGAGGGAGTGGGCAGAGGGCAGAGAGAGCAGTGTCCATGCGACACCCAGGCCAGCGACATACTTACAGAGAAAGCTTGCCCTCCACTTTACCTTTTGTCTGGGGAGTTAGGAGCTACAGACAGGGCCTCCCAAGGGTGGGCAGCAGCCTACCTGAGCCAGGCCAGCCTGAGGTGGGTTCTGGAAGCATAGGAACACTCCCAAACTCATTAATCATCCACACTTTGGACAGAGCTAGGACCACAGCTTGGTGGCCAGAGAAGTCTTGGGGACCTCTCCCTTGGTGGGTGTTGAGAGCCAGGACTGTACTGAGCAGGACCCCATTCTAGGTCTTGTTCAGCCTCCAATGCTAGAGCCCACCTCACCCCCAAACCCAGGCAGAGAGACACACAGACCACACACAGACGCAGACACACACATCTGATATCCCTCCCCCTAGCACAGCAGGCCACACCCACACCAGCCCTTGTAGAGCCCTGGGGAGTCTTCACCCCCATTGTTCTTCCATCTGGTCAGTGGGCCTGAGGGTCCAGGACTGGCCACACCCCTGCCAGGCAGCTCGAAGGGGAGGGTAACCTGACTTCTAAAGAAGTAGGGGGGGCACCCTTGAGCTCTCCCCTTGCCCTGCCTAGCCCCACCCCACAGGACGTGACAGCCGGACACCTGAGTTAAACAGCTGGACCAAGAGGCGGGGGTCATTGGCTGGCGCCAGGAGAGGCAGCTATGGCGGGGACTGGGGGGTGAGGTAATGCCGGACGCTGCTCACACTGCCTTTAGGGCAGCCTGGACAATTCTGGGTTGTCAGGGGTTGCAAAGGGCCAGACAAGCCACTTTGGGAGCTGAAAATCCATCCCAATCAGGTCAGAAGGGGTGAGAGTCACTGCAATAGAGGACCCTGGAGGCCTCCTTCCTGAGCCCCAGTGACCATCACCCCAGACCAGCTGCTGCCCAGGCTGAGGCAGGCCCTGGTGACCCAGACCACACCCAGAAGGCTTCGGATGGAGGTAGCCTCTGACAAGTGCTGACCCCTTGGACCCAACCTTCAACCTGAAGTATTCCCCCACTTCTCCCCCACCTCCCCACAGAGGCTGTTGGGTTCACCCACTCACTGGTGAAAGGGAAGCTGGCCCCACCGGGAGGGGGCCTGTGTACCCGTCCACCCCATTGCCCTCCATTCTTGCCTGCCTCCCAGGAAAAGCCAGTCTTCCCCTGGACCAAGATGACCCACTTCTTTGTGTCTTGACTTCCCCACACATCAGATGGGTTCAAGGTCCAGGGACTAATTGCTGGGGCCTGGGACATCTGGAAACCAGCCTGGGACACCTAGCCCTTTACTCCTCCAGCTGACGGATGAGACCCTACAGGACAGAATCTGATGTGAAGCCAGCTGCACACCTGAGGGCCCTCGGGGTACCCCTGTGGGGTGCTGGCATTTTCCAGGGCACAAGGGCCCTGGGAGCAGTTCAGAAGCAGCCTCTGCGGGGAGCTGTAGGACCCACATGGGACCTACTCCATTCACAGTGCTGATCGCTGATGGCCTAGAGGGACTACCAGGGACAGAGCGCTGAGAGCCTCTGGCCACGCAGGCCCAGGGCCACCGACACCTGTGGTCACACACCAAGAAGCTCCCAACACTGGGGGGGGGGGGGGCTCCTGGAATGGTAAGGGGGGGCAAAGCTCTTGGGCTGCAGATGGATGTGGAGGAGGAAAATTCTGCCTACAGCCCCAGGGCTGCCTGGTGCCCTTACTCCACCCCCAACAGACCCACCTCAGCAGGAGGGGAGTAGGAAGGCCCCTCAGCTCTTGGAACCCAGATCCCCTCCTGCTGGGGTGGGGACGGGGAAGAGGCTGGAATTTCCTCTGGAAACCCTCCCAGGTCTGATGGGCCAGGGGAGAGGCTCCCCTCCCTCCCCACCTGCACAACCCTGGGTCCAGCCTCTCTCTCTTCCTGTCCAGGTGGCCTGGGCTGGGCAGGTACCCAGTTAGAACTGGTGCCAGGCCCCTACCCTCCAGCCCAACAGGCTCTGGGGAGGGGGATGGGGCCTGGGGCTCTGCACTTGCCGTGGAGGCTCGTCCTCCGACCTCTGGCTCCCCTCTGCCCAGGTGTGTCCAGCTCCGAGTTGGTTTGGGAGTGGGGGAGGGACATAAAGGCCATCTTCTCTTTTAACCCCATGGACAGGTTTAGGAAGGGCTCCAAGCCCCCGGTGCTGACAGTTCAACATGTGTGTGGAGGGTCCCAGGACCCTGTGCCCCGCGGTCACCCGGAGCCCGCACCGCACCCCCACCTCTACACAGGGCGCCTTCCCAAGGTGCCCCTTCCTCTGAGCTAGACTCCTGGGGGGAGCGGAGGGCCGCTGGGAAGGCGGCCTCCCAGGCACATGGCGTTACAATGGGGCCCCTCCTGCCGCTGTAATTTCAGGGGCGGGCAGCCAGCCTCCCCCCGCTGCCACCCGCGAGTCTGACTCCGTGGGTGGGGGCGGCAGCTCATCTCTGAACGTCTGACAGCCCACGATGACGCCCCCGTCCAAGCTCCAGCCCACATCAGTGGCCCTTCCGCACTGGGGGGCCTCCTTCAGAAAGGGGGCGGGGGCGGGGGCGGCGCGGGGAGGCGGCGGCGGAATCCGCCGCAGGAGAAGGGAGCCCCGCGAGGGCCCGCCCCCGCCCGCCCGGCCCGCCCGCCGCGCCGCCGATTGGCCCCGCGCGGCTATATCTGGGCGCCCAGCCGGCGCGGGGCACCGCGTCCCCTCCGCCGCCCGCCCGCCCGCCCGCCCGGCCCGACGGGACCGCCGCCCGCCTCCGCGCTCCCGCGCTCCGTCCCGCCCCGGCCGCGCCCAGCTGGAATGCAGAGATCGCCGCCCGGCGCCGGCGCACAGGACGACCCGCCCGCCCGCCGCGACTGTGCGTGGGCCCCGGGGCCCGGGGCCGCCGCGCCCGCCGCCCTCGCCGCGCCCGCCAGGCCCGCCTCGCCGCGCAGCCCGCCGCGCAGCCCCGACCGGGGGCGCCATGGCCTCAGCCCGGCCGGCCGCGGCGAGCGCCCGGCGGCCGACGAGGCGCGCATCCGGCGGCCCATGAACGCCTTCATGGTGTGGGCGAAGGGCGAGCGCAAGCGGCTGGCGCAGCAGAACCCGGACCTGCACAACGCGGTGCTCAGCAAGATGCTGGGTGAGCGCCGGGCGCGCGGGGGGGGGGGGACCTCGCCCGGGAGGGGGCGCCCCTGCCCTCGCCGGGCGCCCAGGCGGCCCCCGCGACGGCAGCTCACCGACCCGCGCCCGCGGCCCGCAGGCAAGGCGTGGAAGGAGCTGAGCGCGACGGAGAAGCGGCCCTTCGTGGAGGAGGCGGAGAGGCTGCGCGTGCAGCACTTGCGCGACCACCCCAACTACAAGTACCGGCCGCGCCGCAAGAAGCAGGCTCGCAAGGCCCGGCGCGTGGAGCCGGGCCTCCTGCTCCAGGGCCTGGCGCCCACGGCCCCGCCGCCCGAGCCCTTCTCCGCAGCGCCCGGCCCCGCCCGTGCCTTCCGCGAGCTGCCCCCGCTGGGAGCCGAGTTCGACGGCTTGGGGCTGCCCACGCCCGAGCGTTCGCCGCTGGACGGCCTGGAGCCCGGCGAGGCCGCCTTCTTCCCGCCGCCCGCCGCGCCCGAGGACTGCGCGCTGCGGGCCTTCCGCGCGCCCTACGCGCCCGCCGAGCTGCCCCGCGACGCCGGCGGTTGCTACGGGGCGCCCCTGGCCGAGGCGCTCAGGACCGCGCCCGCCCCCGCCGCGCCGCTCTCGGGCCTCTACTACGGCGCCCTGGGCGCGCCCGGCCCCGGCCCGTACCCCGGCCCGCTGTCGCCGCCGCCCGAGGCCCCGCCGCTGGAGGGCGCCGAGCCGCTGGGGCCCGCCGCCGACCTGTGGGCCGACGTGGACCTCACCGAGTTCGACCAGTACCTCAGCGGCAGCCGGACTCGGCCCGACGCCGCGGGGCTGCCGTACCACATGGCGCTGGCCAAGCTGGGCCCGCGCGCCACGTCCTGCCCCGAGGAGAGCGGCCTGATCGCCGCGCTGTCCGACGCCAGCAGCGCCGTCTACTACAGCGCCTGCATCTCGGGCTAGGCGGCCTGCGGGCGGCTCCGCGCCGGGGCGCCCAGGCCTGGAGCCCGGCGCGGCCCTGGCAGGGTTCAGTTTTTGAAGCGCCTGACCCTTTTCCTGCAGTGTTTTCTAGAACCAAGCTGTATTTTTTTACTTCGCCTTTTTATATACATGATACACTGTATTTAATTTTTAATTAAACTTTTAAACCTTTTCTTCCAAGGCGTTCCAGTGATGGAAGCATCCATGTAGCAGGAGCTTTTAAGCAGGAAGCATAACAATGTTTGCTGTAAAGGAGGAGCCTGGAGCTGGGCCCCCTGGCCCGGTGGGGCCACAATAAAGTGCCTCATCCTTGCCTCTGCACACCTGCCTCTTCTGTCGGGCTGGGGAGGACAGGACAGAGCAGGCCCCCCTGGGCCCTGGACGCGCCCTTCCCTCCAGAGCTCCCTCCATAGCCTGACCCCTTCCCCATCCTTCCCAGGAGGTCACTCCCCCAGACACAGTGGGTGGGAGGCAGGAGATGTGGGCGCTCCCACCCTCCCAACCCTCTGTTCCCCTCTTGCCCCACCCCATTTTAACTCAAGTGTAACGGGTCAGACTACACGGAGCAATCCCCCCCACCCAGGTTTCGTCAAACTCCTCCTTAAAACTTCCTTTAAGCCCAGGGACTGCCCAAGATAGTGCTCCTCTCGGAAGGAGGTTGGCGGGGTTAACACCTGTATGCAGACGTGGCATCTCAGGGGCCCTGTTATTCTCAACCCAGTGTCTCTAGAGAGGGCAGAACCATGACACACCCTGATGCTCCCCAGGGTCGCCTGTCCAAGCTCTGCCCAGTGACTGATCAATGACCAGAGCAAAGAGGCTCAGGCCTCACATCTCATGTCTCCAACTCTGGAATCACATCACACTAGCCCTGTGCCCCTCCCAGGACTGAACACTCTCTTTCCACACCGCCTTCTTGGTCTCAGCTCCTTTCCACCACCCACTGATTCAGGAAAAGCTGGCAACAATCACCTTCTTGGGTGGGACAGAGCCCAGGAGCACCCCCAGGCTTGAATCCCCTACACATATTTCTCAGGGCCTAGCAGGTCTTCTAAGCCAAGAGGAGGGGTCACATGTCCCTCTGGTTTGTCCTGCCCCAGCCCCCACCACCCATGGTATAGGGGGGTCTCACTGGTCCCTACCTACCCTGACGTGGGGCAGTCACACTCAGTCTCCCATGAGCGTGTGCCTTGGAGAACACTAGTGTCTATGAGATGTGTGGGCTCTGTGACTGCAGGTGAAAATGAATCTAAATACACATGTGTGAGCATGCTTGTGAGCCAGCACGTATATGTGTGTGCACATGAGGCTCTGAGCCTGGGACTGGATGCGCATGTGTGTGTAAGACTCGGTGTCCACACACATGGGTCTGCTGCCTGAGTGTGTGTGCGGGGGGGAAGGTATGTGACTGCTATAGGTCTCCTGCCTCTTGGAAGCAGACTCGAATGAGTCACCTGTGTGTTAACTGGCATGAGCCCTGCACCTCAATGGGCAGAGTGGGAGAGCTGCACCAGGGCTCTCATCCCCCACCCAATCGGCAGCAGGGCCCAGAAAACTCAAAGACAAAGGGATGGAGAGAGACAAGCTGAGGAGGGCCAGAGATGCACTCAGAGGTGGAGAGAGATGCCCCAGTGAATGGAGGGACAGACAGAAATAGCCCACAGGACACCAAGAATATCATTTGCTCCTTCAGAGCACACATGAGTGCTGGCACACAGTAGGAAGCAGGGAAACTGAGACACAAAGCAACAAGGGTGGTCCAGTCCAGACACATTTGTCATGGGGGGGAGCTCTGAGGCTCCACTGTTAAGTCTTGGGCTCATGCATGGAGAGAAGCGCCCATTACCCATGAAGGTGCAAGCCACACCCAGCTCTCATGGCCTGGCCCACCAACTCCTGTTCTGGGCCTGCCCCTGCTGGGGGAAACAGGTGACCCATCTCCTGGAGTCCTGGGCCAGCTGGGCCAAGGTGCACCCCCATGTGGTCCCTCCCAGGGCTAGACACTATGGCAGCTGGAGTCCAGGACCCTGTGCCCCAGGTGTGGGCCCTCCTAACCTCTTCACCCACCCCCTGGCCAGGGCAGATGGGAAGGAGGACCAGCCCCAGCCTGTTCTCTGCCTAGAGCCATGTGAACAACCCCACTGGGGTCTTCCCTGCCTGGGCCCAGGTATTGTCCCACTGGTGCCCCGGCCCAGAGACACCCAGGGAGACACACAGAGAAAGGTGCCAGGGCAGCACACGGGGCTGTGTCTGGGTTTTCTGGCGCAGGCCGGAGCAATACTCTCACACCCTCCATTCTGGGCTCAGCACCCCTCCCCATCCCACCCAGAGGCCCCACCGCTCCAGCTCCCCAGGGTAAGCGGATGAGGAGTCCCGTGGATGCCTTGGGGTGGCACCCTCCCCCACCGCCCAAGTGGGGGGGCAGAGCAGCTTGTTACCCAGAAACCACTCCCTCAGTAACAGGGTGGGAGGCCAGTGGGGGTCTCAACGTGGAGGAGGCCCTGTGCCAGGGGCCGAGGGCATCCAGGAACAGGGTCGGGAACAGGACACAAAAGGGCCTCCCACCAAGGGCAGCTGTTTCTAATACTGGCTCCTCAGCAGAGGCGCTGGGTGAGGGGGTAGGGGTCTCCTCAGAGGACCCTTTGTTCAGATCCCTTCCTGGGGAGCCCCCCAAGGGGCCTGACTCTGCCCCAGCTGGACAGAGTGGAGCGGCCTCCTCTGCTGGACCACAGCCCCAGGGCCTGGGTGGCTCCAGCCCCAGGTCAGGCTTTCCACCCCTCCCGCTCCTGGCTCCACCCACCTGCTTCCCCAAGGGTCAGAGAAGGGAAGTCCCCACCCCAAGCTCTGGCTGAGTCAGGCCAGCCAGGAACAGACTCAGGCAGCCTAGTGCCTGGTGGGAAGTTTTAGCAGCCAGGCCTGGCACATGCCTCAGCTCCCACGCCTGGGACCCCGCCTGGGACCCAGCTGGCCCTGGAGTGACCTGGGCGGGCGGAGGTCTTGAACATTTGCCAGCAAGCAGCCGAAGAGAGGAGTCAGGGAGGTGGGGCAGAGAGCAGGTAAACTGCACCCTCTCCCCAGCAGACCAGGCCACCATCTTGGACACCCTGGGGAGCACCACATCAAGGGACACACCAGGACCAACTCGATGCTCACACACCTCACCCCAAAGAGGCCATGCTGGGTGGGCAAGGAGGGACCTAAATCACCCTCCACCCCATTGGGCAAACACTAGACAACCCACCTGCCTAGCTCACATCCTACAAAACCCACATACATTTTTAAGTAAACAGTTCATTGTTTTAGTATACATACAGGTTGTACAAACATCCCCACTAATTTCAGTGTTTTTCTATAACGCACATCCCCCCAAAAACCTGTGCCCATTAGCAGTTGCTCCCCATCTTCCTCACCCTGAGCAGCACCAGTCTACTTCCTGTCTGTGCATTTGCCCGTCTGGACATTTCATATAAATGGAACCACACAGTAAGTGCCTTTTGAGTCTTTTGTTCAGTAAGCATCATATTTGCAAAGTTCATCCATGTTCCAGCATCATCCAGACTGTTCCTCTTGCTTGTTGTTTGGGGTTTTTTGTTTGTTTTAAAGACAGAAACATTGATGTGAGAGAGAAACAGCGATCGATTGCCTCCCACACAAGCACCAACCGGGGATGGAACCCGCAACCTGGGCGCTGCCCTGACCGGGAGGGAACCCAGCACTCTGCCCTGCAAGGGGCACCCCTCAGGCCACGCTGGTATCTCCGCCCGCCCGCCCGCCCGCCCGCGTGGGCATGCGGGCTGTTCCGGGTCTGGGCTGCTGGGAGCACTCTGTGTGCATGGGGTTGTATTAAAATTACATAAACTTGTATCTCTGGTGACCAAGTCTGAGCAAGTAAGTTAAGCACCTTAAATCCACATGCTAGAGGAGATGCCCCCAAAAGGGGGGTCCAGAACCTCTGAACCCCAATTCCAACGCCCCCTCCCCAACCCAGGCTCCACCGCCCCCCCAGCCCACCCCACCCCCGCCTCAGGCTGGGGAGGAACCCCGAGGGTCAGGCCAGTCCAGTCCAGGAGGCTTTGGGCCGAGCGCGTGGGGGCTCCCGGCCCAGGCCGGGGAGCAGGGCGAGGGAGCCCCAAGGGTCCCCGTTCGCTCCAGCGCGCAGCCCCTCGGCTCCGCCCGCCCCGCCCGCAGCCCCGGGGAGCGGCCGAGCGCCCGCACCTCCGCCTGTTGTCCAGCCCCCAAGGTCCCACAACCGCCTCCCCAACGCCTGCCCGCGACCCGGTCCCCCGGAACCCCGGAACCCCGGCCCGGCCGCCGCGCGGCAGCAGGAGGGCCCCCGCGGGAGGACGCGCGGGAGGCGGCGGGCGCGGGCTTCGCGGGCCGCAGCGGGACCCCTGGCCTCGCCCTGCGCCGGCGGGGGGTCCCTGCGGGGGCGCCTGCCCGCCCAGCCCGGCCAGCGGTCACGACCGGGCGCTGGAGGGAGGCGCCACGAGCCGCAGGCCGAGGTGGCCCAGGGCGGCGCCCAGCCCCGCGACGCCCGCCTCCCGCGGCGCGCGGCTCTGCCCCCCCCGCCCCCGTCCTGCCTCGCTCCCCGCACGAGGGCCGCTTCCCCCCAGGTGCCAGCTCCCTGCTGGAGCCGGGGGCGCAACCGAGGAGGGAGGGTGGTTATTTGTCTCCGTGCGCACAAAGCCAGGTCCTGTCCGGGAGGGGCCAGGATGGGGCTGCCCCTGGGCGATCCCCAGGGCCCGGCAGGCCACCGGCCGGGACAATGGGCCGGCGCCCCGCGCCCGCCGCGCAGGGAGGACCCGCTGTTTCCTGCAGCGTCCGCGTCTGCTCCCCCGGCCGCAG
This sequence comes from Miniopterus schreibersii, assembly GCF_964146895.1. Taxonomy (NCBI): domain Eukaryota; kingdom Metazoa; phylum Chordata; class Mammalia; order Chiroptera; family Miniopteridae; genus Miniopterus; species Miniopterus schreibersii. Next base: position 482,431 of record NC_138110.1, read on the forward strand.
CTGAAGCGCCGGCTCCCGGACACCTGCAGGCCGGCTCGCTACGCAGCCAGCGCCCCCTTCAGGCCCCGGCGCAGGTGTTTCCTCGGGCTCGGGTCCGGCGCGGCCACAGGCCTTCCCGGCACCCAGCACCAGGCGGGGCTGGCTAATCGCGTCCTGCCCCGCGGCCCTGCCGCCAGGAACCCAGAGCTGCGTCTCCAAGGGCCTGGGCTCTCATTTTTCCCTCCACCTCCGCTGGGTCAGCCAGGCTGGGGTGGTGGCCAGTGCGGCAGGGGACATGGCCCCGGGGAGGTGTTGGTGGAGCCCATGAGAGGACCCCAGGGCAGGCTTATACCCCAGTTAGCAGCCTGGGAAGTGGTGGGGTGGGGTGGGGGGGTGTATGGGTGGGGAACACACAGTGGAAAAGTCAGAACTAACTTTTTGGTTTTTCAAATCCAGAGACTAGTTTCCTGATGGTTCGTGTTCCAGATGTTCTTTCAAAGGCTCCCAGTCTGGGGAGGCCGTGGGACCCGTTACCCTTCAAAGTCAGCTTGGCCCCTCCTTCCTGCGCTGCACATGGGGGGGCCTGGCTCCCTGCTTTGGGAAGTTGCGAAACCCTGGCCAGTGCCCTGCAGCCCCATCTGCCACCCTGCACAGGCCTCCTCTGGAAGGTCCCAGCCCCCACCTCCCTGGAAGCAGCTGAGAAGGCCTGAGTGTGGGACAGGACACAAGGGGTGCACCCCTGACCTGACCACGTGTGAGCCCCAGAAATGGTTTTACATTGGAAGAACCAGGCTCAGCCACAGCCCGGGGCCTCAGTAGGGAGGGCAGTGCACACCAGCCTGGCAGACATGCAGGACCCATCCACAGTCAATGCAGGAGCTCTGCCTCCATGGCCAATGGCTCTGACCCTGTTTTTGAGTCTCTTTCTGTCAGTCTGGCCAGTTCCAGCAGTGCACATTTACTGAGCACCCGTGTGCTGTGCGGAACAAGCCACAGAGGGGGTCCCAGTGCTGAGCCTGGAAAACAGCAAGCATGTTGGGGTCTGAGCAGGGCACTCCTGGCCTTCCCTGTAGTCTGTCTCAGCAGCAGCTGGGGCTCTACACCTGCCCCAGACCTGATCTGGTTGGGACGCCCCCACTCAGCACAAGTGAACTTCGTCCCAGAAGCCCGAAGCCCACCCTGTCCCCCAAAAGACATATGTCCACTCCCAGAACCTGTGAGTGGGACCTTATTTGGAAAAAGGGTCTTGGCAGATGTAAGGAGAGCATCCTAGATTACCCAGGTGGCCCTGAATCCAGGGGCAAAGACCCTTATGAGAGGAGGCAGAGACTGGAGCGATACAACCACAGCTAAGGACACCTGGGGCCACAAGAAGATGCAAGAAACAGGGAGGGGTTCTGTGGCCCCTGAAGGGAGCACAGCCCTCAGGCACCTTGATTTCAGTTCAGAATTTTGGACTCTAACCCCCAGAATTGTAAGAAAAGAAACTTCTACTGTGTTAAGCCACCTAGTTTGTGGTGATTTTTTACAGCAGCCCTAGGAAACGAATACAAATGGCTTCTGAGATTTGGGGATGGGGCCCAGGTGCCCCACATCCATGATGCCAGCCCATTATCTGGGGGTTGGCATGTCTGAGGCCTCAGGAGAAAGGGCAGAGGGTGGAAGGATGTGGGGTGGGGATGTTGTGCTGAGAACGACTTGGGAGCAAGATTGTGAGGGCACTGTGTTCTGCTGGCTCAGACCAAAGACCTCCAGCGCCGCCCTTCCCCAAGACATTCAATTTGCTAGGACAGACCATGAGGGCCCGAGAGAGGGGAGCTCGCTGGGCAAGGGGAGGGGGAGGCAGGAGCCTGGACTGTGCTCAGACACACACCCGTGGTGCACAGTTACCTGTATGTACACTCATGGGCAGCCCTCAGCACACACCTGTGCGCACATCCACACACACTGCCAGGGGGCCCAGGGCTCAGGAGCATCTCACCCACTCATGCAGTTGTGGTCCAGAGCTTGGGCGGGGATTGTGTCCCTAAAACTCTGAGATCTCTGCTCCCCCCACCCCCAGGGGCTGTGGTTTGTCTGAACCTTCCTTGTGCCTGGGCGGATGGACTGCCTCCTGCCCACCCACCTCCCCCCAGTGCATCCTGACAGCTCTAAGCAGCAGGAAGGGGGAACTGTGGGTGAGCAGCAGACATGACCGACCTGAGGCCATGCCCTGATGTGCTCTCCCCATGAGCCCCAGGCCTGGGGCAGGTCCCAGTGCAGGGAGCCAGCTGCCAGGAAAAACAGGGGCATGGTGTGGACCTCCATGGAGGGCCTGCCTTCCTCCTGTCCCTGCACTGACACTGACTCTCCTACTTTCTCCAGCCCCCAACTTAGCTGCCCCATGTCTTAGGCTCCAACCAAATTGGACCTGTTCCCCCTACCCTGACACTGGGCCCCATCCCAAGACCCACATAGCAGGAGCCCAGGGGTATGACTGCTCCATCCAACACAGGCCTGCTCCCCTCTGCTGCTCCTCCACCAGTGTTTCCCCAGGTTCAAGAGGACACACCCAGATGCTCAGGTCAGGACCCTGGGGTTGCCTGGACTTCCCTCAACCCCATGTCCCGCCCGGCCTCCCCCCGGCCCCCGCCCCCGCCCCGCCCCCCATACTCAGTGTAGGAGTCCTCCTTGATCTGGATTCAAACATTCCCTCCTCAGCTCAAACTCCCAGGCTGCACCACGCAGTTTAAAAACCCATGCTCCGGCCCCTGCATTTTAGCTCCACCTGGAGCCCCCACACCAGCCCACATGCCACACGCGGAAAGCTCCGTGGGGCATGCCAGCACAGTGGGCGTGACCCTCACACTCAGAGTGTGGCCCCCAGGTCTGCACTTTGTGGCTGGGAGCCTGGTAGAAGTGAGCCAAGGCTGAGCGCACACTCTCCACTGCCCACAGGGCACATTCAGGAGTAACCACACTCGCCACGTGGGTCTTACCCCAGCTCTTACACTAACTGGCATGTGACCTGGGGCAAGTCCTGTAACCTCCTTGTGCCTCAGTTTCCTTATCTAGAAAGCGGGGACAATAGTTCCAGCTGCATAGACTAAATGTGGTGACACACAGACAGTGGGAGCTGGGGCAGGGTCCGCTTCCGTCCTAATTTTGTCATGCTGATTGCTGCACCCTGAATCCTTCCTGCACCTCCTGCCTCCACTTGGCCTGCTTCCGTGCCTCCTGGGTGCATCACGTATCTGGGAGAAGAATCCGCCTTAGCCGGGTGCTCTACCTGCCTTATTTCCCCCACTCGCCTACAGGCTGGACTCGGGAGGGGTCACAGGCAACAGGTCTAACGCAGCTGTGAGTCGCTGAGTTCAGGAATCGGCGCCCCATTCTCCCAAACAAACGTAGGATCCCCAGGGCATGAGACAGTGGCTCTCCTGCCAACATGTCCAGTCCCACAAAGGGGCCATGGCCACCCCTCCCAGGGCCGCAGGAAATGGCCTGGCCCGCTTGCAGCCAGGGCCAGTGACTCTGGCTTCCCTTCAGGCCCATTTCCTTTATCCGGCTGTTTTTGCTCTGAATTCACAAAGCTCAGCCTTCCTTTCCCCTCCGTTTCCACCCCTTCCCCCACTGGAGAGTGGAACGGGACGGATACCTAACAACGTTCGAGTGCCCCGCAGGGGCGCCGCCTGCACCCCCTCCGGCCTCGGACGGGGCGGGGCTGAGCGGAGCCGGCGTCGGCAGCCGCCCCCTGCTGCCCGAGGCTGGGAGCGCGGGGTGTTCCCGCGGGCTCCCCAGCAGTCGGCGCCGCGGCACCCCCTCCCGACCGAGCAGCGGAGCCCGGGGCAGCCTCCCACAGACAGCAGGTGAAGGGAACCACCACCGGACGGGCACCACCAGCTGTTTATTACGGCGGCCCACCCAGGGCATGGCGGGCGGCCTGGCACAGGCAAGGCTCACATCTCCAAGTCCCGGGCCTCGGGGGAGGACGGGCCAGGATGAGACCTGGGCGGGGCCAGTGGTCAGCCAAGGTCAACACCGAGAGCGCGGAGGCCGCGGTCGTCACCAAAGGAGACGCTGCAGGCCCCGCGCAGGGTGCGCTAGGGGCCCTGGCTGGCCGAGGCGCGCAGCGCGAAGAGCTTCTCCCAGCAGGTGGCGGCCGCGTCCAGGGCTCGCCGCAGGAACCGCCTCCGCCCGCGCCTGCCGCGCCGGTGGGGGCGCCCTTGGGCCCGCGGGCGCCGGCGCCCCTGTGGGGAGCGGGCTGTCAGCGAACGCGCACGACCCCCGTGCCCGCCCCCGCAGCTCGCGTCTAGCCCCCGGGGAAGGGCGTCGCGGACGGGTCAGTGCGTCCGAGTGAAACCCCAAATCGTGGGAGCTGAGGACCCAGGGCCTAGACCCGCACACAGCGGGGATGGAGGCGCACACCTGGCGCAGCGTCCGGCAGTGGCGCCGCATCACCGCCTCGGTGCGCAGGGCCACGGTCCATGCGGCTTTCTCCAGCGCCCCGCGCGGGCCCCCAGCCACCGCCCTGCGCAGGGTCCGGCCCAGGGACTCGATGGACACTAGAATACTGTGCTCCTGGGGAGGGAAGGGAAGAAATCCGGGGGGGGGGGGGGGGGGCTGGGAGAAGAGCACTGCGGAGAGGAGCAAGGAAAGGGGCTGGAGGGCGCGGGGGCATCTCCTCCATACCTTCTGGGCGCCGCAGGAGGGTCCCACCCGACCCCGCCTACCGAGGGTCCCGGCACCAGTCTGGTTTTTCTGAATGAAATGGAGAGGTCTGGAGCTTGGCCCGCTCCCTGCGGGCCCTGGCACAACCCGCCTTACGGCGGCCTGCAGGTCCTCGGAGATGACAGCTTGGTAGTGGCGGAGCACGTCAGGGACACTGCAGGTGCGCAGCTGGGCGGGGACTGTTGAGATTCTCAGCAGCGCCAGCAGAAGCGCCCAGAGCGCAGGCTTTGGGGGCACCTAAAAGGCGATCAGGTCAGGGTGGGGCACCCAGGCCTGTGGAGTTCTCCCCTCCAGCAGCCTCACAGGCAGTATGCTTTGCCCCCCACCCCCAACCTGAGGGAATCTGAGCTGGTGTAAAATGCTGGTGTCACCATGACATCCAGCAAGGGGTCTAGGCACAGGTCTGGCAGGACAAATCCCTGCTGCTTAGGGAATAGTCAGCAGGATGTAAAGTACAGCATAGGGAAGAGTCAATCATATTCTAATAACTAGGCGTCGTGCTGGATAGGATTTATTGGGGTGATCACTTATGTAATGTCTGGTCACTGGGGTGTACACCTGAAACTAATATAATGATGTAGGTCAACTGCTACTGCAGATACCAAATGATTAAAAGAGCTACAATAAGCCAGCTCAGTGCTGAGATGCGCAGGGTGAGGGCTGGAGAGATGGAGGGTTCTCGAGGCAGGAGGGCCAGAGCCCACAAGACTGTGGAGAGCAGGGCTGGCCTAGGCCTGGCCCTGCAGCAGGGTGCCCCTCCCCAGTACAGCTTCCCCCTGACCATGTCTGATCCATCCCCACCCCTCCCAAAGGTGGTCCCCTCTCTGGGTGCCCCCCACGCCCCAGCACACGCTCACTTCTGGGCACCTGACCTCCCCACAGGAGCCCTGGGCAGAACCACCCTATCAGGGGCTCTGCTGCAATCAGCTCTGACCTGGGAAATGACAGGGGTGGGGGCTCAGAGCTCATGGCCACACCCCTTTAGAAGGGGAAGGCTTGGGGAAACCCCCAAAGGCAAGGGAGGGAGCCACACTAGGCCCCACCAGACATTCCAGCTACAGCCTCCCTCCTCCCCCAGAATGGAGGGGACCAGCTCTCATGCATAGAAGCCCAACCCCCCAGAAGCTCAAACATCAAAGAGAAAGACTTGTCTCCAGGCTCCCAGCCCCCAAACCACCCTCAGGCCCCAAGATGGAGTCGGACAGCAACTGGAAAATTAATCAAGTGAACCGAGCGAGACCAGGACTCGACTCGGCTTCCCAGCCCTGGCGGCTGAGCAGCACCCTAGCCGGCACCTAGACCTGAGTGTCTGTGTGGCTGCTCCGTGGTGCATCTGGCAGCTGGAAGAGCAGATGCAATTAGCTGTGCCCCTTCTCAACCCCCTGGACATGCTGGGTGATGGCCAACTCGGAGTCACCCCTCTGTCTGCTGTGGGTCAGAGGGCACAGTGATGATGAGAGGAAGCTGGTACTGGAGGGACGTCAAACTGGGCATGTTGGTTGCCCAAGGGGCCCCAGAAGGCCTGTCTGTTCTGTCCTCCCCCCTTCCCCCCAACGGGCCCAAGGCTTAGGCCAGCCCAGCCCAGCCCAACCCAGCTGACTCCTTGACCCCAACACTGCCAGGAAAGGCCAGGCCCAGCACCCAGGGCCAGGCCCAGTGACAGACCCAAAGGGGATTTCCCAGTCGGTCAGTCGGTCGGGCACCGCGGAAGCAGCAGCCTTTCCTAGGCTGTGCCCGCTCCCAGCTCCCAGCCCCTGGGCCCACGTGAGTCCCCTCCACCGGCCCAAGGCTGCTCACCATGGGCCTCTCAGGGTCGGGCCCTCCCTCACTCCCGCCAGTGAGCCTCCAACATGATCCTGGGGTCCTCAGGTGGGGGTGCAGCGACCTCTCCAGGTCAGGCTCCAAGTCCAGCCAACCGTAGCCCAAGGCTTCTCTGGAGGAGCCGCTGGCGGCTGGCGGCAGGCGGACAAGGCTTTTGAAGTTGGCTCCTCCAGCAAAGGAGGGAGGGAGGAGGGAGGACCCAGGATCTCAGCCTGCCCCCTCCCTCTCCCCACCCCTATCCAATCGCTTCTCCAATTAACCTGACCCTGGACCCAGCAGCGCTGGGCTCCCTTCCCATCCAGTGGGTCTTGGATTGAGCCACCAGCCCCACAGAGATGTGCTGTCCTGGAGGGGGTGGGGTGCCCAGTGGGCAAAGAGCAGTACAGCCAGGTGGGGGAGGGGAGCCAAGGAAGTTGGGGGGCCCGCACCCCTCCATCAGGGTCTCCCTCCGCGATCAGCAGAGCCGTCTCTCCTAGGAACCTGGCCACAGCAGAACCAGGCAAGTGAGACTTTACCCCCACTGTGTCAGTCCCCCGCACCCACCCTGACATCCAGGGGTCCTGCCCCAGTAGGCCCATGGCGTGGGAATTCCTGCTGGTCCAGCACTCAGCAGCTGCCCTTCCTGGCTAGGCCACAGCACCTCACCCGGCCCGCAGAATAGGGACAGCCTCGGGAACCCACTCGCCTTGAGTTGGAGCTGAAGAAAATGCCAGCTGAAGTTCAATGTCCCCAGGGAAAAAAAATAATTCAACCTCAAAGCATTTGAGAAATCAGTCCCCAAGACATTCATGTGTGGCTAATCCTGACACTCTGGTACTTTCCAAGGGCCCTGCAAGAAGCCTCACCTGACATCAGAGCCAGAGGAGGTGCCCAGAAGACACGCCCCACTCGTGGCACAGAAGGCCATCCACACCCCTGTGGTCACAGCCAGGTTACTGCCCCCTTTTGGGCCTTGGTTTCCACATCGCACAGAGACAGACTAAGCTCCCAAAAGCTTCCGGACTCCATCTTCAGTGCCCTGTGCAGATACCTCCCACCTCCTCCCAAAGAGATGAAAGGGACCCAAGCCACAGCCACCTGCCCCTTCCATGAAGGGGCCTCAGGAGGCCCTTCATCCTCACACCTGCCAAGTATCCCAGGTAACTGGTTTCAATTTACAGATGAGGACAGTCCCAAGTGCTTTAGGAAAACTGCTGATTACAAAGTAGCAAAAACATGTCATCTGCAAATGTGAGAAAACTTCTTATGGTGACATCTTCCTCCAACACAGGCCTGAGGGCCCACAACACAAGTCCAAGGGCCCCCAGGTCATCCTTCAGCACCTGGCTCTGGGAGGCACTTTAGGACGTGGGCTGTTTGCACTCAGACTCAAGGAAGCCACCCATCCCTGCGAACCTGTGATACGGTGCCCCCTCCAGAGGAAAATGCACATCCCAGGGGCGACAGATGAGTCACCAGGGAAGGTGCATGTCCCACCACCTCCTCCACAAAACCTCGCCCAATCATTCTTCCTCTGTAAGAGGCCTCCCCAAACACGAGAGCTGTGAGCCCCCACAGACCAGATTGGTACAGCAAAAGCACACGCCAGAAAGGCCCAGAGAAAACCAGCAGGTCACCAAGCCTATAGCCTACCTAGAAAAACTTTAATTACAGAGCAGGAAGACAGCTGGGGGCCCCTCCCACCCCTTCTCTTCCTCACCACAGAAGGCAGGCACCAGCACCCGCCTACCTGCCTGTGTGCCACCCAAGACCCCGGCCCACAGGGACCACACAGTCAGAAGGTGTTCTTGATGCGGGCTGCCACCAGCATGAGGATCTCCCCGATCTTCCTCTGCCAGTTGGTGATGTCCTTGGACACAGCACACCACAGCTCCCCGTGCCGTGGCTCTGCATTCTCGCAGCGCCTCCTCACCTCCTCTCGCTGCTCCTGGGTGGGGAAAAGAGGACTCTTGAGACAGGGCTCCTCCCAAGGCTCTTCCTCCTGCCTATCCCACAGTGCACCCCCAGCCCCAGCCAGGGTCCTGGTTGGCAGTGGGGCATGTCCCTCCTCCCGGGGAGCTGTCCCCACTGCAGCCCACCAAATCGATGGCCTCCGGGCAGGCTTTGACACAGGTGCGCAGCACAGCCAAGTGCGCCTCCCCCCGCCCAAGTCCATGATTCCCACAAAGCTGAGTCCACTTCCCATTAGCACCCCAATACAACCTGGCCACCCGCACCCTGTGAACCCAGCTCTGACAACACCCAGGCTCCCCTGGACGCCACGCCAGGCTCAGGCCCAGGAAGACAGACCCACCAAGGCACAAGGGGAAGCAATCCTCAGGGCCGGAACTTCATTCCCATTTCTACCATGACCCTGTGCTCCATCGCCAATCAACCCACTAAGAGATGCTCACAGGCCGCTTAACATGGCCCAAACATCTAAGTTTCAGGCTAAGAGACTACAGAACTGTAACCAGAAAACAGCTGCAGAGGCAAGAAACTGTCAGCGGAGCCCCACTGTCTGTCTATGCCCCCCTTCCCACCACCCTCGGAGACCGACACAGGGATGTGTAGACCTCGGTGCCATGCTGCAGCTCAAACTTGTAGAAGAGCGCCCAGGCGTCCCCCAGGTCCGAGTCGATCTTCACAGTGCGGTGGAACCACTCCCTGGCCTTGGTAATCTTCCGCTCGCTCCAAAACAGCCTGTCCAAGGCAGAAGGGTGAGAACCCAGGTGAGCGGCCAAGCGATGGCCTGGCCTCCCACATGTGGGTGCAGCAGGAGCCTGAAGATCCGCAGTGGCACCATCAGTTCTGTCCCTATGAGCCCTGGGCTCCTACAGGAGGCTGAGAAAGGGGCCAAGCCACCTGGAAACTGGTGCAGGTCACAAACAGAGAGCCGTCATCCAAGTGTCTAACCAAACTGTTTCTTAGAAAATCCACACACAGAGCAGGAACTTTAAACTCCCTCCCATCCATCTTTTCCTCTGGGTAAATATAAGGGGATGAAAGTAAACCTGACAAAAGTTAAACTAAGGTTTTGGTTAGGGAGGACATGAAGCTCCAGCCTGCTTCTGCCCCCTCAGGCAGCCAGCATGGAGGAGATGGCCTCAGGTCAGCACCGGAACCTGGGCCCACGGCAGACAGACACCTGGAACCAGGCCACAAGCGAGGGCAGCCCAAGACCAGCTCCGGCTCACAAAGCCCTCGGCACTCAGAGGACAGGACGGTGGGAAGACTCGCCTCCTTCTCACCCTGAGGCACCAAAGCAAAGGAAGGCACCACTAGCCCTCGCCTCCAGGCAGCTGCGGGGCCATCTGTCAGAGTGGAGTAGTTCACGCTCTGATAGCTTGATTGTTTTTTAAGCCGTGTGCTGCTCTTAATTGCCTGGTGTTAGATAAACTGTGATTTAAAGAGCACAAACCCAGATAGTAGGCACCCAGAACACCAGCCTGGGAACAGCAAGGAGAGACTTGTTGACTTTAGCAAAGCCTTTTATGAGGTTTACGGCTGCCCTATCTGAGTGTCACACATAAAAGTCATTCTGGGAGGCGGAAGCATAGGGTGGGAGGGAGCCCAGACAGGCCCAAGCTGGGCCTCAGGAGCCTGCAGGAAGCCCTTGTCCCCACAGCAGTGAGGAGAGGTGCCGGGCAGCACCTGAAGAAGAGGGGTGGAGGCCACCTGTGCATGGCTCCTGCTCAGGCTGCAACCGCCCATGTGCCACCTCCCCTGGGTGAGAGCCCTGAGCAGCAGCACCAGGAGCCCAGCCTCCTCCAACCACACCCAATCTCCACCATGCACGCAGGTCCCACTCCTCTGAGGAAGTTGTCCTCTACTCACAGGCCACAACCTCACCCAATTTTCCCAAGGCCCTGAGCTCCTTCCCACACCCCGCATACCACACACCTTCCCAGGGAGCCCCTGACCCAGCACCCAACACAAGCTCAAGGTGTGGGGTCACTTGCTGACTTCCTCTTGCCCTGGAGACCATGCGCCCTAAAGAAGGTGGCCTCCAGCATGTGTGTCTCCGCACCCCAGGCACCCTAACAGCCAGACCAATGCCCCTGATGACTCCCAGGTCACCCCAGGGAGTCTTTCTCACCCGACAGGGGAGAAACAGTTTTCTTGCTTACAGCCCTATTAGCCAAAGGTGGTTTGCTTATGAATTAAATTGTGTGGACCAACGTCAGCAAGTCTGTCTCTGTCTTGAAACCCAGGGCATGTGTATATGTAAACTACTGAGTGGCAGACACAGAGGAGCAGTCCCATCAGAAGGACCTGGGACAGAGGGACCAGGCAATCCAGGAGGCTCATGTCCACGTGGCATCTGTCCCAAGATGCATCAGCCTCAGATCAAAGCCAAAGCGCTTCATCACGGAGGACCAGGGAGCCCACCCTGTTTCCGAGACCAGGTGGACCCTGGCGAGAGCTTGTCAGGTCCCTGAGAATCAGCAGCCCCACAAGGATTTCCCACTCACTTGGCCACGGCCAGGAGCACGTGGGGGTCGTGCTCACACTTCTTCAGGGCGTCGACACTCTTGGTTTTCCGTTGGGGCCTTGCCTCCAGGAAGATGGCTTCAGACCACAGGACCCCTGAAGTTCAGACACAAAGAAACACACCTCAGACCCTACCTCGGCTCAGACATGGCCTGCCCACACAGCTGCCAGAGAGGGGTCCTGCTTAGAGGAGAACCACAAAGACCACGTGTGCCTACCATCCTGCTGCCTGCCTGGGACCCCACGGGTCCGAGGGCACAGACTGGACAACTTTCTAGGGGTGACTGGGGAAGTAACAACAAGGTTTTACTCCCCCAACTCAGCAATTCCACATCTAAGCATTTATTGTAATGAAACAATCAGAAATGCTATTAAAGAGTCAAGCAGAAAGGTAGTAACACTGGATTAAAATCAGATAAAAAAATCAAGCAGCAGGTGAGCAGGGATCTGTCATATTTACAAAATTCCGTAAAACCACTAAAAAAACTTACATCCCTGAAGATTCTACAATAATGAAAAATTCTCACAGTTTTTAGCTTTAAAAAAAGGCACAGCCCTGGCCGGTCTGGCTCAGTGGTTAAAGCGTCAGCCCACAGACTAAAGGGTCCTGGGGTTCAATTCTGACCAAGAGCCTGTACCTTGGTTGCAGGCTCGATCCCTGGCCCCAGTGGTCAGGGTGCACGTGGGAGGCAACCCATCAATGTGTCTCTCCCCCTCCCCCTACTCTCTCTGAAAAGCAATGGAAAAAATATCCTTGGGTGACGACTGAAAACTAAGTAAGTAAAGGCACAGAACTAAACATACTTCATGACTTTACAAGTGAGCTCAAAGGAGCGGTTTCTGAGCAGCGGGCTTACAGGTGATGTTCACGTCCCCTCCACTCCAAGCCCATGTATGCTGCGTGTGCACTACTTGGGGCAACAAAGAAGTTACAGGAAGAGGAACGGCAGCACCTCAGAGCAGGAAGTGCAACTCCCCAGACACAAGGAACTCAGTTCCAGCATCTCAATGACAAGTGTAGTGAACCTTCTGACTAAAGCCAAGTGCCCGCTGCCCTGCTGGGCTGCCAGTGAGCCTCACCAGAGCTGGGACACTCCTGCAGCGCCTTGGCCATGAGCGTGTTGGCGATGTTCTTCAGCCCCGCCCGATACTCCAGGCGCACAGACTCCAACCTGAGGACAGGCCCAAGAGGGAGAGGAAGTGCCCGTCTGGGGACAGACAGCCTGCAACAGAGCTGCCCAGCCTCCTGCCAAGCAGAGCAGTGAGATGCCGGCGCCACCTGCTGTCTGGCCCACGTCGATGGCCCTGCATGGAGCCCCATACTCCGACATTGCCAGCGTGGTGAAGATGGGCAGGGTGAAGACAGACTGGCACGCTGAGGCTGCTGGGACTTGCGAGCGCACAACCCGAAAGGCGCCTCCTTCAGCTTCCCACCCGACACTCTGACCCCATGCTGCGCCTCTGCACAGGTTCCTGTGGGCAAACGCCATTGCCCGAGACCCCGTCACCCCCCTGGTCCTGCCCGGACGCCGCCTCTTCCATCCCTAATCCCCCATCGCTAGCTCCTGGCTCCCTTGCACACCCTCTCTCAGAGACAAGTGAAAATACATCCAATGATCTACAGGCCCATCTGAGCACCTGAGCTGAACCCTCCCAAAGAAGAGACCACCGTTCCTCATGGCTGGCACCTGCCACTCTTCCCAGAAACCTGTGCTGGGAATGTTGTGCAAACAGCTGCACGCAAGCCACCAGTGAGGATGACCCCTGAGCCCGAGCTGAACTTGAGACTTACCACAGGCCGGGGTTCTTTGGGTTCTTCAAGCGAGACTTCTCCAAAATGGCCCGAGCTCGAGTCAGCTGCCCAATCTTCTCCTCTAGCCGGGAAAGTAAAAGCCACAGGGGTGTGGAGTGGGGACATTTCTTCAGCTGTGGCCAAAAAAGAGACAAGAAAGAAAGAGAGGGACTTGGCTGGTGTCTAAGAGGAACAGTGACAGCTATGGCTACTCCTCAAGCCTGGAGAGTCGAGCTGCCCAGTCCATGAAGACCCACCCGCTTCAAGTCTGGGTTAAAGGTTTTATGTGCACAGCTGTGCCGGGCACATGTGTACAGGGCGTGCACACAGTAGCTCACGCTTTAGAGATGCCATAACCAGCACTGTACTGAGTAGAGGGCATACAGCTTTGAAGACCCGGGGAGTCAGGAGGTGTCAGAGACAAACAGGAGTGCGCAGAGGAGAAGCACTGCACAGAGGAGGGGATGAAGGCCTGGCAGGGGCCTAAACAGGTGCAGACCGCGGGTCCCACAGGTGCACAGTGTGCAGAGCTCACCCCCTGGCTGTAGGCCTCCCGAGCCTTATCTGTCTGCTCCTCCTGCTCCTCGATCTGCCCCTTCATCATCCACAGTTTGGGGAAATCCTCGTAGGGCTTCAGGGCCTCCTCGCAGAGCTCCTGGGCAGCCTCGATGTTCCCTAGCACCCACTCCAGCTTCACGGACTTCATGAACACCTAGGGGCAGGCACAGATCAGGCAGCCACCCCTGCCCTCACCCTGTCTGGATAGGACAGCCGGTCAACTTGGCTCTGGCCCAGACTCTAGCACTGGGCGGGGGCTGGGCTGGTGCCTTTGCAGTACATGCTCAACGTCACACAACAGGTCGCCTTAAATGATGTTTGTCCTGGTGCGCTTTACGTACCTTGTAAGCTGTCTTGTAGCTGTGGAACCAGGAGGGGTTTACACACAAGCACATTTTAAAATGAAGTCTGAACAAAGGGGCCTAAAGCATCATGGCCTCTGGTCCTCCCCCGCCACCCTTCCTGACCCTGCAGGATAGGAGGGCCCCTCATGCCTGAGCCACCCTGCTCACCCGGGCAGTAGGTGCGCTGCTCCGAGCCTTGGCCAGCAGCCGCCGGGCCCGCTCATATTCATTGTTCTCAGATTCCAGCTTCACGGCAGCCAGCCAGATCTCCTCACTGTTGGGGTTGGCCTGGAGAGTGAGCAGGGCAGAGTCAAGGTGGGAGCAGGACAGAGGGAGCAGGAATAGGCTCCCTCTGCTGCAGAACAGTCCCATCTAAGCAGATCCCAGCCCAAGATGCTGACATCCAACTATTTCACTGGTGCGGATGTACAGCCTCGACAGCACTTAGGATGGAGGCCGGCAGCTGCAGGGCCGTTGTCTCCAGGATCCCCCCAAAGCCTTTGGGCCTCTCAAAGTAGGAGTGGGTCACTCACTTCCTACCCGTGGGGATCCATCACACCCAACCCTGCTCCTTCCCAAGCCTGGTGATGGGGAACTGGCCACCCCAGTGTGTCCATGAGGGCAGCACAGAAGGATGCCCAGAGCGTCGCTGATGGTGTGGAGAGGACTCCCAAGGATCAGGACTTGGCTAAATACAACCCAGAATTCAGTGAACATGTGGGTGGTGCCCTCGAAGCCTCCTGAGAACATACCAGCCACACTCATGCCAATCACGCCATACCCAATAAGTGACCCCATGGTGACCAGCAGGGGGGCCCAGGCAGATGGAGGGGGAATCTGGCAGCAGAGAGCACAGTCAACTCCAGGCCAGTCCCTTTTCAAGGAATTGACTCAAGAACAACCACCTCTGTCCTGCTAGCCTGGGTCACAACAGATCCACCTGTACACAGCACTCCTGTTTATGAGAAAGGATGCTGCACGCTACCGACAAAGGCCCATATTGTCACAAAGTATCAGGGTGCTACATGTGATAATAAAAGTAAGTTACCTCAGCCATGACAAGTCTGGCTAGGTTCAGCTGTGCCAATGTAAGGCTGCCAACGTGTGACCCAGCGCACCCCTGTGCTTGAGGGGTGGGGCACAGGGCTTCCTCCTCTGAGGACAGCCTAACAGTCATGCCAGACCCCAACTGCCACTTGCTCTATGCCCCATCCTTCCTGGGGCTGCCGCCTGTGCGCCGTGTTCTGTAACATTTAGCCAGTGGTCACACTGAATGGCAGTGACCAAGAGCTAGGTGTCCACCAGCTGGGCCATCGTCCCTATTCTCAGGCCCCCGTGGGTCCCCAGCTGCCTGTACAGCAGCCTGAGTCCTGGCGCCTGGCGTCAGCTCCATCAGCAAGCTGGGGGAGGCCCCAAGGACATGTGCGTACCTATGCCCTTGTAGCACAGCCAACCTCACCCACCTGGAAGGCCAGAGCCAGGATGCTCCTCGCCGCGGGCACATCGCCTGCCAGCCACTTGGACTTGGCACCCATGAGCCACAGCACCTCCGCTTTGGGGCAATGGGCCACGGCCCTCTGCAGAAGCGCTTCCAGGGATTCCCTGCAAGACAGGGCCCATGGTCACCCAGAGTACACAGGGTGCCGCAGCCGTGGCGTGGGCACTGGAAAGACAGCTCCCGCTCCAAAGTTCGACACTATCAATGATTTACCAAGTTTACGATGGGGAGAGTGTGGGGAAATCTTTTCTGTCCATAAAGGTTCTAAAATCAACTACTGAAGAGGGTGCTACAAAGCAGTGCATTGTTTAAACAGCAGAGCCGAGCCGACAGAGGAGCTTCTCAGGAGGCCCTTTTATAGCCTGTGTCCTGGAAACAGCGAGGATTTCATGGTCTGGATGACAGGAGAGGCCTTTTCATCTCCAACCACAGATCCGCTGATAAAGATTATGGCCTCCATCTATTCTCTGGCATCCAGAGAAATTATCTTATTGGAAGAAAGTTATTTTAGGTCACTATTGAGCAAGAAAGACTGCCAGCTTGGGTACCAGGTGTGAAGCCCACAGCTTCTTTCACACCACCTGGCACAGGTGACCTCTTCAGACCTCAGCAACGAGACCCAGTGAAGCCTGTGAGGGAAGCCTGACAGCACACGACCCTGGACCCAAGACCCTGAGCACTTGCCCCCCTCATTCTCGAGTCGGCCAGATAGCACAGGGGCCAGATGGGAGGAGGGGGCTGCTCTGAGCCAGGGGCCAATAGCAGCAGTGCCACCAAGGCCACAGGTGGGAGGATAGGCTCTGCTCCAAAAGGACTGTCTGAGGTGAACTTGTACAGGGTGAGCGAGCACCATCATCTCAAAATGTCCCCAAGGAGCCTGGCCAGCATGGCTCAGTGGTTGAGCACTGAACTAGGATCCAGAAGATCACCATTTGATTCCCCGTCAGGGCACATGCCCGGGTTGTGGGCTCGATCCCCAGTAGGGGGCATGTAGGAGACAGCCAATCAATGACTCTCACCATTGATATTTCTCTCTCTCTCTCCATCTCTCTTCCTCTCTCTGAAATCAATAAAGACGTTTGTTTTTTTTAAAATGTCCCCAAGGAGTGAACTTCACAACACAAAGCACTTGGCAGGAACGAGGAGGGTACAGGAGCACAAAAGACAAGAAAGAGGACTCAATGCTCCCAGCGGCAACCCTAGTGCAATCAGCAAGGCTTGTCCCTGCCCAGCACAGGGGACAGCAGCAGAGGGCCCTGACAGAGGGTGCACAGTGACATGAGCCAATGCTGGGGGGGCCCATTCACTACCAGAGTTGCAACACCTAATCTAATCAGCAGTGTAGCCAATGAGGCAGACCCGAAAGGTTTTTTCAATTAAAGAGTACAATTAGAGAAAATTGTGAAGGACCTCCTCAGAGCACAAAATCCAGCCCCAACCCAAAGCCAGCACAGCTTAAATGAAAACCATGCCTGCCTGGACCCAGATGCTGCACCGCCCACACTGCTGGAGCCACAGCCAGCACAACGTGGGCTCCAGGCTCTGGGCTCTGGTACCCCAGGACCGCCACGGGCTTGGATGTAGGTGCTTCGCTTTGGCAGAGAGGCCCCTAGTGCCTCGGTTTCTCAACTATACAACAGTGATAATCCTATCTCAAAAGGAGCCACAGAGACAGCTCCAGCTGCAAAGTTCCAGGTGAGACACTTGCCCACCTGCCAAGAGCACCACACAGCCTAGAGCTGAAGGTTCAGCCAACAGGCAGGCAGACAGTTCCCCCACGTACCTGGTGCCATGGTTCTTCTCGAAGTATGCGGCTCGCAGCCACACACTCTTCTTGCTGGGGAACACTTGTAGGGCGTAGGCATAGATGGCTCGTGCACACTCCAGGGCGTTGTGGGCCACACACTAGAGCAGACACAGGCGTGAGAACAGGTAGCCCAGCACTGGCCTCGGAGCAGGAGGTGTGGTGCCCTCCCCAATGACGCTCTCTGCTAGAAATTGTACCACACAGGAAGGAATCCCAAGAGGGTGGGGACGTGAGCACCAAAGTGGGAGCATGTGGGGCTATGATGGGGCTGCCTGCCAGCCCAGGCAGACCATGGAAGCTGGTGCAGGAGCAAATGCCACAGCTGCAGGTGAGCGAGACTGGCATGGGGGGAGCATGTCATACACATTAGTTCCTTTTGAAAAAAAGTGTATTGAGTATTTTTAATTATAAGTTACACTCAGTGTAAACCTGTAAGACACAAGTAAATACCAAGAAGAGAAAGAAAAAAACCATCTCCTCAGAACCACCAAAAACACCTTCTATGTCCCTTAGGTGTGTCTTCCTTACTCAAGGGGTTTTATTCCCGGGCTGACATCAAGCAACATGATGCAAAAGCCAGTCACTACCCGCACTGATAATCTCTCTTGAACATGGAGCCTCACAGGGCGAAAGCCAGTGCCCAGCACTGGCATCAATGCTGGACACATGCTCTGCAGATGCTCAAGGTCCCCTCGCACCAAGAACAGACCTGTGTCTTGAGGTGAAAAGCCACTAGGAAAGGTGTCAGGAATAAAGTCCTGCAGCTGTGAGTAAAAATGGTGTGAACTAAAACCAGACGGGCTGCCTCACACCTGTGCAGTCCTTGCTCAGGGAGGGCACCTGAGCCACCCAAGGCCACTTCACACATCAACAGCTGCCTCCTCCAGGAAGACTACCAGCAAGCCTCCTAGTGTTCAAGGACCATGAGTGTGGAGGAGAAGAAAGAGCAGCAACACAGCTGAGACCTCCTTGTGCAGACTGGGTCCCTCCTCGGTCCTGTGGCCTCATTTGATTCAACCACCACAGACACCAGGAAGGGCCCTGCACGGGCGTGTCCTGACCAGGAGCATCTGAAGAAGTGAGAATCAGACCCTGTGCACACTGGCCTGCACTCTCTCTATGACTCTGACCAAGGTCCTGGAGGCCAGTCACAAAGGCTTTCGGGCCTCCATGGCCACACGTGCACTGACAGGAAGCCCAAGGTCTTGGGTGTGGTCGGGCTGGGCCTGTAGGTGGTGAGCACCAGGAAAACACTCCGTTCTCACTCCCGGACCACAAGCTCTCTGCCAGACAGCTGTGCTCACTCCGGTGAGTGTGAACGACGATGAAAACAAGGAAATCTGAAACAGCTTGTGGATTCCTACTCCCAGCGTGCTATCCACAGGGTGACGCCCACCCAGACCTCCACCGTGTCAGAGGAGAGCAAACAGGCACAATGTCTAACCGCATTCGGAGTAAACAGAAGCTCAGCAACCAGGGCCTGGGGGTCTTCTGTGTGTTTAGAGATTTTCTTCCAATAGAGGCTGTGGATATTTATTAAATTACTCTTCGTACTTCTGTATGTCGTATTACATAGTAAAAGGTTTTAATAAACGGTCACGGTTGGCCTGTGTCTTGCTTTCCCTAACTAAACGACAGTGTGTTCAGTGTGCACAAGGCCGTCTGCAGGCTGGGCCCAACAATCAGGGCCACCCCCAGCACCTGCACTCGGAGCTGTGGCACATGCAAGACTTGGGACAACGGCCACAGTGGACAGAACCCCACAGAACGAAGTGGGAACCCCAGTGTCTCCTGATGTAAAGGAGTGGACGCCCACAGAATCGAGTGGAAACCCCAGTCTCTCCTAATGTGAAGGAATGGACACTCACATGAATGAGGAGAGAGGGAGGCTATTTCTTACTGTGGAATTTCTGCTAATAAACTCTAATAAATGCAGAAGAAATGACATTTAGAAAATGTGCCTGGCCAGCATGGATCAGTGGTTGAGCATCAACCTTTGATCCAGGAGATTGCGGTTCGATTCCCAGTCAAGGCACATGCTCAGGTTGCAGGCTCGACCCCCATTAGGGGGTGTGCAGGAGGCAGTCGATCAATGACTCTCTTGTCATTGATGTTTCTATCTCTCACTCTTTCCCTTCCTCTCTGAAATCAATAAAAATATATTTTAAAAAAAATCTCTATTTGGCAAATACCATGGTAATAACCAACAAAGGCCAAGAATATCGTTAGTGGACCCACAAACCAGTAGGTCAAAGTTTGGCAAGAATCAAGTATTTATGTAGTTTCAAAGTGTCTCTCCACCAAATACTGATTAATTAAAAGAGCAAAAAACAGTAACCTTCCAGAGGCAAGCCTGGCAGGCGCCACCTGAGCTGTCAGTCGAATGGGCGCAGATGTCACCCAGCCCACCAGGAAGACGCAGCCCCTACAAGGAGGCAGACCCCAACCTACCCATGAGACACAGTGGGGGCTGGGTCCAGGGGCCTCCACAGAACTACTGGCCTGTACACTTAAAAAACGCCAGACTCACAGAGACCAGAGACAGACTAGAGCCCTCCTGAAGGCCGTGGGGGTCATGAAGATCTGAATAGGGGACCCTGGCAGCTACACAACAGAACGCAGCTGAGCCAGCTGCTGAAACTGAACAAAGCCCGTAAGTTACGTAACAGGACTACACCAACATTGATCCCTGACTATGGCAGCTGTGCTGCGGCTGTGCGACAGAATGTCTGCTTTTAAAGGAACACCAACTGAAGCCTTGAGATGCAAAGGGTCGTGACACCTACAACTTACTCTCAAATGACTCAAAAAAGATGTGAGGGCATGTGTGCGCGTACGAGTGCACGAGTGTGTGTGTCTGTGAGCGCAGTGGAAAATGAAAAAGTGAATGGCTGAAAATTGCTGCAGCAGGGCATGCTGCCTGTCCTAAGCAGACATTTATGAGAAACAGCCCCTTCCCCCAAAAAAGGCTCCATGTAAAAGCACATCCCTGAAAGAGAATAGACTATGAATTGTTTCTCGTGGAGATCACTTTCTACAAATCTCAGTCTTTTCCTCTGTTTCTCTCCTGATTAGGGGTTGCGTTAGACTTAAACAATGGAAATCCAACTCAGATTTTTTTAAAAGCATGGTCCACTCCAAGGGAAATAACAGTAGTATTAACAGTGCCAGGAAGCTGAGCGAATGGCAGAAAAGAATTTTTTCTACAGTTTTTGCTACTGGGGCTACATGTAAGGAATAAAATACTTTAAATGTGTTCATCGACTTTCACCCCATAATCTCCTCTCTGGAAACCTGTTCTAAGGAAATAATCTCAAAGCAGGCAAATGCTTTCATGCAAAATGTTTTCTGAGTGCAATTTAAAACAGAAACGGGGTAGGGGCCAGCCAGATGTACAGAGGTGAATAGCTAAGAAAGCTGTGTGAGCCTGGAGTCTGGGCCTCCCGGAGCTCCACAGGCGAGTAGGTACAAAAAGCAGCTCTTGCCCTGGCCAGTGTTGCTCAGTGCTCAGAGCATCAGCCCGAGGACAGAAGGATCTCGGGTTTGATTCCCAGTCGAGGGCATGTACCTCACTGCAGGTTCCCTGCCCTGGTCCTGGTCAGAGCGTGTGCAGGAGGCAACCAATCAATGTGTCTCTCTCACATCCATGTTTCTTTCTTCCTCTCCCTCTCTCCCCCTTCCACTCTCTCTAGAAATTGATGGAGAAAATATCCTCCCTCAGGTGAGGATTTAAAAAAAAAAAGCAGCTTTTCATGTGAACTTGGGTTAAGGAGAACCATTCCTTACAACTGCAACTATGTCTACAAATCAGCAGATCAAGATTTTCAAACCCTAACCTACATCTAAGGTGCCTGCAGTTCCCCATAAACAGACTCCAGGCCCTCGGACCAGACTCACACTGTCAGCATCTTCCATCCAGGTGTGCTTCCGATCCTCCTCCTCGATCCCAATGCCGATCACAGCGCGCATGACTGCCTGGCAGGTGGCCACACTCCCAGCCTTGTCACACTCCTCGGCATCCTAAAAGAGGGACACAAAACTGCATTCACAGCACAGAGTGCAGATGCCCAATGGGGTGTACTGCTACTGATGGTGAGAACCGAGAGCCCTGGTACTGCAGGTCTGAAGGTTCTGACTGTGTCTGTCTTGCTCACTGGTGTGCCCATCCCTGCACCCAGATCAATGCTTGACCAATGCCTAAGAATGAAGCTGCATCCATCACCCGAGGAGCATTAAATAAACACCTACTGCATACAGAGTGCTGCAGGACACAACTCAGTAGCTATTAGAGGTTCCTACGCTAAAGAAACTTCCAAAGAGATTGGAGAAAAAGACAAATTTACACTCCAACCAGATAGAAAGAGCTGTCAGGGCACTGAGGAGCCTCCCACAGATGGTGAGGCAGAACAGGGCAGTGGCAGGCTGGCCAGCAGGAGAGAAATGGGCTCCAGGTGAGTGGAGGAAGAGAACAGGAGGCCCAGACACGCATCCCTGGCATCTCTCGCACATCATATGGGAGAGGACCAACAACACAGAGACACACAACACATAGTTCTCCAAAACAGAAGAACGCAAATGACTTCTAAATATCTGAAAAGAAATCCAAAGCCACTTTTTAAAATTGATTTTAGAGAGAAAGGAAGGGAGAGGGGGAAGAGGAAGAAACATCGATGTGAGAGCAAAACGTCAATTGGCTGCCTCCTGCACATCATCTACGGAGGACCGAGCCTGCAACCCAGGCATGTGTCGTCTGGGACGACACCCGACCGCGCCACACTGGCCAAGGCCAAAGCCACTTATTTTTTAAACGCTCACTAAGCTATCCTAAGTGCCATTTCATACACACAAGATCAGCAGCACTGAAATACAGCCTACACGCAGCTCACATCGCCTGTGACTCCCGTCATTTTATCATTTTTGTTAATTCTCACCCGAGGATATTTTTTCCAAATAATTTGAGTGGAAGGGATGGGGGAGAGAAAGAGAGACAGACACATCAGTTGTTTTCTCCTACATGCTCCCAGACTGCAGCCAGGGATCGAATCTGCAACCCACGTACATGCCCTTGACCGGGAACCAAACCCGCAACCCCTTCAGCGTGAGAACCAATGCTCTAACCACTGAGCGAGCTGGCCAGGGCCGTCTGCCACACCTTTCAGATGGGTTATTTCTAGTCCACATGCTCAAAGGGCTTCAGAGCATCCTACCCCAAGATGTACTTGGGGTTTGAGCGACACAGGCTGTGATCACGCAAGGATCAGCCTGTGCCTGCTCCCTGCCAGCGTGGGACCTGGGCACCACCAACAACCCTACTCTACAAGATGCCACGTGTGGGATGACATCCATTTTTGGAGCTGTGGCCGTGACCTGAGCGCAGCTGGAGCCCCACCTGAATCCACTGCTCGCGGTTGATTTCCACACCATTGGCCCGCAGGGAGGTGATGGCTCGGTCGATGATCTTCTCCACCATCTGCGTGTTCCCGTTGGCCTCCTCCAGCTTGGCAGCGGTGACCCAGATGTGCCGGTCTGTGGGGATGTTCTCACGGGCCTTGTTCAAGACCTTGCGGGCATTTTCATAGGTCTCCAGCCTTGCCAGGGCAAGCCACAGCTGTGTGGAGAGGAATAAGAAACTGATACCTGAGGGGCAGAGGTGAGTCAACCTCAGGGGCCCCACCATGCTTCCCAGGTCCAGGATCTCTCAAGGACCCCTGCACAGGGCCCAGGAACATGGCAGCAGCATCTCCACATCCGAAAGCTGTTATGCTCTGACTTGGTGACTCTCTAGTCAACAGGAAAAGCGACAGGCCCGTTACACCTTCCACGCACTGGTTAAATGTGTGTCATGGGCATGGAACGGAGGTGAGCAGGACACGAGGCTGCTTCACAAGCCACAGTCACACTGCTGTTCCGCCTCCTGAGCTCTCACACCCCAGCTGGTGACTGCAGCATTTCAAAACCAAAAATGTGTGCAGCTCTATTTATTTTTATATAAACAAACTGAGATTAATTTTGTTTGGAGAATTTCACAATACCCCTCAGAGTAATTAAAGACATGCTGGGTATCATAAAACCAAGACTAAAAATCACTGCACAGAATGCTGTGAACCAGAATATTTGAGCTAAAGAAATCCAACTAGCCAAGGGGCAAGGAGTTGACCTCAGGCTGGACTGGCAGAAAGATAGATCAATAGTTTCTACCGCCCTCTCCCCTCAGGTCCCATCTGCCAACTCTGCTCGGCGTCAGGACTAAAGGACTGCTCCACAAAGAGCCCTCTGGTCGGGCTGAGCAACAACTGCTCTGCACATCCACCAGGAGCACGGCTGACCACAGCCAGACTGCCCGCTCCTCCTGCAGCTGGAACGGGCGGCTTTTGTGACTTCTCATTGCACCTGGATGAATTCAATGTCCAGTTGGTGCCACTTCCAGACACTGGGCCTGGGCTCAGGCCTCAGCAGTAGTGACAATGGCTGCAGAACTCACCTCCACGCTGGTGGGGCAGCACTCCACAGCTCGGCTGAGCATGATTCTAGCGTCTTCAGGCTCTTCCAGCTCAACGGCCGCCTTCCACAAGCGAACAGAGTTGGGTACATGCTCCAGGGCTGGGAAAGGTCACACAAGAGACTAGGTCACAGAAAAGGGGAAGTGGAAGCAGGACGGCGGGTCCCAGAGGATGCTGCTGTCAGCAGAGTCAGATGGTCTCATCCTGGTGAGAGCTGGGACAGGAGACATGCTCTTTCTAGAGGCCCTCCCAGGCCTGGGGGATAGCAGAGGGCAATAATTCACACTTGAAAATCAATGTTAGAAAACAAAGCAATGCAGGGCCAAGAAGGCAGTCCCCCCACACAGGACAGGCCAGCAGGCAGGTGGTGAGTGAGCGAGGATGCAGAAACCATGAGAAAAGAAAACAGAAATGACCCTGGGATGTGTATCTGCCCAGGCTGGTGTGCATCTGAGGGCAGCTGAGTCCCCTGGGATCCAGGAACTGGTTTACACAAAGTTCTGCCAGGCTGTGTCAGAACACTGTGGCTCACAGCGTGTAAAGGACAGCCCAGAGGAGAAAAGAGCAGTCTGAACAAGAGATGCCTGTGAGAAAAAGGGACCATGCAGAGGCCAATGTGACGAGCAGCCTGCAGCTCGGTGGGGAGAACACTAAGGTGCTGTCCCTCTCCTCTGGGCCTGCTGCAGGTTGCCACACTCCACGGGCCAGAGGTCATGCTCTCGGGGAAAACGACCCCACTTTATGTGAGTGCACTATTGGCAGAGCGATAGAGTGCTTCACACCAGGAAGCAGCCAAGGCACACCTGAGAGCACAAGGCTTGCAGACCCACAAGCTCTTACAAAGGAAGACACTGCAGCCTGGAAGTCGAGCACCATGCCCAGGACTGCTCAGCCAGCTGTGAGTCCCTGGCCGGCAGCGGAAGCTGAGGTTCTCCTGGCAGAGTTCACGTGCCAGAGACTGGAGCCTACACAGTCTTGAGTCACTGATGGCACCATCTTACTTTTCAAAAATCAGATCTTTCAAGTGGTGGCTGTCAAGTGCTCATCAAGAGCACAGGGAGGCAGCACCAGCTTTCCCAGGCACCTGGAAATAAAAGCTGATTCGGGAACCCCTCAAAAAATGGGTGCAGGGACCAGCACCAGGCCACCTGGGGATTCCAAATTCTTTCCACCTGAGCATGGCTCAGACCGGCGCTCCTCCAGGTCTGGGACAGCCCAGTCCCAGTAAAGGCTCCTCTGGGCCTCTCCTTCTCCACATCTGAAGCCAACTGGAAACAAGCCCAGGTTATCTGTGGTGAACCATTCATCATGCTGTGGCAGGGGAAGTGCAGGAGAGCTTTCCTAAGTAAATAATGCTAACTGCCTGGTTCAATGTGTTTGTCATTAGAGAAGTAGTTTCCTGGCTAAAAAAAGGTAGGAAGCTCATTTCTATAAACCAAAAAAGGTGCTAAGCTTCTGCTCCTGGCCCTGGTTTTGTGTGTGTGTTTTTTTAATGTTTTTTTATTGATTTCAGAGAGAGGAAGGGGGGGAGAGAGAGAAACATCAATGATGAGACAGAGTCATTGATTGGCTGCCTTCTGCAAGCCCTCTACTGGGGATCAAGTGCACAACCTGGGCACGCGCCCTGACCCAGAATCCAACCGTAATCTCCTTGTTCATAGGTCGACATTCAACCACTGAGCCACACCAGCCGGGCCTGGCCCCGTTTTGAAGAGACTGGCTCTGAGCATTTGATGGGTAGTGAGGCTGCAATTAAGCAAGCAGACATGAACCCTGGCCAGTGTGGCTCAGTGGTTACAGAGTCGGCCTACACACCGAAGGGACATGGGTTCGATTTCCAGACCTGGTTAGGGCTCGTGTGGGAGGCAACTAATTGATGTGTCTCTCTCTGTCTCTCCCCCTCCCTCCCTTCCACCCTCTCTAAAAAGCAGTGGGAGGGGGGAAGCAGACGTGAGAGGAAAATAGTTGAGAGCATGACACACACCTGCAGTCAGGGTCACACACAAGGTGGATGCCACCTGGCCTCTTAACAAACACAGCCAGTAGCCCAGCCGGTGTGGCTTAGTGGCTGAGCATCAACCTACGATCCAGGAGATCGTGGTTTGATTCCCGGTCAGGGCACATGCCCAGGTTGTGGCTCAATTCCCAGTATGGAGGCATGCAGGAAGCAGCTGATCAATGACTCTCTCATCATTGATGTTTCTCTCTCCCTTCCTCCTTCTGAAATCAACAAAGACATAGTAAAAGAAAAAAAAAAATTCCTCTCTCTCTCTCTGAAATCAATAAAGACATACTTTAAAAAAATAAAAAATTTAAAAAACCACAGATGGTAAAGAGTCAGAAACTGTAGGTGATAATACCTGCAGGCCTGACATCACACACCTCTACTGTATCACTTAAACACACGTCTTAAACACAAGAGTTGGGAACCACTCACTGAAAGCTGCCCCCACTGCCAAAAATACACCTTATGCTACCTGTGCTACAAATTCAGGCTCACTCTGATTGACCCCCAACTAGCATCTGCTCTGGAACAAATATCAAAAGCATCGCCCACCACTACTGTGGTGAAGGAAAAACTACTGTGTGTCAATTCCTCAGGAAGGAACAATGCCTACAAAGCTGCATCTCCACAGCAAATCCTGGGTGGAGTCAGTTTCCCTGGCACTCAAACTGCTGAAGGTGGCGCACCCATTGGCCCCGCTACCTGGTTTACAGCACCAGTCAGGGCCACCTGCTGACTGGCAGGAGTCCCGTGAGACAAAAGGAGTTCATCTAACACAGCTCTGCTGTGGCCGCTTCTACCTGTTAGACTCAGCTCCTGGCCTCCGGGAGCCGCGCACTCGCCCCCACACATGCCACCCCACCGGCCCCCAGAAGCTGGTTCTGAATGGGCACTGTCCCCACCTTGCAGAGGAGGAAAGCCTATACCAGCATGACCACCCAGCTCACTGCAGGTCGCACAGCAGGAAAAGGCAGGCGTGGGATCTGTGCCTGAGCATCTCAGCCAGGTGGAAACTCCGCCCACAGAGGATGCAAAGGCAGAGGTAACTCAGCCAGAAAAAGGCCTGGAAAACGTCACCCATTCTTTAACCACTCCCACCAATACCTGAGCACAGCCAAGGGGAAGCTGCTCCCCAGGGGCTCAGGCACCAGGTGTGGAGAAGGCAACCTCTCCCTCATGCAGAAAACAGCCCAGGACATAGCTCCTGGCAGTACCTCCATGGAGGCTCACCTTTCCTAAGAACCCGCTTCTTGGCACGAATGTCCGTTTCCAGCTCTGCTGCTCTGATGTAAATCCTAACAGACTGTGGGAGATGACGGACAGCTTGGGCCACCACGGCCTTGGCAGTGTCCCCAGGCTGCAATCTCGCTGCTTCTAACCAGACATCTTCACTCTGTGGGGCAAACAGAAAGAGCAGCACATGTACATGCAAGCTGGCAGCACCAATGGAGCGCAGCCCCCAAAACACGCACACAGCCTCGGGACACAGGGCTGGCTCCTCAGATCCAGGTTTTATAATCAAACAAAAGGTCATCTCTTGGACCCCTTGTCCCGCCAACACTTGGGACTGTGGCTGTTGCACACCTGTTGGAGTGAAGGGAAGGCAACACCCGTGAGAGGAGCACAGCACCCTGCAGAGTAAGGGGCCATCCAGACCCAGAGGAGACAGATAGGCAGGGGCCCCAAGTTTGCCTGGGAAGCTCTCATTTACACGAGAGTCTGGGATGAGTACACACAGGGCATGTCCCGTGTCAAAGGCATCCAGTCTGCACAATACTGCAGGGTCACCTAGAGGGTCTCATTGGACATTTTAAAGCTTGTCTAATCACTCCACCTCCAAAAAAAAGTGGAATATTCTCTTAAGATTAGCATTAATCTTTAGGGTTTTTACATGGGGGGGGGCAATTTTGCTCATTCCAGCTAAGGTTATCTTGCCATTAAACTAATGGTGGACGGGCCTTCGCTCCAGGTGAAGACAAGCAGGAAAAACCCCTCACCCACTTTTCACCTCTTCACCCTCACCTGTCCTACTGTCTGTAGTTTCAACTTCAACAGGCAGACAGCTTTACTCTAACCCAAGTATACCCCACAGGAGTCCTGCATGATACGGAGGGTCCCCTGGGCCCCCCATGTGCCTCACCTTGGGGCACATCTCTGTTCCCTTCATGATGAGGTTCCGAGCAACTTGAAGCTTTCCGGTGACTTCCTCCAGGCGGGCAGATGCGATCCAGGCTGGGGGGTGGTGAGGGTTTGTCTCCCGAACAGACTTCAGGAGCAGTCGGGCCTTTTTGATGTCACTACAGGGCAAGGAGGCACAGGTCAGGCCTCCACTCCTCGAGGTATGCCCAGGCCCAGAGAGAGGCACATGGCAGTGACACACACACTCCTGTGAGAGCTGAAGCCCAAGTGAGACCCAGCTCGCAGCCCTAGTCAGTGGTTCCCAGTCTGCTCAGCAGCCATGCAGACCAGCACTGAGTATATGTCTGCCCACGAGAAATGGACAAAAATGTATTTAAATGGAAAAACCAACTACTCCACCATGTTTCTGAGAATACCCACACTTGTTTTGGCTGCGTATCTTTCAAAAAAAATCCAAACATTCTAGGCAACCTGTGTCTCAGCCCACCCCTGGTTCCTCAGAGCACTCACTTGATGTCCCCTCCATGGGTCGGGATCATGGAATTTAAATCTGTTAGATAGCCTTTGGGGTCGACCACAGTCTGCCCACTCACAGAGTCAGATACCTGCAAGACATGCCACGCTGGTTAGAGGGGCCCTGAAACCCCTCCCACAGTCCTGCCTTGCCAGTGGATTCAGAAACTTTAGAAGTAGGAAACCACCTTCACTTAAACAAGTTTGTGATGATGACAAACAAATTTCATCCATACAGAACAAAGATTTATATTAAAAAAGTGAAAGCATAAAAGTCCCAGCGGAGCCCGGGCCAGTGTGGCTGAGTGGTTGAGTATCAACCTATGAATGAGGTTTCGGTCAGATTCCCGGTCAGGGCACATGCCCAGGTTGTGGGCTTGATCCCCAGTAGGGGGCATTCAGGAGGCAGCCGATCAGTATCTCTCTCATCAGTGATGTTTCTATCTCTCTCTTCCTCTCCCTTTCTCTCTCTGAAATCAATAAAAACATATTTAAAAAATAAAAATAAAGAAAATGAAAACACAATACCATTTATATTAGCACCGAAATGTAAAACACTAGCGTGTATGTAATCTAACAAATACACATAAGATCTCTGTGCGGAAAAGTACAAAACTCTGATGAATGGAACCAAAGAAGATCTAAGTCAATGGCGATGCCCCACGTTCACAGACAGGAAGACAGTGTCGTCAGGGCGTCAGTGGTTCCCAACTTGACCTGCAGGTTCAATGCGACCCACTCAGAACCCAGCAGGTTGCTTTGTGAGTACTGACAAACTGATTCTAAAGATTATATGGTGGGAGGGCAAAGACCCAGGACAGCCAACACAGGATTCAAAGAACAGACACCTGAACTGTCACAATGCATGACAGAGACTGCCCTGGACAGGTGTCAGGAGGGCCTTGGGAGGAGCTCACACCCCTCATTGGCCATGAGAGCCCCCAGGAAGTCCGTTCACAACAGAGGAGCCCTGCCTCTGTGGCTGCAGAGCCCTCCTCACTTCCTCTTGCTCCCTGGAAAGAGTTTTCCTGCTGCTTCTTGCGGATGTCTGCAAGGTCTCACTTTACGTACCGATTGCAATCCTTTCTTTTTCTCAAAGAAGTCCTTTTGGTGACGGAATACATGGAGGAAACTTAAATGCCTGTTACTAAGTGAGAAGCCAAATAGAAAAGGCTACACACTGTATGGTTCCAACTATGTGGCATCTGGGAAAATAAAAACTATGGAGACAGTCAACAGACCAGAGGTTGGAGGGAGAGGGGATGAGTGAGTGGAGCACAGAAAATGTTTAGGGCAGTAAAACTACTCTGACACTAAATCCAGAGAACATGTAATACCAGGAGTTAACCCTAATGTAAACCATGGGTTTGGGTGTCAATGTGTAAATACAGATTCATCGACTGTAACAAATGTACCATCTGACGGGGAAGTTGATAATGGGGGATTGTGTATGGGGGCAGGTAACGGGGTGTGTGGAAAACCTCTGTACCTGCTTCTCAATTTTGCTGTAAATCTAAAACTGCTCCTTAAGAAAAAAGTCCTAAAAAATAAGCAAAGAACTTGAATAGACATTTCTCCAGGAAAATATATAAATGACCAAATAAGCACATGAAAAGATGTTCAATATTACTTCAGGGAAATGCAAATACAATGAGATACTACTTCACACCCTTGAGGACAGCAGTTATTAAAAAATGAAAACAGCCTGGGCTGTGTGGCTCCGTGGTTGAGTGCTGACCCATGACCCAGAAAGGTCAGGGTTCAATTCCCGGTCAGGGCACGTACCCAGGTCGCGGCTCAGTCTTCCGCCAGGGCGTATGGGAGGCAACTGATCATTGTTTCTCTCCCCCTTCCTCTCACTGTAATATTCGATGAGTAAAGAAAGCATGCTCTTGGGTGAAAATGGACACGTAGAAGGAAAAGAAGACAGGCCCCAGCCGGGCAGTTCAGAGCATCATCCCTGAACCCCAAGGCTGCGAGTTCAATCCCTGGTCAGGAAACAACCAATGAATGGATCGAGTAGTGGAACAACAAACCCGCGTGACTCTCTCTCCCTCCCTTCCTGTCTTAAAAATAAGTAACAAATGTCAGCGATGTGGAGAAACTGAAACCTCTTTGCAGTGCTGGTCTAAATGGTGCAGCCACTGTGGGCAACGGAACATAGAACACAGAACCACCATACAATCCAGCAATTCTACTTCTGCATTTATACTCAAAAGAACTGAAAGCAGAGACTCAAATAGCTATTAGTACACAAGGCTCACAGCAACGCCATTCACAAGAGTCAAAAGGTGGAAGCAACCAGTTTTTATAAAATCTTTGCTCAGCATAAGAAGTTCAAGAATACAATAAGAGATCAATTAAAATGTAAGTGTCCACTGCATTGGTTGAAGAGTTCACAACACTACTTTCTCTACTTCTAAGTGTGTGTGAAATTGATCCTTAGAAGGACTTTCCAGGAAGCCTCAGTGCACCCACCTTGTTCCCTGGGCATCCGGGGGGGAGGGTATGCCTCTCTCCAACACAAAGGGAGATCACACACACTGCTCTGCCACCAGCTGTCATGTGCGTGATGAGTCGCTCACTCAATCTGTTGGTTTCTTTGACTTTACAGTGCTGTTGTGCAAGCTTTATATTTACATGTAATCAAATCTGAAAGTACTTTCCTCCCTGGTTTCTGACATGCATGTCCTAATAAGAAAGGGTTTCACTTCCCCTGGGTCTTCCTTCCAGAGCACTGAACAGAATGTGTGCCCCCTAAGGGCCATCACCATTGTAGGCGTGAAGGGAAAAAATACATCCATTGCATTTCAGGTAAAGAGAGGTGGACAGCAAGCCTCATCAACAGTCCACACGCCAGGGCAGTCCTTGGCAGCTGGCACTGAGCACAGCACACCTGTGCACGCCCTGCAGGTGGACCACCCAGAAGCCTGAATACAGAATTCTGCCCCTCTGTGTAACAGGACAGGGATGGTACAGCACTGAGGTCTGCTTATCTTGTGACAAAACACTTCAAAAGATGAACTTTCCACAAAAATGTATTAGTTTTATAATCAGGAAACAAAAATTTCAAAATATCATCCGTAGGAGATATTACATGACACGAACTCTCACCTGGCTCAGCCTCATGTCCATCAATGTGTTCCTCGCTTGGCCAATCTTCCTCATGTCTAGCTCACCTGTGCCAGGT
Source organism: Miniopterus schreibersii (assembly GCF_964146895.1). Lineage (NCBI taxonomy): Eukaryota > Metazoa > Chordata > Mammalia > Chiroptera > Miniopteridae > Miniopterus > Miniopterus schreibersii. The sequence goes on from NC_138110.1 coordinate 513,760, forward strand.
GTCATCAATCCAGGTGTCATTCCACCTGGGTATGGAGTGTTCAGTCCACCAGGATAGGGTGTGTTAAGACCTCCAAATTGCTAAGGAGAGAAGGAATAAGATGCTAGAAGAACCTTCTCTCTGAGGCACTTCTGGACATGTGCAGTTGTGCAGACAGACTTGGTGGCAGCAGAGCCTGAACTGTGGAAGCAGCAGGTCCAACATCCCCAGTACCCCCCCCACACCTATCTAACCGTAACCAGACTAAACAAGGCCCATCCCCTTCTTTTCAGATCCTCACAGTTTGTCGGGGATCCACTGAAGTATGGTTCTCTCCAGTCTGCAAATGTTTGGCAAAGAAGCTGTCGGGAACAGGGGTCAGCTTCTCGTAGCGCGGGTTCCGCTGGCGCTTGTTTCTGGCGTCGCCAACCTCAGGGATGCTCAGCCACTCTTCCTCTGTGACTTCTGCCAACTTCCTCTGGAAACACCAGCCCCCAATCATTAATTCTCTGGCAGAATTTCATATGCTCTCCCTAGCCCCAGCCTCCAGATCATCATATGTAGAAAGGACTTTGATACAGAAATGGTTATCTATTTCATTTACAAAAATCAATTTGCTGGTCTGCTCGACATCACTCACATGTAAACTGTTCTGTCAAAGCCCAGAAGATACAGTTTAGAAATGTATAAACAGAGTTAAAGTCGCAAAGAAAATACCCACATTTGTCCCACCTTTTTTGGTGGGGGAGGGGGAGGGAGGCTTTTTGCACACAGACATACAATTAAACAGACTAAAGCAGGGATCTTCTACCATCTGAGTGAAATGAAGAGCAAAGTTAGAGAAGTCTCATCAGTTCCACCCAGAGCAGGCTGGCTCTCTGAAGGCAGTTGGGTGCCACCCCTTCTTACTTTGAGATCTGAGAACTGCTGTTGGATTTTGGGGCGTTCCATACGGTATTTCTCAATTTCTTCTTTCTCCCTTTGCTCCCTAGAAAGTAAAATGTGTGCACACATTACAAATGCTGGATGTCCGTTCTGAAACAAAATCATTTTATCATACTTAATTAAATCATCAAAGATTACAACTCAATTATCTACCAAATGAAAACATGCAGAAATGCACCAAAATAAAAACAAGCTGTCTTATTCTGACATAAATACTTGCATTTGAACACAAATATATTTGCTGCTTTAAAATTCTACAAAATCACAAAGGCAGGGCCATCCTATGAATGCCCAGCTGCCCTTCCTCTTCTCCACCTAACATAAACAGTAAGCCCTTGCCAGCCTCCCTGCTCCACTGACTAGGAACAGTGGTCTGCACCATCCCTGTACAGCTGGGCTCCAGGAACAGAGAGTTCCTGGGCTACTGCTGATTGGGGACCCGGTCCAGAGACTGGGAAGAAATCTGAGGTTATATTTGAACACAGAGTAATAAGCACTGTAACAAAGTATCAACCAAGTTTGGCAAACGAGTTGACGGGAACCAAGCAGCTAAAACTTCCTAACACTGAGATTCACACTTTCCTCTATAAGGTAAAAGAAAGATATCTGTAGGTAGGAGTCTGAATGTACTGTGACAAACGGTGTGTCTGAAAGAAACCCTCTCCATGAGCTGCAGTGTCAGTCGCCACGGCCTGACAGAGCAATGCACAGGTGTACCTATCACGTGTCTTGGCGAAAGATGCTGCACCTGGACTGTGTGGCTCAGTTGGCTGGGCATTGTCCCATGCACAGATTGATCCCCAGTTTGATTCCCAGACAGGGCACATGCCTGGGTTGCAGGCTAGATCCCCAGTAGGGAGCATGCAGGAAGCAACCAATCCATGTTTCTTTCTCATCAATGTTTCTCTCTCCCTCCCCCTCTGAAAATCAGTAATAAAAACATATTTAAAAAAAAAATGCTCCACCTGGTGTAAGTCAGTCCTTGGACTCCAGTGTCTGCTCCACAAGAACAGAGAGCAGGACAGGTTAAAGGACAAGCCTTTCTACAAAATGACTGATCTGATCTCTTCAAAAAGCCAATGTCATGCCCTAGCCGGTTTGGCTCAGTGGTTAGGAGCATCAGCCTGCAGACTGAAGGGTCTCAGGTTTGATTCCAGTCAAGGGCATATATCTTGGTTGCAGGCTCGATCCTTGGCCCCGGTAGGGGTGCATACAGGAGGCAACCTATCAATGTTTCTCTCCTCTCTCTCTCCCTTCCACTCTCGCTGAAAAGAAATGGAAAAACTATCTTCAGGCAGAGGTAGGGGGAGACTTAGGAGACAGGACATGGGAACTGGTCTGACTATACGTTAGTTTCGGAGGAAAACAGCTCTGCCATGTTCTTGGGACAAGCAGGGAATACGGGTATGGCCCGGCTCTCAGGTTCAGGTACATGCTGCTGGGCGGAACAAAGGTGCTGGTCCATGTGGAAGACAGACTGCTGAACACTGAGGGTGAACTGACCCTGAGTGGCCCAGCGAAGACCACCTGCACGGGAAGAGAAGGCAATGTGCCAACTGGGACCAGTGCTGCGACTCCACAGGACGAGCGTATTTGCTGCACTTCTCTACTTGTTTGAAACTTTCATAATGAAGTTCTGAAAAGCCAACCACTTTTCTAAGACCACTTAATACAATTTTCCATAAGTATCCATGTGGCTCAGCTTTTTAATAAATGACTTCCAGAAAGTTGGAATCAAATCTTTAATATGCTAACCTTGTGCACTTAATTACTATGTTTGCGCATATCAATTTAATAAAAAGGACAGTTTCATTCTTCTAAAATGATCGTGAAAATATTAAAAATGCTATACGTATTTTGGGAAGTTACAAAATTGCATGTGTAACAAGCAACAGAAAGAGGAAAGTGAACCAAAACGTCAACTGTCACTTTCTGGGTTTATGAATAAATGTCACACTCTCTTACCTATGCTTAACCTTATTGTTCTAATGTCCTATAATAAAAATGCTTTTTTAGAAGAACCGCTGCCCAGGAAAAACGAGATGGCAGCATAGGTAACAGCTGCACCCACTGCCTCCCGCAACTACATCAAAATTACAACTAAAATACAGAACCACCATCACTCAGAGCCTCCTGAGATCTGGCTGAACAGAAGCCCTGCAACCAGGGAGCTGAAGAAGCATCAAGACTGGTAGGAGGAGCGCAGACATGGGCGGATCGGGGCTGAATCGCAGAGACGCGGCCCTGGGCCCACACCCCGTGCCCAGGTTGAAACCCGGAAGGGAATCTCAGTGGCGGAGGTTTCCCGGAGGAGGGAGGGGTCCCAGCCCCACAGCAGGCCCCCAGCCCAGGGCTCCAGGCCGGGAAGAGATGTCCCCACAACTCCGGGCTGTGAAACAAGCGGGGACTGTCGCTGAGGGTCGCGGAAGCTGTGGGAGCCCCAGCAGCTCCTCTTCAGGGGCCCACGCACGGACTCACTCGGACGCACTCCCTTGGAGCCCAGGGCCGGGTGGCAGCCTGAAAGGACCTGGGACACTCGGGGAGGGATTAACCTGCCTGAAGGCCAGGCGAGGGGTGGAGGGGTGGAGGGGTGGCTTCCTCCCCGGCAGAGGAGCTGGTGGAGGCCACTGCTTCTTTGCCGAGTCCTCCCCGCACACAGCCGGCAGGCCGGCACCATATTTGAATCACCAGCGCCTGACTCGCACCTTTGGCCGCGCCCCTGATTCCTGGAGGCCCCGCCCCTCCCCACCTGCAGGCTCACCCAGGCCATTTCCAGGGGCTTTTCTGTGCAAGTGGCCTCTCCAGCCTCATGCTTAGGACTTTCCTAAAATCTCTCAAACAAGCAGCAGCGGGCCCCATACGGCTTGATAAGTGACCCCAGGCCTGGCACTAGTGGCAGCCTGCATTGGCTCACAGCTTGGCCTCTCCTGGACACCTCCAAGCCCAGCACAAGGAGCAGCCAACTACGGTTTGCTGTGTAGCTCATGCTGGGTGGCCCTGGGCAAGGCACTGGCAGAGGCTCACTTTGCACCTCTCTGGAGGCCCCAGAGACAGTGCACCTGGTGGTCAGACTCAACCACACTGGATTACAACCCTACCACATCCACGAGTGACACACTCAAGGGGCGCACTTGGTGAACACCAAAGCTCCATTGAAGTAAATCCTGCTCCATAGGGGTGCCTCCAGCACAGCAGCTCTTTGGCTGTAGTTGCAGCTGGTCCTCACAGCCGACTGGCCTGGAGGTCAATTCCTCCCAGTGATGCCAACAGCAACCAAGGCTCAACTACAACAGGACAGTGCACACAGAACACACAGGGGAGCACCTAGAAGGCCCAGCTCAGGTGACTGCAGAGGCTGAGCCACTGGACCCTACAGGACACCTACTACACAAAGCCACTCTACAAATTCCAGGAGACATAGCAGCTCTACCTAATACATAGAAACAAACACCTGGAAGCAGCCAAAATGTGGAGGCAAAGAAACATGTCACAAAGGAAAGAAAAGAAGAAATCTCTAGAAGAGGAACTAAATGAAATAGATCCAAGCAAGCTAACAGACAGAGAATTCAGAATTTTGGTTATAAAGATGTTTAAGCAAATGGTTAGGGAAATAACTGAGAAAATCGATAACATAATAAAGTACCAATTTGATATGAAGGCTACAGGAACTGAAATGAAGAATAATTTACAGGGAATCAACAGTAGAGGACACTGAGAATCAAATCAGCAATTTGGAACATGAGGAAACAAAAAACACCCAACCAGAAGAGCAAAAAGAAAAAAGAATCCAGAAATATGAAAATAGTATAAGGAGCCTCTGGGACAACTTCAAGAGGCCCAACATTCGTATTATTGGGGTGCCAGAAGAGGCAGAAAGAGACCAAGGAACTGAAAACCTATTTGAAAAAATAATTACAGAAAACTTCCACTACCTGGGGAAAGAAATCGACTTTCAAGTCCAGGAAGCACAGAGGGTCCCAAACAAGAGGAACCCAAAGAGGCTCACAGCAAGACACATCATAATTAAAATGGCAAAGGTTAAAGACAAAGAGAGAATCTTAAAAGCAGTAAGAGAAAAGCAATTATTTACCTACAAGGGAGCACCCATACGACTCTCAGCTGATTTCTCAACAGAAACCTTGCAGGCCAGAAGGGAGTGGCAAGAAATATTCAAAGTGATGAAAAACAGAACTACAATCAAGATTACTCTACCCAGCAAAACTATCATTTAGAACTGAAGGTCAGATAAAGAGCTTCACAGATAAGAAAAAGCTAAAGGAGTTCATCACCACCAGACCAGCACTACAGGAAAAGTTGAAGGGTCTTCTTTTAGAAGAAGCTAATGAACAAAAGAATCTGACAAACTAAATAGATCCAGAGACATTGACGCATGCAACAGACAATCATATTTCAGAGGAAAGAGGGAAGGGGGGGTGGAGGGTGGGAAGGGATTAACCAAAGAAGTTATATGCATATATGCATAACCCATGGACACAGTCAATAACGGGGTGAAGGCCTGTGGAGGGAGTGGGAGCAAAGTGGAGGGGATCAGTTGCAGGGGAAAATGGTATACCTGTAATACTCTCAACAATAAAGATACATTTAAAAAGTAAAATAAAAAAGTAAATAAATAAATAAATAAATAATGCTTTTTAAAAAAATTAATCCTCACCTGAGGATATTTTTCCATTGTTTTTCAGAGACAGTAGAAGGGAAACAGAGAGAGAGAGAGACACATCGTGAGAGAGACACATCGGTTGGCTGCCTCTTGCATGTGCCAGACTGGGGTTGGGGATGGAGCCTGCAACTGAGGTATGTGCCCTCGGCCAGAATTGAACCCGGCACCCTTTAGTACGCAGGCCAGTGCTCTAACCACTGAGCGAACTGGCCAAGGCAGAATGCATTTTTTAAATTAAAAATATAAAGAACTTACAGAGATAATTTCCAATTACTCAACATACATTAATCAACATCACTACGCGCATCGCAAAGACAGTAACCCTGACATGTAGTCAGGATAATCCCCCCAATTCTGCAGGGTTCTGGAAGCCAAGGTGGAGCTCGTAAGCTCTGCACTGTAGTCCTCAGCCCACAGTTTATCCAGGTGCTGCTGACACAGACAAGACCCAGGGGCTCAAAGCGGAGCAGACACACATACTATTCTTGCAATTTTTCTCCAAGGCTGAATTAAGACAAAATAAAACTTTTTTTAAAAAGTTGGATAAAATGCCCGGACGGCATGGCTCAGTGGTTGAGCGTCAACCTAGGATCCTGGAGATCACGGTTCAATTCCCGGTCAGGGCACATGCCCAGGTTGCGGGCTCGATCCCCAGCAGGGTCGTACAGGAGGCAGCCCATCAATGACTCTCTCATCATTGATGTTTCTCTCTCTCATTCTCCTTTCTCTCTCTGAAATCAATAAAGACATAGTAAAAAAAAAAAAAAAAGTAAACAATAAAAGTAGAGGTTTGACAAAAGACCATGAAGGGCAACGGTTGGCCTCACCGCCGTTCTTTCCGCCGCTCGTCCATCCGTTTGTCCAGCGCTGCGTAAATGGCATCGGCTTCTTCATCATCCTTCTCATATGGCCCACTTGAGAAGAGGCTCCCCGCATAGCCGTTAAACTGAGAACCAGAAACACACCTGGGGTCAGCGTCTCCTCCCATGAAACCCCCACCCGCAGAAACAGAACACGTCCAGTTGCAAATCCTTGCCGCACAATACTCTGCAATCAGACAAACTCAAGGCGGTCAAGAGCAGGAGGTGGAGGACTTGTCCCCCCCAGAGGAGACTCAGGGAGCAAATGCAACAAGGGTCTGGACCACGTCCTGGACTGTAAGGACACAGGTGGGAAACTGGAGTTAACGCCTGTAGATGAGTTCAGAGTGCTGTGTCAGCGCTGCCTCCTGGTTCAAAAACTGTACTAAGGTCACGGGAGGTGAGGAGAAGCCTGTGAACAGTATGCAGGAATTCTCCACATTACTCTTGCAAGTTCCCTATAATTTTTAAATTATTTCAAAACTAAATTTTAAAAATCGTCTCCTCTGAGGAAAACCGCTACCTGTTAGAACGATCTGAAGCAGGCTTCAATGGACCAAGCACTAGGAACAAAGGGGGTGGGCACTAAAGCAAAGGAGCAAACGCCACCACCAACTCCACTTCACATTTCCACCGGCCAAGGCTCGCACCCCCCAGAGCACAGCCACTGGAATCTTCAACATACTCTCCTGAGTTCCGAGGGCCCTCCTTCTGCTTCTGTAACTTGTTTCCTGAGTCTATGCAGCCCAGCTGCTCACTTCTACTACCTCTGTAACTTTTTAAAAAAATTTGTATGAGTTTATTTGAGTCAAACTGAAGACATAAGCCAAGAAGCAAGATCTCAAATGCTCCTTTGTAACTCGCTAAATAAACTTTCTTTTATAATATGAAAAAAGTACACCCCCCCCACCACTGGCCAAGACAAAACCTAATGCAGTGATTGTAACAGCTGCAAGAACATCTCTTTTGAAGAGACAACAAATCTTTTTATTTGTCCTACCCTCCTATCACACTATGGTACAGAAACCCCACGAATAGGTGAAACAGGAAATGTAGCAGCCATGCCAAGCCACCCATCACAGGTGCCAACAGCACACAGGACTAAGAAGCGGCTCAGCCTTCTGGAGACTGGCCAGGAGACCACGAGTCACCTCGTCGTAGTTGGTGTCATTCAGATCCTCATCATCGTCATCCGCAGCCTGGCTTTTCTTCATCTGGTCCCCGACGGTCCTCTTGCCCGGAGGCGCATGGCGGTCATCCACAGGATCATTGGCATCCCGGGCAGGCCCAATGTCTGACCGGGTGGTGAAGCCAGTGGCGCTGCAGGAGACCCCAAGACACCCATTTACCTTGTTCTTGCGTTCTTCCCTCCACACTCGTCACTTAGTAAGGCCTCTTTTCCTAACACCTCCAAAGATGCCGGTCACAGTAAACCACACGTGGCTGTGCTCTCATGCATTTCCAGTCCGTTCTCTTTAGGCAGCAAACCTTCTAACCACCCTGAGAAGGTGACTCAGGCTTGCTTTTGCCACCACACTCTCCTTGGGAGAGATTCTCCTTTGAAGCCCCAGACTGCATTCCCAAAACCCTCCCATCCAAACAGGCCCTTAAACCCAACTTAACCCCATCAGAGTTCCTCTTCTGTGCCCACCCTGCGGCTGCTCTGGGCTGTTTCGGCTGATGGCAACAGTGCCATCCAGGAACCAAGGCAGATACCGTGGCATCAGCTTTGCCTCCCTCTCCCTCCTCCTCCATCCCATCTGTTGCCCCGTAGTTCTGAGTCTACCTCCCAAACCCTCCTCCCAGACTATGACTGCCATCGGCTGGGAACCAACTGAGCCACTGGCCTCCAGCCTCCCCCACAACTCTGAAGCTCTGCCTCTCCAACGCTTCCAGGAACTCTACTACCGTCACCACACATTGTGTTCACGGACTCCTTGCTATTCCCTCACCTGCCTCCATGCCTCATCTGTTTCCTTAACTGCCCAACACACAAAATGCCAGTTTCGCCTATAACCCTGCCACATGTCTGCATCCTTCTAAACTAGGTCCAAATGCTAACACTCCACAGAGCGTCGCCTGACCACTGGGCCCAAGTTCTAGATGTTACCCTTTATAAGTTTATGCATTTACCTCACCTCCTCTAGCCAACTGCAGGTCCTCTAAAAACAGTGGCAAGTATGAGGCCTATGTGTACCCACAGGTTCTAACACAATGCCGCGAACCAGAGAAAGCCAGTACTTTTCCTAACTAATGAGTAACGGAACAGACAGGACGGCTGCTTGCTCATCCAACCATTTACGCGGTCTCCGCGGCCTGCGGCTCTCGGGGAGCTGACAGTCTGAAGGAGCAGGTGAGAGCACGCACAGCACCGGGAGGGAGGCGGCCCTGCGGCCGCCAGAGGCATCTCCCGGGTGGTGCGGAGAGGACCGGTGACGCTCGGCGCGGGCGGGTCCGTGGGCGGGAGGGCAGCCCGCGCTCCCCGACCGCAGACCTGCCAGGCGGGGCGAGACCCCGCAGGGGCCAGAGCGGGCTCGGGCGCCGCGCAGCTCCAGGCGGCCGGGGGCGCTCGCACTGGGGTCGGTCCTGATCGCGAAACCGGTCCTCCTACCAGCTGGAGCCACACGGCCTCGCCTCGCGCAGCCCCGTCGCCGTCGGGTAGTTCGGCCGGGCCCGGGCCGCCCCCGCCCTCCCCGCGCGCCGCCCCCCGGGACCCAGGGCTCACCCTCGGCCGAGCCCCGGCACGTAGCCGAGCGGCGCGGGCATGCCCAGGAACGGCTTCTTCTTCTTGTTCATGGCGACGACGAGCGGGAAGGGAAGGCGCCGACTCGAGCCCGGGGCCGAGGACCGCAGGCGTCCGGCTCTCCGCCGCAGGAAGGAGTCGCGGGCACCGCGTCATCCGCGCCCCGGAAGCAGAGCGCGCGGTCCGCACGAAGCCCCGCCCACCTCGGGCCCCCGGGCGGAAGTTCCGGAAACGTGGTTTCCGGCCGCGGCGCAGGGGCGGGGGGCAGCGGGGCCGGCGAGGTTCCCGGGCGACGCCATCCGGAACCATCCCCGCGGGACCCGGAAACCGAGCGGGGCACCTGCTTCCTGCGTGTTCTCGACGCTTCCCTGGGGGACCTGCCTGGGCCCGCCAGCCGCGCGCGCTGCCCTGCCCTGCGGAGGCGCCCTGGCCCCGGCGCGGCTGCACGGCTGCCGGCGGTGCGGAGCCTGCGCGCGCCCCTCCCGCGTGGGCGCGGGCGCCGCCCCCTAGCTCTCAGCGCTCAGACGCCGGCACCCATCGCGCCCCGAACATTCCAGTGAGGGCAGGAGCGCAGCCCCAGAGCGCATTGAGGAAAGTAAATAAATGCAGCACCTATGTCGAGAACTAGTCAGTACGTGGTAGGTCGACCACCGCACGTGGGTGACTTCCGTGCAGACCTCTACTGCGTGTGTTGGCGGTCGTGGGTACAGGTCATTCCCTGTGCTCAAGTTTCAGGCGGACATGCCTGGCCGTACTCTGCATGCAGCTGCGCGTCCCTGTGCACCTTCGCTCACTCTGCGGTGGGGCGTTCTCTGGCCCGGACACAAACCTGGGGAGAACAATTAGGCTCTTGGGAGAACAGGCCAAACTCAGGTCGGAAGCCTGGCCTCCCGCTGGACCAGGCAGCCCCCAGCCCACCCTGGCCCTTCTCGCTGGTGTCCTGGAGCAAGCATCCCTCCTGCGTGCTGCAGCCTCCTTGGAGTTTCTCCTCCCTGTCGCCAGCCAAGCCCCTTTCAATGCCAAGCCTTGGGCACTGAGTCAGATTCTGGGGCTACAGAGGGGAGGGAGCGTTCCCCGGCTGTCCACCTGGAGTTCACAGTGTGGTGGGGGCAACAGGGGGTCAAACTGACTTCCCCTGGGAAACAAGTGCCCACTTGAGGGAGAGACCTATGGAAAAGTCTGGAAATTGTGTAAATTAAAGCAGTAAATCGACGTAGGAGAATGGAGAGAAGTGATTGGACGTGGTTGGTCTGGCCTTTGACCTGGGCCCCAGGGGCAAAAGGTCCGAGGAGCACCCGGTAGGGTGCCCCCCTCCTGGCACACACACGCACACACGGGCCGACTCTCCTTACTCCCGACCTCACAGGCGCCTGGGGACGCCCGGACCCCCGCAGGCGCAGTCACTGGCCCTTGGAGCCATGCCCAGGTGCGCTCGGCCGCCCCGGGCGCTGGCGGACACCCTTCGCGTGCGCAGACCCGCGCGCCGCCGACACACCTCCGAGCTTCCGGAGCGCGCCGGGCGCTCGGGGCTCAGCGGCAGGTGCCTCGCCGCGCAGACTCGCCCGGCGCGGGGACCGGTTGGGGCGCGGGGCGGGGCGGGGCGGTGGCGCGCGTTCCCCGCCGGCCACAAGGGCCGCCCTGCGCCCGGCTAGGGGCGTGCGCGCGGGCCCCATGTTCGCGGAGCTGAGGACCAAGCTGAGCCCCCCGCGAGGCCGCGCCCGGGCTGTGCACGCCGGCTTCGGAGAGCGCCGGGATGTGGACGGTGAGCGGGGCTGGACCCGGACGGGGGATATCGTGGGCTGGGGCCTTGGGGACCGAAAGGGACGCGGGTGGGACCTGGCGGACTCCGAGCGGCGGCGGCGGGCGGAATGGGGAGCGCGTCCTGGGCGAACGGGGTTCCTGGTGTCTTTGTCCTGCTCTGGGGACCGGGGGAGGTGGCGCGGCCTCGGGCCTTGGGGATCAACGCACCCTTGGCTTGGGGGAGGTGACTAACCGGGGTTGCTGTCCCCAGGTTGGCACCACCGTGAGGTCACCTTTTATTCGCTCGGGGAAAGAAAAAAAACACCCACCCTAGCCCTTACGTTGGGGCCAAGAGGGGGCCGAGGCCGCAGCCAGGTTCGGGCACCCCCGCCCCATTTCTACTGGAATTATGACGTTGGGGTTGGGAGGAGGGGAAGACCGAGTGTGAACGAATATCGCGCACGGAGCGCGGTCAACAGATGGGCGGGGCCCGGCTGGCCCGGGCAGGTGCGGGGGGCGGAGGCGGCCCACTGGTTTGCCCCGCGCCGCGCCCCCCCGCCCGGCCCGCCGGCCCCGGTTCCCTCCCGGGTGCCGGCTTAGAGTCAGCCTCTTCCCACGGTGCTAGAAGCCACCTCAAGGCGGCAGCCACACTGGTCACACTCCGCCTGACCCTAACCTCAAATTTAGAGTCAACTAGGTTCTGATCACGGAGTTGCGAGAATGAGGAGGCGCTGAATCAGATGAATCTTTTGGGGTGGAAGGAGGAACAAGATGTGGGTTCCCCCATTACTGAGACCCTGCCCAGGCACATGGCCCGGCCCTCCCCTCCCCTCCCCTCCCCGGGGGCTGGCAGGGAGGGCCTCTCGCTCTCCTGGGGGAAGGACTTGGCCTGGGAAACTGCCCCTGCCTGCTGAGTCAGGGCCTGGATGCTGTAAAGATGGGGGCAAGCCCGGGTGCCCTGTCCATCTGTTCATTCATTCACAATGTTTCTGGGCACGGCCTGTGTGCCAAGACCTGTGCGCCTCTTTGGGTGGGGCCTGTCCAGGTGTCTGCCCTCTGCTGACTCACGTCAGCAGCAAGCCCAGAAATGATGGTAAAACTAAAACTTGACAAGTGCATGGGTCCCTGAGAACATGGCTGCACCCTGCACTCCTGTGCTTAGCTGCCCATGCCAGCTACACAGCTGCCATGCACGGGAACCGTCCCGAGCCCAGGACCCTGTGGGAGGTGGGGAGAGGAATCCTGGGTGTTGGCTGCCCGGCCTCCAGGCTTCTTGTCAATGAGTCACTCCCAGTGAACACAGCTGGACAGGACCAAGCCTCAGCTCCACGCGTGGCCACAGAGCCTCAGTTCAGTCTACAAGGAAGGGCAGGCAGTCACCCAGGGGCCTCCCTACCACACAGGGTGTCGAAGGCATGTCCAGTGTGTACACCCTGGTTTGGTGTGGCATGTGCCAGCCCAGGGCAAGGGTGAGGTCAGGGCTGTCCCAGGAGAGCCCCGCCCCTGGCTGTCAGTCTTGGGCTCCCTGGTGAGCATGTCCTCTTTCTAATCTAGGCAGAATTTGTTCTGCTCCCCAGGGCGTGGGCATTGGACTCAGAGGAAAAGGTGTTTGTTCATCTTTGAGCTAGGTGGAATCCCCAAGACAGCTTTTGGTGCTTCCTTCTGCCTTTATGGGGTCAGAAGCCCCTAGCTGGGAAAGTGGCTCCTTTTTCAGTGGATGGGAAATGGGCTGAGCAGGGGGAGGAGCCTTTGGCTTTGCAACTGACCTCTCTGACCAGGCCCCCCTGCTCCACAGCCACTGCCCACTTTAGTTTCTGCCGGACCCTCCTGGAGCACACAATGTCAGCTGAGAGCATCCCCTGCCACCTGCCTAGGACACCAGGCACCAGCCTCACGTGGCATGATTCACGCAGTCAGAGGGCAGCTGGTGGCCGGCCGGTCAAGCTCCTGCAGCAGCCGGGCACAGAGGCCCCCCAGGTACCTAGCCAACATACCAGCCTCAGCCCCTGCGCTCCCCACCACTTCACTGCATCTGCTGCACTTTCCCCCACAGGGCCGGCTATACTCTGACCACTGTGGCCTGTATCACACAAGTCCCTCCCTGGGTGGTCTGACAAGGCCTGTGGTCCTGTGGAGTCAGCAGGACGTCTGCAAGTGGCTCAAGAAGCACTGTCCCCACAACTACCTCGTCTACGTGGAAGCCTTCTCCCAGCATGCCATCACCGGTGCTGTTGGGGCTGGGGGGGGGGGGCAGGGGTCCAGAGAGCCTCTGCTTTCTCTTGCTACCTTCTTTCTGTTTCCTCCTGACTCAGCCTCTCCGTCAGGTCTGTCTCTGCAGAATCTCTCGTCTCTCCCAGTCTCTCCTGTTTATTTTCATCTGGCTTTTCTCTGCTCAGTCCCTATCTAACTTGTCTCTCCCTCTCTCTCTGAATTGATCTGTGTCTGTCTCCCCCCCTTCTCTCTCTCTCTGTCTCTCCTCCCTGTCTTTGAGTCTGTGACCCCCTCCCCACTTCTTTCTCTCTGCTTTGGCTCCTGATGTCCATTGGATGTTGACCTCGGCTCAACCCCTTTCCCCTCCCTCCAGGTAGGGCACTGCTTCGGCTGAACGCGGAGAAGCTGCAGCGGATGGGGCTGGCACAGGAGGCCCAACGGCAGGAGGTGCTGCAGCAGGTGCTGCGCCTGCAGGTGCGGGAGGAGGGGCGGAGCCTGCAGCTGCTCAGCCAAGGTCAGTGGGAGGATCCAGGAATGCCTGAGAGGCTTGGAGCCGTCTAGGGGGCTGGGCTGCAAGCCTCCCCCTCTTGAGTTCAGGGAGGGTGGGTGGACCTCAGGAGGGCGGCTGTGGGACCCCAGTAAGGGCTGTTCTACACCCACGGTGGTGTGGACAATGCCAGAGGCCCCCATTCCTCCTCACCGATCCACCCATAGCTTCCTTTGGACACATGTCCTAGTGCTGCCCGAGGCTTGAACCCCAGACCCCAGCACTGTGACCGGAGCCCATGGCAAAGACGAGGCACAGCCCCTCTCGGACCTTCAGGAGCCCCCAGGGGCCTACCCTGGCCCAATGGACAGGTGGGACCAGGATTGCCACCTCCAGCCACCTCTGGTTGTGCACTCTGGGCTATGCCTGGGATGGGGTGGGTGGGGGCTTCCTGAGTATGGGCCCATCTCCCAGAACCTGAGCCCAGGCCCACCCCCTGGTGCTGCTAGCGACATTAGGGGCAGCCACCTGGATCCGGGGGTTTGAATGTTCCCCCAGACTCCCAGGGAGTGTTTATTTATATTCCCTTCACCCATGTCCTCTGGACATCCTGTCCTCTCCCAGGGCGAGAGGTCTGTCTGTCTGCCCACTCATCCTGTTCCACACCCTCCCCCAACACCTAGAAGACTACCCACAGAGGTGGGATAAACTGCCAGACTCCCTTTGCTGTGTGTCTGTCCCCTGCCCCAGCCCAGGCCCAACCCACCGCCCAGATGATGGTCATTGGCGTCCACCCAGCCAGGCACCCTGCCCAGGGCCTTCACTCATTTTTTATGAGACCCTTACCATGCCCACATCTATTTATGGGAATTGAGGAGAGGCAGGTCCAGGATTGCCCAGCACCCAAGACCTAATGCAGCATGATAGAGACCCAGCGCCTAGCACTGGGCTGGGCCCAGTCCTGGCCTTGGGTTTGGGAAAGCTTCCCTCCTCCCAGGCTCAAGGAGGACACCCTGGAGGCACAGTAATGGGCGGGCATTCCCACTGCCCTTTCCCCAGGAAAACCCGGATTCTCACAAGAGATGGTCCTGAGGACTGCGCCCCCCCATGCCTGCCCACTGGAGACCCAGCCAGCACCTGACAACCACTCCATGGGCCAGAGGGCCCGAGGTTGGGGCTGGTGCTGCCCAGCAGAGGGACAGTGAGGGCCACCCTGCAGTCTCCTCCCTCCTCGTCCCCCGCTTGCCACTGCCCTAAAGGACTCTGAAAACCTCAGGGACAGATGAGGCTGAGCCCCCAGCCACCTCTGTGCCCTGAGCTGGCTTCAGGACAGGAGGTTGGTGGTTTCAGGTCCCAGGTGGAATTTGAATAATTGGCCTGGTGTTCCCCCACCCCGAGTCCCTCAGGGGAAGCCCCCTTGTCCTGTGTGGCTGCAGTGAGTGTCCCCCGCCCGTGCCATCAGGATATCGCCCTTTCCAGAGCGCCCCTCCCATCCCTTCCCCTTTCTCCCTCCTTTGTTTTGCCCCCAACCTCCTGTCTTGTCTTCCTTGTTTTGCGTTCACTTTTTTACATTCTGAGAAAAAGACCAGAAATAAACCTGGTTTTCAAGTGCCCCAGTGTGGTGTCCGGCTCCAGCCAGCGGGCCTGCGGGCCTGCCGGGTGGGCAGAGCCCTGGGCGGCCCTGAGCCTGGGAGGAGGGGCTGCCGGGCCCCGCACCGCCCGCGGCGGCCACCAGGGGGCAGTGGTGCGTTTCCCCGGGTACTAGGCGAAGGGCCCGGGCAGGGGCTGCGCTGCCCGGGACACGGCAACGGGGGCGCGCCGGGCTCCTGGCGCTGCAACATGACAGCTGGGAGCCTTCGCACAGCAGACACTCTTCGCTCACAGCCCCGCAGGCCACCAGTCTGGAATCTGCAGAGCCGGCCTCCTTCAGGCGCAGGGGAGCGCCCTTCCTCCCCTCTTCCAGCGCTGGTGGCTGCCCGGGGAGTCCTGGGCTCAGGGACACATCCCTGGGGCCGGCACTATGTGGTCACATCACCTTCCATCTGTATCCACTCTCCCTCTCACAAGGACACTTGTCACTGGATGTAGGGCCCACCTGCATAATGGAGGATGATCTCATCTCAAGATCCTTAATCACATCTGCAAAGACCCTTTTTCCAAACAAGGTCCCATTCGCGGGTTCCAGGGATTTGATGTGGCTACCTTTTGGGGACTCCCATGCAGGCTGCCACAGGGCAATGCCTGGCATAAAAGCACATGGGTCCTAACACAGGCCCCGACGCAGGGAGGCGGGCAGCGGCGACCCCAGTAGGAAAGGCTCAGCCGGCCTGCAGCCGGAGCGCGCGGGCACAGCCCGCAGCAGCACCTCCGACCCGTCCGGGCGCGCGACCCCCAGCGGAGGCGCGCGGCGCTGCGCGGGGCCCTGACCCCAGGCCCGCAGACAGCACAGGCTCGGGCGCCCTCTCCCCCCGCGCAGGGCACAGACACACCCTCACGGGCGTCCATGGCCGCTCGGACACACACCTGCCGCCATCGACATCACACACGGACAGGCGGACTTACGGGGAAAGCTGACAACCCTGCATGTGCCTCAGCGCACACGCTGGCCTCTCCCGAAATCCTGCATGTCCTCGCCTCAGGGTGGGCGAGGGCAGTGAGGGAAGGACATCCCCTCCTCCGCCCGGGGTCACACAGCCCTCTCCGTCCCTAACCTCCAAGAGGGCTGACGGGCCGAGCCCCCCGGAGAGCGCGCCCCTCGCCCGGCCTCTGTGCGAGCGCCTCGTGTCGGCCTGGAGGGAGCGGATTCCCAGGGCCCCTGGGGGAAGGTGGGCCGCGAAGGTGCCATCTTTTGTGCCCTGCGCCCAGGCAGTGAAGCGGAGCCCACTGCAGGGTGCACGGGGCGGGGTGGGGGTGGGGCGCACGGCCGGAGGGCGGGGGCGGGCGCGGGGCAGGGCCTCCGCTTCCCGCTGGCGCCCCTTCCCCTTCATTCCCACGTCCCCTGCGGTCGCCGTCCGTCCACCGCCCAGCCCGCACCAGCTTCCCGCAGGGGCCGGGCCCCGGGGCCGGGGAGCAAGGCGGGGCCGCTGCCTGGGCGCCCCTCCCAAGGCTGGCGGGCCGTCCAGTCGACGGCCAGCAGCCCCAGCGACGCGCGGGCCTCACGTGCCAGGAGCCAGCGACGCCCCGGGCGGCCCCAGGCGGCGGCCCGAGGCCAGCGGGGGCAGCGCTCGCGCGCGGCCGCCACGGCCAGGCGCGCGGGGTCCCGCAGCACGGCGGCCGCGCCCTCCGGGGCCGGCGCGGGAGGCGTCCGGGGCGCGACCCGGCGCCCCGCAGCCTGCGGAGCCGCCCGCGCGAGCCCGCGCCCCCCCGGCCTCCCGCCGCGAGGCGGCCGCAGGAATACCGCGAGAGTTGGCCCCCTCCCCCCGCAGTAAAACTGTCAAAGGTGGGAGGGGCGGGAGCGCGCATGTGCGCAGCGCGGCGCGCAGCCTGCGCCGCCCGGACCCCGCGCCCGCGCCCGCGCCCCTGCCGCCCCGGCCCGGCGCGGCCCCCGCCCACCTCCGTCCCGCTGGGCGCCGCAGGTAAGCGCCCGGCCGCGCCCCCGGCCCGGGTCCCGGCGCAGCCCCCCGCCGGCCGCGCCCCCGACCCCGACCCCGCGCGAAGGTCGGGGGGCCGCGCCCGAGCCCCCGCCCGCCGCGCCCCGCCGCGCCCGGAGCCCCCCGGCGCCGCGCCCCGCGCCCCGCGCCGGCGCCGCGTTCGTGCCTCCTCCTTCTCCAGAAAAAGTCGCCATTTTGGTTCACTGCCTTCGCCCCCCCCTCCCGGCGCCCGCGATCGGCCCTTCCGGGGCCAGGCCGGCCGCACCCGCCGCAGGTGACAGGTGTGTGCGAGGCAGCCTCCGGACGCGCACCCCCGCCGCTCCTGCGCCGCCGGACCGAGCCGGGCCCCGGGCGGAGCGGCCCGGACCCTGCCGTGGTTCCGCTGCCTGCGGTCAGTCCGTGGTGCCCCCCAGGCGCCCGCGCAGAGCCCACCTCTTCGTCCCCGCTGGGCCCTCCAGGAGGGTAGAAGCCCTTTCTCCTGGTGCCCTGAGTCACAGGTCTCTGCCTCCTATGCCAGCCCTGGCCCCAGGCCCCCCAATTTTGAATTCTCCACCGGAGCTGAAGACAGACTGGAAAGGGGGGTCCCAGCAGGCACCTGCACCGAGGGCCCCTTGGGGTCATCATGAGTCTGGGGGGACTGACGTTGGCACGTCTCCTTTGGAAGTTGCAGTGTGAGGACTCTGAGAAGTTTGTTTAGACCTGTCTAGACCCATACCTCTCTCCAGGCCCAGGATATGGGCACCTCCTTGGCAATGGTCAGTGACCGTCCTGACCTCTGACCTTAGCCTGCCCTGTGAGTTTCTGTATCTGGTAGGCACAGTAGCGCCTTCCTTCCTCTCCTATCTAAGTTAGTTAGAAACTATCAGGGGAGGGATCACCTGGCCACACAATCCCCCCACCCACCCTCTTCTGTGGCCCTGGGTGTTCCTGTTGAAGGACCCAGCAGGACTGAGCTCAGTCCCTCCAGTTTTTATGCCCATGGAGAACCAGCTTAGGCTGCGCAGTGTTCCCTGTGGCTGGTGGCTTGTGGTCTCTGGAGTGGTGCTGGTGGCCCTGTAGATGGGGGACAGAGAGGCTCCAGAGGGCGGGAGCGAGGAGGTCAGCCAGCACGAGGCCTCCATCTGGGTTGAGGGGCCCCAACAGGAACAGAGAAAGGAATCATATAGGATGGATCTACAAAACCAGGTGCCGCAGGGTCCTCTGTCCTTCATCTGCCTCCACCCCTCTTGCCCTTGGAGAGGGACGCATGTAGTTGGGGAGTGGGCTAGGGACCCTTGGTGCCCACATTGGCCATCTTCCATCTCTGTCTTGGGGAGAAGGGTCCAGGGGCACTTGCCTGGGTAGGGTGGCATTGCCTTGGGTCTGGGTGGGGCTGTGAAGGAAGGTGTCCCGCGGTGCCAGGCCGGCACAGCCTGTGTGCCATCAGCCATGCTGGTGTCGTAATTGGCCTCCAGAAGGATGTTGTTGGCCTCCTTCTGCCCAAGCACTCCACCATTCCTGGGGTCACCTCGCCCTGTGCTGGGTGTGAGGTACATGGTTCTCTGCACCGTCTGGGACTGTGTCTAGGACAGAGGGAGCCCATCCGACCTGGTGAGGGCTCAGGACAGGGTTAGATCCTTCCAAGCTGATGGTGTCTCCTGGGGAGACCTCAGCTGGGCAGTCACTCCCCTAAACCAGAAGTCCCCCATCACTTGCTTTCCCTGTAACCAAGAGCCCAGGCAGGCAGGCTCCCTTTCCTGGAACCAAAGAGCAGGTCTCTCTGGGGGTGGGGTGCAAGGACAGTCATTCCAAGTCCTGAGTTAGTCCTAGTAGGCCTCACAGGTCTGTCTACTTGCTCTGCAGCAATGACTGACCCCTTCTGTGTTGGAGGCAGCCGCCGACTCCCGGCGTCCAGCAAGAGTGGGCCTGGGAAGGATGGCAGCCGGAATGAGGTCCGTCTTCCTGTGCGGCATGACCCACCAAAGCTGGGTAAGAAAGGTCATGCCAAGGTCAACTCCAAGCTGTCACGGGGCAGCCAGTGCTGAGTGTGGGCCACGTCCCAAATGTCCAGCTCCTAGGTGCCAGGTAGCAGCCTGGGTTCCTGAGAGCCTTCCCAGGGTGGGGCAGCCAGGGGTCCTGGATTCTTGTCCTGGGATGACTACAACCTTCCACACAACACACCCCCATGCCTCATTGGTGGGGGGAGCGAGACTCACTCCAGGCCTGACCAGCCTCCTGGATAGCAGATAAGGCTACAAGAAGCACAGCCTCCAAGCCATGATGTGCCATGTGCTGCAGGGTTGCCGGTGGCCCGGGGTGGGCAAACAGTACCCAGCCAGGCCCCACTCTGCTTTGACCCGGGAAGTCCAGCCAGCGACAGGACAGAAGGGAAGAAAAAGGGGCGTCCGAAAGCTGAGAACCAGGCCCTCCGAGACATTCCTGTGAGCTCCCTGAGGGCTGGGGTGGGGCTCATGCTGGGGTTTGCCGGTTGAGGCCACTGCCCTGTCTTTGCCTGCCGTCCACACATCCAGCACCAAGCTCTCAGCCCACATCAGTGGGCCACTCTGTGCCTCAGGGATTTATGGGGTGGCCTGGGGCCCCTTGAGCAGGTCTAGTGCACCCTCATGGCTCAGGGTGGCCTGGATCTTGCTCCGGTCCCAAGATCTAAGGGCTCCTGCAGCCTTTCTGCCCTGTAGGCATGGGCAGGGTGCTGAGTCTGGGGCTCAGGTCAGCAGAGGCTGGGGTGGCTGAGGAGTCAGCAGCCTGGCCTTTCCTACGCCCAGCTCTCCCTGATGAACCAGTGGAAAGATGAATTCAAGGTGCACTCACGGGTGAAGTGTCCCAACTCAGGGTGCTGGCTGGAGTTTCCCAGCATCTACGGGCTCAAGTACCATTACCAGCGGTGCCAAGGGGTAAGGGGCTATGGGCTGGGGAAGAGGAGGCCTGAGCCCATCCTGCCCCAGCTCTTGGCTCGGGGTATGTCTGCACAGAGGCCTGGGCGGCCCATCCCACGCCTGCCCTCTCCACCCAGGGTGCTATCTCAGAAAGGCTGACCTTTCCCTGCCCCTTCTGTGAAGCCGCCTTCACCTCCAAGACCCAGCTGGAGAAGCATCGGATTTGGAACCACATGGACCGACCCCTGCCTGCCCCCAAGCCTGGGCCAGTCAGCCGGCCAGTCACCATCAGCCGGCCTGTTGGGGTCAGCAAGCCCATTGGAGTGAGCAAACCTGTCACTATTGGCAAACCTGTAGGTGTCAGCAAACCCATCGGTATCAGCAAGCCAGTGACGGTCAGCAGACCTGTGCCAGTCACCAAGTCAGTGACGGTCAGCAGGCCTGTGCCAGTCACCAAGTCAGTGACGGTCAGCAGGCCTGTGCCAGTCACCAGACCAGTGACAATCAGCAGGCCTGTGCCGGTCACCAAACCAGTGACAGTCACCAGGCCCGTGCCGATCACCAAGGCTGTGCCAGTCACCAAGCCCATACCGGTCACCAAGTCTGTGCCCGTCACCAAGCCAGTGACAGTCAGCAAGCCAGTGCCAGTCACCAAACCTGTGCCAGTCACCAAACCGGTGACCACAAACAAACCGGTGCCGATGACAAAACTTGTGACAGTTACGAAACCTGTTCCAGTCACAAAGCCGGTGACGGTCAGCAGGCCCATTGTGGTCAGTAAGCTGGTGACAGTCAGCAGGCCCATTGCCATCAGCAGACATACACCGTCCTGCAAAATGGTGCTGCTGACCAAGTCTGAGAATAAAACTCCTCGTGCAACGGGGAGGGCCAGTGGGAAGAAAAGGTACGGGGTGCCTTCTGGGTTGGGGGTAGGGTACTCCCCAGCTGCAGCCTGGGGTAATGGCCCACAGTGAGCCGTCCTGCCCCTTACCTCAATGCTTCCTGCAGGGTTGCAGATGGCATGGACACCTGCCCTCTTCCACCAAAGCAGGTGAGGTCAGAGAATGGGGAGTACAGCCCGTCCACCACAGGCCAGGGCTCAGCCTTCCAGCCTAGCACAGACCCCAGCAGTGGCCCCCTTTCTCTGGGCAGCAGGCCCTTGGGGGACAAGGAGGCACCAAGGGCCACCGGCCCTGTGTCCCTACCTGAAGAGGGAGCCGAGCGCACGAAGCACAGTAAGAGGGGGTGGCGGGGGCAGGGCAGGGGCAGCAGCCAGCCTCCCAATGGTTATTTGACCAGCCTTGGCCCTCCTTTTCTCCCCTGAGTCAGGAAGGAAACAGAAAACACCCAAGAAGTTCACGGGGGAACAGCCATCCATCTCAGGAACCTTTGGACTCAAAGGTGAGGCCCCAGTCAGCCAGGCACCCCTGGGACTGGGCCTATGCACAGGTGTGCCCACACCCTTGGCCCATACCTGCCCCACCCTACATGTGCACACAGGCCTGGCCAAGGCAGAAGACAAATCCCGAGGCTACCGTGCCAAGAAGCAGGAGGGGCCAAGCCCCGAGGACTTCCGGAAGAAGGTGCCAGCCCCTTCCAGCACTGTCAGCAAGGAGGTGCTGGCCCCTGTGGCCCATCCAACCCCAGGTGGGACTACTTTGTGGCAGGCCCTAGGCCTGGTCTTGACTATGAGGCGGATCCTGGACCACACAGGGAGGGGGGGCTGAGTGTGGACCATGGGCTCTGTGCTTGGCGTCTAGGGCATCCAGGAGCCTGCCATAGCCCCTGAGACCCTGGCCCTGCCCCACAGGTGGCCCTGAGGAACAGTGGCAGCGGGCCATCCATGAACGGGGGGAGGCCGTCTGTCCCACGTGCAATGTGGTCACCCGAAAGACCCTCGTGGGGCTCAAGAAGCACATGGAGGTGTGTCAGAAGGTAAGGCTTCCCCTGGGGATTCCAGGAGGAGGTGCCCCAGAGCAGGTTTTCATGAGTCACATGTCTGCAGCTGCAGGATGCCCTCAAGTGCCAACACTGTCGGAAGCAGTTCAAGTCCAAGGCCGGCCTCAACTACCACACCATGGCTGAGCACAGCACCAAGGTACACCAAGGGGCCCAGCTGCCATCCAGCCCTGACCACTGACCACTGACCACAGGCTTCCCACTTCATCTCACTCCACCCCACCTGCCCAGCTCTGACACTGACCTTTCATTACCTCACTGTGCCTGATTACGGAATCTGTGGCTCCGACACGGGGCAGGGGCAGGGGCCCTATGGGGATACGGGCACTGAGGTTGGGCCTGCCCCCCAGCCCTCTGACACCGAGGCCTCTGAGGGGAGTGAGCAGGAGGAACGTGAGCGGCTACGCAAGGTGCTGAAGCAAATGGGGAGGCTGCGATGCCCCCAGGAGGTCAGTGGGACAGTGTGGGTGTGGGGACAGTGTGGGGCCAGGCACAGCCCCTTGCTGGCCTCTTACTGACCCCTGACCCCCAGGGCTGTGGGGCCGCCTTCTCCAGCCTCATGGGCTACCAGTACCATCAGCGACGCTGTGGGAAGCCACCCTGTGAGGTGGATAGCCCCTCCTTTCCCTGCACCCACTGCGGCAAGACCTACCGCTCTAAGGCCGGCCATGACTACCACATGCGCTCCGAGCACACGGCCCCGGTGAGTGGCAGGTCTTCCTGTCCTTCAGGCACTGAGCATACATGTCCCCACCACGCTTGCTTATGTCCCTGCCAAGACACATGCCTGACTCACTGCACCTGCAGACCATATGGCTCCTGTTGTTCACCTTGGCCTCCTCACCCTGCAGCCTCCTGAGGAGCCCCAAGACAAGCCCCCTGAGGCTGAGGACCTGTTGGGTGTTGAGCGGACCCCCAGCGGCCGCATCCGTCGCACGTCGGCCCAGGTTGCTGTGTTCCACCTGCAGGAGATTGCGGAGGACGAACTGGCCCGAGACTGGACCAAGCGGCAGATGAAAGATGACCTGGTGCCCGAGACGGCACGGGTGAGCCGCCTGGTCTCTGAGCAGGACGTGCCTCCAAATGGGGTCACCTGTGATAGCCCTGCCCCCGTGACCTGGGCCATCGGCTGACCTTCCAAGGTTCAGATCTCCCTGCCGAGGGCACAGTTGAGGGCCTCTTTAGGGCAGTGGGGGTGTCATTGTCAGCTCTGCCCGTTGCCTGGGCTCACCCTCATGCCTACCTGTTTTTACAGCTCAACTACACTCGGCCAGGCCTCCCCACGCTCAGCCCCCAGCTGCTGGAGGCCTGGAAGAATGAAGTCAAGGAGAAAGGCCATGTCAACTGTCCCAATGATGTGAGCTGGGGCAGGCTGGTGGGTGGGCATGGGGACACTGGGACTTAGGGACAGAGAGCCCAGATGTGGCCCTGGGTGGGAGCCTTCCAAGTGGCTAGCCTGCCTGTGGTCCCTGGACCCCTGCAGGGTGCTCAGACAGAACCCTGTTGGCAGAGAGGCCTCGACCTTAGCCTCAGAGGCCCAGCCTGCCCATATCCCAAGGCTCCTGTGGTCAGGCCCCTGACTTGTCCAGAGAGGCCCAGAGTCCCTGGGCTGGGGTAGGGGCTATGCATGTGTGAGGGGCTGCCAGGAGATCCTTCCCATGATTGTCTCCTGCCCCAGTGCTGTGAAGCCATCTACTCCAGTGTGTCCGGCCTCAAGGCCCATCTCACCAGCTGCAGCAAGGTGAGTCCTAGGCTTCAGCCATGGCTGATAGGTGCTCAGCACTCCCCTCAGGGATCCCCACACATGGGACATGCAACCTTGCCCTCTGGGGCAGCCTCCTCCATGAGCCCAGGGACTTGCTGGTGTCCGTGACCAACCTAGCCTAGGACTCTTTGCCATCCCCTGCCCTAGCCAGAAGTCAGTCAGTCCCCAGTTGGTCCGCCCACCAGGGCTCCTCTGTGGGTACAAGTGGGCATACTGACCTAGCCAGATAAGCTGTGGTCGCCTTACCCTGTAGCCGCAGGTGCGGTGGAGTCCTGGTCCAATGTCTGGTCTGGGCTGCCGTCTCTTGCAGGGAGACCACCTGGTGGGAAAGTACTGCTGTCTGCTGTGTCCGAAGGAGTTCAGCTCCGAGAGTGGTGTCAAGTACCACATCCTCAAGGCCCACTCGGAGGTGGGTGGCACGGCCTGTGTGGGACCCCTGGGGCCTGTGGCTGGCCCATGGAAGGCACTGTACCAGGGTGGGGTGGTGGGGTGATGTTTGAGTGAGAGGCCAACATTGAAAGATCTGGTAGCTTTTCTTTCAAGTGGCTTCCAGCTTCCCTAGGAGAGCCGAGAAATTTGGGGACCCCTCTTCTGTCCCAGGGTCTCCATCACTGCTTTTTTCTCCTCAGAACTGGTTCCGAACTTCTGCAGACTTGCCTCCCAAACACAGGAGCCAGGACTCATTGGCACCCAAAAAGGAGGAGAAGAGTCTGGCAGGAGGGAAGAAGCGGGGCCGTAAGCCCAAGGAAAGGCCCCCTGAGGAGCCTGCACCCAAGATTCCCCCCCACCAGGATGACTGGCCCCTAGGAGGCAGAGACAAGGGGACCCGGGGCTCCACTAGCCGGAAGGTGGGAGCCAGCAAGGCACCCGAGAAGTGAGCATGGTGGCTGGCAGGTGATGGGGGCCTGGTCCCCACACTGGCCAAGCCCTCCTCTGACCAGGGTGGGGTAGCTAGCTCTGGGACATCCTGCCCTCCAGTTTCCCACCCCCACCCCTGCTTACTCTTTGTCCAGTGGGGGCAGCCAGCCTGCTCTTCTCCCCGAAGGTGGCCCTTCCCCTGTGCAGGCTGCTACAGGGCACATCTAGGCTGGGGCTTCCTGAGAAGGGCCAGTGGCAGTCACAGAAGTGCAATAGCCTGGAGCGACATTCATGGGCCTGGCAGAGTCTAGGCCCTGGAGGGGCAGAGGGAGAGTCTACGACCTGGGCCTCAGCGCCATGAGGGTATGCAGAGTGGTCAGATGCCTTTTGGCCCTGGCCATGCGAGCCGAGTGCCCCATCAGCTTCCTCAGGCCCAAGGCTTGGGGGTCCCTGGTTCTAGGCTGATGAGGGTACCTGAGCAGCCTCGCCTCTCTACCCAACACTGGAACCCCAGCACCCCCAGCTACCTCCCTGGACAGACCCTGAGTCTGACCGCTGCCATGCTGACCTGACAGTTCACCCCCCTCACCCCTCCCTGCCTCTGGTTCCTTTGCTTCTGTTCTCTACCTCTCCAGGTCCGTCCTCCCCCGCCTGTGTGAGCCCTGCTGTGTTTGGGCCCCTGACCCACTAGCTTGTGTCCATCCTGGAGAGGAAGGTGGCCCCACTGACGGGCTCTCTGCCATCCCCTCTGGTGCTCCCTGCTTGGGGCAAGGGAGGGCCTCTGGTTTTCCATTTGCTGGGCTGCAGGAGTTGGGGCCACATGGAGCTTTGCTGATACCACTGGTTGGGATAGCCTGATAGGTTAGGGATGGGCCAGTCTGGGCCCTGGGGCCATGGGCATGTGGGGCAGGGAACTGGGCCCAACTCTGAGGAGTGACCACTGCAGGAATCAGCCTTCTGTCTGCTGGTCTGGTTTGGCCTGTGGCCAGCCTCCCAGGGGAGCACCCTACCCCTTTTTATACCTGCCCCTTTGTTTATGGTTGTGTGGTCTTTTGATATGGGAGCTGAAGGCCTGGGAGGGGGCTTGGCCAAGGTCACAGTGGGTTGACGGGGAGCTCGGGGCTGTCTTGGCTCCCTTTGAGGCCCTGAGAACAGCTAGGTCTGAAGGTTGGGCAGGGTTCAGGCTGGAATTCAGGGTGCCTGGAGGAGTTGGCCAACAGCTGTGGCCTCCTCCCTGGGCCCCGCCTTCCAGCTGTGGCTGCCTGGGGGAGGATGACACTAAGAGTTGCTGGGTTTGAATGGAGGCTGTTTTCCACTGGGGGGCGGGGGTGGGCTGAGGGCTCGGCCTTGCCGATCCTGGATGATGTGAATTTTGATATTTGCCCGTGTGCTTGTGTCTCCTGGGTGTGTAGTGGATGCCAGTCTTGTTGCTGTGACAAGTAACAACCTTTTTTTATTCTGTTTTTTATACAAAAACTTACAACAATCTGACATTTTGGTGCTAAGGGTTTCCTGGTGCCGATGGTGGATCTGGGGTATGGGCTAGGGTCCCTGAGGTACCTCCCCTGCTCAGGGAGGCAGTACCAACTGGGCACCCCTCTGCACCCCAGCTGCCATCCTCACCCAGCCCTGGAGAGGAGGGGCTCCAAGCTAGACTCCGCTCTCCTCACCCTGTGGTAGCGGGACAGGTTCCCAGGGGCTTTGGGACCAGGTCACTGTGCTGCCTGTCTCTGGCTTCTTTGTCCAGAGGCTCTGATCCTGGGCAGCCCTGGCCTGGTGGTGTAGGGAGGGGGTGTAGGCATGTGGACTCCTCCCCACTCACATACATGGGCACATGGGAGTGACCCAGTGTCCAAGTCAAGGTGGGGCAGCATGGGCTGGGCTTTGGGAAAGGAGGGCTTTCTTTCCTGTGCTGTCACTATGGTGTATAGCTGGTGGAGGTGGGGTCAGGCAGCCCCTGCAGGGGCAGCCTCAAGAGGGGAGGGGGAAGTAGGCGCTGACGGGAACCCCAGGTACACTTTCTCTGCCCTTGTCACCAATGGCTGGAGGAGGTTGGACCTCAACACCTCTACTGGGGACAGCCGCCCGCCCCGGCCTCTCAGGTACTTGGCCCTTGGGGAGTGGGGGGCTGTTTTTTGCTTGGGGGTGTTTCCAGGTCACCCTCCAAAGTCCACAGATGGTCCCTGGTGTGGGAACCCCATCTAGATGTGTGGGAAGAGGTGGGGTCCTGGATAACTTGATGTTTAGCACTTTAACCCCCATCTTTGTCTTTAAAGTGGGTGTGGGGGCTGCTGCCAAAAGTGGCTATTGGGTTGGACCCTTGTCTCCCCCTTCTTCCCTCCCTGCTTCCCGCACTCAGTGGCAAGCTGGTCTGCAGAGACCTCTGACGGGGGCAGAGCCCTGGGTGGTTCAGCAGGATCTGCCCACCTCCCACCCTGGCGGGAATACAGCCAGGTAACTACCTGGCCTTGACTGACACCTTCAGTGAGAGGGACCAGAGTGGCAGGCTCCCAGGGTTGGTGGGCATGGCCTCTGCCTGAGACCCAAGCCCTGGGCACAAGGCGGAGTCCCTTTCTGAAGATCTACCTCTGGCCTAGCCCACCCCCTGCCCTGAGAACAGGAAAGGGGCTGACTAAAGCAGCTGACACTTCACACAAAAATAGGATGCACTTTATTTGCTTGTGCAAGGCAGATGAGGGTGTGTCCTGGTGTGACCGGTGGCCATCCCAGCCCTAGCCCCTGCCCTGCTGTTCCTGTGGTTCAGAAGGGAAAGAACTGGTGCACCCTGACCTGCGGAGGGCAGGGCTGTCCCAGCGTTTCCTCGCTGTGCCTCAGGAGGCTTGTCCAGGAGCTCTGAGGCTCAAGGGGGCCGGGCAGCACCTCCGGCCTGGCAGCCACGTGTCCTGTACTTTGGGTTTCTTGGTTTGTTTGTTTTTTAATGCCAGTTCTCCGTACATAAGTGCATTTTGAAAGAGAGGTTCCAGCTATCACTTGTAACCATATATATACATATATATTCTATCTACAAAGTGTTTATTTGCAAAATGTTTTGGTGAGCTAGGGCCCTGCCCACCTCGTGGCCATCTGTCCCCGGTCCTCGTCCCCGCCCCCTGGCCCTGAGTGGCACGGGGGCGGGTCATCAACTGTATGTATTAAATACGACTGTATCAAATAAATGTTTATTGATTTTTTTCCCCCCAGGGATTGTGTGCGGCTGCGTTTGTGGTAACACGCCGGGTGGGGTCCTTCCCCGGGCGGCCGGTGCCCGCACGTGCCGGGCTGCCGGACTCCGAGTCCCGGGGAGGCCCAGCCGCACGGCCTTGTGGGACTTGTAGTCCGCGCGGCGCGCCTGCGGACGAGCGGAGCGCGGCGCCGAACTACAGCTCCCGTGGCCTGTGCGCCCGCAGCGGCCCCTCGCCCAGCGCGGAGGCCTCGGAGCTCCATGGCGGCGCCCCCGGCCTCCGCCGATGGCCCCCGCTCGCCCCCGCCGCCCCCCGCAGCCGGAGACCGAACGGATCGGCCGGTGGCGAAGAGCGAGGCCGCCTGCGAGGACCGGTAGGCGCGGCGGCCGAGCGCGGGCCGGGGTCGCGCGCCCCCCTCCCGTCCGCGTGGGAGGGGCGGCCCACGTGAGCCGCAGGACCCGCCCCAGCTGGTCCTCAGGGGCGCTGCCCGCGGGCCGGGGCGGGGCGGCCCGTCGGTCCCCGCGGCGCATGGCCTCGCCGCACTCGACCCCGGCCGCGGTGGGAGGCCCGGGGGCGGGGGCTGAGCCCGGAGCTGGGCGCTCGGGCGGAGGCCGCGCCGGTGGTGCGCTCCGCACCCCGAGGCTCACTCTGTTTCCCTGCCGAGTGCACCGGCCCGCGGGCCCCCGGGCCGCAGGGTGTGCCTGCCTGACGCTTCGAGGTGGTCGGTTGGTTCTGGGATCCGCCTCCGCCCCGCCCGGAGGCCACGGGTCGTGATTCTGGGGGCCAGGTGGGGAATGGCGCCCTCTGGCCGTCCCGCCCTGTGGGGGCCCTCGAGGCTGCCGTCGGGGCTTTGCCCGAGGGGACTTGCGGGGGTGGAGTGGGGGAGGAGCCGTTCCGTACCCCGGCTGGGGAGGCGGCGCCAGGGAGGGGCCCGGGCCGAGCCTCGCTCTGGGCCGGGGGGCCGGGGGGCCGGGGCCGGGGGCCGAGCCTCGCTCCGGGCCGGCCGCCTGCCCCTGACGGCGGTTCCTCGCTTCCGGGTCCGACCCGTGCCCGCGGGAGGCCGGGGTGCCCGCGGGAGGCCCGCTTCCAGCCTGGGCCCCGGCGTCCGCCTGGGCGGTCTGGGGGCTGCAGGGAGCGGGTCCCGGAGGCCGCCGGGCAGCGACGGCGCCCCTGCTCTCCTGCGGGAGGGTCGGGCAGGAAAAGGCTGCCTTGGCCTGAAGCAGCATCTTGTGTCCTCCCGGGCTCACACCCTCCTAGCGAGCAGTGACTAAGAGCTTGGTACACGGCGACAGGGCCTAATAGGCCCTGAGTTGGTGACACCTGCTGATTCCAAAGAATCTTTGATTTAGCCAAAGATCAGAGAGGGCAGAGCCAGATAAGTTTTTGAGCAAAGCACTCCCTGAGGACAGATTGGCGTCAGCTACCATGCGGGCCCTGCCCTGTGAACAGAGCAGGGGAGCCAGGACCTGAGAGCAGTGAGTGGATTGCAGGGCAGTGAGTGGAGGAGGTCTGCCCTGGAGCTGCCTCTACTCAGGACTCCTCCCTGACGCTGGTGTCCACGGCTCCCCCACACTGGTGCTTGTCCCACAGTCCATGCAGTCCCAGAGGGCCCTACAGCTGCCTCTAGTGGAGCCGGGGTGTCCCTAAGCCTCTCCCTGCCCACTGTTCCAGCTTCTTCCACACTGCAGCCTCACCCCTGTGGTCTGCCCACCTTGCCATTTCTCGTACCCCTAGAGGATCAGCCCCATGAGGACAGGGACCTCAGACTCCCTTATAACTGGACATGCTGGTGGATGAGTGGGCGCATGTGGCAGTACCTGCGCTCCTCAGGCTGTGTCCTGGTTTGGTCCAGGTGGAGTTGGAGCTGCAGCTGTGGGGTGCAGGGAGGCTGACTCAGAGCAGCAGGAAGGAGGGGTCCTGCCAGGGAGATTTCAGGGTGGTGGGTGGGGCTGCAGCCTCACAGACCCCCATTCCTACAACTGCCCTGAGAAGGCCACCCTGAAACCTCTGTCCCTGAGCTCATCTGGGACCCCTGAGGCCTGGCCCTAGTGAACCAGCTCCTCCTTACCCCCCCCACCTCATTTTACTCACCCGGCAAACTTCCCTAAACCCAATGGAATGTCAGACAGGAGTGAGGCCATGAGTACTTGTCCCAGCTCTGCAGCCCTGTCCAGGACAGGTCCAGCCTCCCTGAGAGTGGGCCATCTCTTGCCTGTCTGCCCAGGCCAGCGGTCAGGAGGGAAGCTCCTATGGGCAAAGACAGGCAGGCCAGTCCTGCCTCCAGATGCCTCTGGTGGATGCAAACACAAACCCATGTTACCTGGACAGCCAAGGGAGGTCCCCATGCAGAATTTTCTCCTTTGAGGTTCTTAGAGCTATAGCGATGTTGTCGGAAGCTGAGTCAGAAGGAAAGCTGACATTCAGTGGATTGATGGGAGGGAGGAGGCTGGGACCTGTGGATGGAAATCCCTGTACAGACCTGAGGACACATACTTTAGTTGACCCACCCTTTCTGAACCTGCTCTTCCTCCTGCTGCCAGGCTGGGGAGTGGCTGTGTCATTCTTCCCCACCAGTGATGAGCGTCGACTGGCCTTGGGGGACATGCCGGAGCATAGCTGTTGAGGGGGCGGGGCGGGCAGTTATTCTCAGATGCTCAGGAGAGTAGAGTTTCAGATTTGTTTATGCTTCTAGAAGGCACCTTGGGGACAGGGATGGTACGCCCAGCTCAGCATTGACATTCAGCTCAGCTTGGCCAAGAGATACCTCAGATTTCCGTGTTCCACTGGGGGCAGTTGGCTCTGCAACTCCAGGCAGGCCAGAGGTCTGACCCTCTTTCCAGGGTCTAGGGGGATACATGGTGGTCCTCACCAAGCACTGGGCCAATAGTGTGTCAGCCTGTGCACCAGAGGGGCAGTTTACACCCCAGGCTGGCCTATTCTCCAGCAGGGTCAGTGCTATTAATATCAGGCGAGCACACAGCCCCAGTCGGGTGATCCGCTTATGCCTGTGACCTCGGTCCCTGGGGCTGGTGGTGAGTGCTGCTCCTTCAGCACAGCTGCTGGCTCCCTGCCTCTCAGTGGGCAGCCTCTGCCAGCCAGTGGTCTGGCCCCACCCTGGCTGCCCACCGTCTGTGTCACCCACCCATGGAGGGGCAGTTCAGGGGGCTCCTGAGTTGTCTAAGGGGGCTGCTGTGGGTCTAAGGCAGTGCGGTGGTGCCCCTGCAGACACCTTGGATCACCCTGTGTCCAGCCATGAGCAGTCCCCCAGCTTACCCTGGCATCAGGATCTCGGGGTGCTGGGCCCTTGGAGCGGAAGGCAGGTGAGTAGCAGGCCTGTGGTGCTGCAGCTGGGCTGAAGAGACCGGCCTTGGCTGTGTCTTGGGCAACTCTTGCTGTATGTAATCAACAGGAAACAAATGAGCCAGGCAGGTGCTTGGGGGTGGGCAGGGCCCACCACCCGCAGGCAATGGTTTTGCTGGTCGCTGTTCATTGCAGTCAGGTCTGCATCTCCCAATCCTTTGGCTGAAATTACCTGTCATCATAGCCAGAGCACCTTGTCCACCTGTGAACAGGGAAATGAGGTCTCCTGTGTGATTTTCCCAACTTGAAGTCAGTCCCACTGTGAAAGGAGTGAGGCTTTGTCCCTGGCTCCCAGAGAGATGGGCTTTAGAGAAGGCCATGGGGCTGGGCCTGGCTGCAGACCTGGCCTGACACCGGTTAGGCCCTTGACCAGCTGAGGTGGGTGGATTTCAGGCAGAATATCCATGGCCCACTTTCCCCTCTTGCATGGGAAGTTGTCTGCCCCAGGCTGTTTGCAGCATGAGCCTCAGAGGTCGTCCTTGCTGGTAGTTGTCATCACCTCTATAGGATAAGGAACAGTCACAGTAGGGACCTGAAGGCTCCCACAAGAGAGGCCACCAGCCTGGTGTGAGAAGCAAGGAGGACAGGAGCAGTGCCAGCCTCAGACCTCCATTGTCGGGTCAATTCTGCGAGGCTGTCCTCGGCACTGGTACACCCTTGTTGGCCAGGCCCTGCCCCTTGGCAAACCATGATTTCTTGGGGTTT
Organism: Miniopterus schreibersii; assembly: GCF_964146895.1. Classification (NCBI taxonomy): domain Eukaryota; kingdom Metazoa; phylum Chordata; class Mammalia; order Chiroptera; family Miniopteridae; genus Miniopterus; species Miniopterus schreibersii. The sequence goes on from NC_138110.1 coordinate 545,695, forward strand.
TCTCCCTGAGTAGAAGGGCACAGGGGGGAGGGGCCTCCAGGGCCACTCAGAGCCTCCCTGCCGCTGGGATGGCTCCATCTGCCATTTCCAGGGTGTGGAGGTTGCTTGCTGGGAAGGCTTCCAGGTGAGCAGCCAGCACTGCCCTCTGACCGGGCCTGGGGACACCGTCTGTCTCCTCATGGCTCTCGCTGTTGGTGGCAGTGCCATGGCCTGTCCCCAGGCCCACTATGCCACCTGGGCACCTACTATTTGCTGTACTCAGCCCCACGGCAAGTGTCAGCATGGGTTCTGAGCGAAACACGACGGGTAATGGCTCTCTCCACAGAGGTGCCACAGACTTGGCTGATTATATCCCGTACCTGCTCTCTGCGTTGCCCTGGCAACTTCTTCCCCCAGGACTGTGCAGGGTGCCTCCTGTCACACGATGGCTTTCTTGCCACTCACACGTGTGTGGACACTGTTCTCTGTGCCCTCAGAGCTGCTGATGTGACTTGTCAGGTGTTGGGCCTCAGCTAGCTCCTTCTGTGCCCCCCACACCTGTGCACAAACACCATCCTGGCACCGTGGGTTGTAGTGGTGACAGACCATGGTTTGGCCTGTTTTTTATAACAAAGGGGCACATACTTATAAGACATTCAAGCATCCTGTTCCAAATCTCGGTGCCCAGGTGCACTTGTATGTCCCACTCACTGCGGTTACTTGACGGGCAGGCAGGTTGGCGATCTCCAATTGCTGGTTCTCACATGGACATCTTAGAGTTGCTTTCTTACTCAACCCATGTCCAAGACATCTGTGTCCTGGTCCGTCTCAGGCCTTTCATGAGCAGGCATTGAGCCAGGTCGCTCAACTACACGGACCTCCCCAGAAGCCTTCCCTGACGGGTTTGGGGTATCAGGCCAGTAACCACACCACAGCCCTGACAGAGAGGTCAGCATGTCCACTCCCACAAGCAATGCAGTGTGGTGATAGCTGGGCACAGGTGCTGTCTGCCTTTTCTAGACTGAGCTTCCACCTTGCAGGCTGTGGGGGCATCCCCCCTCTCACTGCAGTTTGCAGGATGCAGGAAGATGAGAATCAGTGGCCTCCCCACAGATCTCCCAGCCCAGGGTCCCCCTCCTGCATCCACCCACAACACTGTCCCTCCGTCTTGGTTTGCTGTCCCTCTGAACTTGCGTGAACAGTGACCAAGGCAGTGTGGATGGGCAGCAGGCGGGTTTCACGTGCCATCTCAGCTGTGCCCCTGTGCCTGCATGGGGTGGGTCATAAGGACGGCCATGCTGGGCCTGGCATCGGTGGCAGGTTTGGTGCCCCTGGGCTGAGGTGCGTGTGTGCTCCTACCCTACAGCAACAATGCCGAAGCCTTGGACAGGCTCCTCCCGCCCATGGGTGCTGGGCGCTCACCTCGGAAACGCACCACCAGCCAGTGCAAATCAGAGCCGCCCCTGCTGCGCACCAGCAAGAGAACCATCTATACAGCAGGGCGGCCGCCCTGGTACAATGAGCACGGCACACAGTCCAAGGAGGCCTTTGCCATCGGTAAGCTGGCCGCCCCCTGCCTGGCCACCCCCAGCAGGTGGGCGAGGAGGGCCCCACCCTCTGGTGCCAGCGCTGCGATTCTGCTGACCTGCACTCTCAGGAAGAGGTCAGGCCTGGAGAGCAGTTTCCGGTAGTGGTGACTTGGTTGGAAAGGGCTGTCCTGGCCCTGCCCACCCAGGAACCCAGGTGTGAGGACCACCTGCTCTGCTCCCCACTGCAGGCCTGGGTGGTGGCAGTGCCTCTGGGAAGACCACCGTGGCCAGGATGATCATCGAGGCCCTGGACGTGCCCTGGGTGGTCCTGCTGTCCATGGACTCCTTCTACAAGGTGAGGGGTGCCCCATGTGTGTGGCCGCCATCCTGAAGGCCTGCTGCCCCTGCCCTGCCCTGAGTGGCAAGCACTGCACCCCGCTTCTCCCCACAGGTGCTCACCCGGCAGCAGCAGGAGCAGGCTGCCCTCAACAACTACAACTTCGACCACCCGGACGCCTTTGACTTCGACCTCATCGTGTCCACCCTCCAGAAGCTGAAGCAGGGCAAGAGCGTCAAGGTGCCCGTCTATGACTTCACCACCCACAGCCGCAAGAAGGACTGGGTAGGCCTGGCAGGCTGGGCTGTGCGGGCGCCTGGGCGCAGGCAGGATGGGCCCAGCTCAGGCACCTTCCCTTTGCAGAAGACGCTCTACGGCGCCAATGTCATCATCTTCGAGGGCATCATGGCCTTTGCTGACAAGACTCTACTGGAGGTGAGGGTGGGACTCCAAGACCACCCCTTCCCAGCTCCCCCCGCCCCACCCACCCGTAGGACTTGCTTTAAATGCCTCCTCCGGACAGGGCCTGTCACTCACCCTGTCCCCATGGCTTGCGGTCACCTGTCCCATCCAGTGGTGCAGTCCCAGGGTGTTAGGTGAGGAGTGGCGTCTATCCCAGGAGGGGGTCAAGGACGTGGGGTTGAGCAGAACAAGCAGGCTTGCCACCTGAGAATATGGAAATACCCTTGGCAGCAGCCCAAGGGGTTGCACTTCCTCAGGTCTGGGTGCAAGCCCCGGGCCGGTACCTTGGTTTCCTTTCTGTCCTCATCTGCACACCCCCGTTCCTGTTGGTGTTCTCTCTGCCATACTCAGGGTCCGTGTGGTTGCCAAGGTCACTGTGATGTTGGGGCTGGTGGGGGTGGTTCACATGTGCGTGCTGGTGCCTGGGAGGCAGGTGGCCTCCTATATCTGTGTGTCTGCACAGGGCGCTTCTGACCCCGGGGAGGCATGGCACAGCTTGTCCTTCCTGCCAGGCCACAGGCCACACCTCGGTGGCTCTCTGTCCGGCCCTCCTGAGGCCCGTGCAGGAGGCCTGTGCTCACAGCCAGCTCTGTGCTTACTATTCCTGTGGCAGTTCTGAGGCTCAGGTCCAAAACTTGCTGCCCCCAGCACCACCTGGGCTCCTTCAGGGTTACCTACTGTGTGATGAGTGTGGAGACAGACCCCGGACTCACCAAGCCCATCCCCGGTGTGACAGCATTAGCGAGGAGTATCCAGCTCGTGCCCTTTGACTGAGCCCAGCTTACAACACCACCTGTCCCCCCACCCCCCGGCCCACACACACCACCAGCCAAATCCTCCACCTGCCATGTGGCCTGGCCTGCTTGTGGTCGTGACAGGGCCTCGGCAGGGCTTTCGCCTGCCGGCCTCACCCAGCAGTGGCTTGCTCCCTTCCAGCTCCTGGACATGAAGATCTTTGTGGACACGGACTCCGACATCCGCCTTGTACGGCGGCTTCGACGGGACATCAGTGAGCGTGGCCGTGACATCGCAGGGGTCATCAAGCAGTATAACAAGTTTGTCAAGCCAGCCTTCGACCAGTACATCCAGCCCACCATGCGCCTGGCAGACATTGTGGTGCCCCGAGGTGAGCATACTGTGGGTTGACAGATGGGGATGCTCTACCCATCACCCTCCTTCTGGTGTCACCCTCCTGCCTTCCCCACCCCAGGGAGCGGGAACACAGTGGCCATCGACCTGATCGTCCAGCATGTGCACAGCCAGCTGGAGGAGGTGAGCCAGCCAAGCCAGGGTCCCGTGTCCCAGCCCCACCGGCCCCCTGCCACCACCACCCATAGCCCCTGCTCTAGTTGCCTTACGTGCTTCCTGTGTCCTGCTTAGTCAGCCCTATGTACTGCAGACATGGCCACAGTTCCCTGAGAAAGTGGGAATCAGGTGCCCCCAGCGCTCCCAGCCTCAGCTGGGCCTTCCACAGAAGGGGCCACTCTTATCCTTCCCACCCTTTGGGAGGACTGTTGGGTTTTGGTGCAAGTCCCACGACCTGAGCACCCTTGAGAACCCTGACCAGAGGTCACGTGTTCTGGGCTGGAGGCCTGAGGCTCTGCCTGCCCAGGTCAGAGGGTGCCCAGGTCAGAGGCTATAGGGAGCTGGCCCCTTCCTGTGACTGGCAGTCTACTACCTGGGACCATCCCTCCATGGGGGCTGTGGCATGTGCATTCCTGGGTGGGGTGTCTGGATGGGGCACACGGCAGCAGCAGGCTGTCCGGTGACTACGAGGTGAGCATGCTGCCATCATTGACGCATCACCTGTTCCCTTGTCTCCTGTGTCGCTGCCGCAGCGAGAGCTCAGTGTCAGGTAAGCTATCTCATACCTGTCTGTACAGACGGAGGCATTCCCAGCATCCATGGGGCTAGGAGCCTGGGTTGTCCTCACCCACTGTGCCCACCTGTGGCAGCTCTGCTCCAGGCACAGAAGGGGGTGTGGTGACCCCCACACTGCTTCTGCCTCCCCTTCTGGGCAGATGAGGAAACTGAGGCACAGAGAGGTTAAGGGACTTGCCTAAGGTCACACTGAGTCCTGACCCTAGGCTGGCCAGACCTCTCTGGAGGCTCCTTCCCAACCCCAGAGGCTCAGCTGTCCTGAGCCAGCACTACCTGACCCCAGGGTGGTAGCCACAGGCATGTCCCTCAGCAGCACCTCTGCCCCATCAGAGGGACCAGTCTGGACAGGCCAGGGCCATCCTGGGAGTCCTGGAGCTGCACCTCTCTCCTGTCTGCACACAGTGGGCAGCACAGGGAACCCACCTACAGCCTGGGCTTTCTGTGGAGTCAGGACATGCTGGACTGAGCTACCTGTTGGAGATCCCCCCAGTTCATGCTCAGAGCCCCTAAGCTGCCACTGTGCTGGAGCATCCAGCTTCTGCCACTGTGTGGGTCCTTGGGCTTACCCAGGCCTGGCACACACAGGTCTCATCATGTCAGGTCCACTACAAGCCTCTGCTCTGAGAAAAAGTTTCCAGGGTTTCAAACTGGAGAAAACACCTAAACACGGCCCAGCTACATTTTCCTTTCTCTGGTCAGCCAAGGAAATAGCAGCCAGCAGCTGGCGCCCACCTCCAAAGCCCCAGGAAGTGTTCGTGGGTAGGCGGGATGCCGACCCAGCGCTCACACCCTCCTGGGTCTTCCTGCTGCCTGGCCCCCACCCGCCTTTGCTTCTCCCCAGGCCAGCTGACGCTGCGGGACCCTGTGCTTCCCTGCTGAGTGGTCTTTTCTCTGTTCTTTTCCTTCTCTGTAAACCCTGGGGTTACCTGCCCTGTTCCCTCCCCGACACATTCTTCACCTGGCGAGCAGAGGAAGCTGCGCTGGGATATGTGAGGACTGAGTGCAGTGCGCTGGTTGTGGTGCCCTGGTGGGCTGTGCTGGGGCTGCACCTGCCTGCCCCCCTTCCCGCCTGCCTGCCCCCCAGCTCCACGCACATCCCCGCCTGCCTACCCCTCCTTTCCCTCCCCCTACTCCTGCTCCCTTCCCTCCGCCAGGCAGGGGCAGCAGGGGTGGCTTCAGCCAGCTTTGACCCCCTCTCCTGAGGGGCCTCTCATGGGAGGGGGGGGTCAGGCCCTGCCCCAAATGTTCAGCTGTTCCCTTAGGGAGAGGTGTCCTGGGGTGGGGACTCTTCTGTAGGCCTGAGGCCCCACCCTCACTGCCTGGCACCCTGCTTCCAGTGAGGGAGGCTCACCGGCAGCCTTGCTTCCTACCTGATGGCCAGCTGCTCCGCTGTCCACTGTGTCCCCTAACCTTTGCCTTGTCCTTGAGGGGGCGGGGTATCTCCGTAAGGGCCCTCCCTCCAGATGAGCCACGGAGGTGGGGTTCCCACGTGCACATCCTGCCGGCCCCACCACATCAGCCCTCACGGTGTCCGACGTGGGAGGACAGGGCTGTGGGAGAAGACACCCTGCTCCAATCCCCAACCAGTTTGTGTCCCCAGGGCCGCGCTGGCCTCTGCACACCAGTGCCACCCCCTGCCCCAGACGCTGAGTGTCCTCAAGAGCACGCCTCAGGTGCGGGGCATGCACACCATCATCAGGTGAGGGCCCGGGGCGCCGCGGGGGGGCGGGCAGCGGCGGCCCCTTGCTGAGCGCCCGGCCCGCAGGGACAAGGAGACCAGCCGGGACGAGTTCATCTTCTACTCCAAGAGGCTGATGCGGCTGCTCATCGAGCACGCGCTGTCCTTCCTGCCCTTCCAGGTGAGGGCGGGGCGGGCCGGGCGGGCCGGGCGGGCCGGGCGGGCCGGGCGGGCGGGCCCTCGTGCTCACTGGCGCCCCCAACCGCTCGGCTGCAGGACTGCGTCGTGCAGACGCCGCAGGGGCAGGACTACGCCGGCAAGTGCTACGCTGGGAAGCAGGTACCCGCGGAGCGTGGCCTGGGCCGGGCGGGTGGCCCTGGAGGCGGGGTCCAGCTCACGCACACCCTCCGCCCAGATCACCGGAGTGTCCATCCTGCGAGCCGGAGAGACCATGGAGCCGGCGCTGCGGGCCGTGTGCAAGGACGTGCGCATAGGCACCATTCTCATCCAGACCAACCCGCTCACAGGGGAGCCGGAGGTGCGCGGGGCCGGGGCGCGGGGCCGGGGCGCGGGGGAGCCGCCGGGGCGCGGGGGAGCGGGGCGGCCCTGCACTGGGGCCGGGGCGCGGGGGAGCCGCCGGGGCGCGGGGGAGCGGGGCGGCCCTGCACTGGGGCTGGGGCGCGGGGGAGCCGCCGGGGCGCGGGGGAGCGGGGCGGCCCTGCACTGGGGCCGGGGCGCGGGGGAGCCGCCGGGGCGCGGGGGAGCGGGGCGGCCCTGCACTGGGGCTGGCCCTGACGCTCTGGCCGCCCCCAGCTCCACTACCTGCGGCTGCCCAAGGACATCAGTGACGACCACGTGATCCTCATGGACTGCACCGTGTCCACGGGCGCCGCGGCCATGATGGCGGTGCGCGTGCTCCTGGTGAGTGGACAGTGGCCCTGAGCGGCTGGGCTGGGGTGGGATTCTCCATCCTGTCCCTTCTGGTGCAGGACCACGACGTGCCTGAGGACAAGATCTTCCTGCTGTCGCTGCTCATGGCTGAGATGGGTGTTCACTCCGTGGCCTACGCGTTCCCACGCGTGAGAATCATCACCACGGCGGTGGACAAGCGCGTCAATGACCTGTTCCGCATCATCCCGGGCATCGGTGAGGCTGCCTGGGCCGGTCAGCGGGGCCTGGGGGCAGGATGGGCCTGCGTCCCCACCGCAGGGTCTGCTGCTTTCTCCAGGGAACTTCGGGGACCGCTACTTCGGGACTGACGCCGCCCCCGACGGCAGCGACGAGGAGGAGGCGGCCTCCGCGAGTTAGCCAGCGCCCAGCCCTCCGCACGCCTCCCCAGCCGGCTCCTGCCTCCTGGCCGTGCTTCCGGAGTACAGACGTTAATTTAATTTGAAGAAACGTGTTATCGCCCCAGCCAGTGGGCTCATTGGTTAGAGCGTCGGCCCCTGCACCAGAGGACGGAGGGTGCAGTTCCCTGGCGGGGTGGGAGGCAGCCAGGCCCTGTGTCTCACGTTGATGTTTCTCTCTTTCTCTCTCCCTCCCTGTCTTTCCACTCTCTCTAAAAAAAATCAATGGAAAAAATATCCTCCGGTGAGGATTAACAATAACAAAAAGTGTTACCAGTATAACTTATTCCATATGTTTTATAAAATAAATAAAGTTTTAGGGGAAAAATAAAGTTCGGTCTAGCCCATATCGCTCAGTGGTTGAGCGTGGACCAATGAACCAGGAGGTCACGGTTCGATTCCCAGTCAGGGCACATGCCCAGGTTGCGGGCTCGTTCCTCAGTAGGGAGCGTGCAGGAGGCAGCCAATCGATGTTTCTCCCTTTCCCTTCCTCTCTCTGAAATCAATAAAAACATTTTTTTAAAAAATGAAGTTCTGACCAATAAGCTGGGGGCCTGAGAATGCTGTTCTGCTTGGGGACCTGGGCCAGGGATGCCAGCTGCTTCAGTCCCAGAGCTGCAAGGCCAGCATGGAGAGAGATGGAGTCTGGGGACCTGGCCTCTGCTGCGTCCTGGTCAGAGCCCTGCCTTCTCCCTACAGAACAGGCTTTCTTTCCCATCAGGCTCAGTGCCAGATTTAGGAGAGGGAAGAGCTGGGGCCCCTGGCTCTGCCAGATGGGCCCCTTGGTGGCCACCTAGCCTGGACTGGGTCTCACAGAGGCAGCCTGCAGGCACTCCCCCTGCCCCCACCACATGTTTGTACTGTCAGGAGGCCCAGCGGAAACGTGTGTGGGCAGCTGTAGGAAGTAGTGATGAGCTCGTCCCGGCCACTGGTAGGATCCCCAGTTGCAGAAGAGGTGGCCAGACCCTCAGTGGGTCAGCTATGCCCTTTGCTTTGTCCAGCCTGCCTTCACTGATCCTGGGCTCCAAGGTGAGGGCAGGCTTCTTGGGTCCCTCGCAGCTGGTCTGCAGCAGGCCTGCCTGGGTGAGGGTGCACGATATGGATGTCTGGGCTGCTGCAGGTGGGCTGTCAGGCTGCTCAGGCTCCTTCCTCCCCCTCCAGCCCTGGCTCCGGCCTCTTTTCCTGTCCTGGTCTCTTTGGTCCTCCCACCCCCCACAAAGGCCATGTAATGGAAAAGCTTGTTGTGGGGCGGAGACAGGAAGTCACTGGGTGGGGGCCAGGCCAAGGGCAGGCAGATAAAGGAGGGAGGCTTGTCCAAGGGGTGGCCAGGCACCAAGGACAGAGGACCAACACAGGGCCCAAAGGCCAGCAGGAGGAGCTTTTCCCCAACCTGGTGAGTGCTTCCCTCTCCCATGTCTCCAAGCCCACCCCCTCCTTTAATTCATTCATTCACTCATTCTTGTGCTATGTGCTGGGAACCTGAAGGCTGCAGGAGGCCCTGGCCCTGCTTAGGAAATGTGACAGGGTCATGAGGTGGGGAGGATGCCATTCTGTCAAGCCAGGTCTTCCCAGATGAGGACTGGGGCGAGCAGTTAAAAAGTAGCTGGGCAGGGGTAGGTCATTTGTGGTAGGGCCCCTCAGAGTCCAGCTAGGGGCTGAACAGCTCCCAGAAAGCAAACTTTCCACACATGCACGTGCCAACACCACCACAAACATCTCGTGCAGCAGCAGAGCATGTCCACAGACATGCATGCACATGTGTGCCAGGAGGAGAGGGCCAGCTGCCCCCACCCCACTCAGCCACCAGCCCCTGCGGGAAGACAGTCTCCCCTCTCTTCTTGAGGGTCAGTGGGAGCCTGTCTCCTCCAGCTGGGGTCCCCTCATCAGAAGCAGCTCAGGGAGGAGGCCAATTCACAGGTAAGGGGACTTGGGCCCATTTCCTGCCAGGGCCCCATGGGGTGGTGGAAGTGGGTCACCTTCCAAACAGTCATTGGGGAGGGTCTCTGGGGGCCAATGGGAGGAGGGGCAATTCCTCTGGCCCCTGAGAGCCTCCCAGTCCCAGGATCCAAGGTCTAAGATTGTCCTGGGAACAGCACTCAATGCAGCTGCTGGACACATCAGGAGGGTCCAGCTTGAGAAGACTCAGTGGTGCTCTCAGGGATGGATGAACCCACCCCCAGGAGACACCCACCCCCAGAAAGACCGATTGGGGGTTGGGAGCCAGGTTGCCCTTCAGCTGCCTTTCTGGGCACCTGAGCTCCTCTCACCTGGAGGAGGGAAGAGAGCTGTGAGGGGGTTGCATCCTGGACATACCTGCAGAACCTGGTAGGGGACAGTTGGGAGGGATGCAGACCTGAAGCCACTCCCTGAACTTGTCCAGAAGCTGGACAAGGACACTCAGGTTGAGTGTCCTTGGGGAGAAACCTGCCTGCTGAGGGCTCTGCTAGCAGCCCCTGGGCAGTGCCTCCAGGACTGCCCAACCTGAGAATGGTGTCTCCAGGGTCAATCTCAGGTTCGTCAGCCTGTGAGGTGCTGCCCCTTCCCCAGCAGCGTCTGCTACAGGGCGAGGAAGCCTGGGGTACCCCATTCCGGGCCAGGGGATGGGGCCCAGACCCTGCATTAGGCACATATGGTTGTCACGCTGACTCGGCAGGTCACATGTGCCCACATGTTGTCAGCAGTAGGGTCTGGAGGGTTGGTAGGGCCTCATGGTTCCTTAGCTGGTATACCTGAAGTCAGGAAGCATCCTGCAAGACACCTGGGTTCCTGAGCGCCGGACCTGGTGCAGCCCCAAGGGCATCAGGGGGAGTCCTGGGAGAGGACCTTTTGCTCTGGTCTCTGGGTCAGGCCTTAGGCTGTAGACTGGGAGGAGGGGGGTGTTCAGGCTCTCCAAGGTCAAGCTGAGAGTTTGGGGGGAGCAGGAGGGGAGGGTGCACAGGATTCAGAGGGGAGAGGTGGTGAAGCAGGGAGTAGTGGGTGGATTTGGCTGTGCTTAGAAGGGCGAGGATAGGTCAATTCCCACACAGGGTTTGTGATCCAGTCTGTGACTGCCACAGGATGGGGCCTGAGGAGGAACTAGGCTGGGAGCAATGGCCAGTGCAGGGGTGACACGCCCGCTGGGGCAAATGCTAGGTAGGTGGGCCCCTAGCATTTGGGTCCCTTTGCGCATCCGCTCACCAGTTTGCTTCCAGCTGGGGGCTAAGAACCACCCGGTGCCACGTGGCTGGGCGTGGGGCTGGCTCTGGCTCTGACCTTTACTGGATCCCCCAGTCCCAGTGGGCGGAGTGTCAGCCACCGAGACAGCCAGGGGACGTGCATCTGGACGGAGAGGGGCCCTTGTCCTGGCGTGGAGGCAGTGCCTCAGACACTCCTGAAGCTCCGGGTGGTCAGCAGCTGAACAGGGGAGCCCAGCAGGGTTTGTCCCTCTGAATCGGGGCTGCCCTCCTCCGCTCATCCACTTGGGGGCGGGGGCGGGGGCGGGGGCGGGGGCGGGGGCGGGGGCAGGGCAGCACCGCGAGGGTTGCGGGCGCGCGTCCCCGGCGTCGCCGACCGGACCTGGCCGGGCCGTGCGCTCGCTGGCGGGGCGGGGCCGCGCCCTGCGGGCTCCGCGAGCTTCCAGCGGGGCGGTGACACCGGCGCTCCAGGCCCTGCGGCCCCTCCCGCCACGCACGTGCGTCCTGGGGATCTTCCCCGCATGCCCTCGCCGCGGGGACCCACGGGTGTGCGCGACCCTTGCGGGCAGCCCCCTGCAGCTCGGGGAGTAAAGAAGGCCGGGTGGTGCCGCGGCTTAGCGCACCCCGTGGGGTCAGGGGCGCACCTGACGCGGACGCGGGCGTTTCCCAGCGGCTCCTCCCGGTGGCCCCTCCCTCTGGGTCCAGCCCCAGGAGCGTGCAGAGCCGGCGTTGCAGAGCCCACGCGACACCCCTCGGCGCTGGGGGGGTCCGGCCGGACGCAGACGCCTCGCGCGTCCGCAGGGCCGGGCGGGGACTTTCGGGACTTTCCGCCGCCCGCCCCTGCCCGAGGCGCTGGGGCTCAGCTCCCGGCCCAGGAGGGGGCGCGGGGCCCGGCGGAGCCGCGAGCACGCCCCCACCAGGAGCCCAGGGTCTCGGTCCGGGGGCGCGAGGGCAGGGGCGGGGCAGACGGGCCAGGAGGGGGGGCTGCCGGGGGTTGTAGGGAAGCGCCCCCGAGAAAGTATAAAGTAAGCAGGTTCTCCCTAATCACGACCATCGAGAGTGAAAGCTAAGGAAGCACGTCTGAGGGCGCCCAGGCTGGCGGGGGGGGGGGGGGGGGGGCCGGGGCAGCGGGGAGCGGGGAGGCCGGGGCAGCGGGGAGGCCGGGGCAGCTGGGAGCGGGGAGGCCGGGGCAGCGGGGAGGCCGGGGCAGCTGGGAGCGGGGAGGCCGGGGCAGCGGGGAGCGGGGAGGCCGGGGCAGCGGGGAGGCCGGGGCAGCTGGGAGCGGGGAGGCCGGGGCAGCGGGGAGGCCGGGGCAGCGGGGAGCGGGGAGGCCGGGGCAGCGGGGAGGCCGGGGCAGCGGGGAGGCCGGGGCAGCTGGGAGCGGGGAGGCCGGGGCAGCGGGCCGCGGGGAGGCCGGGGCAGCGGGGAGGCCGGGGCAGCGGGCCGCGGGGAGGCCGGGGCAGCGGGCCGCGGGGAGGCCCCACGCGGGGCCGTGGGCCGCGCTCAGCCCTGCGCATGCGCGCCCGAAGGGCCGCCAGGCGCGGCGTCAGCTCCGCCGGGACTGGACACGCACGAGACCTACGGAGGCACTTGGGTCGTTAAAAGGAATCCGCACCGAGAACCGGCCGATTCGATACCAATCAGCGCTCAGCGCGTGCAGGGCGCGGGCGCGGGCGCGGGCGCGGGGCTGGCATCGGCCTGGGGGCCGCGGGGCGGGCTCCGTCCCGGCACGTGCCCCGCCCGGGTGCGAGCGGGAGGCGCTGGTCCGTGTCCCTCTTACAGTTCCCTCCCTCCCCACCTCCCTCCCCCTAACAAATCAATAGGAGCTTTTTATCCGCGCCCAGGGCGGGTTTCCCGCTGCCTTTCCGAGAAGCGTCGGGATGAGGGCAGACCGGCTGCTCCCACGAGCCCAGCCGCGGTCGGTCGGTGGAGCCCGCAGGAGGTAGTGCCCTCGGCCGGGATCGGGCCGGGGCCTCGGCCGGGACGCGCGAACCGCTGAGCCACCGGCCAGGGCAGAAACATTTTTTTGAAAACCATCAACAGAAACCTCTGAAATGAGAGTGGCCACCACTGCGAAGGAGGGGAGAGAAGTACAAACTGGTTTCCAGTCATTTTTCCTTTAATGGAAAAACTAAACCAAACAATTTCATAATTATTTTTTTCCTGTATGACTTAATATTTCTTATGTCCAAATTATGTTACATTACTTAGTATTTTTATGCTGCTGTAATTTTATTTATTGATTTGAGAGAAACATTGATTTGTGGTTCCACTTATTTTATTAATGTCTTTATTGATTTCAGAGAGAGGAAGGGGGAGGGAGAGAAACATCATCGATGAGTCACTGACCCACTGCCTCCTGCTCGCCCCCTACTGGGGATCAAGCTGGAAACACAGGCAGGTGCCCTGACTGGGAATCCAACTGTGATCTCCTGGTTCATAGCTTGACACTCAACCATTGAACCACACCAGCTGGGCTGTTCCACTTATTGTATACATTCATTGGTTACTTCTTGTATGTGCACTAATTGGGGATCAAAACTACAACCTTGGCACATCAGGACGATGCTCTAACCAACTGAGTCCCTGGCCAGGGCCTATGCTGCTTTAATTTTTTCAGAATGTTTCTGCCTTGCCCTGAGCTAAGACCAAGGGCACAGAGAAAGACCCTGCACCCCCAGCAAAAGACAGCTGCTGTTCACAACCCACGGGCCTTCTGAGCCAGGGTGGCCTCTTCCACCTAATACAGGGCCCAATGTGTGCAGAAGAGAACACATGGCCAGATACACATTCAAGGAAGCAGAGCTGGCACCTCCTGCAGGAGCCCAAGGTGAATGCTTATCTCAGGGGCAAGGAAACAGGCATGAAGGTTAAGTCTGGGTTGGACACCCCAGTCTAGGGACACCTCCTCCTGCCATCATCAACATGGTGGGAGGATGGGCCTTACCCAGGAGATGTCCTTGGGTGTACTGGGTCACTATTGGCTTGGAGACGACCCAAGAGGGACAGTCGTGTCCCGGCATGAAGACCTGAGTTTGTGCCACAACAATGCCCCAGTGGGGTAGGCCTCTGAATGGCCAGTACCAAAGATGGAGCTTCCCAAAGGCCAGCACAGAGCACAGGCCCAGCTGTGAGCAGCCACCACTGTCAACCAGGTCACCTCTCCCTACCATTCCAGACACTGGCAGCAGGCTCATCCAGCTGGACCTTCACTAATGGGCACCAGGAAGGAGGGTGGTGCTGTCTTGAGGGTGGGGTGGGGTGTGGAAATAGGATGGACAGCGGCTTGCAGCCACTGGCTTGCCTGGACATGTCCCCAGAGGGCTGCAGAACCCAGTCCCAACTGCCCTTGGCTCAAGGATCTCACAGTCTCAGTTCCTTCACTCCAGTCACAGTATTTAGAAAACGGAGGGGAGGGACATCCATCCACACTTGGACAAGGCAGGTGGGAGTGACTTCCCCGCCCCTAGGGGACTGAGGAGTCCCCAAGGTCAGCTGGGCCCTCAGTGCAAGATCCCCCAACAGGATTCTGCAGGGACCATTAAGTAAGACACACCTGGTCTGCAGTGAAAACATTTATTTTACAAGTTATCTTTATTTTAGGTCAACATTCAGACATACAAGATGGAGATCACCGTGGGAAACCATCATAACCCTGCAGCCTGGCCCTCAGGTGTGCACGTGGGAGTCAGGGCCCAAGGCACCCAGCTCCACCAGGTCCACTCACAGGACAAGACCAGTGTGGACAATGCCTTCCATGCGTCGCACTTAGTTTTAAAAAACAACATAAATATATTTCAGTACAAAGTGCCTCCCCTCATTTAGTATGAAACGAACCTATTTTCCAGGGAAACAAAACCTACAAAGGTGTGCCTGCCCTTCCTGGAGCACTGCCCCTCCCCACGACCCCCCAGGCTGACCTGTGATCCCAGCAGAGACTGTGTAGAATGCATTTTGGTCACTGATTGTATTTGATGCTTAGAAAGTTGGTTTTAAATGTTCCAAAGTGGAAAGGGTTTCTACCACCTCCCAAATGTCACACAGGGACACTCACCTGTAGTTAAGGTGATTGTGATGGGAGGGCCCCCAGGGATGGGCACCCTACCCTGGAGAAGCTGACAATGGCCCCCCCAGTGTGCTCAGGTGCCACGCCAGCCATCCACACAAACTCGGGGTACATGGCAGTGTCAGTGGCATCTCCTGTGCACCCAGCAAAGGAGCTCCTGGGACCCTCCTCCTGCCCCGACTCGCCAAGAAACAGACGCTGCTTTGAAGCCAACTTTTATTGTACTTGCTGCTTTGCCACTGAACAGCAGCAATCACACCTGCTACATGATATATACATATACACATATGTACACATGGAGACACCCCCACTGCCCACACCTGCAGCCCAGACAGTGCCAACGTGCCAGTCAGGACGGTGAACATGTAGCTTCGCCAATTTCACAGGAGGAAGAGTCACAACCAAAGGAACGAACAAACAGGCCAGTCCTGTGTCACCTGGGTTCATGGCTCAGAACACGAGAAAGGAATAAGATCAGTCACTTGTTTTACACCTGTCACACCAGCCCCTAGAAGGACGTGCTGAGAGCATGGGAAGGACAGACAGACCCCCACCCCACCCCCGTCTGCCCAGGCCCCTCCCGAGAGCCTGGTGTGGAGGAGGTGGAGCATCTCGCCAGACTGCCGGCAGCACCAGTGTGGGCTCCTCAGGCCTCAGCTCATCTGGCACAGATTGCCCACGTTAGAACGGAGGGTGGTCCTAGCAGGGCCTGACCCCGAGCAGGAGCCTGGTGAAGAAGCCCAGTGGCCGACAGCATGGAGATGCCGTCTGCCCCAACCACAGCCACTTCTGTATGCTTCCTCTAACAGGTCCCAGCGGGTGCGGCTGCGCTGACTGATCGGACAGCGAGGAAGGCTCACACACTGAGTGGTAACATCTAAAGCAGTTTGAAAAGATGATAAAGCCAAAAGGGAGACGAGACGAGACGAGACACCTCACTGAGCGGGACAGAAACCTACACACCAGCAGCTTCGGTCGGACACCTGCCAGTGCCTGGCGCAAGCTTCCCACAGGTCATGTCAGTGCTGCCAGATCCTCGGGGCTCCCACTTCTCTGGCTACCCAGCCAGCCAGCCCTGCCCTTGGCAGAATGGACGGGGTTGCTTGTGCGCAACACCCCTGGGACACATGTACTTGCTGCCATCTGATACCAGCACTGGCCACACATGGCCCCAGCTCTGGGTGGCCCTGGAGTAAGGCACAGGGTCGCCCCCCCACTTAGCACGTAAATGGGGTGCCTCTACAGACTCAACAACTCTGCTCACCAGGGAAACAGACCACACAGGAAGAGGGAAGCACACCGGGACCTGTCTTGAATGAAGCCGAGGCCTGGAAGCAACCACAGTAAACTCTGGAGGGGTCCTGCCCTCAGGTCAGGCACAGGCAGTCCCCACCACCATCACAACCCATCTAGTTTTAACAAATTCTGCAAAGACCTGCCCGTCTTTCCCATGCTCCCCAGGGGGCTTCATGTCTCTAGAAAAAGATCAACAAGATGCTGTAACTGGCAGACACCTACAGGGACGCACTGACACATGCCAGGCCTGGCTGGGTGATTTAAACTGGGCTCTTGGTCATTCTGGGGAAAAGCAACTCATTTCCTAAGTTACTTCCAGGAGCATCCCAAGGCGGACGGTGGCCTGCAACACAGGACAAATCCTGAGGCTACAGAACTCGGGTCAGCACTGTTCTCTGCTCCACCCTCGGTCCAGGTGGGTCAAACAATGAGTTTCTTATCCTTTTAGGAGAGGCCTGGTTTCAGCAAATTAGTTCTACCTTAACATCAGAGTGCAGATGCCCTCTGACCGAACGTCTCATGATCACTACAATGAGTGAAAAAAAAATACAGGACCAAACAGTGGCCAGGTCCCAGGGCTGGCCTGCAGGAGGGCCAGCAAGGAGGGGCCCTGACACTGAGGGTTCTGCCAGACCCGCCCGGCTGTCGTGCACCAGCTCTAGCCTGATACTGCTGTCCCTCCCAGCCAGCATGACCTGCCGTTGGCACAGCCTGGGGGCAGCAAGGGCTGTGTGTGTGTGTGTGTGTGTGTGGGGGGGAGACGACAGTGGCCTCAGAAACTCATTCTGGTTTGTCTGAGCCAGGGAACCACATCGCCCAGCCCTCTCCACTTGTCCTTCACTCTCCTGGAAGTTCATGGATATGCAGCGGAGCAGCAGCTATTACATTCATCCTGCAGAAACCAGGCCCACTTGGGCCTCCAGAGGCTGGGTGCAGGGCCACAGGGAGTCTGCTTCAGGGCACATGGTAACCCACGTTTCCTCAACCCCTGCAGCAGAGGGTACCACCCACAAGGTCTGGGACAGACAAGAAGGACCAACTCCCAGCAGTTCACAAAAGGCTCTACCCAAGACAGCAGAGACAGCAATGAAGGGCTCCCAGTCTGGCTGCTGATTAGCAAGCAAAGGGCTCCCTGGGGCCCAGGCCTCCCAGACCAGAGTGTGCTTTTGATCCAGTGGGTCCTTCCCCAGGGCCCTGATGTCTCTAGCTCTGGCCAGGGAGGAGCTGAAGAAAGAGGGTGGACGGGGCTCTGGAAGCAGAGGAAGCTGGGCAGCAAGGCGCCACCACAGCCTGGACTCTCAGTCTGACTGTGACCAACTGGGCTGCTGCTGCCACCACTGTGGTGCTCAGATGTCTAAAGACAGTTATGAAGAGGCACAAGGCCTGGAGGAATGTGGAGGGAGATGCAGAGAAGGGAGAGGGGAGACTGCCAGGTTGTGGCTGTCATGCCAGCTGGTGGCACAGGGGGCTCAGGCTAGACACAGAAAAAGGTGGTCTCAGGAGCCTCCCACAGTCCCTGCGACACACCCTCAGAAAAGCCCCATCACAAGGCCACGCATACAAGATGAACAGAATCTGTGCTCCTGCCCTTGCCACCAACACCATGGGGACATGACAGTGCTGAGAGGCCCTGCCTGTGGCCATCCTGACGGACGAGACCCCATAGCTCCACAGGCAGCATCTGCCCAGCCCAGGAGCACAGGGGGAGAGAGCGGCCCCTCTTGCCTGCTGGGGACACCAGGCAAAGTGGCCAGCTCACTGCAGAGACCTGACAGAGGGCCCCAGGCGGCACCGCCCTCAGTCCACACGGTCACACCGCAGCACGCCCACAGCACAGACAGACATAGAACAGAACCCCACACATGCTATTAGAAAAGGGAAAAACAGAAGACGGCGACCGTAGCTAAACTGCTTTAAATACTGCATGCTACGCACTTCACGTGTCAGGGGTTGGTGAGCAGGCGGGCACAGAGGCAGGAGGAGCCCCTTCCCACAGCCAGAACGGCTCCCTTCCCACCTCTGTGACTACAGTTCATGATTCTAAGGTTGAAGTGGCCAGGTGCTGATTGATCCGCAAATCACAGCTTCTCCTGAACTTAATTGAACCCGTCGGTGTGGTAGCTGGGGTGAGAGTCGGCCGTGAGCTGGGTGGTCTCTGTGGCGGATGCTGGCTGTATGACAATCGGCGTGTCTGTGGCCTCTGAAAAGCAATCACATGCGTGTTCAGCACACAAGGACGGTGGCCTCACGAGTGCACAGTGAGCCCCATCAACACGTCTTCCTGTGACAATGCTCTGTAGCCGGGTCACTCTGCTGGGGTCAGAGGTGGCAGGACAAGTGCTGGGAGGGGAGAGGCTATTTGCTGACCTCCCCCCACACAACGTTCCTCGTCACCTCAGGCCACCACTAGCCCACGGCCCGCCCCACATACTTGGTCCCCGGGCACTACGGCTACTGCAGCTGGCGGGTGGGGACAGCCCTCTGCGTCTGCTTTTACCTCCGTGTCCACGTTCACACCTCAACGGGCCCAGCTGCCACACAAACATCCCGGCACCGTGTCAGTGCCCTCCTGTTTGACAAGACAGGTTGACACGGTTGAGGGCCCATTCTGGCGCCGCCCCACGCACCCAGGCTGGGCCCTGGGCGCGCACTCACCCCGCTCATCCGACTGCAGCTGTGCCTCCAGGTCCTCGGGGGACACGTAGAACTCGGTCTCCTCGCCCTCGGGTGCCTTGGGCTTGCACTTGCCGCAGCAGCAGTTGAAGCAGCAGCACAGGCAGCAGCAGCAGTAGCAGCAGGTGAGGAGCCCGCAGAAGACAAACAGGGCCTGGGGGCGAGGCAGGTGCTGGCTGGAGCTGCTCAAGACCAGGGACCCCCTCAGGGCACCCACTCCACACCCCTAGTCACCCAGTGAGAGGAAGAGACAGAGTGCTCCTATTCCCTTCCAGATGGAGGTGTGTAAGAAAGGACACGGGGGTCAGGAGAGACAGAGTGGCCAGGTGTGTAAAGAGTAACAATTTACAAAGGGAGGACTGCGAGCTGCCCAGGTAACAGTGATGGGGCTGCCGACAGTGCAGCACCCTGGCATCAGCCACATCCTTTGTCCTTACCCATGACAGGGGCTTTGAATAAAGGAGAATGTTAAAAAATAAAACAAGTAAATACGTCCAAATTGTCTCAAGTTAGATTTTACATGAGTCTTCCAATAACAAAAAGATATCTGTGGCTCAGCTGTCGTGGCTCAGCAGTTGAGCATCAACCTAGGATCCGGGAAATCGCGGTTCGATTCCTGGTCAGGGCACATGCCCAGGTTGTGGGCTCCACACCCAATCGGGGGCATGTAGGAGGCAGGTGATCAATGACTCTCATCATTGATGTTTCCACCTCTTTCTCCCTCTCCCTTCTTCTCTCTGAAATCAATAATAAAAAAAAGACATCCCTGCTCATGATGATGAGTTCCTATCTCTCTCTCTGAAAACTTAGGGCAGTTCAGGAAAATTGTTAAGTTGACAGGCAGACTACTCTGCCTGCACTCCCATGGGATAAGCGGGGCTGGCAGCTTGCCAGCACTGTCAGGCGTGCAGAACACACAACCATGCGGACCCAGTGAACCCAACACCCTGCCCACCTCGCCGGTCAGCTCCATGCCCCTCACCTTGGCCCACCAGCTGGACAGCACAAAGTAGGTGTTCACGTTTTCCTCCCCAAACTGCTCGGCCACATAGAGCCCCAGCGAGCCGTACTTGTCGTAGATGTTTCTCTTTGTGGCGTCCGTGAGGATGGCGTGCGCGTTGTTGATCTCCTTGAACTTTTCTGCAGCCTCTGGGTTATCGGGGTTCTTGTCTGGATGATATTTCAAGGCCAGTTTCCTGCAAACGAAAACCATTTCTTGGCTTTCTGCTTCACGTCGCCTGCTGGATGGGGGCTCCAGTGGAAGAAGCGTGTACCCATTACCCTCGTTTGCCTCCTCACCACGGAATTCAGGAAGTCAGGTCAAGAGAAACCTCTGCGATCAATTCCAACTCTCCACAGTGCGGATGCAAACGCTGCCCTGCCCTCTAGCGTCTGAGCAGTTAACTGCACTTGCTACACACAGTGACAGGCAGGGGTCTGATAAAGGCATTACCGCGTGTTTAATAATCACAACTTCATCAATGAAACCGCACCTAAGGGTTAAGTTCAGGTTCAGCCCGGAGGCTACAGCAGGGCAAGCCCACTGTCACTACCTGTCACTACTGCATGAAACTGAGTCACTCATTCAAAGTCCAACAGCCCCTGCTCAGCAGGTCAGATCTCCTTCCCCACAGGCCTGTCTACTCCAGGGTAGACAGTCTGTGAAAACATTAATGTAACAGTTTTAAGCTATAAGGGAACACATTACATATACAAAAATGTTAAATACTAAGTTGGCCAAGAAAAACTTAAAAAAAAAAAATACACGGTGGTTCTTGGTGGCTGCCAATCACACCCACGAGCTACAAGGTCCTGGAAGTGTGGCCCCCTACCGATAGGACTTTTTAATGTCGTCTGAGGTTGCGTTCTTGTCCAGACCGAGGACATGGTACAGCGATTCTCCAGAGGTAGAGAGCGAGCGCTGTCGCTGGTCGGCCATGGTAGGCTAGTCTACAAGAAAAATGCAAAGAAAAATCAGAAAGTATAAAGTGTACAGGCACGGCACTCAACCACAGCACAGAAGTGTGGGCAGGGGTCCCACCAGGGTAAGGGCAGTTTTCAATCGTGCATACAGAGGGCTATAATACAGCTACCCCATGTCACCGGTAAAAATTAAGTGGATTTATTGTAACCCCTCGAGCAGCCTCTGAGTAAAAAAATGCAGAGAGGTATAGCTAAAACACTAAAAGAAAAGTGAAGAGATTGTCAGAGTGGATAAAAATGTAAGACCCAACTATATGCTTCTGCTAGAGACACACTAAAAAAACTATCAGAATAAAGGAAGACAGAATTAAGGGGAGAGACAGAAAACTCCACAGCCACAAAAATCTTAATACTAACACCCCTTTCTTTGAAATGGACAGAACAACAAAAGAAAAAAAACCCAGGAACCAACAATCTGAAGAACACTATCAACCACTACAACCTAACTGATTCTTACAAGATGTCAACATCTACAGAACCTACACTTTTTAGAAATCGCAACAGCCCATGAAAAGACACTCAAGTCCACCAGTCATTTAGGAACAAGACACTTGCACGTCTACTAAAACAGCTGTGAGAAAGCGCTGGGCACACCCAGTACTGCTGAGGATGCGAAGCCACATGAGCACATGGTGCAACCCCTCAGACAGTCTGGCAGTGGTTCGATCACTGGCCCTCGGGCTGAAGGGTCCCTGGTTCGATTCTGGCCAGGGGGACGTATCACTGAGTTGCAGGCTCAATGGGGCCAGGGCGCATGCAGGAGGCAACCAATCAATGTGTCTCTCTCACATATCTATCTATCTATCTATCTATCTATCTATCTATCTATCTATCTATCTATCTATCTATTTATCTATCTATCTATCTCTCTATCTCTCTCTCTCTCTCTCTCCCCCCCCCTCCCCTGTCCACTCGCTCTGAAAAGCAATGGAAAAAATATCCTCAGATGAGAATTAAAAAGCCCCAAAAAACCTCACCCACCACGGCTCTTACCTACAATAATGAAACCTATGCCCACATGGACTTACACAGAGGTTCGCAATGGCTTTATTCACAACATCCAAACTCTGGAAACAACCCAAATGTCCATCAGTAAGTGAATGAAGGAACAATAGGGGTCTATTCAAGCAGTGGGAAACACTTGGCATAAAGGGAACATGCTGCTGACAGACACAACACCACGGCCGACACACAAGCCCTGTCTTGCAAAGGGCCAGGCCTGAGAGCCAGTGAGGGCCGCACAAGAAGCTCCCGCACACATGGCATCATCCAGAGGGGAGACGGATGGCGGCTGCCTGGACGTGGCAGACGGACAGGATTACAAAG
The DNA here is from genome assembly GCF_964146895.1 of Miniopterus schreibersii. Lineage (NCBI taxonomy): Eukaryota > Metazoa > Chordata > Mammalia > Chiroptera > Miniopteridae > Miniopterus > Miniopterus schreibersii. Next base: position 567,424 of record NC_138110.1, read on the forward strand.
GGCTCAGGAAGCTCAGGAACACTGGTGCACACCCACCACAGAACCCAGTACGGACCATTTACTCAGCAAAACACAAAGCTGCGGAGGCACAGATGACATAGGCCTCACAGAGGTTCACATGGAGGGGAGAGGTGCGAAGGGGCAGCAGCAGGGCCCTATGGTGTTGGTGTGTTCAGTATCTTGGCCCTAGAGGTGGACACACAAACCACACAGGTGAGAAACTACAGCAGTAACACACACACAGTCAAGTTAAAGTGGGGAAATCTGAGTTACATCAGTATCCTAGTTGTGATACTAAACTAGTTTTGCAAAAACTCTGGGAAACAAGGTAGTGACTGTGTTATTTCTTACAAATACATGTGAATCCATAATGATCTCAATTAAAATGACAATTAACAGCAAATTTCTGGACCAGCTCAAGGCTACTTGCTTGGTCTAGACCATTGAATTAAGTCTGAAGTAGAGACAACAGGGTGTATTGCCATCAGCAGCGAAGGCCGGATCTACATCACCAGCCACAGGGAAAGGCTCCTTCTAAACTAGTGAGCAACTAAGTTACCTTCCTCACAGCTGAAGTCAGCAAACAATAAGAAACTGCCTTTGCAGGAAATACCGAGGCGGGCTTCAGTGATGCCCCTAAAAAGGAGGCTTCAAATCTCTCTCAAAAAAATCTGTCTAGCAGGAATTCGAAAGGCAAAGAATACAGCCAACTGAGAAAAAAGGCAATTAAAGATGAAAGAAAATAGCCAAACAAGAGCTGAGACAAAACTTGTGTGCAAAATAAGGCCCCCCTGAGTGCCAAGGCCATACCTACACCCCCAGGAAAACTGAGACTCCAACACCAAAAAGTTCCAACTGTGGAGAGAGAAAGATTTCCAGCCTAGAATTCTACTGTCAACCAGTTTGAGGTCAAAAGAATGCAATGCAGTGTCTGAGGACAGGGCTTCTCTGCACCCCACAGGACACTCTGTGGAGGAAGGAAGCCAAGGAGGAAGCTCGAGGGAGTGGAGGGGCTGGGGCCCATGGCAGGGACCAGGCGCTGCTCACACTCTGCCTCCTCCCCAGGCCTCATTACAACACAACATGCCAATGTTAAGTGACAGGACACTAACAACAGACAGCAGGAGGGAGCAGGGGTAGCCAGCCAGGGTGTGCCGGGCCCCTCAACTCCCTCCAGGGTCCACCTGGACCACCGGCCTGGTGCCTTGAGTCCAGGGGTCAGGGCTCCCCGCCACCTCATGAGGCAGGTGCTATGTCAATATCACCGCTGAAGAGACGGAAGCACAGAGGGGGGACGTTGGGATCTGAACTAAACAGAAGGGCATGACCTTTTGGCCTAGGGACACCAGCTAAGCCACCTGGTCCCTTCCTGAGCACAGAAAATAAAACAAGTCTGCTTCCAGCGAGAGACGATGTGTTGGGATCAGGATTCAATGATTCCAAGGCCAGTCTGGGAAAGTCAGTGCAGGGCTCTGGGTGTCCTTCATCACTGTGGATGGAAACAAGGACATCCACTGCATGGCTGGGCGAGCACAGAGTCAGGGGACCCTCGGTGAGATGCAGCATTTTGGTTGATGTTGACATGGCGTATTCTGGCCAACTCTCCACTACTAAGTACTGGACCATTTTAACCCACACAGAGAACCACAGCCCCACAAGTTTAACTCTACCCCTATGTCACTGTTTGGTCTTCGGGAACCGTTCTGAAGACCTCAAGTGAGACAAAATGTATTTTATTCTCACTTACTCAGGGCCTGCTAAATACTTGGCTGCTAGACCCCATCCACAGGAAAACATTGATAATTAATACTTTTACATCTGCTCTATAAAAGCAACTAACTACATCTAAAACTCTAGAGGTAGCCAGCTACTTAATCTGCGTAAAGAGAATCCTCCCGATGTCAGCGAGGGCACCGGGTTTCTGAATCCCCTGGTCCCAGGCAGAACCCCCTAAGGAAAACCAGCCACACCCAGCTCAGTCACTAGGTGAGCTGGTCACTCCGGTTCATTACTTGTTTCTTAATAGGTACAGATCACAGACTTTCAAAACCTTAGAATTTTCTTAGTTTCAATGAATTGCCAAACTTTAAAGGCTAATACTTACTTAATAAGAAAAAACATCTCCTCAAACCCAGAGTTTAAAAACAAAGCTGTTGCCCTTCATCACTGAGGGTGACAGCCCTCTGTCTCTCTGAACTCAAGCAGCAAGATCTGTAACAGCCCCACACAGGGAGCAACATCAAACATTTCTGGCACAATCATATTATAACCAGGCAAGTTCTCCCAGACAGGGGAGCAGACAAGTGCTCACGTGGATGTGAGAGCTGATGGAACAAAGAGCTTCCAGGATAACCACTTGGTGATCAAATCCAGCCAGTGAAAAAACAAACCAAAGAAGTTAAAATGGAAACCGAGGTGAGTCTGCAGGCAGGTGCTGAACCCCGGAAAAGCAGGGACCAGGCTGGAGAGAGGCAGGAACGATGGCGCCCAATCCAAATATAAACATCTCGACCTAAAAGGACAGAGGATGCAGTGGGGGAAGGCAGAGCCCCCGCTACCCAGCAGGGTGAGTGACGCTGTCTGAACCTGAACCTGTTCCCTCATTAGGGGTGTAGGTTTGGCTGTGAGGAGGGAGCAATTTCTTCATATCAACTCGATATAAATTTGTTTGCCCAGTTCAAGCAAATGCTTTTATTTAAAACGTTGCATGGATATCTCTAGACGGTGTCTGGTAGTTTCTGGGAAGAAGAGGGGGCCAGAGGCTCACACACTTCCTCTTTGTGCAGACCACTTCTTTCCCTAGCTCTATACCACTGCTCGAGTGTTAACATCATGTTCTTTTCTAGGATTTGCTGTATTGTTTGAATTTTTAATAAATCCATGTTTCATTTTATAAAATGACAAAGTTGTCATTGAGAAAACAAGCAGTACCAGGACACTGCCTCACAGTGCTTCCAGATGTCTGCAGCAGGGTGGCTTCAGTAACAGCACCTGTGAGATCACCTGAATGTGTGGGGCTGTCAGAGAACGGAGAAGCCCAGTTTGTCCCATGTGGGACCCTACTCTCCAATAAAAAGGCAACAGAGCAACACAGCAATGGAGTAGAGTGATCCTACACTCAATGTTACACAAACGAGCCAGACACAGAATGTTCCATTTATACAAAGACTAAGAACAGGAAAAACCATCTACTGTGAAGAGAACCTTCTAGGGTGACAGAAGTAGTCTGTGACTTAATTTCACAAGTACACACGTGCACCAAAACTCAGTGAACTTGACAGTTAGGACCTGTGCATTTCACTATATGCCAATTTTACCTGCATTTTAAAAGGGAGCAGCTGCACTGGCCAGTGCGGCTCAGTTGGTCGGAGCGTCGTCCTATGCACCAAAAGGTCCAGGGTTCAATTCTCGGTCAGGGCACATGTGGGAGGCAACCGATTGATGTTTCACTCTCACATCCATGTTTCTCTCCCTCCAAAACAAATAAAAGAATGTCCTTGGTGAGGATTTAAAAAACAAAAAAAGTTGCCCTGGCCAATGTTGCTCAGTGGTTAGAGCACTGGCCTGCAGACTTGAAGGGTCCCAGGTTCAATTCCGGCCAAGGGCACATACCTCGGCTACAGGCTTGATTCCTGACCCCAGTCTGGCACATGCAGGAGGCAACCAATCGATGTCTCTCTCACATAGATGTTTTTTTCTCTCTCTCCCTTCCACTCTCTCTGAAAAAACAATGGAAAAAATATCCTCAGGTGAGGATTAAAAAAAAAGTTAATTAAAAACAAAAGGGAGCAGCTGTTGTATTAGGGTATTTGTTTTCGAAGCCAATTACATACAAGAAAATCAAGGGAGGCATAAAATTCTCCAGTCTTCTAGAACAGGCTGCCACTGCTACAAACCTTCACTGGGCACAGCCACATCCACCCGCTCCTGTGATGTCTGTAACCATGAATAAAAGTAGCTGCTACAAACATTATTCAAACTGGAGTTTCATATTTTGAGTCAGAAGATGAAACAAATGTTGTCCAGGACAGAAATTACTAAATTTAAATTTTTACACTATTTTCACACACATTTCAAGCCAGATCTAGTTAGAGATGATGTGCACGTTTAAGCTTCATGTTCATCGGGAACCTGTCTTGTAACCAAAAGACAGATTTAACCCACAAATGAGAGGATCTTGTTTCACTGCGCGTGAAGGTGACGTTGGCAAAGAGGAGACAACAGTGGAGGAGAAAGTTCTGTGAGGTTCTTAAAAAATTTTTATCGACTGATCTGAGAGTGAGAAAGGGAGAGAGAGAAACATCAATTTGTTGTCTTCCATACATGCCCGGACCGGGGACCACACCCTGGGCATACGCCGTGACCAGAAATCGAACCCTCAACCTTTGGGTATAGGGGATGGCGCTCCAATCCACTGAGCCCCCGGCCAGGGCCCACCTGCTGTGTGAAGCAGTACCTCACCATTTTGTTTTAATTTAATTTCAAAGCCATATTCTGAGTCCCAGGTCAAGGTCTGGGAGCAGCCATGTCCACCCGAACTACACATCACAGGTTTATTCCCAGTCCTTGTTCCAGGAGGGCTTAACCCGGTCTTTAGGCTGGATTTTTGGTAACACTGCATCTTTAAGAACAAACACAGCACACCTACATGTGTCTGCAGTGTGTCCTGGTGCGGCTGCTACAAAGAGCAGGAGGCCTACCAAGAGCCAGGCAGACACAGGAGCAGGGATCTGGGGAGAGGAAGGTTTCTGGAAGACACCGGCTCACCTCCGTCTGTCCTCCCAAGCTGCTGCCAGGGGGCCGAGGCTCAGCTCTGCTCCCATCACCACCCCACTCGGGTGCCTCCCCGACACCCCTGGCTGCAGCATCATATCACAGGCCACGGCAGCCTCTCCCAGCACTGAGGCCCTGGGTTCAAGTTGACAGGACCAACCCCTCCAGGGCAGAGGCTCCCAACCTCCCAGCTCCCTCCTGCCTAGACCTCTGGGCCCTGCCCTGGGCAACCAGCAGAGCCCGCTGCCTTACAAGGAGAGGCTGGGCCCTCGGGCATATGTCTGTGACATTAGTTTGTTCAACAAACGTTTGTGAGGCATCTGCCATGAACCACGCTGTCCTCAAAGCTGGGATCTGGCAGCGAACAAAATAAGCAGAACAGACAACATCCCTGTCCTGTAGGCAATGTCTATGCCCCCTCAAAGACATAAAGACCACCATGGAACACTATGCATTCTGACTCCTGTGTTTGTGTGTCATCTAAGCACGCAGCAATGTTTTATAAAATGAATTGCTGTTGAATTCCACCTACTGTTGGGGGGAAAAAATCATGTGCTAACTTCCGAAGAACAGATACGAAACTATCTTAAAAGGAAGAAAGGCTGTTTCTGTCCTAAGTATTTCATTATGTAACTTTACACAAAGGAAGGAATGGAGTAAGTTAGATGATGCATAGTGATAAAGTAAACACCATGATCCCACCCTTCAATTTAAAAACTAGAAAACAGCCCTGGTCAGTGTGGCTCAGTTGACTGGACGTAGTCCGTGCACCTAAAGGTTGCCAGTCCAATTCCCAGTCAGGGCACATGCCTGGTTTGTGGGCCGCATCCCGAGTAGGAGGTGTGCGGAGGCAGATGATCAATGACTCTCTCATCACTGATGTTCCTCTCTCTCTCCTCCTCTTCCTTCCTCTCTCTGAAATCAATAAAAACATACTTTTTAAAAAAACAACAAACTACAATGAGATACCACCACACACCTATTAGAACAGCTTAAAAAAACCATGGCCAGCAACACCAAGAGCTGATGAGGGTGAACCGTGCCCACAACCTCAGGCCGTGGGGGGATGCAGAATGGGGCAGCCAATCTGGAAGAGTCTTAAAGTTCCTTATAAAGTAAAAAATAGACTCATCACACGACCCAGCAATCCCACTCCTAAGCATTTACCCAGGAGACAAGGAAATAGTGTTCACACAGAAAACCTGTTGGCAAATGTGTTTAACTATCAGACCCAGAAACAACAGATGTGTCCTGTGGACAGTGGGAGGTAACACAGGACAAGGGACACAGCCATCCCCACTAACCTGGCGACTCTCAAGACACCATGCCAAGCACAAGGTGAGTCTCTGGAAAGGACAAACTGCCGACACAGGACAGTGAGTGCCAGGTTAGGGGATGGCCCATATCCCCAGCAGGGTGATGGTTACACAAATCTCAGACTGTACATGAAAAAAGTCAGTTTTCCTGAATGTTAACTGAAAAGTAAAAGAGAAGAAAGAATCTGGGCTTGTATTTTATGTTTTGTTTATGACTTATTTTTCTAGTTAGTCATTTTCACTGCCGTTTGCAAAAGTATCACCAATCTGTGACACTGGAAATTAAATACAAAAACCCACTCCTTCACCACAAACAGTTCAGGAGGAATGATGCAGGGTGTGGAACTACCTGCAGAACTCCAGGGTCCCTGGCAGGCTTGACATGCCAAGGATGCCAGCTGTTGCCTGCTCCCGCACTGCACCTCCACAATGAGGTTCTGCCCAGCCTCCCGGGTCCACAACCCCCAAGCACTGCTGAGCTTAAGTGCTCTGGCAGCCTGTGGGTGGCACCTGCTGGCCACTGGGGGGCTGGCCATGTGTCTAGGACACCAATCCTTCACTGATCATAAATGCCACAAATATTTTAATTCATAGTTCTTTCCTCTTATTATGGTGTCTTTTGATGAATGCAAATCTTAATTTTTTCTATTGTGGTAAAAAACAGATTTCCCATCATAGCCATTTTAGGCGCATGGCTCTGGTGTGCTAGCTGCCACACACAGCCGCACCCTCACAGGTTCTTAAGTGTCCATGTAACTGAATACACAGAATCTTTGGGAACTTATCCACTTCTCCCCTCCTTCCTTTTTGTTCAGTAAATTCTTCTCAATCCCAAGGTAAAGTAAACTGTCTTAGCCCAGCCTTGCATGGCTCAGCAGCTGAGTGTCGACCTCTGACCCAAAAGGTCATGTTTCGATTCCAGGTCAGAGAACATGTCTGGTGGAGGCAGCTGATCAAAGACTGTCTCATCATCGATGCTTCTCTCTCTCTCCCTTCCGCTCTCTGAAATCAATAAAAACATATTTTAAAATAATAATAAGTAAGCTGTCCTATACTTTCTTCTAAAGTTTTGTCACCCAGAGGTGGTCAGCTTCACCTGGAGTTAGTCTGGTCATGAGCCAGCCCAGCGCCCAAGTCCCAGGAGCCCCGTGTGCCCCCAGCTCACTGCAGACACCTAACCATTGACCATGAACAACATGGTTCAAAGTGCATGGGGTTTTCAACAGACCTGCAAAGTTCCAACCCGTGTTGTTCAAGGTCAACGCTGCAGCTGGAAGTCCTCCCTGCAGAGGGTTGACTGCAGTTGTGGGGGATTTTCCATTGTGCAGGAGGTCAGCATCCCTAACCCCCACGTTGTTCCAGGGTCAACTGTATTCTGTCCCATTCTTAGCATATTTCATTCAAAATCTCTGAAGTTATCTGAAGTAGTCTTAAAAATTTTTACAAAAGCTACAAATTCCTTGGTATTTCTATAAACATCATTAAATAACACTACTTAAAACAACTGGTAATACAAACACCCCCGAGGCCAGGCTCTATGCCCTGAAGTCTGGGTGATGCCAGCCAGCAGTGGAGACATGAAGCAGCATGAAGGCCACACTAGGGTTCCTCACTGTTTCTTGGGGACACTGCTCCAAGATGCAGAGGCCCCCAGGGCCACCATGCCCACCTTCAGCCTCCCAGCTGCTATGGGTCATCCAGGGATGTGGCTGGACAGGCGGGGGAAGGAAATGTACTGGGAGCAGGGACCCTGGTCTAGAATCCACACTGTTTCTACAAGTGGAAGTAATGTAGAATTCCATGGATTTTCAGCAATAAACTCATAGACAAGTAAGTTCAAGCTTATGGACAAAACACAATGTCCATGTCTCTGCCTCACTGGCACAAAGGGAAAGGATAGATGAGACACGGAGGGAGGAACAAACACCGACATACTCAAGTCAGAAACGACTGTACTGCTGATGGGGCATGACCAAGTCCCACAGAGACCAAGGCAGTTATGCCAGGACAGGGGGAAAAAGGTGACTTGTTAGGTGACGAGTCAGGAAACAGTGGCACATGACACACAGTGACCACCAGCAAACCCCTCTGGGGAAGAAACTGCTGCTCAGCCCCACCCCCCATGGACCCAACCCTATAGAAGGAAAACTCTGTTAAAAACAAAAATACAACCAGTGTCTCAAGACAGCTATGTCTAGTCCTTGGAGAAATCTTCATTTAAAATCCAAGATGAACTTATAAGACTCCACAGCCAAAGAGCACTAAAGAAGCAGGTGGGTCTGGAGCACCTATGTCAGGAAGGGGGCCAGCTAACACCAGTGCCAGGGACAGACTCACAGCACAGAGAAAAGGCTCGGAAAACTACCAGCTTGAATGTATAACTCTGAATTTACTATTTATTTCAAAATAAAAAAATAACACACTGTGGATCAGAAGGAACTGGCCACCAATTAACTCCACAGATGTATCTAACAAAGTTATCACCCAGTCAACAAATGTGGATGGCATGAAAGAGGACACTGTGTGTCACAGTCACCTGTTACCTTTATTCCTAACGTCAAATGAATTTCAAATGTAAATGATTCCTAAAATCACTGGAAATATAGGAACCCCCAAATATTTCACCTTTCCTCCTTAACTCTGAGGAAAAAAAGCTACAGTGACAGCCTTAAAACAGAGGAAGAGCCAGGTCGGAATGACTGAGCGGGTGAGTACTGACCCATGAATCAAGAGGTCACTGGTTTGATTCCCGGTCAGGGACAGGGTTGCAGGCTCCATCCCCAGCAGAGGCCGTGCAGGAGGCAGCCGATCAATGACTCTCTCATCACTTACGTTTCTTTCTCCCTCTCCCTTCCCCTCTCTGAAATCAATAAGCATGTAAATATATATATATTTTTTAATCTTCACCTGAGGACATTTTTCCATTGCTTTTCAGAGAGTGTGGAAGGGAGGAAGAGAGAAACATCGATGTGAGAGATTCACGTCGACTGGTTGCCTCCTGCACACACCCTGACCAGGGCTGGGGAATCGAGCCTGCAACCAAGGTACACGCCCTTGGCCAGAATCGAACCCAGGATCCTTCAGTCGGCAGGCTGACACTCTAACTACTGAGCCAAACCAGCCAGGGCAATGAAAATATATTTAAAAATACACATTTTTTTAAAAAAGGGTAAAAGGGATCACTTCTTTAAGGACAACCTCCCCCCAATCTTCAAAGTGCAAGAGAGGCAATGAACCTAAATCCCAGGCCAAGGAGCACACCTACCAAAGAACAGCACTGTGCTCGGTCACAAAGAGTGTCCTGTATCCTCAAGTAAAAGCCTGCCCTCCTGACTCACAAGGTTAACAGGGAGCATGGAGCCTGACCACCAAGGGCTGAGGGCTGAGGGCCGCAGCAGACACCTGAGGAAGAGAAATGCCTTGATGCTAGGCCCCACCGCCACCCAGAACCTGGATTCCTAAACTGTAAAATTGCTCCTGACAAAACTGTGAACTGAGCCAGTGCCCCAAGTCCATGGAGAGCACTTGGTAAATGTTTGTTGAATTAATTTTATCAGTAGTAGTGACTTATATCCAGAAACCAAACAAGGATTTTGTTTAGTAAATTGATGCCTAGGGTGCAATAAGTCAAAAGAAAAGAGGCAGGAAGTTGAGCAAAATAAGTATAGATATGTATTTAAATCGGAGAAGTGGTCATCTCTGAACCAGAGCAGTGCCCATTCCCCAGTCCTGCCTCCCTGCCTGTCATCTGAGGTGTCAATAGCAGGGAAGCGAATCAATGACACAAATGAGGTCTGATCCCTGTAAAGAGACCCTAACGAGCTAGAACCCTCACCCCACAACACAGACGACACATGCAGGACATTTCCACCAGCAGGGCACTGAAGCCAGTAAGGACTCACCTGTGCACTACACGAGAAAGGGAGGTTCTAGGACAACCACCACCATGACCATGATTTCCAGAAAACCTTAACTTATTACCAAGTCCAAACACGAAACCAGACAGTGGAAGACAGTGTTTCTCAAAAAAGCAAATGAGCATTAGGGCCTTTTGGTGGTTGGTGCTCTAACCTCACAAGACCTAACATCTCAGGACATTAAAGTATTTTTCTTTTCTTTTTTTATTTTTAAAGATTTCTTACTGATTTTTAGAGACAGAGGAAGGGAAGAGGGAAAGAGAAACATTGATGTGAGAGCACAACATCAATCGGCTGCCTCCTGCATGCCCCCAACTGGGGATCGAACCTGCAACCTGGGCACATGCCCTGACCAGAATCACTGGCAACTGTTTGGTGCATGTGATGATTCTCAATCCACTGAGCCACCTGGCCAGGGCAGGATCCCAGGTACTTTTCAACACGGGCAGGCACCTGCTGTTCCCAGGCTCTCTACCAAGGGGACAGAGGACCAGCAGGCAGACCCGGAGACCCTGAGGGACTGTCATGAAGGAAAGGGCACAAAGTGATAGACAACCAAGTGCAGGGTCCACTCTCGTGAACGCTACCAGGAAAAATGTTCTCGACATTCACACGTGAAGTATTATGGCTGCAATCAGACTGGCGGTCTCACAGTCACTCAGTTGGGGACAGTGTAGGCTAAGACGCCTACTCAAACGTTCTGGGAGAGCCCCAGGCCCAGAGCAGTTCATGGTGACGCTGACAGTCAATGACCCACCATGCTGACTACAGCTCCGCCCCCACCAAGGGGACTACATGGGCCAACAGGGCTGAGTCCAGAGTTCATAAAATGCCAGAGTTGAGGCCACGATGTCTTCTGCATCTGTAACAGGTACACACCTCGAAACGCACCTGTTGGAAACAGCAGATGTCCCCGCACTGTGACTCCCTGGTCCCCAGGCAGATGGCTGTAGTGCTTCCCACATGGTGACTGTCTCCCCACAACCATGATAAGCATCAAACTGTTGCCCGGCCGGGCGGGCTCAGCAGTTGAGCACTGATCAACCTATGATCCAGGAGATGGCGGTTCGATCCCCAGTCAGGGGCATGCAGGAGGCTGCCGATCAATGACTACTCTCTCAAGATTGATGTTTCTCTCTTCTCCCTTCCTCTCTCTGAAATCAATAAAGATATTAAAAAAAAAAAAAAGAATCAAACTGTTTCACCAAATCTGGTCTGAAACCAAGTGCAAGGTGCACCAATCACACTCTGACAGGCAATCTGTGAGAGCTGCTTGATGTCAGAGGCAGTGAGTGTCAAAACGCATGCATAGCCCTGCTGGTGTGGCTCAGCTGGCTGAGTGCTGTCCTGTGTACCAAGAGGTCACCAGCACATTCCTGGCTTGATCCCCAATGGGGGGAGGGCAGAAGGCAGCCGATCAATGTTTCTCTCTTTCTCTCCCTTCCTCTCTCTAAAATCAAAAACATATTTTTTAAAAAACACATGCACACACCTTGAAATGGAAAGGCAGTACAGCTGTGACACAGCTTGTCATTACTGCTGCAATTTTACTGACACAGCAGCTACAATTTAAGGAGTTCACTGTGTGCAGGCATCACACATGCTCTGAACCCCAGGGAACTCTCCCAAGAAGTCAGCTCGATAGGTACCCAGTCCGGTGGGTACCTGGAATCTGGCGGTGCCACTGACGGGCTTGGTGACCCGGGGAACTACCAAACACCTCACTGTCGTCTCCTCTGTCCAATATGGACAGAAACAGTCTCCCACAGTGTGCCTGTGAGCCAGCCTGTGTAAAGTGCTTAAGCACCAGCTACTATGACTAAGATCTCCAACTGACAGATGAGAAGACACACTGAGTGATCTGCTCCGGGCCTCAGTGCTGGGGATTGGTAGGGTTGCGATTCACATCCAAGTCTGACTCCCAAGCACTGTACAATCTGACTGACTCTCAGTAACCGTTGTACAAATGGCTAATTCTTCCCAGCCCTGAGCACAGATCTTACCTTCTTGTACATTAAGCTTTATCTTAATATGTACTTTACTACCCCTTTACTTATTTTTAAATAAAAAAATATGCATATGCCCCAGCCAGGTGGTTCAGCTGGTTAGAGTATCATCCCATATACCAATAAGGTTGCCGGTTTGATTCCTGGTCAGGGTACACACTTAGGTTGTGGGTTCAATCCCCAGTTGCGGTGCACATAGGAGGTGATCGACCAGGTTAAGAAATGCCACAAGTAGCCCGGCTAGGCGTGGCTCGGCGGTTGAGCATTGGCCTAGGATCCAGGCGATCGGGTTCATTTCCGGGTCAGGGCACATGCCCAGGTTGTGGGCTCGATCCCCAGTAGGGGGCTTGCAGGAGGCAGCCAATCAATGACTTTCATCATTGATGTTAATCTCTCTCTCTCTCTCCCTCTCCCTCTCCTTTCCTCTCTCTGAAATCAATAAAGATATATTAAAAAAAAAAAAAAAGAAATGCCACAAGTAAAAAGTGCACATCACAGGCTCTTGTGAAGGTTTGCATATTTCCCCAAACTAGAGCATATCGGGAGCAGGCCCCTGACATCCACACATCTGCATCACAGCCCACAGCTGCCAAGACAGCCCCCTCAGATGTTCCTATAAAGGAAAAGCTGCATGTGGGAGGATGCTGCTGGTACCAGTCCATCAGGGAGACCTGACCAGGCATGCCAGGCCAGAGGAAACTGCACCAGCATTTTAAGAGCTGCAAATCCTGTGTGTTGTCACTTTTATGTGTGTGATGGTTATTTGTGTGTATTCTTCAACACCACACCTTTATACTAAGGTAATATGTAACTCTCAGTTTCCTTGTCTATAAAATTGGATAACAGGCACCTTGCAAGGCTGCCCTGGGGATTCTGGCTGATGCACGCTGAGTAACCCATGCCTGGGGGACGTGAGGCATCCTCTCAGCAATTTCATGAGAAACATACTATTTCAAACAGGGAGCAACTTTACTTGGACTAGTTAAGAAATACTTCACAGATAACTGTCATCCTTAAACTGTAGACTTTCCAGTTTCATCTCAAAATGAAACTGAACCATTAAATTTTATGTTATAAAAGTGTTAACTTTGCCTGTGATGAGCCTCATGATTCAAAGTATAAGATGAATACAGTCCAATAAAAATCTTTATCCAGAACACAACTTCTTTTTTAATTTAAAAAAAGAGATGATGACTGGTTTCATAAATTTAAGCAAGTCCATTTAAACTAAACTTTTTATTTGTAATTAAATTGTCATTTTATCTCAGGTTTCATTACTCTTTATTTTACCAATATGTATCTAAATTCTTACTTTGAAGAAAACAGCAACATTTACAGCAACCGGGAAAAAGTCCCAGATTTTAATATCAAACCCTATAGCAGTAACTAAATGAGCACCAAAATATAAAATATCAAGTGTTAAAATCCCATGTGGGTGAAGAGGAAAAGACATGCTGACAGGATATAAACTTGGTAGTATATGGCAAAAATTATAAAGTCTGTACTCTCTGACCCAACATTTTTCCTTAATTATCTTAGAGAAACCCTCTCACAATAAAAGACACTCCTATTTAACAGAGAAAAATTAAATGGGGTTGCCTATCTAGAAATCAAACATTTGCTACGCTGCTAATCCTTTCCAATAATAGAAGTAAAAGAGTAAAAGCCAGCCCTAGCTGGACTGGCCCCATGGCTAGAGCATCGGCTGTGGATGGAAGGGTCCCAGGTTCAATAACAGCCAAGGGCACAAACCTCAGGCTGAATCCCCAGCCCCATGTGGGAGGCAGCCAATTGATGTGTCTCTCACATGGATGCTTCTCTCTCCCCCTCCCTCCCGTCCACTCTCCCTGGAAAGCAATGGAAAAACTATCCTTCAGTGAGGATTAAAAAAAAAGAGTAAAGGCCGTCAGTGGCACACGCCCTCTGTGCAGCGGGGCACTGGTCACCCCTGCCCAACGCCTGCAGCTAGGGGGGCTGTGCACCTCCAACCCTGAGTCTCCTCCATTACAACTGGGGCCATCTGCTGGGAGCCCGAGGTCTTGGGCCCTAAATCTGAATTCAGCCCCACGGTTAGAATAAGACAGGAGATTTGGTTCTGTTGGTGTCACAATAACACATGTCCCCGCACCCCATCTGAAAAACAGCGCACATGGCAGGAAGAGCTCTCTAAGAAAGGGGCTGGCCCGCGTCGGGAGCAGGGTGGGGCACAGCTGATAGGGCGCTGGTCAGCATTCCAATCCTCTGACTCCCAGAATGCAACTTTATAACCAATTGGCACAGAATTTCTCCCAACACAGCAATGGAGACACCACATGACTGTACATTTCACCCTGTAAACCACCGTGTTTGCTGGTGACACATGTCCAATGTAGAAAAGGTAAAAGGACAATAAAATTAAAAATAACCCATGAGGACAAGTAAAGTTCCTTTACACTCATATATTCGAGAAATAGTCACAATCACTCACAATATATCATGTTATTTAAAAATATTATCTGTTTAATATACAAAGGTTTCTGCCACAGAGCTAAGTTTTGAAAGCCATTTGTGTAGATACCTGGAGAAGACTCTGGAATTAAGTGACTCTTTAATGTACACAGGTACATTAAAGAAACTACTGAAAAGGAAAGTACTTAGGGTGCGTGCCATTTTTGTTGACACCCAACTGGGGGCTCACTCCATACTCCCTCTTCAGAATGAGATGTTATATTTCATTTTGCAATTTTAGTGTTAACTACCAATATGCTTGCAGAACTCTAAGAATTTAAAACAATTTTATCTGCAGAAACTTAAATCTATTCGTCTGCTGGTACCAAGAACTGAGGCAGAACATGCTATTTCACTGGCACAACTTAGGCAAACAAAATTAGTCTGAAGAGTAAGGGAAGACTAAATCTAAACTAAAGGCTGTCTGGTAATCTAATCCTTAAATCTTTGGTGACCAACAGACTAGCTGCTAATCCTCTTCAGGGGATGTTATTACCTACAGGCGAGGCTAGTAATTCCCTCTCACAAGATACAACTGTCATCGTTTTTTAGCATCTTTGTTACTTATATTCAGGAAGCGGCTGATGAGGTATCTTTCCATTTATCACCTCCTGCACTCCCCCAACCTCAGTCAGGGCAAGTACGCTCATCTCCATGGGGCCCATCATGGGAGCACTAGCCTTGTCCTCTGTCAGGGAGGAAATCCTAATGCAGACTCCACTGACACATGAAACAGGAGGACTATGACTGAGCAGGAGGTATCTGCAGCCCCAAACGCTCTGATCTGACCATTTAATTAGAAGATACGAATGAGCCTCATTTTAGGACTGTAGTTTTACCTGTGGTACAGAGAGCACCTGAGACCCATGAGGGCACCATCAAGGACCTAAGAGTCTCCTCTTTACGTCTTGTGCAACAACAGGTCCCTTGAAAAAAACACGGGCATCTGTTTCCTCACTGGCCTCACCCTTTGTGGCTGAGATACAGTCTGCCTAGGGCATTACACACTCCACACCCTGCACAGACTACAGAGTCCAGGAATTTTCCAAGGGCCACTGTACCTGTGTGCATCACACTCATCTTACTCTCTGACTTTAGAAGCAAACTCGCACTGCAGATAAAGTTCTACCTTATCACAACCCCCGGCCTCACTGCACTTAAGTCATTCATTCAACAAATACCTGCACCTCAGGGCAGATGGGAGCGTGGGCTCTGGAGACACACCACGAGTGGTTTGTTATGGGATTCTGCAGCGTGGTCAGAAAAGGAACCCATACTGGAGGCCTGAACTCAAGGTCCAGGTCTGAGAGTGAGCAAGGCACTAGTCTGCAGGGTACTGCATGCCAGAGCACGGTGGCACCCTCCTTCTGCAAGTGAGGGGAACTCCAGGACAAAAACGGCTAAGAACCAGCAGTGTCCATTCAGTCCATGTGCACTGACAGCCACCTTTGAAACACAAGAAAATCCACTTGCTGTGAGTGAACCTGGGCATGCAGTGAAAGTCCAGACAAGACTCATGTCCTTCAGTCCCAAAGCTGTCACAGCAGCACAGCAGTGAGTCTCGGGAACAGCTCCCTTCCACGTAGCTCTTCAGAATACTCCACTCATCCACTTAATCAATAAATGTCACCGAGTATTAAGACTAGCACGTAGGTTTTTGTTTTATGTGGGGGGGGGGGGGCACGGACCAAAGACCAAGTTTCTAAATGCATGTCTGATTTTAAAACCTTTTTACTTTGAAATAGGTTTATAAGCCGAGTAAGTTGAAAGGCTTACAAGGTGATCCCAAGTACCTCTCCAATCTGCTTTGTAGCTGTCCTTTCCCAAAGGGCAGGGGACTTGCCGCAGACCTCCCTCAGAACCCATACCCCCAAGGGCTCAGTCCCAGGTGGCAAGGTCATCATGTCTATCACACAGCTGTCACTGGTTCATCACTTTCACTCATTCAACAAGTATTTAACTGGGCACATACTATTGCCAGCAACTGCTCTCTGCAGCAAACAGCCTCCCTCCCGACAGACCCTACCTCACAGTAAAACACGAGTGTCACCAATATTATGAAGTAGGTCAGTGCTGTGGGGAAGTCCGGGAAGCTGGCCGCAGGGAGCAGAGGGAGGAAGCAGGCCTGCGGGCAGAGCACGTGACTGTTCAGAGAGGGCGAGGAGGCCCAGGGGTGGCGAGACGTGAGTCGGGCCGTGGCAGGAGACAGGTCGTGGGGGGCCTGACGGGCACCCTCCCCAGGGGTTCCCATCCAGAGGCCACACGGGCTCCACAGCAGGCGTCCCTCAGCAAGGCTGGAGCCGTCTCCACAAGCCGAGTCTGCGCTCCACACAGCCCCTCGGCGCCCGGGGCCAAGGGGTCCTGCGACACTCCTTCAGAGTGCAGCACGGGTCGCCGTGCCACCCACGGTGGCCGACGGGAGGCAGAGCCACCTGCACGCCCGAGCAGCGCCGGCCCTACGGCCCGCGGCTGCACCGCCTGCCCCCGAGCCTGCGCGGCCCCGGCCCCGGCCCAGGTGCAGGGACAGCCACTCAGTCACCGTTTCCAGAGGCCCAGACACCCTGGCTCCTCAGTCGGCGCCTCCGTGACAGGTGCCGTCCGAAACTTACCGCAGCCTGCCCCGAGCGGGAAGCGACCGAACCGGGCCGCGCCGCCTCCCGCCGCGACGCGCTCCGGGGCCCCGGCAGGCGCCGGCCACTGGGCCGCGTCCCCGAGCCAGTCTGGGCCCGAAGCCGGAAACAAAACCGAGACTCCTGCTTCCTCTCCCCGCGCGACACACCGACGAATTCCGAGAACGCGTCGCCGAGGCCGCGGGACGGGGTCCGCACTCCGCGCTCGACGCACGAACAGGAAGCCGCGCGACTCTCACAGGAGGACCGGGGGGGCCGGGCCGGGCCGGGCCGGGGAGGGCGGGGCCCGGGCGACCGCACCGACCAGGAAGCTCCGCCCGGCCCGCGACCCCCGAGCGCGGCCCCCGCGGGTGGACGCCCGCCCGCTGCGCCCCGGGACCCACCCCGACAAAGGCACGCGTGGGGCCGGGGCCGTGCACGCCTTTCCGCCCGCCCGGGGCCTCTCCCCGCCGCGGCGGCCACCGGCCCCGCCGCAGCAGCCAGCCTCCGGGAGGCTCCGCCCCCGCCCGCCCGCCCCGGCCCGGCCCGGCCCGGCCCCGAGGGAGGGTCGCCGCCATTTCCGGCTGCGGCGCGCCGGCCCCCACCCCGTGCCCCGCACACACGCGGCCCGCCTCGCCGCGAGCCGCCCCCCGCCCCGAGCCCACACCCCTCGCGGGCCCTCGCCCCCAGGCGTCCAGCACGCGCCGCCGCCCCCTCGCCCGCCGCCCGCCCGGCCTGGCGGGAGGCCCGTGGGCCCGCCGCGAGCTCACCTGTCCGCGCGCCCTCGCCCGCCCGCCGGCTCCGCGGCCCCGCGGCTCCGCTCCGTACGCTGCTGGGCAGCCGGCACGCGCTCCTCACCGGGGCTGCGCCTCCGGGACCCCGGGCAGAGGCGGCGGCGGCGACGGGGCAGCGGCAGAGGGCGCGGGAGCGGCACCGGCAGAGGCGGCGGGGGCGCGCACGCTCACGCACGCACCCGCACCCGCTCCGGCGCGCGCGCCCCCGGAAGGACGTGGGCCCGGCCGGTTCGCAGCCGCGGGCGGGGTTGGCCGCGCGTGCGCCCAGAGCGCCGGCAGAGGCCCCGCCCGCGGGGGCGGGGTCCGAGTGACAGCCGCGGGCGGAGCCCCCGGAGCTGTGGGCGGGGCTCGCCCGGGAGCCGGAGGCGCCGGCGCGGGCACGGGGGCACCCAGGCGGGCCGCGGTGCGGGGCGAGCCGCACGGAAGGGGTGCGGGCGTTCGTCTTGCGGCCGAGCCCGTGCGGTGCGTTACGTAGGATGGAGAAAACCTAAGTGTCCTCGTCAAAGGACGGGGGACAACGGGTGGGGGATGGGCTGCGCCCGCCGCCCGGCCGCGGGGAGGCGCGTGGGCTCGTTTCTGGGGCGCAGAGATGGCGCGTCCTTCCCGCTCAACCACCGCTGCCCCCTGCCGTGGTCCAGCCGCCGCCCGTCGCGTGGAAGGGCAGGAGGACCACCCTCCGCTCGCTCCCCTCCCGCCAGGTGCCCCCGCGGCATCCACGGGCGCCGAGCGAGGGGAGCGCTGCCCTTCCCTCTGCAGGCGCCGGGAGTGGGGGTGGGGGTGGGGATGGGAGTGGGGGTGGGGTGCGGGTGGGGGTGGGGCTGGGAGGCTCCCCCCGCCGCCCGCCTTGCCAGCGTCACCGCCCTTCACCTTGGAAGCCGCCGAGCGGACCTGCCGTCAGCGCGCCTGCCTCGCCTTCCCCTCTTGCCCCACTGGGCGTTTTCCACTCAGAAACCTGATGACATCCAAGGCTTCCTACGACACACTGAGTAAAACCCACAGTTTGCCAACTCTGCCCCTCTACCTCTGCCCTCTTCTTGCCATCATGCTGACCTTGAACCGTCCAGCTTGTCACAGGCTCGGGAAGGGGCAGAGAGCTCAGGACATCTCCTGGCAGTCATTAATACATTGTGCAACGTCAAGCAGGCGCAAGAAAAGGCCCACGAAAACAAAGAAGCAGAAAGGCCAGATTGATACCTGCATCTCTTGATTCAAGAAGATGAGAGAGTGCCTTGGCTGGTGTGCTTAGTGGTTAGAGCTTCGACCTGCCCACAGAAGGTTCCAGGGTTCAATTTCCGGTCAAGGGCAGGTACCTGGGTTGCAGGTTCAATGGTCAGGAGGCAACCAATTGATGTGTCTCTCTCCCATCGGTGTCTCCCCCCGTCTCTGGAAAGCAATGGGGGGAAAATATCCTTGGGTGAGGATTCACACACACACCCAGGATGAGATTTCGGGCCAGAATCACAGGAATAATGAGAGAACAAAACAGACCTGGTACCAATTTCAGCTTGCAGCTGTGCTCACCTGTGCTGGAGCAGCATGAGTGAATGAACCAGGCCTTAAGAAAACGTTCCCAAAGACAGAAAAAGGTGCGTGCATTGGGCTGCTCCTTTTTTTTTTAATATATCTTTATTGATTTCAGAGAGAGGGCAGCAGAGGGAGAGGGAGAAACACCAGTGAGGAGAGAGTCATTGGGAATGGAGCCCGCAACCTGGCCATGTGCCCCAACAGGGAATCGAATCCTGATCTCCTGGATCCTAGGTCGATGCTCAACCGCTGAGCCACGCCCGGCCAGGCTTGGGCTGCTCTTGATGGTGTTATTTAAAACAGTGAAAATGAAAACCTGCCTACAGGCACATTCAAATAGTGTAGTTATTAAAAATGGACACAAAGGTTACATAACCTAGACAATACTTGTGATACCCCCTGAAAGTAAAATGAGCAAGATACATGATATATAAAAAGTACATTACAAATATGTTTACCAACAAACAAGCCAGCCCTGGCTGGGTAGCTCAGTTGGTTAGAGTGTTGTCCTGATAAGCCAAGGTTGCAGGTTTGATCCCTGATTAGGGCACATTCAGGAATCAACCAATGAATCCACAAATAAGTGAAACAAAAATTCCATGTTTCTCTAAGATTAAAACATTTTTTTAAAGAAAGCATTTTCTCTAAACAAACAAGTCAACCTGTTCAGAGAAAATAAGAGAAATACCTGTCAAATGTGGACAGTGGCTACAGTCAGGCCCTGTACTTCACCAGGCAGACCACAATGTTCTCACCCAAGGCTTTGGAGATGCAGGTTTTGCTACCCTTTAAGGGCAGCCTCAGTGGTGCCCTTGGCTCCACCCACCCCACCGCTTCTACTGTCTCCAAGCTCTCAAAGCTCATCTCATACAAGTCAGTTATCTAGGGAAACACCATCTCTTCCCAAAAAATGCAAGTGCAAAGCCCTTGAGGTCTGGGTCCACATGAAATTCACCTTTGTACCCCACAGAATCAGACTCTACCCCCAGGCTATTTAAGTACTTAACAGACTACGTGAAACCCATTTCCAGTATAAATGGGGGTGAATGTTGACTGCTGGCAGCTGTGCGGCTCTCTACCCTCTGTGCCAGCTCACTGTTGTAATGGAGTCATGCTGGGGATTATGGGACAATAGGAAGTCACCAACTTTTCCTGTTACATCTGGGGCAAGCCTGGCTCTCTGACACCAACAGAAGTCCAATGCACCCAGTAAAGGGGTTTCCTACTGTGAACACCCAAGATGTCAGGAATGGGCACCTGTGAAGCAGCAGGCATCGAAGAACGGAGGCTCTCCTGCAGGGGCCTTACTGGTGGGTGCAGCTAGCACTCCAGGGCATAGCAATAAGGACAGTGTCACATCTTTGGAACAAGGGGAAGGGAACGAGAATACACATTTATATTTGCATGAAGAAACACTGAACAATAGAGGCTGGCTGGGCGGGATGGGCAGGGAACAGGTGGTTTTCTGAGCATGCCTTGTCATTCTGAGTCACTGAAGAGTCCCCATCGGAGGCAGGCCTGCAGCAACAGCTGTTGGCCAACCCTACACTGCTGTCCGGAGCGTGCCCTCAGCTCATTGCCTACTTGTCTTCTCCTGGACTTTGTCATGTACCTGTCATTATCTTCATGTGGTTCCAGCTCTAGAGTGGGGTCGTGAGGGTCAACAGCCCACTCCCGACTCAGTGAACTCCCTGCACCTGCCCGAGGGATGCTTTTGGCTACCTTACTCTGCACCAGTTGTGACAACTGCAGCTAGATGCTTGCTCAACTCCTGCAGCTCAGCCCTGACCCAACCTGTAACCTGGTAGTTCCCCTTCAGCCTCCACATCCCTTTCCCGGAGAACCCACAGGTTTATCATATTTATATTCTCTCAGGTGCTGTTTTCTTCATAGCATCGAAGATTTGCAATTGTATTTGAGATCATCTATTTCCTCCCTGCCTCTTCCTAGGGTGCAGGCCCAAATGTGGTTTATGTGCCACAATTTCTTTTTTTAAAATATATCTTTATTGATTTCAGAGAGAGGAAAGGGGAGGGAGAAGGAGAGAGAGAAACATAGAGGAGTAATTGATCGGCTGCCTCCTGCACACCCCTGACTGAGGACCGAGCCCACAACCCGGGCATGTGCCGTGACCAGGAATCAAACCCCGATCTCCTGGATCCTAGGTCGATGCTCAACCGCTGAGCTACGCCTGGCTGGGATATGTGCCACTCTTTCATCATCTTCCTGAACGAAGTAAGACACACCACACAGGCTGAAGTTCATTTCCCCCAAAGGAATACTTTATTGACAAATTACTCATTATTTACTTTACCGAAAAGACCAATCAGTTACTAGCCCGGGCTTCTGCCTCCTACCAGGAGTCTGAGGTTCTACCTCTGAAGAACATGAGAGTGGACCATAGTCCCCCAAGGTGTCTGAAGTGACCCGCACACACTCAGGTACAAGAGCACAGCAGTCTACCAGAGCATACACTGAGCTGCTGGCTCCTCCCCAGGGGGTCCACAGATCACACGCAGGCAAAGTCTGTGCCCAGTAAGAGCCAGTAAGGCACAAGCTGCCCCTCTAGTCACATCCGACACCTGGGGCCCTGGGTGAGGCAGCTTCAAAACTGGAAAGAGATCTTTGTAGCTCCTGAGAAAAGGCAACAGCAGAGGTCCAGCTGACGCCACACTCAGCCTTGCCCTGCCTGGTCCATGCGCTTCTTGCATGTCCTGGGCATGCAGCACACAGACAGTTGGAGCCACTGACAGCAATGTGCTGGCCGGGCCTGGTCAGGTCAGGCTAGGCTAGGCCAGGCCCATAGGGCAGCTGGGCAGCACTGTATGGGTGCTGGCTTTCTTCTCCTGCCCTCCCATCCCCCGAACCCCAGAAGCCCTTTGGGCAGCAGGAGCTGCCAGGGTCCTTGAGGGAAGAGGCAAGTTCCATACACTAGGATAGTGGGAGTTAGTGAAACAAAACACACTACTGGTACAGGCATGCGGCCCTCGGGGAGATGCAGAATTCTGTGTAGTACTCAGAACCCACTAAAGAACTCTCACTTTTACATGTAAAAACATTATAAACAAAGCATAAGGTGATATAAGGCTTGTATTTCAGCTTGAATCCAAACAAATAATACTTTGTAACTATGAGGCTAAAGCTGCTTTGCTTAGTTTTAAATTTTGAAAAATCCACTACATTTAAAAAATAATTTGCTTTTGTTAAAGCTAGATCATTAGTGTAATAATTAGGCAGCTGCCGATAATCAGTTTCTTTCTGGAGGGTCTCAGAAAATGGACAGTTTTCTTAGCATTTCGAAATAATTGCAGGTCAGATGGGGCTTCTGGAAGATGCTTCCTACGACATACGGAAGGAGTTTGCATTCTGATGAACTAACAAGACTGCCAAAGGCCCTGTCCCCCACCCACCCACTTCCTGCCCCAGGAAGGACGGCATAGTGATTGTTGCATCTGCCAACTTTAGTGTGAAGCGTCTGTGTACAAGACTGTTCTAAGTCATGCGCGTGCAGCGGCCACGTCTGTGTGACGGCACGACAGTCCCCAAAGCCGCTCGGTGTCCTCCCGCAGCTGCTGCTCCGCTGCACTGTGGCAGTCGTGGTGATGAGGGCGTGCCCGCACTTGCTTCGTGGCCGGCAAAGCTGCTTCAGGCTTAGAAGGGCGCGTGATCAGGCAGGGGCTTGTCGCCACTCCCAGTCGGGGAGGGAAAGCTGTCACTGCCATTCTCTCTGCCACCCACCACCTTAGACTACAGACAGGAAAAGACCAGAAGGAAAAGCCTGAGGCAGAGCCCACAATGCCAGGCAGACCCAGGGCCCCTGATGGTGTTCAATTCTCTATACAAGTTTTCGAGACATAAACACTGCTTAGCAATAAAAAGGAACAAACCACTGACACAGGCAACAGGCTGGACGTATCTCTAGGGAATTCTGCAGAGTGACAAGAGCCAATCCCCAAAGGCAACACACTGTATGGTTCCATTTATGACTTTCTTGAATTACAAAATTATAGAAGTGGAGAAGACATCAGTGGATGCTGGGGTAGAGCAGGCAGAGGGTGGGCACTGTGAAGGATCTTTGTGGGGAGGACTGCTCTCCACCCTGACAGTGTCCATGCCACATCCTGGTTGTGACACTGCAGTGCTACTTCTGGGGAAACTGTAAAAGGCAGAGCCTCGGTGTTAGCTCCCGTAACTGCACAGGAATCTACGATTAAATAAGTCTACCTAAGTGACAGGTCGCACCCCCCAGCAAGAAAGGGGAATGATCAAGGTAGTCACCTTTATGGTCCCAACTCGGTCTTCCAGTGACTTGAAGGTGGCAGAATTCCTTTAAAAAAGAGAGGGAGCAGAAGTCACTGTTAGGGGCCCACAGCTGTGTTGCCCCCTGTATTTGAAGGGCCTTAGGACTAGGGTTGTCCTCCGGAAAGATCCCTGAGAGCATCCTGGGGTCTCACTGCAGACGTGACTTGCCAGAAGGAAGGGAGGGGCACCCCCTGCAGAGAACCCAGCCAAGGTCACTCCAGAGGCATCACCAGGTCAGAACCAGGTCAGCCATGCTCGCCAGCCATGGGGAGACCTGCATGCCACCAGCTGGTGAGACCCAGACTTGACGTGGGCGAGCTGCAGACCCCTTGCCTGGGAAGTGGGTAGATGCGGGACACATTGCTGCTACACCCTAAATGTGCCGGGGTTAAGAAAAGCTATGTGCTTCACACAAATCTCTCTCAGAATGAAGCCAAAGGAAAACTGAAGCATTCTGGGACAAGAAAATGGTAAAGAGGCAGGAGGAGCAGGCACACAGCCCTGGTCCCACCCAGTACCCTCCTACACAACCAGCTCCCCTCACTGCTCAGAGCCGCCAGCACCTAGGTTCCTGCAGACCACCCATCCATCAAGGACTCCCAGCAAGGTCTGTGGCATGCAGCTGCTAGTCCTATAACAAGGATGGGACTCCACTGAGAGCCAAGGCTACAACACGGAGCAAGCAGGAGAAAACTGGTCACAAAACAGATAAAACAGTCTCCATAAAAGGCTTGGAGACACCTGCAGCCTCTTGGGTGCCAGGTATGTGTGGGAGCCTCTCCGCCCCTCCATAGCTGACCCTGCACGCAGTCCTGGAAAGTTCCAGTGGAACCCAGTTTGGCGCACTAGTCTCTGAGCCTCATCCCCATTAGTTCTTTGGCCTAGGAGGGTTCTTTCCTAACCCTTATCCGATAGGAGGATGCAGGGGCATGTGGGCCCGGTTCAAGGGGTATGGGAAGCTGCCTGCTCCCGCCCAGCTCCTACCCCAGCTCTGGGAGCTTCAGGGCGAAAGCATACATTACCTCATGGCCGGCATACTTATCGAGTGGCGGATGGAGTAGCTGCTGCTTGGAAGCATGGTAAAAGCAGAGAAGGAAGCAAGAGTTAAGGTGAGGATAGACTGGCATTCACGGGCTCATCAGCCTGGATCATGGAGAAACCCAACTTTGCAGCAGGAGTGGCAGGACCCCTCCCCCAGCACAGATGGAACAGATCAAAGAAGCCTTATAAGGCCCCTCACCAGGAGAAAAACTCGACCCACAGCTCCTCTCCGCCCTCCAAAGCCGTCCCAGAAGTGTGACAATGCTGAGGGAGAGACCTGGGCCTGGGGCTTCAGAAAAGCTTTGAAAGAAATGGCCATGAGATGTCCTCACTTGACTTCCCAGCAAATTAAAGGACTTCTTAGAAAAAGAGAAACAACCAAGTCAAGTAAGTAAAAAGCACTTAAAAAAATCACAGACTGTTCTGAATTTGCGAGCCAGAAGAATGTGTGGCTCTGAGTGCCACTGTTGCCTAGAGAAGCGATGCCCACACCGAGCTGGGCCAGTGCTGTGCTGGTGCAGAGAGAGCTCTCAAGTCAAAGGTGGAAAACTCAACCTGGGGGGACAGTGCTGCTTCTCAGGAGAAAGAAGCAGCGGAAAGCACAAAAGCCCAGGGTCAGCATGACCCTCTCACAAGGACATGGTTCTTTTTGGGAATAAACTCAGGGGTGGACTTAGATGGACATGTTCCATGGGCTGGCTGGAGCAGGTAAGCAACAGGGCCTAGGTATAGACACGACATTGTTGCAGAGGCGTCGCTGCATTGACCATTTGGCCAGGGACAACCCATAGGGACCACAGCTCGAAAAGCCATCACGCACTCTCATACGCAGTGCTGGCCTTGCTACTGGACAGGGGCCATGTGGGGCAGTTCCTGGCCCCTCACCACCTTCGTCCAGCAAAGCCTCCCACAGGCCTGCAGAGTCCACCCTCTCTGAAGCAGAGAGGCCGTGTACAGGTGTGTCCAGCGTCAGTCTTACCTAAAGGAATGTGAGAATGGACGGGCCCTGACAGGTGGCAGCAGGAGGAGAGAAGAAACGCATGTTAGGAAGGGAGGCCAGTGCCTGCCCAGCCCCTCCACTCCGCTCCAAAAGGCCACCCTCTTGTCCTGACGCACAGCTGGCAGGGCAGGATGTGCGCCCCCACCTCCAATCTTCCTAAGTCCCAACTCCAGAGGCTGCCACTCCCTCCCACATATGACTGCAAACTATGTAGCTGTGGCTCTGCCTTCGTGGCTCTGCCTTCCTCGGTCCAGTCACGTAGGAGGGACCCATGCGTCATATCCATTTGGAGGACGGAGGGAAAAAGCCCCAGAGAAGTGAGCAGTGCAAAGGTGTGAGATATGCCTGGTGGGCTCCACCACCTGGAACCTGAGCCAGCCACACTCGGCTAACACGTTGCACCGCAGACTGCCCTGCATCCTCCACACACACACACAAGCACACACCACAACAGGACTTGAGCACCCTCAGGGCTGAGTCCTTTGGGTTCTGGCTCCATCACCATGGATGACAGAAGCCATCCCAGAAACGAGCATGTGTCCAAGGATGGGGCGCAGGAGGGACACGGCCACCTCCTCCACTACCCACAACACTCTGGAGGCTGCCCCAACATGGAGTTCGTTTTGGAAGTGAAACATGCACAGTTGTACAGCCTGATGTGTCCCTACCATTCAGTGGGCAGTAGGACCTGCTACTCTCTGCGGGGGAAGGGCTAGGGTCAAAGAAGGTGATGGCGTGACCTTTTATCCAAATTCAGTCCCCTCTCCCACCCTCACCTCACACCCCAGTGCACGCAAAAGGCTTTTCAGGCCCTAGCCAGTTTGGCTCAATGGCTAGAGTGTCAGCCCGTGGATTAAAGGGTCCCGGGTTCGACTCCGGCCAAGGGCATGCACGTACCTGGGTTGTAGGCTTGATCGCCGGCCCTGGTTGGGGCATGTGCAGGAGGCAACCAATGTGTCTCTCTCACATTTCTCCCTCCCCCCCCTTCTCACCCCCTGCCACTCTCTCTGAAAAGCAATGGAAAAACATCCTAAGTTGAGGATTAAAAAAAAAAAACACGAAAAAAAACAGGCTTCTCAGGCCAGACTAGGGCTGCTCCTACCCAGGCACATTGTGGACTCCAGCATGGGACAGTGGTCCTGAAGGACCTGGCCCCAAACATCTCAAAAGTGGCCAGTTAAGGATTGCCCAGCCCTAAACTCAATGGTGTAAACCTCTCTGAAGCTGACTTTTGTTTAAGAAGTGGTGAATTCCCAACCTCAAACTCTAAACCGGGGAAGTTAATGGACCTCAGCATCAACCACCTGAGACCACATGGAGAGACAATGGGACACATCAAGGACCCTGAGAAGTCAGAGTTCATTGCACCACTGGAAGATGGAAGAGTCCCCAGGGTGAGACACACCAGCAAATAGATCCCTCCAGGCACCTTAAATATGACCTGGCTCCTCCCCCTGGCTGGCCCAGGCACACAGAGTTCATGTGCAAACTGCACACATGGCAGGTACAGTGAAGCAGGGCATGTGAACAGAGCAGCCTCACCATCACTGTGACATGAAACCTGCTCACTGCTGGCCATGCCACAAGTTAACAGCCAATCCCAGTTCTCCAAGCAGACAAACAAATGCATCAGTCCTCCCAGAGCAGAAGACATTGCAGAACTGCCCATCAAAGTGGCCCTGTTCCTCAGCACCGGGGCTCCACCCTCCCCACCAGGACGTCCTGAACACACTCAGGAGCGAGAACATGAAGAGCACCTTCCCAGTGGCGGATGCACGTAAGTGTGGCACACCCGTTGCTTCCTTTAATGCTGTTACCACGCCAGCATCTGAGGAAAAAACAGGCACAACATGCACACTGCTCACTCGGTGGTGCCAGGGCAGCCTGCTCTGCTTGGCAGCCCCTCACCAGACCACCAGTGGCATGATCAGTCTGTCACCGGGCTTACCACAGCACGGCTCACGTGGCCAAAGCAGGCATCCCAGAGTGCAGCAGTGCCGGCGTCCCATCTAATTTCAAACGAGACTCAACACAGGAGCACACCCAGTCAGGTACTGGCAGCAGTGTGAAGCCTGTGGAGGAATGGCCGCAGATCCTCCTTGCTGGCAGTGGAAACATGGCCCACATCATAGCCACGGTGGGCAGGGACTGCATTTATAGGGTGCCCCACAGGGACCCTCACTGCTAAGGAAGCAACCAGAGCCCAGTGTGGGAGGGTGCAACCCTCCGGGGCAGGGGAAACACAGACTGCCTTCTGACTGTTTAGCATCTCCAGAGGCTTCAAATTTTTCAATATAAAGTTGGGGGAGGAATAATTACATCAAACATACAAAAAAAAGGTGAGCAGGGCTCTGGCATAAGCTGTCATCTGTTGGGCTGGGTGGGTCCCAGGGTGGTTAGCATCTGTCTTTGCCTCTGGCTAAGTGGCAACTGCCAGGCCCGAGAGATGGGGAAATGCCTAACCCAAGCAGAATAGAGGTGAGGGGTCAGAGCAGGGTGGACTCCCAATGCCACTCTCAGTAAGCCAAGCCCATGGGTAACACCACTGTGTGATTCTCTCAGGATGGGGTGGGGGCTACAGGGAGGCATTCCTTGAAATGGAGAAGTGAGGGGCCTGGTCTCAAGTGTGGGGCAGGGCCAGAGCACTGGCGATGACCTGCACTCCACACCAGTCACTCACCAATGCACATCTCGTCCTAACAACCCCAGACTGAGGCCCTGCCAAGGGCACAGCTGAGACAGCCAAGCCAGAATCCACACCCTGGCCTCTGGCTCCAAAGCCCAGAGGAGGCCCAGGTGGCAGAGGTCGTGTCCATCAGGTTGAGGGCAGGTGCTGCCGGGAGTCACCAAGTGCCTGAGCCATGCTGCATTCCCTTGCCCCCAGGCCACCTTTGGTGGCCATGAGGGTCTGGTCAGTTTTGGAGAGAACATTTGGTGGGGGCCCCTGGCGTGGAACCACACTCTCTGACATGGGCATACCCCCAAGGGAGACACCGAGCTTGTTCTGGACATGTCCTGGCAGATGCTTACTTCCAGGCTGGAGCCATTCTCTCTCCACAGAACTTCAAAGAGCAGCATCCACTCTCACTGACCCCGAGCACCAGAAGTTAGCCAAGGGCACCAGTGACTGCCCTCCCCTGAGCAATATAGAAAAGCAGGCACAACCTGCAAACAAGGGTCCATGAACTGAATGTTGGGGGCTGGCATGGCCACACCTGTGGGTGCTGAGGGGCTGCTGAGGCAAGGGCATCTGAGCCTGTGGCTCGGCGGCCTCCCCACAGAACCTCTAAGGAATCGAAAATCCCAAAAACCTCAGCTGACTGGTCTAGGCCCCAGGGTGGAGGGGCTGGGGCGGGGGGGGGGGGTGTGTGTGTCTCACCTCATGTCCCCAAGCTTCCTGCTGATGGCAGAGCCCATTGTGGACAGGGCAGCTGAAGTCTTCTGTCCAGCCTGAGAGAGAGTTTCCTGAGTCTTCTTGTAGCTGGGAAAAAGATACACAGTTAAACCGACCAAACACAGGGGCAGCCGCCACCCACAGCCAAGGACAGAGTGCCTGGACAGCACCGAGGAGTGGATCATGAACACTGGCCTAAGCACCATGGAGGAGCCAGATGCCCAAGCTCCAGGTTCCCCGGGGGAAAGAAGCAGCACTGCCAGGTTGTGACCTCCTAGACCACAAAAGCACTGTTTTCTGATCTGATATTCATCTGTTCTCCCACCTCATTCAAAACTTACTTGCCCCACTTTGTATTTGCACAGCGACTCTGACTCTTGGGAAGCAGCACCTGGGGCTGCAGAGGCCCTGGATCTCGGGCAGAAGCTAGAAATGTCCTCTGGGCTCCCTGCTGCTGCCTTCAGGAAGCTTCTTCCTACAATCTCCTGTAAAACAGTCCTTGCAGCCAACTGACACCCGTGACGTGCAGCCCGGGCAGTGCCGGCCTTCTCACACTGAGGGCCCCTTCTGCCCTCCACCTGCTGCACTTTCACTCTGTCCTTTCAGAACCCAGTAACCTACACCTCATGCCACCATTCTCAGTTCTAGGGGGTGGTTCCTGGCTCACAACAAGGACACCACTAGGCAGACCTCAAGAGCGAACACCTGGAGCTACCAGCCCTCTTCCAGCTGCTACCACAAACAAGTCACAGCAGCCTGAACCCAAGAACTCCTTTCTGGACAACCTGGCAATCCTGAGAAAACAATGGCTTCAGATAGCTGGGTTCTCAAGATGCCACCCTAAGGGACAGGGTGGAACGGGTCATTGGGGAGAAAAAAGAACATATGCAATATTTTAAACAAAAAAAATAATAAAAAAATACCACCCTATACTGGCCCTGCTGGCATCACATGGGCACAGGTGAATGCAGGGTCAGACGGCACCAGCAGTGGGTCTTCTGAGCCCTTCCTGCCCATCCGCTGCACACTGCTACCTGTGGGAGGCTCCTGTGAATGCCCACTCCGCTCCTCCCTTGTGAGTGCCCATTGCCCTCCTCCCCTGGGCCAGCTTCCTGAGCACTCAGCCTGCCCACACTGGCTCAGTTTCTGCTGTGACCCTCGAACCTGACAGCGTCTTTGCCTAGGGCTGCCACCTACACCACGACCTGTCTCAGGGTCCAGCAAAACTGTGGCAATCAAGGTGAAGAGGCACCTGTGGCAGGTGTAATAGCACATCCCCACAACACAGCCTTCTGAGGAAAGGCACTAGAGTTTCTTTAAGGCCTGAATCGCAGTGCCTGCTAAGCCTACAAACTCAAGGTTCACCTGAAAACGTACTTCCATTTCAGAGGGAGCTAATAAGATTATCTGCAAGAAACACACTTCTATGCACCTGGAGCCACAGGCATTCATGATAAACACCAAGTGCAAGGGAACTAAGGACACCCAACATCTCCTTACAAACTCAGAACACATCTTTAGGCCCAGCCTTTTCCAAAGTAGCAAGTACAGGAGACCACGTTAACATCCAAGGGTCTGCTGAAGGAAAACAGTCTGAAGCAGAGGATTTAAAGAGTCTTACAGAACCTCTGTGTGTGCCCACACGGTCAAGCTGGGAAAGTGAAGTCCAAGAGAATGAGCGCATGCCATGCGTTCTTGGTGATGAGGAAGGGCGTCCTGTGACGACTCCTCGGGCAGCACCCCACCGGAGACCAACTGGAGACAATTTCCCCACCCTTCACAGCCCTCAGCGTTTCTGGGATATACAAACAGGTGTCACCAGTGACTTCTCCAGGAACCTCCAAACTGAAACAGGTGCAAAGGCCAAGCTCAGACGGTGAAGCTCTTGGCACAGAGCCAGCATCTGTATCCAAGCAAGTTGGCCCCCACCATGCTTGAGTGCCAGTCTATGCCGCCCGGTCAGCACCACTTTGGGGATCACATCTACCTTTTAGGAAACCACAGGTGTAGAGCCCTGAGAAATGCCAGCCTCCTCTGGAGAATCTGTTAGAGGAACCTTCCCGCAGGGGCTGCCCCACCCCCCAATGGAGGTGGGAACGAGGTCTTGGTCTGGACAGCCAAAGGTCTACTCTAAGTCCAGTGAGACCCACATATGGGCTCACATCATAAAGGAGGAGCTGAGAAGAAAGCCACTATGGGCAGGACGGAAGGTCCCCAGCGCTCCATGGGAGCCCTGGTCAGTGGGCTTGGAGAAGGGGCTTTTCCACAAGCAAGGCCTCCCCACCCTCTTAGGTTGACACTATTTTTAGTTGTGCTTTCCGTCACCTGCAACCAAAGATCTCAATACAGTGACTACACTGAATCAAGTAGTGACTGCGGAATTCACCTGGTGCCCACTCTCAGTACGGCTTTAGCTAAGATCTACCTATAAAATGAATCCAATGAGGTGATCATTTCACTATCAACAAAACATGGCTGCTCTCAAGCACAGCTGTCTAAATCAAAAGGAGCAGCTGCCTGACCGAAGGACCAGTAGCATCTAAATTGCTTCCTTCCAGCACAGTTCCATAACACTAAGCACCAGGGCAGGCCCTCCAGTACCATAGAGCACTGCCAGCTGACCCACAGTTGGGGAGATGGGTTCACCCCACTGTGTCTGCCCATCAAGACACTCTGCCAGCCATCCTGCAGCGACACCCTGGGGGCACCAACTGGGCACCCCAGTGCTCCTTCAGCCAGAGCCAGCCACCCCATCCCTGGCCATGTGGCCCTCCTCCTGGATGGTCCCTGGAAAAATGCCTCCAGCCTGGAAGCATCACTCTGACAACTTTCCCACCGACAGAATGAGGTGAGACCTCGGGAACAGCCATTGCCTGGCAAAATGTGTGGAAAGGCTGTGCTGCCGGCTACATACTTCCACACCCAGAGCCACAGGCTCCTCTCAGAGGAGTCGAAATTGTAGTGATTTGAAATGGTACATTGGCTGGTTTCACAGAGCACACTGAAGTCTCCGAAGGCTATCTTCAGGTGAAATCTGCATTGTGAGTGGGCTGATGACAGCCACCAAGTTGACCTATCAGTATTGCCTAATACCACCACGCTCCTACAACAGCCACTGCCACGACCCGCTGTCTATCACACCACACAAACGGCATAAAACATGAACCACCAGAGTCCCCTGGACACCAGGCTGCAAAGGCTCCATGCACAGCTAGCCAACCTGGGGTCCCAGGAACCTTCAGGATAAGCGGAGTAGCACCTGTTTCCTTTTAGCCCAACATAGAAGGGCTTTCTGTGGGCAACCATAACAGCACTTCCTCTTAAATGAGACAGAAAAATCCCAGAAAACCAGTTTTTATATACTGTCTCACAAGGTTTGAAGAGTTATAATCAGATTGCAGTATAAATGAAGTT